>NC_091963.1:45695004-46895004 GCF_031021105.1 Erythrolamprus reginae
TGTTTTGGGAGTGTAAAAACAGGAGGCACTATTTAAATAAATGAATAAAATAATGGTGAGGTTGCTGTAGCTTTTGTGATTAACAGTAGGAGGAGGAGGAAAGAAGATTGATTCATATTCTATCTTGCCAGACTTTTTCTTCCAAATTTTCTTCAAATACCAATACTATGAAGCAAGCTAGTTTGGAATATTACTGATTTGTCTAAAATCATCTAAGAGTTTCTACAGCTGTATGTGGGTTTAAACCTAAGTTTCCCTAGTCTTAGTCCAACTAGATTGCAAAAATCTAACCAACCAGTAAAGAGAGCTTTTCTGTATTTACTGCATTCTGAGTTTTTGTAACCATGTCTAAGTTCAACTTCTTAACCTACATTTGCAAAATCTATGTAGTTGAACTTATAATAGACATCTATCTCAAAGGAAGTCAATTACACCTTTATTTTCAGAGTTTTTGTATTTCTAACAACTCCAGGGGAAAAAAAAAAATCAACGTTAACGTTTTTTCCCCAAACCTGCAGTTTTAGCCATTTAAGATGACCAGTACCCTGCTTGCTGACTTTTCAGTAGCAGATTGGCCACTATGGGCAAATTTGTTTGTAATGCAAGAAATATGTTTTTATGTCTTTGTTCCGAGAGATGAGAAAAAGGCAGTGTTGGTTAATGGGGGAAAAGAGTGAGATGAATTGTTGGAGACCCATTAATGTTCTGTCAAATCTGCCAAGTAAATTGTCCAAAGTTTTATTTTTCCACTAAGAAAAGGGCTTCTGCTCCTCTAGAATGTCTTTTGAATTTTCCTTGTTGTTATTTTGGGGGACTCTAGCTGGTTAGCTTATGTGATCCTCATTGTCCCACCATTTTAACCTCTATGACATTTTGCAGTCTTTAGTAACCCAATAGGAAGGAAGCAGTTATTGTACCATATATGTGGTACATTGCTCAAGAGTAGTAACTGTGAGAGGGGTCTAGGACTTTTCACCTCCTCCTGTTGGCCATGCCTGATTAGTCTCCAGTCTTCTGACTCTGATTATTGGGCTCTGCATTTTCTCCTTCGCTGAAAGGGCCCTAGCTGTTCGGCAGAGCCCTTCCGTCACAGCCCCTCCCTATTACAGCCGCTTAGTCACAGCCCTTTCCCCAAACGGGCACAAAACCCCATTCACCCTGGGCTTTTGGGTGCACGGAACTTTACCACCAGCCAAACAGAGGGCCAAGAACTCTCCTTCTCTCTGGCATGGAACATCTTGCTCTCTATGCTCTTCCTCTTGCTCTCTATGTGTCTACTAGTTTGCACAGAGGGTTTTTCTCATTCCAGTGCGAGGGGGAAGTTGGAGATTCATCCCTTTTGCACTCTATGTGTCCACTAGTTTCCAACTCTTCCCAAACCACTCTGTTCTGGGTGCCTCCACTCTGAACAACCCCACCACCTTCTCCCTCATTCCACTGAGAGGGGAAAGTTGGAGATTCATCCCTTTTGCACTCTATGTCCACTAGTTTGCACAGAGGGTTTTTCTCATTCCAGGTGAGGGAGAAGGTGGTGGGGTTGTTCAGAGTAGAGGCAACCAGAATGGGACAGTTTGGGAAGGGATGGAAACTAATGGACACATAGTAGGCAGACAGGCAGACAGACAGACAGACAGACAGACAGACAGACAGACAGACAGGCAGACAGACAGAGATTTGTTTTAACAATGCCCATCTTTACAATCTATTTACTATATATTGTTCTAACTTTTATTAGGGCATATGTTTTTTTGTTGATGAGTTGCATGATGATAGGAGTGGTCTATGGGTTTATCAAAGTCTGACTTGCTTTAATTGTATTTTGCATTTATAAAATTAAATATTTACATGATACCAGAAAAATATTTACATGATACCAGAAAAATTCTGGTGCTTTCCAGATTGATAAAAATTGATTTAATGAGATTACATTATTAAATATTTATAGTGCTTTTCACTGCCTCATTCAATCTTCATGTGAACTAGAAAGGAACTGGTCTGAGATATTCTTGACTCAAGTTCAAATCCCATTTACCTGACCAATGCCTTGGTAGTGATTTTCGTTTCTGAAATCAAGGCGATTTCCTATGTCAGGCATACATGCCTTTGCTGGACTTTTTTTTCATAATAGTTTTCTACAATAAATTTTTAATCGAAACCCATGGATTCTTGTGGTTTCGTCACAGATAGTAAATGTCCATTTGAACCTTTACTCCCGTGGAGGTGATGGATTTAAGAGATCCAATCAGTGGTATTAAAAACAAGCATTTCTTTATTTATAAAACAGAAAACAAACAATGTCTTGAGAGACAAAAGAATATAAGCAGCTTACATAATGGCATCTGGAGAGGAACGGGACAAAGGCAGAACTACAAGTTCATGAGGGCGGAAGTGATATGTGGGATATGACGTAGAATATGGGAGTGATTAATAACAAGGCACACATGTTAACTCTTTAATTACTGAATGTCTCTGTGGCTGGCAATATCCAGCGTGACACCCCTTCTTTGGCAGTCATCAGGGACATTGGTTCACATAAGGCACATTTTCTTGGAGAGGTATTCATGTTGGTCAGCTGGCAGTGGTTTATTCAGCACGTCAGCAATCTGTTCAGTTGTGGGCACATAATGTAGTTTCATGAATCCTTGTTGTACATATTTTCTTGCATTCTTATATCTTATGTCGATGTGCCGTGAACGAGCTCCCACATATTCAGCTTCAGCTATGAATGTAACAGAAATATTGTCCTCCATAATAACTATTGGTTTCATGGGATCAGCCCAGATACTATTAACGAGAGCAGAAACATTGGTTAAAGCATTACAACAGTCAGAGACACAAGCATATTCTGACTCAGTGGAAGAACAAGAAATAAATTTCTGCTTTCTAACTTTCCAATAAATTGGACAACCATTCAAAAACATTATAAAACCAGAAGTACCCTGTCTCCTGAAGAAAAACCTGACATACTGTAGGAACAGAGTGGTAGAACTGCCCCTACTTCTTTGGTACACATGGACACTGGTGCATCAAAGATGGAATTTGATAAAAATGGCCTTCAGAATATTCCATTTAAATACAATAAAAACCTCCACATTAGTATAATTGTCTTACCAAGATAAGAGACTTATACTAATGCTTGACTAACAGCAGTTCATTTAGTGACAGTTCAAAGTTACCACGGCAATGAAAAAAAAAGTGACTTAGGTTATGACAATTTTTCACATCCCTATGTCAGATGATTTATATTCGGATATTTGACAACTGACTCACATTTATGACAGTTGCAATATCGCAGAATTATGTGATCCCCTTTGGTAATCTTCTGTCAAGCCAAGTCAATGAGGAAACCAGGTTCACGTAACAGTCCATTACTTACTTATTTAAGAATTGTAGTGATTCACTTAACAAATGTGGTGAGAAAAGTCATAAAACAGGCAAATTCACTTAACAAATTTCTCACTTAATAACATACATTCATACTCTGGTTTCTCTTCAGATCATATAAATATTTCACCTTTTACTTAACAACATACATTTTGGGCTCAATCATGGTTGAGGACTATCCTAATGATTCTGTACATAATTATGAATTAGAAACTGAAATAGGAACAGAAGAACCTACTAATCCTTCTAATATTGAAATATTGACCAACAATAGTTATGTTGAGTTTCAGAGATTTTTTTTTAACCATCCTCTGAGACTGGTTAAATCTGATACCTTCTGAATGCAAAATCCAAATTTCACAGTATTTTTAAATTTGCATGCAACAACTTTAGAAATGCATCTAGATCATAAAGGACAATTATGTAATTTCTTACTAAAGGATAATAGATGGTTTTTTATAAGAGATGTTTGTCCATAATAAAATGCAAGAGGAAAGAGAACTTCTTTAGTGAAATTGGAACAGTATCAACCTAAATTTATCACGTATAAATTTATCATGTAGAACAGGAAACAACATAGAATGGTTCAGCAATCTTTGATGCCTTGATTTCATACTCAACCTTTTTTGACATTTTAAATTTCTGAGATGTATTGGTTTATTAATTATATATCATAATGGAATGTTAATGTTTTGTTTTCCTTTAAGCCATTAAATTAATGGGAGTGTTGTTTATACGGTACATACATAAGGTACACCACATAAGATTAATATGTGTGTGTGTGTGTGTGTGTGTGTAGCAAAATTATTTCATTCTTGTTATTCCAATATTAGAACAAGTTTAGCTTGCTCTATTACTTTTTATTTTATTGTCCAATTTTATTTCTGCGGTATGATTTTTTTGGTCCAGAAAATGTTGTAGAGTCAGTCTTAATATATGAATTATGTTTTGAGTTAATTTAGTTTATTCTTTTTAAAATTAATGTTCATTAATTTCATTTTGGGGGGAAGGAGAGAGAGAGAGAGAAAAAGAGAAATTTCTCTCAGGCTGAGAGTGTGACCTATGCAGTGTAATTTTACTACATATAATCTCATCATCCAGCTGACTTTATGCTTAAAGCAGGACTTCAACCACTAAATAGCAGACTGGCTTGCATATTCATACGTAAGTATGTACACATAAGTGTTGGGTAGCTACTGGTTCGGACTGATTCTGCCGATGGCAGAAATTTGGCCCAGTTTGCTGATTGCCGGCTTGCCATACCCCCGAACCAGTTCCCCAGTTGCTGCTGCATGAAGTGGCTGGCAATGAACCCTCTTTGCATGCATAAAGGCTTCTGTGCATGGTCAGAACCTGGATGTAACATGCACACTTCCAAGCTCATACACACATACTTACACAAATACACATATATATTATTAATAAGATTTTACAACTCAAGGAGAAGGCTACAGTGCCACAGATTTTCCCCTCGCTCCATAGGGGAACTCCAAACACTGCTGCAGCTATGCTATCTGTCTGAAGAAACACACAATTTACACACGCACCCCTGACAATTCAAATAATGTATATCTAAAATTTCGCATTCGTACCATTTCTGTAGGCTGAGAAAAAAAATGTGGTGCATTACTTTCGAACCTCGAGGCCCGACTACTGCAACGCTCTCTACATGGGGCTACCTTTGAAAAGTGTTCGGAAACTTCAGATCATGCAGAATGTAGCCACGAGAGCTATCGTGGGGGTTCCAAGATCTGCCCACGTTTCGCCAACACTCCGGTGCCTGCACTGGTTGCCAATCAGTTTCCGATCACAATTCAAAGTGTTGGTAATGACCTATAAAGCCCTACATGGCATCGGACCAGAATACTTCTCGGACTGCCTTCTGCCAAATGAATCCCAGCAACCAATCAGGTCCCACAGCCTTCTCCAGGTCCCATCGACTAAACAATGCCCAGGGGAAGAGATTTCTCTATGGCGGCCCTGGCCCTCTGGAACCAACTCCCCCCGGAGATTCGAATTGCCCCTACTCTTCCCGCCTTCCGCAAGATGTTGAAGACCTATCTATGTCACCAGGCATGGGGGGATTAACTATCTCTTCCCCTCACCACCACCTTTTTTCCTGACTGTAATACATGAGAATAGTGTGATTGTGCAGTAATGATTGTTTTTAATATCTATGGGTTTTAAATTTCGTTTTTTATTTTTATTGGATTTGTACCCTGTATATTCTATTGTTGTTGTTGTGAGCCGCCCCAAGTCTTCGGATAGGGGTGGCATACAAATCTAATAAATAAATAAAATAAATAAATTTCAAAAGGAATTCTTTTGGGAAAAACCCTACTAAAATTAAAATTAAGGAGGGTTGGTGGCATTGAAATTTCTGGTGCAGCCCATCTAATGACATCATTATGTCTATACCTGCTCCTACAGCCCTAAGTGTGTGTGCATGGGTGTGTTTTGTGTGTGTTTTTGTGTGTGTGAGAGAGATCATAAAAGAAATGATATCCTGCAGCTACACAAAGGTTGACTGCTATGTGCCTGGAAGAAGAAATATCTTCTTACTTTTAATGGAAGGAGAGGCACAGCTCAGACCTGCATTCTTTTTATTTTTCTTCTGGAGTTCAAAGAAGGGCATGAACTTGCTGGAGAAATATTGCTTTGTGTCAGCTCCTTTCTCCGTGACATTTTCCCGTGGAAAGAATTTTATAGTGAAAATATCTAGTTAGCAGCCCATAGTCTTTCTTTCTCTTCCTTAAAAAAAATCTATACTAATAATTTTGAAAACATTGCTCTGTTGGACACAGCTGACCAGTAACTCAGCTTTATGGTATCATAACAGAAAATTGAGTGGGGATTGCATGCTCGGTGCACTGCCATTGTTCACCTAGCATAGATCAGCTCCTTAACTGCTTGCTAAACAGTAAACTCAAGCAAACATTTTTTGTCTTGCTTTCTACTTGGATTCTTGTTAAGCTTCATCCATAATTGGTTAATGTCTGCCAGGGTGTAACCACTGATAAAAAATAAAGCAGATGCAGGCATGGCATTTTAACATATTCCTATCCATCAAGATATTCCCCCTGCTATTTTCTTCATTGAAGAATTAGAAAAGCATTTAAAGAGATAGGAAGTAGAAAACGCCTTTTGCTTTGAACCTGAAACAAAGAGTTTTGGGGTTCTGATAAACCAAGTCTGAGGTTTGTTGTGATTCAGCCCGAGGCTCCTCAGGGAACGGCTGGAACTCTGCCGGATCCATGCTCAGAGAGGGAGGACGATGAACAGGAGGGGGAGGACCAGGCAGAAGAGGAAGAGGAGGAGGGAGAGCAGCCTGAGACCCCCGGGGGGGGGCTCTCCCCAGCGAGTAGCCTGGATTCATTAGATGAAGACGCCCAGGCTATCATAGATATGAGGCAGAGACGGGCAGCCCAAAGAAGGGGCCAATTAGCAAGGTATTTCCATCCCTGAATTGGTAACAGCTGGGTTTGGGTGTGGTTCTCCTCAGCAGGGTTGAAAAGGCAGGCCCGCCCTTACTGTATTGTGGAGAGTTATCAATTGGGAGTCCTGTGACCTTGCTTCAATTCTTGGCGTCTCTGATCCTGGCTTGTGGCTTTGAAGGCTAAAGACTTGGGGGAGGCGTGGGTTTTATTACCTCCAGTGTTGTTTTTGCCAGCAAGAATCCTGTTTTATTGCCTGGCTGTCGTGAAACCTCTGTGAAGCTTCATAACGTTCCTGTCTGTAAGAACAGTTTTTGTTACCTGTGTTTGCTTTCAAATATATAAACTGCCTTTGCTTTTTACCAGTGTGTCTGGATACTCTTTTTAGTTGGTGTTGGCGTCTGGGGGGACCCAGACAAAACAAGGTTTGGCAGAATTGAAACCCAATTGGGATGAGTTCCAATTGATGAGGTTGCCAGCTTGATAAAGTGCTTAAAGCATCAAGCTCACCTTCCCTGGATTGAGAGAAAAAGACTGGTCCAAAGTTGGCTGGATGCCTAAAAATTTAGAATATCTTTGATTTCTGGCCTGATGCCCTAATCACTACACCACAAACACACCTGCCTGCAAACTCGCAAACAGATTGGCCCTAGAGAGGCTCTTGTCTCACTTTTGATATGGGATCTAAGAAAGGTGTACAACTTTGTGGGTGATCACTTCCTCCATCTTGATTGTGCCATAAATAAATAAAAAAATATGTTTGATTAATTATTAATTCTAGATATTTGTTTCCTTCTTCACCTAACCGAAGGTATTTCTATTCATTATTGGGAGTCTGTCTTCTCTTATAATCTTGCTTCCTTTAATTGCCAAGATAGCATATTTGTCCAGACCAAATTTAATTTCTGTTTCTTTGCTATAGCTATAAAGGTGGAACTTGCAGGTGAAGATTGATTAGACAACAGGAACTTCTATCCCACTGAATGTATTTCAAAACCATTTTATGGGCATGTGAACAAAATGTTTGCCATGGAAGCCACATACTCTCAAAAGCCAGAAGGTAAACTAGTTAGGCTGCTACCAACCAACATTTTTGGCTTTCCAGAATGTCCCAACTCCTCAATATACTGTACTTCTATTTTTTTTTCTGGGCAGGCTTTCAATTAAAGCAGTAACTCACCATTTTATTTACTAAGATTACCTCTGGAGCTTTGCAAGACTACATCCAGAGGTATTGCTGGAAAAAAATAGATTTATGCTTGAGCCTGTGGCTTTATTTTATGACATTGCCAGTTTCCTGTTTTAATTTAATCTTGATTTGTCAAGCCACAAAGGGCATTTGGGGTTGATAAAATTCTACTCAAGTGTCAAACCTTAAGGCACTGTGTGAACTGAAAGTTATGTTCCTCAAGGACAAATCTCACAAGGTTCCTTTTAAGAAAGATTTATTCAGCAATGATAATATAGTGCAACAACCTCAGCATTTGCACTGTTTTAAACTTTAAACCATGTATGTTTGAATGGAAATGTAGCATTGGAGATCTGTCTCTCTTCTGGTACAATTGGAATCTACAGCTGAGGATTGTTTATACAATGGTTGCTTGAATCTTAATTAATCCTGTTACGTACTGTTGGCATACGTGGTTTCACCCAGGTCCAACGGTTGAGCAGGAGAATACTCAAAAGCTTTTGGTTGATGCATCTGACAGCTCCCTATAAAAGGATTAGCTTTGAGACTGCAAGTTGCTAGTTGTACGGAGAAGTTGCTAAGTAAAGAAATTCCTTTTGAAGTCTGTCTCCTGTCATTATTTCCACAACTCAACAAATCCTTAAGTAGGATTATTATTGGACTGCAAAATCCAGACCACTTTCTAGAGTTGCAGATCTCCTGTAACTTTATGTTACCTTCAAGTATTCATGGAGGTTTACAACTTAGATATGCTAACTCTAGATACAGCATTGCTTTTTAAATGATTCCATATTTATTGGATAATAATGTACTATTTTAATATTTAATATATTTTCTTCCATGACTTATTAGCTGTGTTGTGTCTGGTTTCCCCCCCCCTTAATTTGTTTTAAAGTTTGTACAGTAATCTGTTTTCAGTTTTTTAGATTTTTTCTTTTGCAAGCAACATACCAATATGTTGATTAAATAAATACTGTATGCTACATTTGGTACATTACATAATATTAATATTTTTTCAAAACATATACAGTGATCCCCCGTTTATTGCGTCCCCAACCATTGCGAACAGGGTACTTCGCGAGTTTTCAACCCGGAAGTCAAAATACCATCTACGCATGCGTGCGTTTTTTCTATGGGCACGCATGCGTAGATGGCAACCGGGAGATCAGCTGCTAGGTGGCTTTCCGGGGTCTTCCCCCTCTTGCTGGCGTCAGCGAGGAGTTTCCCCACCGCCCACGCAAACTCCTCGCTGCCGCCCGCCCTTCGCCCGCCCACGCCGTTCATTCTCGCCGCTTTCGAGCTGAGTCCTGAAGCGAATTCGCTCCCGGACTCAGCTCGAAAGCGCCCAGAGACAGCGCCAAGGAACGGGCCTGTCCACGCTGTCTCTCGGCGCTTTCGAGGAGCGAAAGCGCCCAGAGACAGCGCCAAGGAACGGGCCTGTCCACGCTGTCTCTCGGCGCTTTCGAGGAGCGAAAGCGCCCAGAGACAGCGCCAAGGAACGGGCCTGTCCACGCTGTCTCTCGGCGCTTTCGAGGAGCGAAAGCACCCAGAGACAGCGCCAAGGAACGGGCCTGTCCACGCTGTCTCTCGGCGCTTTCGCTCCTCGAAAGCGCCCAGAGACAGCGCCAAGGAACGGGCCTGTCCACGCTGTCTCTCGGCGCTTTCGCTCCTCGAAAGCGCCCAGAGACAGCGCCAAGGAACGGGCCTGTCCACGCTGTCTCTCGGCGCTTTCGAGGAGCGAAAGCGTCCAGAGACAGCGCCAAGGAACGGGCCTGTCCACGCTGTCTCTCGGCGCTTTCGAGGAGCGAAAGCGCCCAGAGACAGCGCCAAGGAACGGGCCTGTCCACGCTGTCTCTCGGCGCTTTCGAGGAGCGAAAGCGCCCAGAGACAGCGCCAAGGAACGGGCCTGTCCACGCTGTCTCTCGGCGCTTTCGAGGAGCGAAAGCGCCCAGAGACAGCGCCAAGGAACGGGCCTGTCCACGCTGTCTCTCGGCGCTTTCGAGGAGCGAAAGCGCCCAGAGACAGCGCCAAGGAACGGGCCTGTCCACGCTGTCTCTCGGCGCTTTCGAGGAGCGAAAGCGCCCAGAGACAGCGCCAAGGAACGGGCCTGTCCACGCTGTCTCTCGGCGCTTTCGAGGAGCGAAAGCGCCCAGAGACAGCGCCAAGGAACGGGCCTGTCCACGCTGTCTCTCGGCGCTTTCGAGGAGCGAAAGCGCCCAGAGACAGCGCCAAGGAACGGGCCTGTCCACGCTGTCTCTCGGCGCTTTCGAGGAGCGAAAGCGCCGAGAGACAGCGTGGACAGGCCCGTTCCTTGGCGCTGTCTCTGGGCGCTTTCGAGGAGCGAAAGCGCCGAGAGACAGCGCCAAGGAACGGGCCTGTCCACGCTGTCTCTGGGCGCTTTTGAGGAGCGAAAGCGCCCAGAGACAGCACCAAGGAACGGGCCTGTCCACGCTGTCTCTCGGCGCTTTCGAGGAGCGAAAGCGCCCAGAGACAGCGCCAAGGAACGGGCCTGTCCACGCTGTCTCTCGGCGCTTTCGCTCCTCGAAAGCGCCCAGAGACAGCGCCAAGGAACGGGCCTGTCCACGCTGTCTCTCGGCGCTTTCGAGGAGCGAAAGCGCCCAGAGACAGCGCCAAGGAACGGGCCTGTCCACGCTGTCTCTCGGCGCTTTCGAGGAGCGAAAGCGCCCAGAGACAGCGCCAAGGAACGGGCCTGTCCACGCTGTCTCTGGGCGCTTTCGCTCCTCGAAAGCGCCGAGAGACAGCGTGGACAGGCCCGTTCCTTGGCGCTGTCTCTGGGCGCTTTCGCTCCTCGAAAGCGCCCAGAGACAGCGCCAAGGAACGGGCCTGTCCATGCTGTCTCTCGGCGCTTTCGAGGAGCGAAAGCGCCCAGAGACAGCGCCAAGGAACGGGCCTGTCCACGCTGTCTCTCGGCGCTTTCGAGGAGCGAAAGCGCCCAGAGACAGCGCCAAGGAACGGGCCTGTCCATGCTGTCTCTGGGCGCTTTCGCTCCTCGAAAGCGCCGAGAGACAGCGTGGACAGGCCCGTTCCTTGGTGCTGTCTCTGGGCGCTTTCGAGGAGCGAAAGCGCCCAGAGACAGCGCCAAGGAACGGGCCTGTCCACGCTGTCTCTCGGCGCTTTCGAGGAGCGAAAGCGCCCAGAGACAGCGCCAAGGAACGGGCCTGTCCACGCTGTCTCTCGGCGCTTTCGAGGAGCGAAAGCGCCGAGAGACAGCGCCAAGGAACGGGCCTGTCCACGCTGTCTCTCGGCGCTTTCGAGCCGAGTCCGGGAGCGAATTCGCTCCCGGACTCAGCTCGAAAGCGCCGAGAGACAGCACCCCCCGGACCCCCAACCCGGGTTTGGGGGGCTGCTAGGAAGCCCCCCATGCCGGCGGCAAACAGCCGCACCGCCCCCAATCTTCGGCTCCTCGCTAGCGCTGTGGGAGTAAAAACACCATCTGCACATGCGCAGATGGTGTTTTTACTTCCGCATCGCTACTTCGCGAAAACCCGCTCGTTGCGGGGGCTCCTGGAACGGAACCCTCGCAACGAGCGGGGGATCACTGTATAGAGAGGAGGGGCGGCATACAAATCTAATAAATTATTATTATTTATATTTATATAATTATTTATAAATAATATATTATATATATATATATATATATATATATACATACATACATACATACATACATACATACATACATACATACATACATATATATATATATATATATATATATATATATATATATACAGTGATACCTTGTTTTACAAACTTAATTGGTTCCGGGATGAGGTTTATAAGGTGAAAAGTTTGTAAGACGAAACAATGTTTCCCACAGGAATCAATGGAAAAGCAATTAATGCATGCAAGCCAAAAACTCTCAACTTTTGCCAGCCGAAGTGCCCGTTTTTGTGCTGCTGGGATTCCCTGAGGCTCCCCTCCATGGGAAACCTTACCTCTGGACTTCCATTGCCAGCAAAGCACCTGTTTTTGCACTGCTGGGATTCCCCTGCAGCATCGCAAAAACACGGAAGTCTGGAGATGGTGTTTCCCATGGAGGGGAGCCTCAGGAGAATCCCAGTAGCGCAAAAATGGGCGCTTTGCTGGCAACAGAGGTCTGGAGGCGGGGCATCCCAGTGGCAGCAGCTTGGGTTTGTAAGGTGAAAATAGTTTGGAAGAAGAGGCAAAAAAATCTTAAACCCTGGGTTTGTATCTCGAAAAGTTTGTATGACGAGGGGTTTGTAAGACGAGGTATCACTGTATTTCTGTTGGATCACCCTGGTATATTGAAGGAATGTCACAGCTCCTTTTTGCCTCTAGGCCCATCCCAGGGCCATTTCAAGGCAGTTAATTTATTCATAGCCAACAAACTATATTCTGTATGTATCACATGTTTTTGCTGAACTTTTAAAATTAAGGGAGACTAGTATAGCGCTATCCTAGTCTCCCTTAATCTTAAAAATTCAGCAAAAACATGTGATACATACACACATACATACATGCATGCATACACACACACATATATAATGCAATGTACCAAATGTAGTATATAGTATTTATTAATACTAAATGTAGCATATAGTATTTATGTAAACCACTTGCAAAGAAAATCTAAGGAATTGAGAACAGATTACAAACTAAAACAAAATGAGGAAAAAACCAGACACAACACAGCTAATAAGTCATGGAAGAAAATATATTAAATATTAAAATATATACCTCAATTCTGTTCAAACTTGATAATTTTAAGAATTGCTAATTCTCTAGACTGGAAAATTCTGGGATTACAAATCCACATATCTTAAAGTTACCAAATTTGGGAAACACTGGTCTTTTATGAAGAGCTGAATATGAATTAGCTTCCTGATAATTTTCACCTTAAACTGTATTAAAACCACTTTCAGACAGTAATAATATTTGCTAGAATAAACATCTTGTTGTCCTCCAGAGGCTTTGAACTACAACATCTGCTGTGTCTAATTCACTTCAGTAACAGAAGTTCAAAACCAATTGAGAGTGGCAGATTTCTCAATTTTATTCCGTGCATTTCTAACTTCTAATGAAATTTAATTCATGGGGTTTGGGTTTACCAAATTGATTTGTACAAGGTTGCTGATTTAAATTAGAATCTTATATGTTATTATTTAGTGTTATATCTTCTTGCCAAGCAAAGGGCAACTGGCCAGTGTTTTCCTTGTTGAAGAAGTTTTGATTATCATTCAAGAAGCTTATTCAGTTCTGACTAAATGTTCAGAAACAAATGTTTAGAAGTTTCTTGGATGAGAAATCGGGGGTGGGGGGGGTGGGAGTAGTCCAGTTTTTCAAAGTACCTTTGAGATAATCATGACCTGGATGACTGAGAATCTCCATAGATATTCCTGCCAAGCAGTTTCTTTACCATCCTCAAATTCTATTTAACTCTACAAAGTTGTTTTAAAACTGCAGATTTATTAGATGTAGATAAGGAATTTAGGACACTTAACTAGGTCCTTGAATATCAGCTCCTTGATTAGCAGGCTATTAATTCTTAGCTGCTTTGCTGATCTGGCAGATAATTGCTTTCCTGGGCTCATTGTGGATGTTATTTATTTATTTAGCTTCCTATCCTTTCCCGCTGGCATTCTATTCCTACAGGCAGATGGTATTCCTTTGCATATTAAAATTCTGATTGTTTTTTATAAAATTACTATCCTGACATTGTTATTCCCCATTAGCAGCCTTGCATTTTTAAGTTGGAACTTTTCCAAACTATTAAAAAATTATCAAAAATACTCCTGTCTTTGCTAATGAATTAGCAATGAATTAGGTAATGAATTAGCTCCATATAATGGATGCAAGACTAACCTTATTTTTTTTCCTGATATTGGGTTATTTTACTATCAAGAAGGATGTACAAATAGTCCTTGGCTTATGATTGTAATTGAGCCTGGAATAATGGTTGTAAGTCAAGACTTCCGTGACACCCAAATAAATTTTCCAACTTTTTGCAAAATCATTACAAAATGGCACAGTTGTTAAGCAAAGCTCATTCATATGAATGCTGTTTTTTTCTGGGAAACAGCAAAACATGCTGGACAATGGCAAAAAACATAGTGAATCATGTCATGTACTGAATACTAAACATACAATCATGACAGGTGGGAGGGTGGATGAAGCAACCATTTTATGATGTCCAGGTATGTTTCACAAGCTGTGAAGCAGCTATTCTGTGACTCTCATAACTGAATTGTCATAAAACAATGGTTATTACGGTTCCCACCCTGCTGGCTTTTCACAAGGCCACGAAGATCTGGCTTTGCCAGCAGGCCTGAGGGCCATAAATTTACATCTTCGATGGCCAATTGTATGAATGGTGTGTATGTATATGAGTGTGACCGCACTCATATACATACTTTTAAGGGGTTTTAGTTTGTTAATGTTTTATCCTTAGATAATGTTCGACTTCTTTTACTGTTTTGTATCTATTTATTGCATTCATACTGTGGTTGTAAGCTGCCCTGAGTCCTTTGGGATTGGGCGGCATAAAAGTTGAATAAATAAAATAAATGAATAAAAAATAAATTAAGTAAATACTGTATGCTTTAGAAAGGGGGCTCTTTTTCAAAGAATAATTTATTTATTATTGTTATTTTTTATGAATGATTAGATGGTATTATAATTATACAACTCAAAATGGCTTAGAATATATATGATTCATTACAATGGATACAAGTAATCACATATATCAGATATCATCCTTGTCTCAGTTTTCAAATAGAAAAGCCATGTTTGAACTTGTTTCTATATTCTAGGAGCTTCACAGAAATCACAATAAGGCAATAAGTTCATTTCCCTACCATTCAATCCTATATATTTAAAGAAATATGTTTTGAGTGACTTTACTTTTCCATGTGTAGAAGATTGTTTTGTTTTATTCTTTGACTTACTAAGACTATAGACAGTAAAGTTTAGCATCTTTCATTTATTTGCAAAAACAGATTATTTTCTATACCTATAAAAGAGTATATAGCAAAGCATTTATTTTTAGAGTCCAGAAGTTATCATGTCACAATAAATTGGTCGAATACTCTTTTCCATCTCTCTAACCCCCAATGAAATGGAACTACATAGAGGCTTGTCATTTTTTTCGTCAAAAAAAAAATCTATTTTTCCATCTAATGATAAAAAACTATGGTTAAAATGGCGAGTTTGGAACTAGAGTCCTTGCCTTCTCAACTCGCTGACCCTGAATTCAAGCCCTTTCTTGCCCTAAGCAAAATGAGTTTGAAGATCCTCCTTCAGGTTCCATTAAAGCACTGATTCATGTCAAAAAAGAACTAGAAGTAATTCAACAACTCTTGGAACTGTGTGGATCATTTTTACGCTGGAAGATGCCCAAGGCTATGCTTGCATAAGCTCTGAGTGAATCAGTTTGACCTGGCTGACATGGCAATGCTGCAGAAGGAAAAAGCAAACCTAGGATAATAAACTCTTTGGAGGGGGTGAGTAAAGATCTTGGTCATGTATCACCACCCTGAATTTTTTGCTTCAGTAGGTAGTCCCAAGGGACTTCTCTCTCAACTATTTTTTTTGTAGATGATTATGTGGACTTCATAAATGTGCCACTTTAAGAGCATCTTCACCTCTGATCAGTGACAAATTTTCCTTATTGGCCATGAAGGATCTCAGAATACACGAATTGAGATTTAATATTTTCTGTGCTATTGGAAAACAGGTTATGACCTTTAAAGCCCTTCATGGCATCGGACCAGAATATCTCCGAGACCGCCTCCTGCCGCACGAATCCCAGCGACCGATTAGGTCCCACAGAGTGGGCCTTCTCCGGGTCCCGTCAACTAAACAATGTCGGTTGGCGGGCCCCAGGGGAAGAGCCTTCTCTGTGGCGGCCCCGGCCCTCTGGAACCAAGTCCCCCCGGAGATTAGAACTGCCCCTACTCTTCCTGCCTTCCGTAAACTCCTTAAAACCCACCTTTGCCGTCAGGCATGGGGGAACTGAAACATCTCCCCCTGGGCACGTTTAATTTATGCATGGTATGTCTGTGTGTGTGACTGTTAGCATATGGGTTTTTTTAAATATTTAAATATTTTAAATTTGCCTGATTGCTTATGATTTGTTTTTACATGTTGTGAGCCGCCCCGAGTCTTCGGAGAGGGGCGGCATACAAATCTAAGTAATAAATAAATAAATAAATAAGTAGTTATGTGTGAATGTCTACCCTTAGAATTTGGGAGCACATGACCTTGCCTTAGGGGCAAATTTTTCAGAAGATAGGATGGTTTGCATCATTGCAAAGTTCAAAGAATTCTCCTCTTCAGTTTTATTTCTATATTTTCTTTTGAATGATCTCATCCCATTACTCTAAATATCTCAGAACATATCAAAGCAGCATTATTGTTATTCTGTACTCATCTTGCCTTTCTTCAAAGATCATTTTTTGTAATAAGCAGAATGCTTGAAATCCTTTGCCCCAATTTATATTAAATTTAACTTTTATTAATAAAATGTAGTAAATAGTATTTTGAAATTAAGGAGATTGTGTTTAGTCAGTACTAAACTGACTAAATTGACTGAACTGAACTGGTTTTTCAAATAATGACCTATGCAGAATTCAAGCCATTGAATTGAATTGAATTTCTATGTATATTGCCCTATACTTGAATGGGAGAAAAAAGATGGGTTTTTAATGCTTTAAAATAAACAATTTAACTTCATATTTAAGTTAATGTCATTAATGCTAAATGAATACTATTTTACAGTACTGTCCAATTTTTTAAAAAAAACAGTTTAGATTGATGCCAGTTTAGGATAGTGTTTAAGGTAACAGCCTATAAAACAGGAACCATGACCTCGTTCCAGCTGGGTGACCTAGGAAGGAGGCAATGCAAACCAATTCTGAAAAACCTTGCCAAGAAAATTGCAGGGACTCATCCAGGTAATCACCAGACATCAACACAGACTCAAAGGCACACAAATTAAAAACAAATACATATAGAAACATAGAAACATAGAAGTCTGACGGCAGAAAATGACCTCATGGTCCATCTAGTCTGCCCTTATACTATTTTCTGTATTTTATCTTAGGATGGATATATGTTTATCCCAGGCATGTTTAAATTCAGTTACTGTGGATTTATCTACCACATCTGCTGGAAGTTTGTTCCAAGGATCTACTACTCTTTCAGTAAAATAATATTTTCTCATGTTGCTTTTGATCTTTCCCCCAACTAACTTCAGATTGTGTCCCCTTGTTCTTGTGTTCACTTTCCTATTAAAAACACTTCCCTCCTGAACCTTATTTAACCCTTTAATATATTTAAATGTTTCGATCATGTCCCCCCTTTTCCTTCTGTCCTCCAGACTATACAGATTGAGTTCATTAAGTCTTTCCTGATACGTTTTATGCTTAAGACCTTCCACCATTCTTGTAGCCCGTCTTTGGACCCGTTCAATTTTGTCAATATCTTTTTGTAGGTGAGGTCTCCAGAACTGAACACAGTATTCCAAATGTGGTCTCACCAGCATTCTATATAGTGGGATCATAATCTCCCTCTTCCTGCTTGTTATACCTCTAGCTATGCAGCCAAGCATCCTACTTGCTTTCCCTACCGCCTGACTGCACTGTTCACCCATTTTGAGACTGTCAGAAATCACTACCCCTAAATCCTTTTCTTTTGAAGTATTTGCCAACACTGAACTGCCAATACAATACTCAGATTGAGGATTCCTTTTCCCCAAGTGCATTATTTTACATTTGGAAACATTAAACTGCAGTTTCCATTGCTTAGACCATTTATCTAGTAAAGCTAAATCATTTACCATATTACAGACGCCTCCAGGAATATCAACCCTATTGCACACTTTAGAGTCATCGGCAAATAGGCAAACCTTCCCTACCAAACCTTCCCCTATGTCACTCACAAATATATTAAAAAGAATAGGACCCAGAACAGATCCTTGTGGCACACCGCTTGTAACCTGACTCTGCTCAGAATACTCGCCATTAACAATAACTCTCTGATGTCTACGCTTCAGCCAGCTGCAAATCCATTGAACTATCCAGGGATTAAGTCCAATCTTCACTAATTTATCTATCAGCTCTTTATGTGGAACCGTATCAAAGGCTTTGCTGAAGTCCAGGTAGGCAATATCCACGGCACCACCTTCATCCAACACCTTTGTGACATAGTCAAAGAAATCAATGAGATTAGTCTGACATGATTTGCCTTCAGTAAAGCCATGCTGATTTGGGTCTAATAAGTTATTGTTTTTTAGGTGCTGATTTATCCTCTTTTTGAGTAGAGTCTCCATCATTTTAACTACAACTGATGTCAAGCTAACTGGCCTGTAGTTACCAGCTTCTTCTCTACTGCCCTTCTTGTGAATAGGCACAACACTGGCCATTCTCCAATCCTCAGGACCAGCTATATGGTCAAAGTCTTTCAAAATAAGCAACCAACATAGCACTTATGGGAAAAAAGAAATAGTCCAGGAAGTTGCTGTCTTAAAAACTGCCTTTGGCTTCCTCTAAAAAATATAATGAAAATCTAAAGATGCATAATCTGAGAATCTCTATTATCTGTTCATGTTTGAATGTCTTGTCCATTAATTGCAGTTAGATTGTCTATTACCGTTGAGCAATATTGATCACTTTAATAAACATTTGTTGTTCAAAGTTTTTACATCAATTTCTATATGCAATGGTTCATTCACATGCAGCAACTTCCCAATATATTTAAATTATAAATGGTTCTAACAGACCAGAGGCAATGTTCCTGGGGCCACACTATTAGTAATTCTTTCCACAATTCCCAGTCCATTGGCCACAAAAGATGGTACTTTTCAAGATCTATTAATCATGTTCTTAGAAACCTTGAGTTATATTTTTGTCTTAATAGTGGTTGTACATTAAAAAAAACCCAAGATAATCCAGTATTTGGTTAATGTACAAATGCTTTCAAAATAATTCAAAATGACAAGCATCTTCTGTCTGGGAATTCAGAAACTCATATTCTACTCTTAATTTAAGTTGAATTAATCAGGGATATACTAGTAGTTTCATCTGGTTTGGTAGGGCGAGTTCAGATTGCAGTAGTGGCAATCCTTACAACAACAATAACTGGGATCAGAATTTCCATTGCTAAATGATTCAATAATGAAGTGCAATTCACTAGTATCTATAACATAGCCATGGCAATCCCAGTAGACTCAATTGCAATAATTAAATGAGGCTGTGGAAAACAGGAAGTAAAGACCTTATATTACTGCGACTTACAATTTCCTGCCAGCTAATTACAAGTACAGTCAATGGGGAAGTTGGGTGGATGAAAGTTACCAGCCTTGCTCTGAAGCAGGCTGGAGGGCAAGTGTGTATAGTGGTGTGTGGTGTGTGTGTGTGTGTGTGTTGGGAGGTGTTCACAGGGGAGAGGTCAAGGGCATAATCCTTTATTGGGTCTGGAAGGAAAGTTATCTAGATTATAAAAACAGATCCTCCACTCCTTACTGAGAAGACTTTTTTTGGGGTGGGGGGAGCATAATATATCTATGCTCTTGTGATAGTTGAATACATTCAATAGCAACAGAGCTATTATTCATTAAGCAAATGGATTTGGAGGAAAACCAATGCATCTCAATTTCAGGACAATATTATATTTTTGACAAATGCACAAAGCAAGTGGTTTGATTATGACAATCAAGCTATATCAGAAAAGAAGTGCTTTCTGGAATTTATACATTATCCACATAATTAGTAATCTAGATGTAAAAAATTCAAACCATATATCAGATTACACAAGCCAGAGGATTTCCCATCAATTCCACAATGTTACTCTGGGAAATAAATAATAATCGAGTGTCTTAACTTCTGCTGTATGCCATTTTCCTTTCCATTCTTGCAGTAGTGCTTAATCATGGAGAATGTCACCATAAAATGTTGTATAGCATCTGAGAGTAGCCTGCTGACATTGTTCATGCAACATCAAATTGCATAAAATTAATAAATAAATCTGATTTGAATTCCAGGGAGGGAACAAAACGTTTGTAATAAACTCCATACATAAAATTACTATTGATAGTAGAAATAGTTTTCTACATATATAAGTAACTGCTATGGATTGAAACTGCTACTTAAGGTGTTGTGGTTGGCTCTGGCCCAGCTCCTGCCCCAGGGAATGGGAAGGTGGATGCAGGGGAAACTTCAACATGTCACAGGCTTGTGTTATTGCCGACAGAATCAGTTCAGATGTTAGTTTCCTCGGACGAAGAAGAAGGTGGGAGAGATTCGGCAGAGAAGGGCTTGGCACACAGCCAAGGCAGTCAATCTTCCTTATCTTCTATTGCTTCAGATGATGACATTTTGGACCCATGCAAGTGCAGAATTATGCGTAGAAGAGACCAAGTAAGAACATATTACAGGAAATAAGGGAGGCCACCTGTGTTTGGGTGGGGCTCCAGTAATTAGGGCTGCTGATATAAATAGCAGCATGTGGGTTTGGCCATTGTGGAAGAATATCTGTTCACAGTTCGTCAGAAATCTTGTGTGCTGGACTTTGTTGCTTTTTCACACCTTTGAAACCAAAGCACTTCGTTGGAAGAAGAAGGGGTGTGAAGTTTCTTCACAGCTGCTGGCTAAGTACTTAATGACTGCTTAATGGAAATTGTACAGACTACCCGGTTGTTTTGGGAAAAGTGCTCTTTGCAATACAAAAAGTGCTTAGTTTATTTTGACTTTTGTGATAAAGAACATTGTTTTGAATATTCAAACGTGTGTGTGTCTGAAATTTGTACCCTTGAATTCTTGGGAGGCTCCTGTCAGAGAGCCCGGCAGAACATTAAGGTATGTGTTTAAAGCTTTCCCTGAGTTATAGTAAAAAACTGTTTTCTTCAATAAAACGATTTATAATTTAGCTCAATATTGTCCCTCTAGAACAAAGGTCTCTAACCTTGGCAACTGTAGGACTTGTGAACTTCAACTCCCAGAATTCTCCACAAGTCTTAAAGTTGCCGAGACTGGAGACCATAGGTCTAGAAGTCCTGTAATTAGAACTAGAACTAGAAAATCTTGGGGATACAGAACAAGGAATAAGGGGAAGTAGAAAACATTTCTTAATTGAAGAGGGTGTAGAACATCGCACAGATGCAAATGAAGAAGTAATATTGGTTGCAGCAGTTTCTGGAGCCTTTATCATGAACAAAAAGTTTGAATTCCTTCAGATTAGACTATATCATTCAGGATTTATTTATTTGATAATACATTTCTTAAATGGTCAAATCTGATAATTCAGAGGAGATCATTTTTGTGCCAATCATTGCTTTATCACGTTGACAGTTTCTAACACTCTTTGATTGTAGTGGTGCAATGCATCAGATACATTTTCTAATGGAAGCTCAGAAAAAAATCACTCAAATGTATAGTTCTGTGTATATAGTGAAACTGTCCTTAAACAAACAAATGGGCCACTTTAAAATATTGCTGCTATAAATGACCATGACAGTAGCACTCTGCATATAATAAAAAATAAGTACTGAAGAGAAGCCTCTGAATTACTGTGGTAATAAACCAGATGTGATTATTATCATTTAACACGGTCATTGAATACCATGAATCCCTGAAGCCATTAAAATATTTATGATTAAACATTTGCTATTCCTTCTAACAGAACATATAACTTGACACTAAAATCTGTTAAGATAATATTTTGGCTGCTATATACCAGTGCTGTATAGTGGACAGCTAAGAACTACTAATATCTTGGAATAAAGAGTTGGAACATTGGTCTTTTTGAAACAACCTTTTAAAGATAACTTTATAAAATAGATGTCATATTAGCTTTATTCCACGGATTTCAAGGGGAGAGAGATGATACACAGCAAAATAAAAGTTTAATTGTTCAATGGGAAATATATTTGCTATTGGAGATGTTTATAACAACTAGAAAAACCAAGAGGCTCATATTTTAATATCTTTTGTTGTATAGTTTTGAAATATATATTTTCTCTTACCTAATTTTTTTAAAATTTAAATGTAAACAAATCTGTTTTAATTTAAATTGAAATGAACAGAGAAAGGAAACTTTTTTCAGTAGAGTGTCTAATCCAAGACATCTGGAAATGATATGTACAACTTGTTCTGTCTGGGTCACTCCGGAAGTTATGACCAACCCAAAAAGATAAACCAGACACACTGGTTGAATCCAAACACAGTTTTATAATGGTAAAGAGAAAAGAAGCCAACAGAAAATGTCTTACAGGTCAGGAAAGCACTGGAACTCCAAAAGAAACACGAAAGCAATTGTTCATACAGAAAAACAGGATCCTTAATACCAAACGAGGCTGTTGAGCTAACAGACACTAACCTCCCACCGGTCTTCAAGACTGCTGGGCCACGAGCCAGGAACAAGAACGCTTGAGAGAAAATGCAGATAACACCAACTCCACTTTGATAACACTCCACACTGCCGAAAGGATTCGCATGCCTTATAAACCCTTCCCTGCTAATGAAGATCACACCCAGCCCCCAGGTGCTCCTCATTCAGCGCTGATAATATCTACGCAGTTGAAGTCTTCTTTGATCTATGCGTCTCTGTCGCATACTAATGATAGCTTGTGCTTCATCATCCAGGGACTCCAGGGAATCCAGAGAATCCAAGCTACTTGCTTGAGATAGCCCTTCCCCAGGGCTCCCAGGCCTTGCTTCATCGTCACTTTCTTGACTGCTGTCTCCACTGTCTGGTTGCAAAGAACTCTCCCCTCCGCTCTCAGATTCCCCGGGCATGGAGCCAGCAGAGACACAGCTGGTCTTTGATCTGGCTAAGGCTGAACCACAACACAACTATATTAGGAAAAAATACATAAATGCTACATTTTAGTCTGCATAATGATCATAGTATTGCAATTCTGACAAATCTTTTTATTTGAATTGCAACAATCCAATTCTTCTGAACAATCAATTCACAAGATCAGTCATTTTATTATTATGTTTCAGATTGTTTCTGGGTTGCTCCTTAGGATAGCCAGCAAGCCAATAGTTATTGTTTGGCTATGATCTCTTACTTCATCATGCTTTATCTCGGTTTATCATAGTGATATTTCTTGAAACATTAATAGCAAGTTTCAAAAGGAATATTTCTGCAACAAGAACAACATGATTTAGAGCAGAAATTAAATTGTTTAATCTTGCTTAACAAAGCCCAATACAACATGCTATTTCTGTCCACAAGACCCAGTAACTTTATTGTCCCACTGTAAATGAAGCTTATTTACTACAACCAAATAATTTTAGGGGCCAGGGTGAGAAAAGAGTGACTAAGAATAAGAACAGAGTCATCCTTGGTGAGTGCTGAAAGAAAAGGGGAAGTATACTTTACTTATGGGATAATATTGCTGGCACATTCTAGGTGGATTCAGAGGAAAAACACTTGAATCTATTCAAGGCATGCACCTCATTACAGACTTAGCAAATTAAAACACAAATAGGATTAGAAAAGAATAATGTAACAATCTCCCTCTGTGGTCCCTGGAGCATTAAGTCATAAATTGGGTTTGCATTAAATTGCTCCTGCAGTATTGAATTCAGAGAAAGAGCTATAGGCTGGAGATAAACCACGCTGAGCTGAACACCAACTTCAAAAATGCTTTGCTTCTCCCTCGCTCACTCAATTTTTTTTGGTTAGAAACACCACAAATTTGTTAAGATCTGAGATTTAACCTGAAAAGTGGCATTTTGTGTCTTGATTAGAAAACTTTATTAGAAACACAGAGGACATTGCATACGCCAACTGGTACAAACACAGATATAATTTTAATACCACAATTTTATATATAGTAGCTAATAATAATTCTTTTCATACACATACATTTTAAAGTGAAAGATAAGGGGGGGGGGGGAAGGTGACAAACAAAATAAAATCAGTATTCTCATATCTGTATCATTCTTCATCCAAATTGATGCTTTCCCAAACTGGTGATTTCAAGAAATGTTAATAGTATATAATATTTTTTTTTTGCCTTCCAAAGTTTTAACTTTGGTTTTTTTTTACTTCTAATTTGTTTTTGTTTTCATTTATCTGTGCTTTTATTCAGGTGTTTGTATTGTTTATTGTGCTGTAGCAAACCATATAGTCACTTAGGAAGATGAGTGGTTAGAAATTTAATAAATAAATTTAATTAATTAATTAAAAGCCAAGTGGGTGGGTATTTTTGGGAACTGCAATTGGTGCATCATGTTAGTACTAGGTAGGGAAGCTTTTTGTTCTCTTAGGACAGTGATGGCAAACCTATGGCAAGTGTCCCACAGGTGATACATGGAGTCATATATGACAGCACACAAGGCATTGCCATATGTCAGCTCCAGCGTGCATGTGCGCTCCAGCTGATTCTTGGGCTTCTTTTGGGCTGTTTTCGCTCTTCTCAGGCTTTGGGAAAGCCTCCTGAAGCCTCGGATGGCAAAAATGGCCCAACAGGCCAAACAGAAGTTTACTTGTGTGTGCGCATCACTCCCAGAGGTTTTCAGGAACTTCTTCGGCTTTGGATAGTTCCAGCCATGCCTGTCACATCTTGGCCCACTTTTTCTGCAGCAGGCAAGGCGTTCCTCAGTGACTCTGCAACTGACAAGAGAACTCCAGATCGATCCGGAGCTCTGTTATCAGTTACAGAGACCTTCAAAAAAGCCTTGCCAGCTGCAGAAGAAATGGGCCAAGATGTGAGACACCTGGCTGCAACTGTCCAAAGCTGAAGATAAGTAGCAGGGCAGTTCCATTTCCTTTCATTTCCAAGATTCCAATTGGCAATTTTCTGAGGTTTTCCTGAACCCTGGAGAAAGTGAAAAACAGACCAATGGGCCTATCAGAAGTCCAGAGGCTTCAGTGAGGTCTGTGAGCATGCGAAGGGGGGGGCAGCTCGGGGGGGGGGGGTTGTGCACATGAGTGGGAGGCAGCAGGGGGAGGACTTTGCATTATATGTGTTGGCGCATGCCAACTAGCTATCACGTGCACACACACCCTTCTGGCACCCGAGCCAAAAAAGGTTCGCCATCACTGTCTTAGGAACATCTGGAATACACTGTTAGTGAAATTCTATACCTTGATTCACGCAGTTACCTACTTGATGGGTCCACCATGGAAGAAAGTTTTAACTCTAAACTTTTTTAAAAAGCAGCAAACAGACCCATTAATAATTATAACAACAAAACCATTAAGAAATGCAACATTCTCCTAGGAGCCAAATTTATCCTTTAATCAAGTTATGGAAAATTCATTCTTCTTTTAGACATTTATCTTCTTTACATATACTTACTCCAACTAACCTACTTCTTAACAGAGCAACAGAGCAACAGTGCAAAGCTTCCCATTATTTATGGGTTTAACTACCATTTTTGAACTTATTGGAAATTAAATAATTAAACTCATTCATTCTAATTAAAGCTAGCACTTGCTAATTATCTACCACTTCTGCCACACAATACCTGAACTTGTAGATCCAATATAAATGTTTCTATTGGGTTACAAAGATAACTAAAATGGAGTCATAGTTTATTTTTGTCTTTATATATGACTAATTGTTTAAGATTAAAAGGAGAAGAACAAATGAAGCAAATACCTTGGGCTAAATGTTAAATGTGGACATGGGTGCGGCCACACATGATGCATCCACTGGCTGGCAGATTGACAGCTCTGAATTAGATTTTTAAATGCCCTGTTGCAATTCTTTTGTACTATGTTTTATAATGAAGGCTGAATAGCCTATGCCTTCTCTTTCTGCTCAAGATCCCCATATACAATTGGTGGGCCACTGTGTGACGCAGAATTCTGGACTCAATGGGCTTTGGCCTGATTCAGCATGGCTCTTCTTATTAGAAGAGCATATTAGAAGTCTCATTCAAAAAGGAAAAATACCTTTTTCTAATGGTGCTTGGTATTTAGTCAATGGGAAGCTGATAGGTACCAACATAAGCATTTTTTAAAATGCCCAAATCGTTCAAGATTACTCAAGTCTTACATTATGATAAGCTAAATTAGAAGCGATGGTTGTACAAATATTGCAGAAGCAACCTGTTTAAAGCTCTATAGTATGTAGCATTACAAAGCAGAATAAAAGTATCTAATAATTTACAAATCTTTCTTGCCAATCTTTAAGACATTTTGATTTATCAATATGGTATTATAATAAGTCAAGACACAAGGCATTCTGCCTTTAGATATGGAATTAAACTTTCATTGGTACTCCAGCTACTATTATGTCTCAACTCCCAAATAAATTATTCTCTAATACTCCAGGAGATTCTTATTGTAATAGTCATTTATACGATACGGTTTATGAATACATTGTTTCATGATATTATCAGTGATGATAGAGAAAAGCCTTGTTTCATGATATTATCAGTGATGATAGAGAAAAGCCTTACTTTAAATATATACCATAGATTTCTTGCAAACCATTTATGTTTTTTGATATGAACCTAGTAAAACTAAATTAATCACATGTTATGGTTTAAACAGGAAACCTATTTCAATCTGGAAAAGTTTTGTCTTGACTTGCTTTAAAAAGACCAATAGCATTAGGACAAGTCCAGTTTCTGGAGGAAAGGAAATATGAGGACATATAGAACAACACCATGTTGTGTGCTCCAGTTTTGATCACTATATTAATTTCCACACTATCAATGCAAAAATGCCTTGAAAGAGTTGTATCATTATATCTAACAGTATATATACATTTAAGGAAAATATATTGGACAGATATAAATATATTTGAATCATGACAGTAGGAATAAAAAGTATTTCTCATGGAATGGAATAATTCATAAACAAAAAGTCTTCATTTAGTAAAACCAGTTCCTTCTGCTTTTTATTTCTGACTGTTCCTTTTTAAAAATATAGTCTATATGATTCATAAAAATGTGAAGATTTTTATGAAATTTTAGACTATATCTATGAATATCATGGGGTACACCAATTCCAGTACAAAAATTTAAAGAATATTTTATTTGAAATTGGTTCTCAGATTATATTTTATATATTTAATTTCTATCAATATCAAAAATCCTATCAATGTTCGGGATCTAATTTTATGAATGCCTAGTTAAAGATTGAGGAGAAATTTGGTTTCAGTAAATTTATTTTTAATAAAGTGTTATCTGTAATAAATATATATTGCAGGAGTCAAATGAACCCGATTGTGAAAACATATTGAGCAGAAATATTGGACGAGTTTAATTTCATTGCTTTAAAAAAGTGCTACTGAATGCTGCTTTGAATTAAATTCTATTTGTTTTAATAAAAATGCTGTGGCATGGGTGTACATATATTTCTTTCACTGGCAGTGTATTGGATCCAATAAAATTATATTGGCTGTAGTGCTTATGTCTCCTTTTCAGAGAAAATGGATTGAATGGAAAAATGAACACGGCATGAATCAGCCAGCTTGTGCTCTCAGTTAAACTGAAAGAAAAAGTGCTCAGTTGTTAAATGCTGCTTTGATAAAATTCTTTTCAGTGATATAACTGTGAAAATCTGATGAAGTCCTTTATTCAATATGTCCAAATTACCTATAAGAGTTCACTTTTGTGTTAGTGTGCATAATTCTCTGATGCAGTGGTTCTCAACCTGGGGGTCAGGACCCCTTTGGGGGTTGATCAACCTTTCCACAAGGGTCGCCTAAGACAGCGTTTCCCAACCGGTGTGCCGCGGCACACTAGTGTGCCGCGAGACACAGCCAGGTGTGCCGCCAAGCTCCTAGGGAAAAAGGAGAGCTTAAGGAGAGCCCTGCCCAGCTGGAGATTCCCTGGCAGCACCAGGTAGAAGCCGGCAATGCAGCACCCTTTTCCAGTGCCGCGCAAGGAGCTGGGCGTTGGAGTTTGGGGTGGGGAGCGATAAAAGTGCGGAGGCCGGCGCCGCGGCTGCCCCCACCCCCCAGTGCCTCTGTTCCCCTCGCACCCCTGGCTTCTCGCCGCTGACGCCTGCCCGCCCGCTCGATCTGCCCCTTTCTCCAGCTCCTCCGGCGAGCGCTCGGAGAAAACCTTCTCACAGCGGAGGTCGGAGAAGGTTCTTTGGAACGTCGGGGGTGCATGCGCATGCACGCCCTATCCCCCAGCCAGTCTACCCGGAAAAGCTTTGCTGGCCTCCGCAGAGAAGGAAGAGAGAGAACAAGAGAGAGAAAGAAAGGAAGAGAGAGAAAGAGATAGCAAGAGAGACAGAATGAGAGAGAGAGAGAAAGAGAAAGAAAGAAAGAGACAGCAAGAGGGGGGAAGGAGGGAGAGAGAACGAGAGCCAAAGAGAGAGGAAGGAAGGAAGAGAGAAAGAAAGAGATAGCAAGAGAGACAGAATGAGAGAGAGAGAGAGAGAAAGAGAAAGAAAGAAAGAGACAGCAAGAGGGGGGAAGGAGGGAGAGAGAAAGAGCAAAAGAGAGAGTAAGGAAGGGAGAAAGAAAGGGATGGAGAGAGAGAGAAAGAGGGAGGGAGAGAAAGAGGGAGGGAGAGAGAAATAGAGCGAAAGGGAGATTTTTTTTGTCCAAACTTTTTTGCGCCCCCCCCCTCAATGTTCCCTAGGATTTTGAAAATGTGAATAATGTGCCGCGGCTCAAAAAAGGTTGGCAAACACTGGCCTAAGACCATGGGAAAATACAAATTTCCCATGGTGTTAGGAACTAAAACTTCTATTCTGGCCCCTTGGAACATATTTTTACAATCCGACGAATCAGGTTTTACAGTGAGGGTGTTCCTCTGACCTTCCTGCCAATCAGCTTCAACCTCTGTTGGGAGAATTTATGCTAGACTTAAGGTTGGGGTCACCACAACATGAGGAACTGTATTAAGGGGTTGCGGCATTAGAAAGGTTGAGAATCACTGCTCTAATGCATTCCTATTACTATTCTGTTTTTCCCAAAATAAGACATCCCCTAATAATAAGTCCAATCTGGCTTTTGAGTGCATGGCAATAAGGCCAAGGGCTTGTTTCAGGGTTCAAAAAAATAAGACAGGGTTTCATTTTTGGGGAAACACGAAACACGAAAATAAATCTCATAGTTCCTATCACCCATCTCCTCTCACTTATGACTGTAATCTGCTGCTTGTATCCTTATGGTTTATATTACTATTGATTGTTTCCTAATTGTTTATTTGTACTGTATGATAATCATTAAGTGTTGTACCTCATGATTCTTGACAAAGGCATCTTTTCTTTTATGTACACTGAGCAGTATATGCACCAAAGACAAATTCCTTCTGTGTCCAATCACACTTGGCCAATAAAGAATTCTGTTCTGTCCTACTCTACTCTATTCTATTCACTTTTTGTGCTCATCCATGTTAAAAAAATTTTTTTGACATATACCGTATTTTTCAGAGTATAAGATGCACCTTAATTTGGGGGGGGGGGAGGGGGGCAAAACAGGGAAAAAACAATTCTGGGCATTTAACTGGAGTGAATGGGGTGGGAAATTATTTTCATGGGGGTCAGAAGAGGGGCTTGGTACCAAAGGTTTCACTCCTGACACACCTCCCCCCCCCCCATCTTCCTTCCTATAGTTCTAACCATTGAAAGCCTGGCTTTCTTGCAGCTAGGCCTGATAGAGAGGCAGCATTTGTAAACACACTGCCGGGCTTCTGGTCAAACTCCCTGCACCTTTGCAGAGAGCAACTCCCAAGTGACACAAGAGTCACAGAGATTCTCGATTCTTCTACCTGATTCTTCAAATCGGGGTTTTGAAACCTTGATTTGGAGATTTTTATTTATTGATTTTGGTGGTGATGTGTGTTGAACAGCTGGGCAGTTTGTGCTGGAAGACCCAAGTTATTTCAATGTCTTGATTACTATTTCAGGATTTGTGCGATCAGGTCAATCACTTTCCTCCCTATTCTAAAAACAGAGTGTGTGAAGATAAAAAAGAGCATTGCATTTCAGGCATACATTCAGAATATAAAACGCACCCAGTTTTTGATCCTCTTTTGGGGAGTAAAAAGGTGTGTCTTATACTCTGAAAAATACAGTAACGAAAGTCAATTTAATCTGGAAGGAAGGCTGGTTTTGCATATAATAATAATAATAATAATAATAATAATAATAATAATAATAATAATAACTGGTCATAGCTTACAAGTGGAACACTCAAAAAGGAGACAGAAGGACTAATACTGGCGGCACAAGAACAGGCCATTAGAACAAATGCTGTCAAAGCCAGAATTGAAAAATCAACAGATGATCCAAAGTGCAGACTCTGTAAAGAAACAGATGAAACAATCGATCACATACTCAGCTGATGAAAAAAAACCGCACAGACTGACTACAAGCATAGACATGATGCTGTGGCACAGATGATCCACTGGAACTTGTGCTGGAACTACCATTTACCAGTGGCAAAGAACTGGTGGGATCATAAGCCTGAAAAAGTGGTCAAAAATGAGCAAGCAAAACTACTGTGGGACTTCCGACTTCAGACTGACCGAATTCTGAAGCATAACACACCAGACATTGTGATCATGGAGAAAAAGAAAGTATGGATCACTGACATCGCAATCCCAGAGACAGCAGAATTGAGGAGAAGCAGCTAGAGAAATTAGTGAAATACAAAGATTTAAAAATCGAGCTGCAACGACTCTGGCATAAGCCCGTGAAAGTGGTCCCAGTGGTACTTGGCATGCTGGGCGCAGTACCAAAGGATCTCAGCAGACATTTGAAAACCATTGGAATTGACAAAATCTCCATCTGTCAATTGCAAAAGGCCGCTTTACTGGGATCGGCAAACATAATTCGCCGCTACATCACGCAGTCCTAGGTGCTTGGGAAGTGCCTGACTGGTTATGAAATACAAAATCCAGCATAGTGATATCGTTTGCTGTGTTGTACTGACATAATAAAAATATGTATGCTGTTGCTGAATTATCCTCAATGCAAAGTTTCTTTGATCAACATATGAACTAGAATGTAGGCAAAAATCATTTGAATGATTACAGTGACACATTCCCATTTGGGAATGCTGTTTGACTGCACAGTTTGCAAATTAATGTTTTCATGCAAATGCATAGACATGTGGTGGTAGCAAAACCATATATGAACTGCTACCAGTATTTCAATGCATAAAGGCAATATAACAAAATGACATACTTAATGACATACTGGTGATGAAATACGAAATCCAGCATAGTGATCTTGTTTGCTGTGTTGTACTGACATAATAATAATAATAATAATAATAATAATAATAATAATAATAATTTATTAGATTTGTATGCCGCCCCTCTCCGAAGACTCAGGGTGGCTCACAACAGTAATAATAACAGTATACAATGTAACAAATCTAATACTAAGAATTATCTAAAACCCCTCATTTAAAATCATATATTGATATAACCTTTGTGAAAATTATATTAAGTAAATGGAATCCTGTATGGATAAAGTAAGTGATGGTGCAATCTGTCATTCAATCAAATCTTACTACATAGATAAAGATATAGTAAAAAAAAAAAGCACATTCTAAATCCCAGGGCCTTCAGAATCTACTGAATTACATAATTAAATGGTTGCTTTTAATAACATGGAAGTAGAATAATATGCATGTGGTGAAATTAAATTAATTGTATTTTATTTAACTTCTGCTGCTCTACATTAAATCAATGTTGGTGTTTTGCTTTGTTTTGGGTCCATCCAATCTCTTTGTCCTTATCCTAGTAACGCAATACAAAATATAAATGCAGTGCTCAGATCTGAAAAGTAGCAGTTCTTGCAATATACTCTGCATCTGGATGCCCTCTAAGACCATATGAAAGCCATAGCTGCTTTAAAAGGCAACAATGCAAGCAGTAATGGGCACTTCTTGTTATGCCTGGTGTCAACTGCATTGGTTGTCAGTGCAATTCAAGATGCTGGTCATCATCAGTAAAGCCATCCATCAGGTATGGTTATCTCCAATCATTTCTGTCCACAAGATATGTTCTGACAGAATGGGCCAGCTTCATGTTCCCTCAGCTAAAGGCTGCAGGACCAAGGAAGTGTGCCTTTCCATCACAGCCCCTACATTCAAGAATAGCATTCCTGCAGAGATCTCTATGACATATTAATGGAGCCCATCATAATTTTACTGCTACAGTTGTTCAGTTTCTGGGATGTTATGTTTTTAACTTTTTAGTTGTATATTTGTTTTGCTGAATGGGTGGCTATAATAAATCTAAATAACAGCCTTGATATATAATCTCATTTAATGGAGATAATAATGTATAATAATAATAATAATAATAATAATAATAATAATAATAATAATAATTATTATTATTATTATTATTTATTAGATTTGTATGCCGCCCCTCTCCGAAGACTCGGGGCGGCTCACAACAATAACAAAAACAATATAATAGTAATACAAATCTAATATTAAAAAGTATATATAAAACCCCAACAATTAAAACCGTACAACACATGCATACCAAACATAAAATATAAAAGCCTGGGGGAGGTGTCTCAGTTCCCCCATGCCTGGCGATATAGGTGGGTCTTGAGCAATTTGAGAAAGACAAGGAGGGTGGGGGCCGTTCTAATCTCCGGGGGGAGTTGATTCCAGAGGGCTGGGGCCGCCACAGAGAAGGCTCTTCCCCTGGGGCCCGCCAAATGACATTGTTTGGTCGACGGGACCCAGAGAAGGCCAAATCTGTGGGACCTAATCGACCGCTGGGTTTCGTGCGGTAGAAGGCAGTTCCAGAGGTATTCTGGGCCACTGCCATGTAGGGCTGATTATGGCCCACTGCCATAATCTTCTCAGATGCTGTGGTGTTGATCACATATAACACATACAGCTATTAAATTATAGATATTAATCTGCTATTAGAACTTTGAACTTCACTGAACCTGAACATACTAAGACTTAGGAGAGGAATAACTATGTATTCTACACCAAATGCAGTGATGTTGCAATGTTCTTCAAGTCATTGGTACCCTGTCTATTTGGGGGGGGGGAGGAAAGAGGTTGCCTCCCAGATATTATTGGGTTAGTATGGAAGTTGCATTTGAAATGCCAGAAATATAAAAATGGAATCAAGATTTAAGAAAGAAACAATAGCCAATAATGTTGCAGACACATCAAATGAATGGATTCACAGTTTAATTGCTTGATGGCAGATGGACGACTGCTTGTCAGTTATCTAACTCTACTCAAAATTGAATTTATTTCTAAATGGAGAAATAGCCTGTTTTTATGAATTTTCCCTAAATATTGCTCCAGGGCGAAGTGTACATCTGTGATTTCTCAAACACAGATAATCACCAACCATTTTTATTATGGGAAGTAAGAAAGAACATCTGCAAAACACTTCAGGATTTGGGGTTTATATTTCATTTAGAGAAGGGGAGGGGGAATAAATAAAGAATATGGAACATTTTAGCCTTCCCAATCTGTGGCTCACCAGATGTAGTGAACTTCAATTCCCATCACTTCCAGCAGCTGTGTATTGTTTCTCCATCTTTAAATCATAAATAGAGCAACACATGGATGGATGGAGGGATGGATGGATGGATAATGGATAATGATAAACAGTCACTCATGCCCTCATCACCTTGAAACTCGACTACTGTAATGCTCTCTACATGGGGCTACCTTTGAAAAGTGTTCGGAAACTTCAGATCATGCAGAATGCAGCTGTGAGAGCAATCATGGGCTTTCCCAAATATGCCCATGTTACACCAACACTCCGCAGTCTGCATTGGTTTCCGATCGGTTTCCGATCACAATTCAAAGTGTTGGTTATGACCTATAAAGCCCTTCATGACACCGGACCAGATTATCTCAGGGACTGCCTTCTGCTGCACGAATCCCAGCGACCAGTTAGGTCCCACAGAGTGGATCTTCTCCGGATCCCGTCAACTAAAGAATGTCGCTTGGCGGGACCCAGGGGAAGAGCCTTCTCTGTGGCGGCCCCAGCCCTCTGGAACCAACTCCCCCCAAAGATTAGAATTGTCCCCACCCTCCTTGCCTTTCGTAAGCTGCTTAAAACCCACCTCTGCCATCAGGCATGGGGGAATTGAGACCTCTTCCCCCTAGGCCTTTACAATTCTATGCATGGTATGTATGTACAGTGGAACCCCGACATAAGAGCTGCTCTACTTAAGAGCAACTCGAGATAAGAGCTGGGAGGGGAGAGATATTTTTGTTCTACTTACAAGCCCAAATTCGAGATACAAGCGCCAAGGAGCTGTCTCCTGAAGCCAAACGCTAACTTCCGCGTTCGGCTTCAGGAGACAGCTGCGAAGCGGCGCGCGTGTTTTAAAAGGTTGCAGCCGGCCTGGGGGGCTCGGGGGGGTGCTTGCAGCTTTCTTTCTTGCTCTTTTTCTTTCTCTCTTTTACCTTCCCTTCCTCTATTTCTTCTTTTCTTTCTCCTTCCCACCTTCTTCCCTCCCTCCCTCCCTTCACTCATTCCTCTCTTACTCTCCCCTTTCATAAGTTTCCTTGCTTCCTTCCTCTGTTCCTGTCCCTTCCCCCTTTCTTTCTTTCTTTCTTTCTTTCTTTCTTGCTCTTTTTCTTTCTCTCTTTTACCTTCCCTTCCTCTATTTCTTCTTTTCTTTCTCCTTCCCACCTTCTTCCCTCCCTCCCTCCCTTCACTCATTCCTCTCTTACTCTCCCCTTTCATAAGTTTCCTTGCTTCCTTCCTCTGTTCCTGTCCCTTCCCTCTTTCCTTCCTTCCTTCCCACCCTCCGTCCATTCATTCACCCATTCCTCTCTTGATCGCTTAAAGCCGGTCCCTGGTGCAAAAAGGGTTGGGGACCTCTGTCCTACAGGATTGGGTGGCAGAGAAGTTGAACATATGTAAATTTAAAAGTTTAAGAAAGTTTACAAGTTAAGTGAAAGAAACTTCATTATTCATTTATATGTACATGTACATTTCTTCATTAAAAACATGTCTTTCTGCATAATTTAGACTAACTTTGTGAGTTTTTTGAGGGCTGGAACCAATTAAAATTATTTACATTAATTCCTATGGGGAAAAGTCGTTCGAGATAAGAGCTGCTCGACTTAAGAGCCCAGGTCCGGAACGAATTAAACTCGTATCTCGAGGTATCACTGTATGTATGTTTGGTTTTTTATATTAATGGGTTTTTAATTGTTTCTAACATCAGACTACTATTGTACACTGCTTTATTGTTGCTGTTAGCCGCCCCGAGTCTCCGGAGAGGGGCGGCATACAAATCCAATAAATAAATAAATAAATAAATAATAGGCAATCCGACAAATAAAAGAAACCATAGTGGATAAAAATTAAGCTTGTATTTTTCCATTGTCTTGAAGAATCCTATTCTAATTCAACATTTTTGTATTACAGTATTTTGAAGATTAATGAATAGATGGTTATCAAAACTCTTATTTGAAATTAGTTCCAGTTTAATTTTAATTATCAGAGATAATAGAAGCAGCTAATTTTAAAAGCAGACGGTCGTACAGGATTTTCTAGAGAGAGTCTTTTTGTCTCTATTATGTAACAAAAACTATGTTTTTGTTGTTACCATGCTAATAGTAATGATGATGATTTAGACAAAATAAAATTTTTGAGGCATTTAAAACCAATATTTAGAGCTTATTTTCTAGGAAAACGAATATGTTTGGAAAATTCTGCAGGTTGAGTTTATATATCTTAAAGTTGCCAAATTTGAGAAAGAGTAGACTAATAGAAGCAAGAAATGTAGGGCTGCCTAGATTTTACTCAATGTATACATAAAGATAAACTGTATGACTATTTACTTTTTATTAAATAATCATTATATTCGATCTCTATGCATCATATTCAGAATTGGGGAATTGCCATTTCAGTTGAATTACTACTAACATTATTTCTATTAAAATTGAATAACTCAAAAATATACATTTAACTCCATATACATTTTATGATTTCTGCCTTACGTTTGCTCAGGAGAAAAAGGAACTCTATACAGCACTCCCTCCTCCTGTTTTTTTTTCTTATAAGAATTCTGTAAAATAGGCTGATCTGAAAATGAGTGATTGATCCAAAAGTCAACTGGTGAACTTATGTGGCTGAAAGTGGACTTGAGCCTGTTATTCCCAAACTTAGTCCAACATTTTAACTTCTATTCCAACAAATGGAGATATATGGACATTAGCACTCACATTTTCACTATTATGACATTTACAGATGGCTGGTGGTTGTCCCATTAAAAATGCACAATCATTTTAGATATTGCACTGAGGCCAGTAAGATTTTGTTTTAATTTCAAGAGCTTGTAGTAAGGAGTTCCACGTAGAACTAAATTGATTACTACATTAATTAATGGTCTCTGTTGTTCCTGTTCTGTGCACCATGATCTTGGACGGAATTAGCCTAAGTTTTGTGTGCGTGTGTGTGTGTGAACATACTGTAGATATGTGTGTGTATGCATATTGTAGCTACACAGGAGTGGGCTACTGCACGGATGGGGGGAATGCAGTGGGGTAGCAAAAATGGAGTTCCACCCCAGAGCACCCAATTTGCACTGAAAGATGTTGAAAGAAAATTCACGGTTCCCTGCATAAGCCACGCCTACTGTGTGGTAGTAAACATTTTGGTAGCCCTTCACTGGGTATACACATACACACATAAACACATACACACACATAAACACACACAAACACACATTGTGCATTAAAAATATAATTGAGAGTAGAAAAATACCCAGACAAACTGCTCTACTACATCAATACTGTTATTCCTTTGAAGTGACACATTTACTTTCCCTGCATTTGTCATGAAAAATTTCAATCCTTGCCTTGTCATTGTTATAATAATCTCAGAATTCTGGATACCAGCCACTTTATGACAATCATACAGAAGAAACACCACATTCATCTTGGACAGGCTTTGCTTTAGAGGGGCATCTTTATTTTCATGTGCTAAGCTCAACCATTAACATGTTGACTTCTACTTGTTCTTTGCTTCTGTGCACGTTGGAACTAATACATTATAAATACAGATAAACAAAAAATGACACAACATTGCTGATATTTTTCAACTTGGTAGTATATGACTAAGAAGTTTCACACAACATTTGACACTGCCTCCATAAGTTAATATAAACAAGAAAACACATAGAGAGGTATGCATACACATATAACTGATGAGCAAGCAACCCTATGGATGAATAATTCTGATTAATGATGGGCAAACCCAACGGTGTTCAGGTTCGGCAAGTTCGGATGAACTTTACGCAAAATTCGGCCAAACCGAACCTGAACCCAAACCCGAACCCGAACAGGGAATCCCACCAAGAGATTCCGGGGGCAGAGCTTTGATGTCACGTATACTGACAGGTTGCTAAGGACGCTAAGGTGATCACTTCCTGAATTCCATGGAATCCAGGAAGTGATCACCTTGGCACCCTTAGCAACCTGCCGGTGACGACAAAGCTCCGAACGCCGAACGCGACCCCGAACTTTGCCCGAAGTTTCAAAAAATTTCGGGTTCATGTTCGACATACCGAACACCGCAAAATTTGGTACGGACCCGAATTGTGCGGGTTCAGTTCGCCCATCACTAATTCTGATCATCATTTTGATGATGGTGGCCTGGTATTTGTCAGCATGCACGAAATCACTTTTACTTTTGTTTTCTTCCTTTATTAATTTTAAGTATGAGAACATCAAGCAGCTTTTTTCAAACTTTAAGGTGTTTGGGTGTGAATTTATTTATTTATTTATTCATTTATTTATTTATTTTATTCATTTTGTCCAATACACAATAATGCACAATGAGGGTTATAGAGGATATAATCAATTAGAATGTATTAAAGGGGGGATAGAGGAGAAAATAAAGGAGTGAAATATAACTATGAGAAAATAGCAGAAAAAGATATAGGTATAGAAGAGAAGATATAGGAGATATAGGAGAGACAATAGGACAGGGGATGATAGGCACTCTGGTGCACTTATGTATGCTCCTTACTGACCTCTTAGGAACTTGGTGAGGTCAACCATGGATAGTCTAAGGGTAAAGTGTTGGAGGTTAGGGGATGATACTACAGAGTCCGGTAGTGAATTCCACGCTTCGACAACTCGATTACTAAAGTCGTATTTTTTACAGTCAAGTTTAGAGCTGTTAATATTAAGCTTGTATCTGTGAGGAATCCCAGAATTCCTCACTAAGCATATAGTTGATGTTATTGCATGGCCTTTTTTTGTACAACTTATTGTCTTATTATTTTCTTCTGATCATCCCTATGAGCCAGGCTGGGCTTAGAGGGGGTGATTGACCCAAAGTCAACGTTCATGCCTAATGGGTAATGCATTTTTATCATTTTCTCCCTACAGTTCGAGATCACTAGCCTTCAATCCAGCTCATTCATACAAACTGGATTAATTCTGTGAAGTTAATGGACTAAAAAACTATTCATTAAAGCCATAAAGTTTTAAGTTTCTGAATTACAGCAAAGGTTTTGAATACCATTTGAAACATTTTGCTAACTCTTCTGTTGCCCTGCTTCAGAAACTTATCATTTGCTTGTTGACGTTTTAACGCACAGTTGTTGGCAGGGTTGTCATTTTTCACTTGGCTAAATAACATCTCCTGAAAGGACACTGAAAGATAATATTTTGTTCAGCAGCAGCTTGCAAGATCAGTAAATACAAAACTGGCTACAACAATATATTGTGTTAGATGATGTTTCCTGTATACTTCCTGGTTATTTGTTGAAAATATAAACCCCTTACATGAAAAATGTGTGTGAAATATGAAGTTTATGATAAATATGAATTTCCCAATCCTTTGAAATTGTATTTAGTAGTATAAGAACAACAAAAACAGAAACCCTTATTATTTTATTTGTGAAATATAAAATCCAGCTATTTTTGAGTTATGCTTCCAAAAGCAAAATCCTCTTTTATTCCCTTTCTTTTCCCCCCTTAACATTTTCCTAGCATGTTTCTGCAATTGCTCCTTCCAGTTCTATATGAAATGTAATGAACTTCATTAGATCACACACCACCAGTATATATTATCTGATGGGTCATTTGTTATCGTTCTTCCTAAATCATAATTTGTTTCTCCTAAAAGTCTTTCCAAATATTTTGCATGACTCCAAATATGACTTAATGATATGCCACGATCTACCATTTCATACTACTACTCATTCCCACTTTGGAAGGCTTGTGTGTAACTGAGATTTGTATTTAGATGTATCACAGTAATTGCAGTGGACACGAAAAGAAACACACAGAAAGTAGAGCTGGCTATTAACGGGTCACTTTTATGATCATATAAATTATTTAGACTTGCAGAGGTAAAACCTAAATTGGGCGAAATTCCCTATCAAATAATATTTCTAAGCAACTATGGGCAAAGCTCCTTGCTCATCAAGGGGAGGGTTCAGTGGGAAGACTCACCCCCCCAGATCCCTTTCTGAAGACCTGAGTAGGTGATCTCCTAGGGCATCACTCAGGCCCTACATGCCCAGAGCTTCTGGGGAGGGGCAACCACCTCCTTCCAAAAGATGCCCTAAAGGAGAACATGCAGCTGCTGCTAACATCTTTTTCTGCCCCTACCTGCCACCCCAGTGACCAGAGTGAATTAAGCCAAATGGAAGCCGAATGAAACTAATGGTAGCTGGAAAAAACTGCCCCCTAACAGATCCTGTCCCTGAATTTCAGTGAGGCAAAAAAATGGCTGCGACACAAAACACTACAGACATAAAAAAATCCTACTCAGCCTCAACTGGCGACCAGCAGTCACACAGACACAGGGGGGGGTGGGGGTGGGCAGGTGCCAGCAAAGGAGATCTGAAAAGGCGGAGGCCAGGGAGTGCAGGCCTTTATAGGCAAGGCCTGAGCCCCAGCCCCCAGCCAGCATTGAGCATGCGCGAGTAGCCGTGATGCTTTCTGGGCGATCCTGATGTGCCCTGGGGATCGCCAAGATCACATGTAGGAGGAAGCCATGCCTTCCAACCCCACCGCAAATGCCAGCCGGTGTCTAATCCACCAACCGGTAATTCACCATTAATGTGAATGGAATCATATACCGGTACTTAAAACATTCAATTGATTCAGAGGTTGGAAACATCTAATTTGTGTAGGGAATTAAAATCTGAACATTTTGGAATATCACATATGTATGCAATCTGACTTTTTTATCTATTACAAAAATGTAAAAAGAAAAAAAACTCAATAACATTTAAAAAAAAATATACAAGTAAAATATGATATCGGAAGTGACCTTTACTTATAAAACTGGTCCATCTGTCCATTTATGTCATCACTGCTTTACAATTTGTCATTTACAATTTGTCATTTACTTTCACCTGCTATTATTCTCCCAGCAGTTGCTCACTATGTCCCATAAATCCTTTCTCATTCTTCCCAGGATCTGCCTTTATATTCCCATGCTGAGTCCTAGGGATGCAACAGTCCAGATCATACAACTTAACTGTGTGCCGTCTTTAATCATAAACGTGTACTAGTGCTTTGGGCCCACAATTACCTAATGAGGGACAAAATTCTTCATTTGTCGCTCCTGGGATCATTTCTCTTCATTGTGTTCTTTGCAATTAAAGTATTTATGCCATGCTGCTTAACACAGCAGGGATCAGAGGTTCCCAAAACACTCTCGAGAGTCCTGGCACAGGACTAATTAATTACAAATCAAACTGTGCCCTTGGCAAACAGAATTGTTCAGGAGTAAGGATATATTCTGTAGGAAGAGGAATAATGGAAATGTTTAGCTGGATCAATCCATCCAGATTTTTTTGGATGTTTGATTTTCACAGAACCTGTTTTGGTCTGTATCTTAGTTCACAAGATAAAACAGTAATGCAAATCAGATTGGATTTTATATATACTGTATATGAAAACCTGTTGAAAAAAATAGCACTTTGAGATTCAATTCTTTTGTAAATTCCACTATATTTTTGCTTCAATCTTAGATTTTTTAAAAGTAATTGCGCTAAACTTTAAATGCAAAAATCTGAAGATCAAATGTGGGTTCCTAGTACTGATTCCAACCAATTCTATAGAGCCAGTAATAAACTAGTGGTAACATCACAGAGCCGGTTCTGTTGGTGCTGGTCTATCTTGTTTTTGCAAATTTTGGCTATATTTTGCTTCTGTGCATGCGTATGCGCAGAAGCTGAGTTATTGGCACTGCGCATGTACATACCCACCTATGTGGCATGGCCACATGGCACGCAATGCTTGCGCAGCCATGAAGTGCATGAAGAAGTGAACCTACAGCAAGATAGGTTAGAACCCACCCCTGCATAAGATTATAACAAAGTTAGAACTTTCTACATGAGTTTATCAACATGTGATGGTTGTCAAAACAAAATGAAGTTGAGAAAGCCATTGTTACAGAATTCCAAAGCTGACTCTAGCTATTTTTTCTCAACATAAATAAGTAGTGCATGATACTTTCCAACCATGTGATGTTTTTATTTAATTGTTCATCCTACATTTCTGTTTGGATATCATTATCCCCATAAAGCACTTTATGATAGACTCAAAGTTAGAGGACAATTCATAAATCTTTAAACCTCTTAGCTTTGAAATAAATACAGCAAAAGCAATGTTCCTTTTCTGGTCGGTCCTCAGTCTTGGATCTCTGATTAATTATATCAGTGAGAAGAACAATTGAACAATTTGTAGCTTTTTTATTTCTATCTTTATTGAAAATTGTTCATATGTCATTTGTTAATCCAATATTGAAGTACATCTTTAGTGTTTTCTCTTATTTCCTAAAATGTTTTAGATGTTTATTCAGATACAATGAATGTTATAATTATCCCTCAATTTTTATGTCTGCACAGAAAAGCATCAACAGCTTCTAAATTCTCTGGTAAGTTTATCAATAATTCAATAAAAAGACGTACATGTGGGATTGCCTTCTGCCACATGACTCCCAGCGACTGGTTAGGTCCCACAGAGTCAGCCTTCTCCAGGTCCTGTCAACTAGACAATGTCATTTGATGGAGCCTGGGGAAGAGCCTTCTCTGTGGGGGCTCTGGTCCTCTGGAATCAGCTCCTCCCAGAGAGTCGTACTGCCCCCACCCTCCTCACCTTCTGCAAGAATCTTAAGACTCATCTATGCTGCCAGGCGTAGGGCTATTAGACTCTAGCCCCCTGGCCAATGAATATCATGTATGGTTGCTGTTTGAGTGGGTATGATTGGTTTTTTTAAAATAAAATTGGGGACTATAGATAAGTATATTTAGTTTTAAATTAATCGAATTTAGGCTACTATATTATATTGTTTTCTTTTTGTATGTCTGCCCAAGTCCTGGGGGGGGGGGCATATAAATCAATCAATCAATCAATCAATCAATCAATCAAACAAACAAACAAACAAACAAACACAGTATCATGAGAGTTATCATTAGAGAGTTAGAGTTAGAGTTAGTTAGGGTTAGAGTTAATACAAGAATCTAAGTGATAAAAATTAAAAACTTGCTCAAGGTTATATGTGCTAGTTTCATATAATTGAAGCCATAGCAGAGAAGGTTCTACTTTGATCTTAAAAGGAGCCTACAAAGAATCACGTAAAACCTCCACAATTGACCACTTCCCTACATTGACCACCTCCCTAAATTGCCCTAATTTCCATAGACCAGACATACCCTACACAGTATGTACACACAACAGAAAGCCAACCTCTCTATATTGACCATCTCTGTAAGATGTTTCTTAACATCTATGCCTCGTTATGACGGTGACAAATGTAAGAGTGGAAATTTTTTTAAAGAATGTTTCACAGTTCTGCTATGTGCTAGCTTAACTGAAGGGAAGCTAAAACCTTTGGATGGATAAATCAACAAAGCCATGTTCATTCAAGAACCTGCAGTCCAAAGACCTTCCAGTAACCTGGAAGTCTAGAAGATCTGTATGGATGACTGGTACCTAAGTGAGGAGTGAATAAGAGGCATTCATGAAGAAGAAATGTCCATTCTCCCTGTAGTAGACAATTGTCCGAGTCATCCGCAAGTGAATCATCTTAGAAACATGATACTAGGGGTTTTTTTTACCTCCATCTATTAAATCAAAAATTCAGCCTCTCAACCAAGACATAATCAAAACATTCAAAGTACACTACAGAGCCAGCTTCTGCTGTGGGTCATGGCTAAAACAGAAACCTGTGGGTTATAGCTAAAATGCAAAACTCTGACCCAGAAGCAATTTTCCAATCAGTATCGACTGAAATACAACCCAGTGGAAAAGTTCTGGAAGCAATTGATGAAGCAGAAGAATTAAGTCAGGTGGACACAAAAACTGCAGATATTTGTTAGGAAAAATGCCAGCGCTGAAAGTGCTTCTTCTCCTCATAAAAAGAATAAGAAACAGACTAAAACTGACTCCTTCTTTCAGGAAAATAAATGATCAGATATTGATTTTACATGATGCAGAATTGTACGAATAGTTTTTCTGAGTTTTATATGTATGTTTCTGTATGACATTCTCTAATAAATAGTGATGGGTGAACCGAACCCGCACAATTTGGGTCCATACCGAATTTTGCGGTGTTCGGTATGCTGAACACAAACCCGAATTATTTTCAAACTTCGGGCAAAGTTCAGGGTCGTGTTCGGCATTTGGAGCTTTGACATCACCAGCAGGTTGCTAAGGAAGCCAATCTGATCACTTCCTGGATTCCATAGAATCCAGGAAGTGATCACCTTGGCGTCTTTAGCAACCTGCTGGTGACATCAAAGCTCCATCCCCAGAATCTCTTCGTGGGAGGGTTTCCCCGTTCGGGTTCAGGTTCGGGTTCAGCTGAATTTTGCATAAAGTTCATCCAAACTTGCCGAACCCGAACACCGTTGGGTTCGCCCATCACTGCAGTACAATAAAATGAGGCATGTGCACATGATATCAGTACAGTTATTATGTATGTTGACCACTTTTATTCAGTCTCTTGAGTCCTCAACTTTCAGAGTTTTTTTTTCCTAGTTTGATTTAATGGTTAAGAATGGCTAGAAACTGAGTGCTCTGAGCTTGAGTGGATTGCCTATCCTCTGCTATTGTCATCAGAGTTAAAATTTTATGTCAGAAGACTATTTCCATTGCTGTGGTATGAACATTAAACATTTCCTTTTTCTTTTATTTTACTGTTCCTCTTCTGATCGACCTCCCACTTTTTCTGTTCATTTTTATGAGTACCAATTACGGCATTATTTTATTATGAAGAATTAAAATTACATGTTTCTTGGCTAGCATTGAAGTCTGCAAAAGCTCTAATTTTTATGGAACTGAATCCTAAAATCTGACTATTTATCTCCTTTATGCTTTATTTAGAATAATTGTTAACATGCCAGCGGCATGCTAATGTACGAGATCCTCAAAACATAACAGAAAGCCCTGCTTATTTCTGTGGCTTTAGCTTTCATGCAGAAGGAGACCAAATTCCTTGTGCTCATAATGGAAGCAGATGACTTCATCTCCTCGAGTTGACTTTAAAAGATTATTCCTCGTAGATTATTTATTAACTCTTAGGGACTGTATTTCCAGGAATGGAAACAACATATTGCATCAATGTCATGTTTTAAGCTGAACTGGTTTAATTAATAGGAAGAGGACCTAAGCCAGTTGAAGCAAAAGCTAACAGCACTATTGATGTACTGAAGCATTTCCTTTTAAGAGCAAAACCTTTTACTCAGTGCTAATAGTGATGACTGTAACGTGGGTTCTGTTTATGATAGGTTGTAAATAGCAGGTCAGATTGAAATAAAGTTGTTAAATATAAGCATCAAGGGCCATCAGCAAAGACATAACCAGGGTGAATTGCTACCAGTTCGGACTGATCTGGGCATACTGGTAGTGGCGTACATCAGTGTTTTGCTGAACTGGTAGCAACGGCCATACCCCAAACCAGTCCTCCAGTCACCACTCGCTCACCCTGCCTGCCCAGTCTCGGCTCTGCAGTTTGCCTTCCTGAAGCGCTACACCCCTGATCTGTCTGTCAGGTAAGCCTGTGAAGTCGTGGACTACCTAGTTGCTCCTGACTGCTCCCACTGTCCCAGCCTGACTTCCCTACTCCATTTCCCATGGTCTGCAGCCCCAACATGCTTTCCTGCCTTCCACATGGCCTTCCCTGTGTCTCCATGTCCAGCGTGCAAAGGCAGGCCAGTGGAAGGCCATGTGGAAGGCACGCATGTATGTGGGGGCAGTGGGGAAGAGAGGCACCAGCCTACTCTCTTCTCCACAGACCTGCCATGCTTGGCGGCCTTCCATGCGGCCTTCCTGGTGGTCACAAAAAAAGAAAGAAAATTACTTTTTCTGTTACACAAAGGAGAGCTTTTTTTAAAGATAGCATTTCATTCAGTGGCAAAAGGTGTTCATGTCACAGAATGTGACCTAAAAACCAGTCTTACTCTCTGCTGAAATAGAAGAGAAATATGTGCAGTGTGAGAAATTCTAAGAATTCAGTCATGTTTAAAATCAGAGAGAAAAATAATTTTTTATAGATGATATCTATTGATCCACAAGGAAAGACCCAATATTGCACAATAGGGTTTCTTGGAGGAGGTATACCTGCTATGAAGCCTTTAGATAAGATCTAATACTTTAAGTGAAACATAAACTAGAGGAATACCACTTTGGAGAAACCAAAGACTACTGTTGGCCTTCGTCATTTACTTGTTCTTAGAGCTACTATTGAAAAGGCATTTAAGACAAGGTCGAAAAAATAGATGGAAAAATTGATGCTAAAAAATAGATGCTAAAAATTTATTTTACTTATTTATTTAATTGGATTTCTAGGCTTCCCTTCCCCAGCGGACTCAGTGCAGCTTACACAACCATTCAACTAAAAACCAATCACACTCATACTGTCAGATGGAGCAAGTGGTAACGCTCAACGCCCCCAGGCCTGCCAGCAAAGGTATGTTTTTAGAGCGTTACGAAAGACCAGGAGGGTGGGGGCAGTGTGAATCTCTGGGGGGAGTTGATTCCAAAGGGCCGGAGCTACCACAGAGAAGGCCCTTCCCCTAGCCTCCGCTAGGCAACATTGCTTGGCTGACGGGACCTGGAGAAGGCTGACTCTGTGCGCTCTAACCGGTTGCTAGGATAAGAGTAATCCCAATAATGGTAGAAGTAGCTTAACTACATTTAATATATTAAAATTTATGTAATTTTCCTTCATAACATAAGGTGTTATAAATCAGTTGCTTTCCAGGCTTTTTATAAGTACATATGTAACTCAAGCACTATAGGATATGCATCTCTTCCCCGAGTTCACGGAAAGGGGCGGCATTCAAATCCAATAAATAAATAAAAAAAAAATAAATCTCTTCACCCAATTAGCACATTATAGGCACGAGCATCGGGAGACTTTTCCTTCCTTCCTTCCTTCCTTCCTTCCTTCCTTCCTCCCTTCCTTCCTCCCTCCCTCCCTCCCTCCCTTCCTTTCTTCCCTCCTTCCTTCCTTCCCTCCCTCCCATGCACATGTGCACACATTAGATAATTTATTCTTCCTGTCTATTTATAGGTAATGAAAAGCAAAAAACAACAACAATGAAAAGTAACAAAAGAAATCCTAGAGAGGGCCATGATGCAGAGCAGTGCTTATATTTTATGTGCAAAACATTTCTGGTTAATCCAAAACTCATATCCTTATTGGATTCAAGTGATTACTCAGATTTTTGCACTTTAGGTATTATAGCACAGGTGTCAAACTTGGGTGTCACATTGGCGTCACGTGACCTTTTGTGATGTTTTTTCGCAAAGCTGGGGTGGGTATTGCCTGAGCATGACACATCCTTCCCGCAGGCCGCCTGCATTATAGCCTTATTTTGGGAAGTAAAACTTGCTCTTTTCCCTTAATTAGTTCTGCTTGAGGTCAATGTCTGGATCATTGCCAAGAAAACTTAACTACTCCAAAGCAAAAAGCCAATCTTCAGCCATTTCCTAAAGCTTTGAGGAGTTGATAGTGTTTATTGCGTATGCATGTTCAAAGATACGATGTCTATAATCTCCAGACATTCTCTGCCTAACTGAGATCCCAGAGAAACTCAAGTTCAAGGAATGTTCGGGATGAGTTTCTCTGTGCTGGGCTGATTTGATTGGATTCCTGGTAGCATTGGTTTAAGGTGACTTCCACTAAAGAAATGCAATGATACAAAATAAAAATGCAAAATTTTGACCAAATTCAATTGCATCCATTACCCTTCGAAGAATTGTATTTTAAGAAACAGTACTGTTGCAATAAAGTGAAGTGTTGGGTAGCATGATTCCATGTGAATCAATCTCAATCTCTCTCTCTCTCTCCCACTCCCTCCCTACCTCCATGTGTGTGTGTACACAACTATATATTTTATTTTTAATTACAGTGGAATACATTAACTCAGGGACCGCCTTCTGCCACACGAATCCCAGCGACCAGTTAGGTCACACAGAGTGGGCCTTCTCCGGGTCCCGTCAACTAAACAATGCTGCTTGGCGGGACCCAGGGGAAGAGCCTTCTCTGTGGCGGCCCCGGCCCTCTGGAACCAACTCCCCCCAGAGATTAGAATTGCCCCCACCCTCCTTGCCTTTCGTAAGCTACTTAAAACCCACCTCTGCCACCAGGCATGGGGGAATTGAGATTCCTTCTCCCCCTGGGCCTTTACATGGTATGTTTGTATGTATGTTTGGTTTTTTTATATTAAGGGGTTTTAATTCGCTTTTAGTATTGGATTATTATTGTATATTGTTTATGATTGCTGTTAGCCGCCCCGAGTTTTCGGAAAGGGGGGCATATATATATATATATAAATAATCTTGTGAACATTTGCAAATTAACAGATAACAGGATGATTTGAGTTTAGTAAAACATGCTGCTGTAGGGTTTAGATTAAATTACCCCTGAGGACCTTGAAAAGTTGATGATTCTGTGGAAAAGAGTGGTGGTGAGGGAACCCAGAATGTGGTGGTGCTAATGTAACTTCCATCGTACATTGCTAGATAATTTGCTTTGACAGTATGTTTTCTCAATGGGGGGGAAACTCTTTCTATAAGAGATGATAATAACTTTGAGGATCTGTTTAGAATTCATGGAGCCTGGTAAGAAATAATTTGGATGGGAATAAAATAAAGCAACTGATTTTGACCTTTTCAAAAATTCAAAAATATAAATCCTTCTTTTCCTCATATAAAATGGGCAGAAGAATGAGGCAATAAGATGGAAAGAGAAAGATGTTAGTTATAGATTGATGAATTACTTTTTTAAAACAACAGAATGCTAAAAAGCAATAAACATCTATACATCATATTATCTATCTGTAGTCCATCTGTCTGTCTGTCTGTCCGTCCGTCCGTCCGTCCATCCATCCATCCATCCATCCATCCATCCATCCATCCATCTCTATCTATCCATCTATCCGTCCATCCATCCATCCATCCATCCATCCATCCATCCATCCATCTATCTATCTATCTATCTATCTATCTATCTATCTATCTATCTATCCCCATTATTAAAATACACACTCAGCTGATAAAAAATGTTAGGTTACAAATGATGGTAAGATGTGTAACTTTCCAGCTCCCACTTAAAGTTTAAGGCTTTGAGTTGACTAATACTATTGCACAATATCACCTACAGGGGAAGAGTGGAAGATATCAAGATGGTGGCTACACAATTGAAGGCATACCCTTTTAATGTGTGTTAGAAGTTGCAACAACAATTTATGACTTCTCCATAAATGGTTGCCTTTGTCAATGCACTTTTGGATAGAGTTTGCCCTTTAAGAGTTTATACACTTTTAAACAATACTGCTTTATTGTATATATACAGACACATACAGAAACACAAAAAACCACACACAAATACAGCCTAGGATCTGTGCTTATAAAAAGCTACTATAAAATTATTTCATTTCTTTAATTGAATACTGCTTTTTTAATGAGAGTTGTTTCTATAATAACTAAACAATTTGTACAGCTTGTATTCAGTTTACTCTGCATTTTTTAAAATCACATTTATTATCTCGTGGCAGTCATATGCTACAACTATGCTCCAGGATATACTGTATAGACTTGAAACACAAAATTACATTTCTAACTTTTAAAATCTTATTTTAATTACGTGTCTGAGTTTTCTGCTTGCATAAACCCAAGGCAGCTGAATATCACCAGAGCCGTTCTGGCAAGTTCATAAAAAATTGGATACAAAATCTTGGAGATTATCCTGACTGCTTGTGCTTTCTGAACATGCAAAGAAAACTATAACAGAAGATGGCTTCTGTCTTTGTTTAAGATTTTATTGTAAGCATGGAAAGCTCAATGGGCTGCTTATTTTTGGTGAGATTACTATAGAGTGAAAACCAGGCACTTACAAATTTATCTATATGCAAGATAAATTACATGTTGGTAAAGGTAATTCCCATGATGTTATGGGATATTATGTCTATCATGTCACCATTCTGAAAATTATAAAATTTGTGTTGGTTGCCTCTGTGACCGATGAACATTTTGTAATGTGAACAGTTCAATGTTATCATGACCCAGGGGATACCATTCTGATGGTTTCTAGCAGATGCACTTTGAGAATTTGAAAGATGTGTGGGAATAACTTATTTTTCCATGAATCTGAATAGCAATGATTGGGGAACAAATGTTTAGCACAACGCTAGTATGGTCCGTCAATCTACTGAAAACTTTCAGTTTTCTCAAGGATATATTTTCGCCATACCCTAATAAAGTCAGTCAGTATCACTTAAGTATGCTTTTCAAGAAAACATGTTTTTAATTCCTTTCTTTCCAAACAGTTCCAAGAAAGGCTGGATGAAAAGAGTTCTTAGTACCACTAAGACAATAACAGATTAATGCAGATGAGCCAAATAGTTATACTTCTTCTTAGAGCTATCCCTAGAGAGGAGTGTACCATGTTGCTATGGAAGCTGCAGTGGTATTGGACGCGTAACCAAGGCTGACAGACTGCCTGCATGTGGGTGGCTGTCTTCTTTCCAGCTGTGACCTGCTGAATTATATCACCTGTCCCACTTGATATATTAGGATATGCCCAAACTCAAGATGCATGTTGCTGCAATAGGGAAATTAATGTCCACCACTGGAGGCAATTAATAATGATTAGGAGCAAAGCAGCAGGGTTAAATCTGTGCATTTAACGAAGTGTTCATAGAGGGTTTTTTTGTATTGTCTTTCAATGTGGGAATTCCTTAAGATTCCCAAGATTTGTTGGGTTTATAAGATAGTGGGGGATTCAGGGCAATCATAGGTATGCCAACACAGTCTGCATTGGTTGCCGATCAACTTCCGGTCACAATTCAAAGTGTTGGTTATGACCTTTAAAGCCCTTCATGGCACTGGACCAGAATATCTCCGAGACCGCCTGCTGCTGCACGAATCCCAGTGACCGATTAGGTCCCACAGAGTGGGCCTTCTCCGGGTCCCATCAACTAAACAATGTTGGTTGGCGGGCCCCAGGGGAAGAGCCTTCTCTGTGGCGGCCCCAGCCCTCTGGAACCAACTCCCCCCCGGAGATTAGAACTGCCCCTACTCTCCTTGCCTTTCGTAAGCTCCTTAAGACCCACCTTTGTCGTCAGGCATGGGGGAACTGAGACATCTCCCCCGGGCATATACAATTTATGAATGGTATGTTTGTATGTATGTGTGTTTAGAAAATGGGTTTTTAAAAATATTTTTAAACAGTAATTTAGATTTGTTGTAAATTGTTTTCACTTGTTGTGAGCCGCCCCGAGTCTGCGGAGAGGGGCGGCATACAAATCTAAATAATAAATAAATAAATAAAAATAAATATTAGCTATGGTGCATATGGTTCAAATATCATAGGGTTTTTTTAGTGGGGCAAATTTATTTCCTTATCAATAGAAACATGCATACAGAGAGTAGTAATGAAACTCAAGAGGTCTATCCAGTGAAGGACTACCAAAATTTCTACTAGCACACTGTGGGCATGGCTTATGCAAGACACCCTGCATTTTCTTTCAACAGTGCAAATTGGGTGGTCTGGGGTGGAGCTCCATTTTCACTACCCCACTGTGTTCTCCCCAATCTGGGCAGCAGCCCATCCCTGGGTCTATCTTTCCATTCCATTCATAGATACAGTCATTATTTAAATATACAGTGTTCCCTTGATTTTCGCGGGTTCGAACACGGTTTTTCAAAAATATTAATTAAAAAAAACTTTGCAGTTTTTTCCCCTATGACCGATGACATCATATGTCATCACCAAACTTTCGTCCGCCTTTAACAATTTTCTTAAAAAATAAACTTTAATAAATAAACACGGTGAGTAATAATCTAAATGGTTGCTAAGGGAATGGGAAATTGTAATTTAGGGGTTTAAAATGTTAAGGGAAGGCTTCTGACACTGTTCATAGCCAAAAATAGTGTATTTACTTCTGCATCTCTACTTTGCGGAAATTCGACTTTTGCGGGCGGTCTCGGAATGCAACCCCTGCGAAAAACGAGGGAACACTGTACATTGGTGCATATCTGGATGTTTGAAAAATTTAAATTCTAGTCCTTTGTTCAGTCTGACTTTTGTTTGGATTTAGCCAGTTATAAATGAATAAAACAAAAAATTTAGAAATTGGCAGTTTTGTGGCTTTGTAGTTTTTGTTTCTGATATGGAAAGACTGCATACTTTCTTGTTTTTAATGCAGCTCTTAAGTAGAGTTATGAATGAGTCTCTGCCAAGTATATTACTTTCGCATCGATCCATTTACTGTAATAATACTATGGGAATTCTGCCAGTAAGTAGAATTATCTGTTTTCTTTAAATTCCGTATTCCTGTTTTTAACTTGGTAAAACATAAATAGCTTTTGCAGAATCAGATTCTGAGACCAAATATGTGATTGCTATGTATAGCTTAAATTATCCACCTGATACTCCTAATGCTAGAAAGGCAATTTCTGTGAATATTAAAATGAATTATTATTTAAGCATCCATCACAAACTATAATGGTGCCATATGTTTCATGATGTCATTATGCAAATTAAATAATTTGCATCATGTGTGCGGTGGTATCGTGTTGCAAGAGATGTTACCAGCCTCAGAATTAGGGGAGGGATTTGTGATATAATTCAAAGGCAGTGTCCCTAGATAATATCTAGGGACAAAGGGAAAAAAGCCCAGCGTAGTAAGATTAAAGACTTTGTGACAGAATCTTTATAGACTCTAAAATATAACATGCTTGGTTTGTTTCTGCTTAACCTGATATGTGAATTCAGTCATTATGGACTGTATTTCAATAGCAGTTTTTTTTTAAAAAAAATAATGAATTACTATCTTTTAAGTTACCCTAAGGAAACTTTGCTGTGAAGGGATGTAAGATTTAAAAATAAGATCTATAAAAATAAATCTATAAGAGCCTAAAAACTGGTTTTGCCAGTTAGCTTGGACATGATTGACAACACATCAATCCTCCCCCCGCTCACTCCTGCTTCCGTCCTATCCATCTTTTAATTGGCTGGGGTATTTGGCTTTAATGAGATAGTAAATATCTAGTCAGAGTCAGAGGACCAGTAGGGTTCAATTCAAACCTATACCGGGTGTATCTCCCTATGATAAGAGAATGTTTGATTAAATAATGGTGGGTATTCTCTGATATCACAGACTGTTTGCAGGGCTGGGAGATTTCCATGTTTCTAATAGTTCACTAGCAAATCTGACAAAGTTCACATAACTGGAGTTAAGGTTGCAGTCCAGCAACATGTTTTTTCTTGCCATTTTAATTTTGTTTTGTTTAATAGTATATTTTAACTATTTTTGTTTTCTTTTATTAATTTTCAATTAAAACAAGTATACACAAGTACAGTATATGTAACAACAACAACAACAACAACAACAACAACAATAATAATAATAATAAACAACGTTTATTTATAGTGCCCTTTTAACAAAGGGCATAACAGCACATTAGCAATAGCACTTTTTTTAACAGAGCCAGCATATTGCCCCCACAATCCGGGTCCTCATTTAACCCACCTCAGAAGGATGGAAGGCTGAGTCAACCTTGAGCCGGTGATGAGATCTGAACCGCTGACCTACAGATCTATAGTCAGCTTTAGTGGCCTGCACTCTACCCACTGTGCTGTCCAGGCTCATAAGCATTAGATTTTTACTAGATTTTTTAAAAGACTGTTTATAAGTTTCTAGATTGTTTTAGACTGTTTATAAATTTAACCATAACTTTTTAAGGCAAGATAAAACACGGAGGCAAAAAATGCAAGCAAATGATTCTTAGTGGATCTGAACAATTTAGTGAAATGAATTTAAAAAAAGACATAGCATCCATCCCGATTCTCTTTTCATCAAAGTCTGCTAAACAGCCCAAGATAGAAGAGCATATTATATAAAACGAATCCATAAGTAATTTCCCTCGCACCTCCAACAGATTTGCATTCCTTGAATCATTTGAATGGGACTTTCAAACAGAACTCAAAAAACAACAGCTGTTAGATTTTTCATTACCTGGCAGACAGTTACTAAATGAAAATCCAGTCTATGTCTATGTCTTCTGTGTGTTTCTCTCTCTCTCTCTAATCCATACTGAATGCGTATAAGATGTAAACTGGACTGGAATATAAATTTTGGAATAAGCAAATGAACTAATATTTAAACAAGAAAAAAATATTTCCAACAAATATTTCTAAAGTGATTTGTGAACTGCAGTTGGTCTGCTAGATGTATTCAGGGGTGGGCAGCAGGCAGGATGGGGTGGAACATAGTTCCACCGGTGGAAATGAAGCTGTGTGCCCAGCTCCAGCTGACTATCCCCCCCTCCCATCCTCTTTTTCCTCCTCGGAAAGCAGCAGGGAGACCAGCACCAGCAGCTGTTGCAGGGGGCCCATTTCTGAATGGGTTCCAGCTGATCGGCACCCATTTGCCTAACTACCCAACCTGAGGCAGAGAGCAACCCAGGAAGGAGAGCGTGGGGAACGCAAAGCAAATTGTCACCCCAGACAGCAACACTGGAGAAGTTTTAAGTCAAGAACTTAACAGTTCACTTGAACGATGATGATTGTTCAAGCCACTCCCACCCGGTCACATGGCTGGCAAGCCACTCCCACCCGGTCACATGGCTGGCAAGCCACTCCCACCCGGTCACATGACCATCAAGCCACACCCACAAAATAAGCCACACCCACAGTGTGACAGTAAAAAAATTGGCTGCCCATTACTGGATGTATTCTTTCATCTTATACTACAAATGCAGTTGAATGCATAGACATGCATTATTGAAACTAACCAGAATGATTTCCACACTAAGACTTTCAAATCCTGATGTTACGTACCATGTTGAAATGGAATAAATCTATTTTTCAAAGTAGATTTCACTCAGGATTTGGTGGTCAGATCAGTCACTGATCATTCAGCAAGTACCCAGCAGAATACCTTTGTTTAAAATGAGAAGTTGCAAGCTTCATTAATCTTCAGATTGGAGACTGCTGGGACCACCTTCTTATATAAGTTTCATTACTAAATTGGAAAAAGGATAGGTAACACATGAGCAATTTTCCATAGTTGTCATTTGGAAAGCAGCCATACCAGTTATAATAAAGTGAAATTGAAACACTGTAAGTTCTTCCCATGTTGCCATTTTTCAATACAAATGTCAACTTTTTCACAGTATCTATGTAATAGGGCCCTTATATTTTAGTCCCCAAAGCAGAAAAAAATTCTGAAGTACCATGCCGAATTTTAAAATGATGGGAATAGAAAGGGTTAAATTAATCCTGCTCTGAAACTCCTACTGGCATCTGCTTCTCAAGAGGAGCATAAAGGACATTAAGAAAATTGCTCACATTGACAACTTGACATTCTAGTCTGGCAATGTAACAAGAGTGTTAAGTTCCTATACTGAAATAAGCAGCTTCATTAAGAAATAGAAACCGTCAAGAGGCTATCCAACAACCTTTACTGAAAAATCTTCCCACAAGAAATATATAAGCTCTTTCTAGGCATGTTGTTGATACTGTGTTGACTCCTGCAAATTATTGTAATTGGAGAAGCATCTGCAAGATGATGGCCCTGATTGTATAAATGGCTGTCTAGTCCTTTTTACATATAAATGTGTACTACTTGCTTGGTTGCACAACTGGGATAGTCCTCGGAGGGGGCGGCATATAAATCTAATAATAATAATAATAATAATAATAATAATAATAATAATAATAATAATAATAATAATTTGTTGGATTTGTATGCCGCCCCTCTCCGTAGACTCGGAGCGGCTAACAACAATAATAAACACAACATGTACAATCCAATAATAAAAAACAACTAAAAACCCCTATTATAAAACCAAACATACACACAAACATACCATGCATAACTTGTAATGGCTAGGGGAAAGAGCTCGGTATAAATGAGTCTTGAGTAGTTTACGAAAGACAGGGAGGGTGGGGGCAGTTCTTATCTCCGGGGGAGTTGGTTCCAGAGCGCCGGGGCCACCACAGAGAAGGCTCTTCCCCTGGGGCCCGCCAAACGACATTGTTTAGTTGACGGGACCCAGAGAAGGCCAATTCTGTGGGACCTTATCAGTCGCTGGGATTCGTGCGGTAGCAGGCGGTTCCGGATGTAATCTGGTCCAGTGCTTTCTATGGAATAAATAATAATAATAATAAATAATTGTGATCATAGTATCCTAATGGCCATTTTGACCTTTTTTAATCTCCTCTATAGATGCCTCAATGTGGTTAGTAAGATGCGATTTAGACCTCTGTCTCAGTCACACCAAGGAACATATGTGTCTGTTGTTTGGGGAGAATTGCATGGCTGTTGCATTTCTAATTTTTGCAAACGTTAACTAGGGGGTGCTGAAACAACAATGTGTTTTGCCTTCCGCACACTTCTTTATCGTGGGCGGAGCCAGCATTCAGAACGGATTGTACTCATCCACTCACAGTGAGGACCGAATCTGTTACTTTCTGCCGGATCAGCCTCTCCAGGACCCAGCTTTGATGAGACCCTCAGACTTGACAGACATGGCTACCTCTTTACTCCCTTCCTGAATTATGTTTTCCGCCTCTTTTGGATGGTTTTCTCACTCAAAGAATTTTTAACACTGTGAGTTTCTGCTGGGAATAACTGAGACTTCAGGCATTTGGCAGCTAAACTACAACTCTTTCCACCTGACATTGACCATCAAGGCTTCCCCTGTTCTGTCTCTGCAGCCCACAAGGTGTTGGCAGCTGGAGGGAGCGACATGGTCTCCAGGATTTTCAAACACAGTCAGCACAGCCATTGAAGTTTGCGTTTGCACTGTCTTTCCCATTTGACTCTTGCTGATGGTTTCCGGAATGCCTTCAAGGCTCCTGAATGCTTCCAAGGCTTGTCTCTTGTCGGGGGCACGATCATACAGGGCTTGCCTTGATCAGCTCCAATGGTTACTTGGCTCTTTAACCACCTGCCTTTTCCTGCCGTCAGATGTGGTGGCCATTTTGTCTCCTCGCCTACACGAGATGAACCGCTGTGCCCAGAAGACCAACCTGGCCTCTCTGCTCAGGTGATGGCAGGGTCATCTCATTCGTCTCAGAGCTCTAAGATCTCTGAGTGGGTCGAGTGGTGCAAGGATAAAGTCCTGAAGAAGATATGCAGCGCAGTCTTGGCTTGTGACAAGGGGCTATCCGTAAATCTGGCTGTACCCTCCCAAAGCCCAGAGGCCATGGAAGCCTAGTCCTAATGGACAATACCCCCATCAAGACCCATGTGAATCGGCATCTGCTCGTGGACTCTGATGCAATGTGGGATGTGGGCAGAGAGGAACTTTCTTTCCATTTCAGCAGATCATATCACTGAGATTTCCAATATCCAGGTGGACTAGCTCAGTCAGACAGAGTGGACCATGCAGAGTGATGCCTGCACCCATCCCTCTTCTTTAACATCATGAACCACTTCAGCCTTCCATAGGTCAACTTGTTCACAATCCAAGAGAATGCCCACCACCCAAGGTTTTTCTCTCAGTTTCTATCTCAAGGAGCAGAAGGGGTGAATGCCCTCTATGGGCAATGCCGTCATGTCTTCTCCATGCTTCTCCCCCCCCCTGCTGATCCTGCCTCAGGTCATCCATAAGGTACTGGAGCAACAGGCAGAGATAATCCTGCTGGCACCTCATTGGCTGAGACAGGCATGGTTTTTAGACCTGAAAGCCCTATTGGTGTCTCCACCTTGGCAGATACCTGTGACCAAGTCATCACTCAGCCAGGGGCATTGTTACACCTGGATCTCCAATGGTACCAACTGACCACCTGGTAGTTGAGTGGTGTAGTTTGAGATGACAGGACTGTGACTCTGATGTTATTTTCACAGTCCAGTTGTCTCATCGGCCTTCCATGGATAGGATCTATGCTGCGACATGGAAATCCATCTCCTCCTGGAACAGTCCTCATCGGAGGACTGTTTGCCTTTACAGATATCTCTTCCAAAGGTACTGAAATTCCTCCGGAGGGGTTTGGGCATGGGTCTCTCCCCTAACACACTTTGCTGATAGGTGGCAGCCCTGTACTCAGTTATTTCCTGTGAGCAGGTGGATTCTCTGGCACAATTTCCCATAGTTTGCCAGTTTTTGCAGGAGCGTCCAACTCCATCCTCCAATTATTCACCGCTACCCAATCTGGGGTCTTTTCAGAGTGTTACAGTCTCTGATGGGGCCTTCTTATGAACTACTCTCAGGTATCTCCCCTACAAGGTTGCCTTCTTGGTGATGGTCACCTTAGCTCATAGTATCTCTGAGCTCTCCGCAGTTTCCTTTCAGAAAGACTTATGTGCTTTTCATTTGGACCAGGTTGTAGACCCTTTGTTCATTCCCAACGTTAATTTTCCCCTTTCATATGCTCAAGAGCTAGTCCTACCCAATTTTTGTTTGAACCTGGTTCATTCATTGGAGAGACTTTGGCACACACATATTATACCCATAGCGCCGTACGCATTTACATTGATAGGATGCTCCAGTTCCGTAAGACTGAGAGGCTTCTGGTGTTTTGCCTCATTCCTTGGGTTAGAAGGTGTCCTCCACAACCATTGGCCCTTGGATTCATGCAACTATTGCTAAGGCATATGAACTCTCTGATATGCTATGGTCGTGGAGAATGGCCCACTCCATGCATAGAGCAGCAACCTCAGCGGCCTGGGTGACCCAAACACCCTTTGTGGACGTTTGTTGAGCAGTGAATTGAGTTTCCCCTTCTCAATTTATCCGCCATTACAAAATTAACAAGTTCATATCAGAGGATGTGGCCTTTGTCCTACAGAGGATCCACGAGCAGTTTCACTAAATTGGACTTGGACTATGCTCACCTGGGGGAGTTTGACTTTGGTAGGTCCCATTCTGAATGCTGGCTACACCCACACCCACAACATACACACACACACACATATACATAAAGCCCTTAAGGGGGGGGGGAGAACTATCCCTGACATTACTTGCCTACTTGCCTGGCTTACCAATGTCTTTTTCTTAAATAGATTATTTAATTTATATTATTTGCAAACACTCATGATCCAGCATATGCCTCATCACATTCTCAGAAAATTAAAAATATGGCTAGCTTCAGTTCAGTGCTTTCTTTGGAAACTGGCCATCTGCCTAAGAAACCATCTAAATAAATATGGTAGGGTAAGAAATAACTTTGAAAAAGCCAATAAGGAATAAAAAACATTCTCAAAAGTTTATCTTGCATTTTCTGAGTGGCCTTACCTATGGTAGTAGTGATTTACAAAAACTATTTTAATTTGTGCTCAGAATTTCAAGTTGTTTACTGCTTTGAAAAATGAAGGTATTAATGGATTCTGATATATATACACAGTGGTACCTCTGCCTAAGAACACCTCCAATTAAGAACTTTTCTAGATAAGAACCGGGTGTTCGAGATTTTTTTGCCTCTTCTTAAGAACCATTTTCTACTTAAGAACCAGAGCCCAGAAAAATTTCCCAGGAAATTTGAGAGCGGCCAGTTTCCTGCCATTCCCCCTGGGTTTCTCTCTCTGGAGCAGTGTATGGGAGGCAGCCTCGCGCCAGGTGTATGGGAGGCGCACCTCAGAGTCCCTGGTTGTTGTGTTTTTGAGCCTTAAATTTTGTATTTGTTTTGATTCCCCTCACCTCACCTTTTCCCTTTGGCAACAACTGTCCTCTTCTTCTTCCTCCTCCTCCCACCCAAATTACAAGCTTTTATTTCTTTCCTAATGGGTTTGCACACATTATTTACTTTTACATTGATTCCTATGGGGAAAATTGCTTCTACATACAAACATTTCTACTCAAGAACCTGGTCACGGAACAAATTAAGTTCTTAAGTAGAGGTACTATATTATTTTCAAATGTGTATATTTTTAATTTTTTGTATGTGTGTGGGTTAGAGATGGGAGATTTATGTAGTGTATATGACAGGTGTAATTCACTTTCTTTTGATTATTGCTCTCTGACTTGTACACGAGTGACTATGTGAAATTTGAAGGTTGCTTTTTCTGTGGTATAATTGTCTGAGAAGCTCTGCATTGTCTTGTTTTATCACAATTCCGATTTAATATATTAGCAACTTCAAAACATGAAAAACTGTTGCATAGACATACTGTATACAGGAAGAAGATACTATCTAAGGTTTGGTAGATTGCTTAAAATCTAATAAATCTACAATCTAATAAATAATAATAATAATAATAATAATAATAATAATAATAATAATAACAACAATAACGATGATGATGATGATGATGATGATGATGATGATGATGTGGCACAGATGATCCACTGGAACTTGTGCCAGAACTACCATTTACCAGTGGCAAAGAACTGGTGGGATCATAAGCCCGAAAAAGTGGTCGAAAATGAGCAAGCAAAACTACTGTGGGACTTCTGACTTCAGACTGACCGAATTCTGAAGCATAACACACCAGACATTGTGATCATGGAGAAAAAGAAAGTATGGATCATCGACATCGCAATCCCAGGAGACAGCAGAATTGAGGAGAAGCAGCTAGAGAAATTAGTGAAATACGAAGATCTAAAAATTGAGCTGCAACGACTCTGGCATAAGCCAGTGAAAGTGGTCCCAGTGGTACAGTAATACCTCATGATACGAACTTAATTGGTGCAAGAAGGAGGTTCGTAAGACGAAAGGTTCGTAAGACGAAACATTGTTTCCCATAGGAAACAATGTAAAGTCAATTAATCCGGGTTCGGGGTTCGAGGGGGTGCTGGGAAGCCCCCCAGGCCGGCTGCGACCTTTTAAAACAGCCGCGCGGCTTCCCAGCTGTCTCCTGAAGCCGAACGCCAAAGCCGAACTTCCGCGTTCGGCTTCGGGAGACAGCTGGGAAGCCGCGCGGCTGTTTTAAAAGGTGACAGCCGGGCTGGGGGGCTTCCCAGCAACCTCCCGAACCGAACTTGGGGTTCAGAAAAATTTTGCCTCTTCTTACGAACTTTGTTCGAGTTACGAACCGGCGTTCGGGAGGCTTCTGGGAAGCCCCGCCGCCCGGCTGTCACCTTTTAAAACAGCCGCGCGGCTTCCCAGCAGTCTCCAAACGCCGGTTCGTAACTCGAAAAAAGTTCGTAACAAGAGGCAAAATTTTTCTGAACCCCGGGTTCGTATCACGAGTTGTTCGTAAGACGAGGGGTTCGTATCTTCAGGTACCACTGTACTTGGCACGCTGGGTGCAGTGCCAAAGGATCTCAGCAGACATTTGAAAACCATCGGAATTGACAAAATCTCCATCTGTCAATTGCAAAAGGCTGCTTTACTGGGATCGGCAAACATAATTCGCCGCTACATCACACAGTCCTAGGTGCTTGGGAAGTGCCTGACTGGTTATGAAATACGAAATCCAGCACAGTGATCTCGTTTGCTGTGTTGTACTGACATAATAAAAATATGTATGCTGTTGCTGAATTATCCTCAATGCAAAGTTTCTTTGATCAACATATGAACTAGAATGTAGGCAAAAATCATTTGAATGATTACAGTGACACATTCCCATTTGGGAATGCTGTTTGACTGCACAGTTTGCAAATTAATGTTTTCATGCAAATGCATAGACATGTGGTGGTAGCAAAACCATATATGAACTGCTACCAGTATTTCAATGCATAAAGGCAATATAACAAAATGACATACTTAAGTGCCTTATGGGTAGAAAGGTGGAGTCTAAATTGAAATAATAAATAGATGCAATAAACCACAAGTTATTTAATGATGAATGAAATATGCATGTTTACACAAGATGGGCTATCTTAATGAAGCATTTCAACAAATATTAGCTATCTGCTAAATGCCAGAGCCTAGCTTTTATCTCTTTCCCCCATCTCTTCAAAAAAAGACTTATATAGGAATCCTTCCTCCTTATGTTTGAATAAACCCTAGAATGTGTATTTATCAATATACAGCAGAGTTTCATTCAGTTTTGGCATACAGTGGTCCCCCGATTATCGCGAGGGTTCCGTTCCAGGACCCCTCGCGACAATCGATTCTTCGCGAAGTAGCGGTGCGGAAGTAAAAACACCATCTGCGCATGCGCAGATGGTGTTTTTACTTCCGCCGCAGCAGCGAGGAGCCGAAGATTGGGGTTTCCCCGCCCCCCACGCAAACTCCTCGCTGCTGCCGCGCCCGCCACTTGTCTTGTCCGCCGCCTGCCTGCCCGCACGCCCGCCACTCGCCCGCCACTCGCCCGCCCACGCCGTTCGCTCGCGCTGCTTCCCAGCTGAGTCCTGAAGCCAGACGGCAAAGGCGAACTTCCGCGTTTGGCTTCGGGACTCAGCTGGGAAGCGGCGCTGGGGTCTTACTGGCCGCCCACGCAAAGGGGAAACCCCGGCTCCTTGCTGATGCCCGCCGTTCGCCCTCCCGCCAGCAATAGGGGGAAGACCCAGGGAAGCCGCCCAGCAGCTGATCTGCCCGGGGAACGCAAACTCCACCATCTACGCATGCGTGGCCATAGAAAAAAGGGGCGCGCATGCGCAGATGGTGTTTTTACTTCCGGGTGGAAAAATCGCGATATAGCGATTAGCAATGATCGAGAGCGCGAAACTGGGGGGATCACTGTAAAGCAAAATGCATGGACAACAGGAATTTGCCTCTACTTTTCACTGTATTCTGCTGAAGATTGTGAAAAGCTGTTGATTTTTTGGAAAGAGACTTTTGCATTGCAAGGTCTGATGTATATAGAGGAAGAAAAATCAGAGCTATCTGATATTTTTTTTAGTTTTGTTTTGAAAATGTTCCAGAATGCATTTTGCTGAAATAATGCCAAAATATTTCATGGCATTACAACACATATTCTGAAAACATCAAAGAGGGAAAAAGCAAACAATTTATTTTTAAACAAAACATGTATTGGAATATTGTATTGAACTGATTACATAACCAGAAAGGATTTGAATGAGGTTTTCCTTTTTTTTTCTTTTGGAAAAATTAGGAATGTTGCTTGATATCTGTTTAAAACTCCAATTTTGCAACTGGGTTGGAAAATTGACATTACTGGGCACTAAAGTGTTTGGTGGTTTTCCAACGTTTTTAGATCTATTTTATCTCCACATTGACAAGAAATACTAGACAGCTGTCTCATATTTATGCTGTGCTGGTCTTTTAATTTTACTGCAAAGGTTCATTGGATCTTTTTTTAAATCAAAGGTAAGATACGTTCTAAATTATGCCTTAATTTATTTTTACAGTACAATACACTGAATAAATGAAGGTTTCCCTATCAAAGTCTAAATGTAAGCCTCCCTATCTTAGTATTAGGTTAAAATATATCTACTACTGGTCATTGTGTCCTGCTGATTATAACACTAATTAAGCATATATAACACTTTATCTATGTCCCCTTTGCCTAGAATTCTTCAACCATTGTGTAGAAGTGATTAAATCTTTAACCGAGATGACTAAAAATCATGGATGTTAGAAATCATTATACAATAGCAGGTAGAGAATATCAAGTAATCCATTTTTTACTATATTTAACAAATGAATGAAAAAAATGAATGAACCAATACAACCAAACAATCTTTGGGTTATGCAGATTATGAGTTGGGTTATGACGGTGACGGATATTTATAATAAGATTCTATAGATTCCATAACCCTATATACAGTATATATTGTTAGGAAACTGTCTTGGGTGTGTGTGTGTTAAAATTGAACATAATGGATGGGAGGAAAGAAAAATGAAAATGGCTGGAAATGGCTAATTCTGATATATTGGGCTACATCAATACAACCACCAATCTGCTTTGTTAATTCAATATGAGACCAAACATGAATCCAACGATGGATGAAATCATCCCTTTTTATCTGCCTCTTTTTACCACAATTATTTTCATCTCATTTTTGAATTTTCTCTTTGCTCTCTTCATTATCTTTTTCTCCAGTCCATAGGTTTACAGAAAGACACAGTCTGAATGTTCAGAGTATCTTAAACTAAGAGCTCCCTTTAACATCATCCCTCATTTAGAAGCATCTCCTTATTATTACACATCCTTTGGACCTGACTTTAAATATAAAAACAGTCATAGTTTATTCCAAATGATTCTATGCTTGTAACTAATAATATTATCTTTGATATCATATTTTAAGTGGACGACTATAAGCTTGTACTTCTTGGCAAAATGCCTGTTGGACTATAAACCATCAATAATGGTTGTTTGTAAATATCCAGTTGCTAGTTGATTTTTAAAATTAATATCCAGATAATTTTAAATAAATGATTCATTTAATGTTATGTAATCATTACAGCTTTTGCAATATAATGTGAATCTGGATTCGTATTTATGCTAAAAATTTCCCACGTGCATATCACTTGTATATATTACAGAAGGGGAATGTGTTATAGACAATAAAATCTGGGTGGGAAAATTTGTTGTCACATTTCGTCTGAATCATTAAGCACAGAAGCATCCACACTGCCCACTGCTTTGTAGAGGAGTTGTAGTAAAATGTGCAAGTTTACTGCTTCTCATCTCCCCTGGCAAACAGATTGCTTATTTTAGTTTTGAAAATGAAGAGATGGCAGCATCGTGGCTCTGTAAATAAGGGCATGCATCTCAATTTCTGCAAATGCTTAAGTGGTTTACATCTGTTTCTTCCCCAGTTGTATTTCTCAAACATGAATTTCCATTTTAAAAAGAGTCGTAAAACCACCACTATTTCTCTACAGATCTATTAGCAATAAAATAGCCTACAGAGGTTTGCACAGCCATGGAAAATGTGCAGTGATAATAGGCTGTCCTGCTGTTACACATCTTGTACAAACTTTACATCTATCACCGTGGAAACATCTATCTGCAGGGTTAGAGTACAGCAAAGAACTTGAATGAGACAGACCAAAAGAAGGAGAATGATACAGGATGCTCTATATACACATCATTAATCAGACACAATGAATTCCCAAACTCAAAATTGCATTTACTTAGAGTCAACTAAGTAGGGAAAATGCTGATCAGATTCTGAGATGTAAAACTTTACATAAAATTAATCTCTAAAAAACTGGAGTTGAATTTCAAAAAGACAAGGTTTATTTTCATATTCCTCTCAGTTTTGTCACTGTTTCATATTACTAAATTATGGTAACCTCAAACATTGAAACTGCCAGATGCTTTGGGGGATGAATGTCAGAGAAATATTGGTTCAGGAAGCAATGCATGCACCTCCAAGGTCAATCAGGACCGGAGAGAGAACTTTGGAAGCTGTATCTAAAAGCACAGCAAGAGGTGATCGGAGGTGGGAATAGGTCAGCAGCCTCCTCTTCTACATTCCAAGGGTTATTCTAAATAGAATTCTACAACTTGTGTCCCCCTGAGGAACAAACAGCCTAAAACATCTAAACTTTCTGCAAAATTTAGGGGAAATTATTAAATACTTGACTGATGAACAATCCTATTAATTACCTCCTTGAGGTGTTTAATTCTGCTTTGATGAAATGATTCACATTTTGAAGACAACATAATTTACCACAGAAAAGTACTCCACGTTACCCTGGTGGCTTTCTCTGTTGCATTGCACTACACAAAGGACTCTCTTGCCTACTGGAATGGAGTCTTGTAGCTATTCCTTTACTATGCATTTTAGAATTAGTTATGAAGAGATACTTTGCCTAAAATATCATCAAAACAAATTCCACTTGGAAGCATTGTGAATGCTTCCAAGGGGAATTAATTATGATAATTAAATGTTAATATCCAATGAACTAAATATTATTTGATTTTTTTATATTGTCCTTACCTACTGCTTTTTGGAAATGTTGCCACTAGCATACTACTCAAACAAGAGCAAGAGCAAATAATATGCTTTCAGGAGTAGATTCTACTTACTTCCTCCCGGTTCACATCACAAGGAAGTGCACATTTTGCACACAAGCACAAAAGCGAAAAACAAGATGGCACCACCTACAGGCCTCGGTTGCTGTTAGTTCTAGCGACCCAGGCCGCCAAGTTACTACTGGTTCTATAGAACTGGTCCAAACTTAGAGGAACCTACCTCTGGTTGTCATGAAGGCAAAGGTAAGACTAGCAAATCTTTTCTCAGAAGCACAAGCTGTCCAGATCTTTAGAAGTACAACTCTGTTCTGCCGGCTCTTGGCACGAGCCTCTAATTAAATCTAAAAGTAGCCAAAACAGACAAACACACACACACAGGAAAAGTCAACAATGCTTTCTTTATCCACAGAAAAAAATGAAGCAAAACCCTCTTTTTGTAGTCAAAGGGCTCACTTGTAAAACAAACAGATTTGAAGGCAGGGAAATAACAAAAAAAATAAATTCAAAGCAATTAATAAGTAGCTGTGAATTCGTCACAGCTACTCTCCTTCAGACTTTATTTAACTCACATGGTTAACTATGATTTACGTTCAGAGTCCAGATATCAAAGCACAGGGTCGTTGGAGAATCCGAAGAGTCAAGGCAAATTCACAATCATGAACACATAATCTTCCACACTAAGCGGCCGGCGCACTGCCCAGTTAACAGCAGCCCTAATTAGTTGAACCACACTCAACCACAGGTTATCTCTCTTATCTCTTGTAATACCTACGTAGCTGCTCTTTCCTATTCAAGGCTCTTCGTCTACGTATGTCAATAAATGAGAGTCCAGTGAAGATAAAGAGGATGATGCATTGCTTCCTAATGGGCTGCCTGCCAGGCCCCCCTCTGAGGGCCCCATTTCACAGTCACTCCCTGTTTCCGATGATACTTCGCTGCCCGAAGCAATCGGCAGTAAAACAGGCCTTTGACACTGGGAGGATTCACCCACATCCACCCCCACAGTCCTTGGGGCAGGAGCTGGCCCAGAGCCAACCACAACAAACTCCAGCAAATTATTATTATTATTATTATTATTATTATTATTAATAATAATAATAATATTTGTATGCCACCCTTCTCCGAAGACTCGGAGTCAGTGTTCCGACATAAACAAAAGATATAAACTAAAAATATTTGAAGGATGCCAGGCTTAGAGAACCTGAAGAATTAATCTATCTAGTTTGCTCTTATGTTGGGTAACAACATGGCTCAATTTTTTCCCTTCCTTTCCTTAGAACATCTTGTTAAGTTCTTCTAAGTTTAAAGCAAATCTAAAGCAACGTTCAAAAGTGAGGTTTGGTGGAGAGAGGGGGAAGCTATTTAAAAATGCAAACCTTCCAAATACAGTGAATTTGTAAAATATAAAACACATTATAAAGCAGCAAAAGAAAAAACAATGTGCTCTGGTTTTAATATTGGATTTGTAGATTGTATTGTTTGTTGGAAGCTGCTCTGAGTCCTTGGAGAGGGACGGCATACAAATCTAATAAATAAATAAATAAATAAATAAACTTTATTTCTGATTAAAATTCAGATTAAAAGAATACTTGCCTAACTAAATTATATAAGATAGGCAAATACTAAAGAAATATTTAGCTGAAAAATTACTGGTTAGATATTTAGCCTGAAATATTTAGGATAAACATTTAGCATGAAAAATTACTGGACAAAAAATTCAGAGCAACAATAATATCCATGATTCAGACCCTAAAGCTACTTTCAATTTGAATAATATAATCCTCAAAAGAGAGAGGGGGGTGAGTAGTTTATATTTGGATATTTCCATGCAACTGTCCTAAAAGGGTAACATAAAAGGACAGATGTGAAAAAGCTTTTTGTCATGTAATCAATTCATGATGCTGTAAATTCAATACATAGGAACATATTCTGATATGGAAGGGAAATGTTATCTGATGCTTTAAAGACAGGAGATGTGAATATATAATTTCCCACAATTATGTTATTTGCCTGATATACTATCTGAAGCTGATCTTTATGTGCAAAAAATCTATTACAGTAATATGAAATATGCTACACCACAGCATTCTATTTTAAAATGATATGTCTGGCATTATATGATCTGTTATTATGATAGTAGCAGAAGACCTTCAACCTCACTTGAAAGAGACACCAATATTCTAGCAAGGTCTATCCAAAAAACCTCCTATTTTTAGGAGGTTATCCAGAGAAAGATAGCTACCATATTTTTTGGAGTATAAGACAAACTGGAGTATAAGACACACCTAGATTTTAGTGGAGGAAAGCAAGGAAAAAGGTATTCTGAACCAATAGTATAGTAATATATTATTTAATATTTAATAAAATACTAGTGTAGCAGAATACCTTTAACAACCATGTACACTTTTTAAAACTTCAGACTTGATAGCTTTAAAACTTGTGGACTTCAACTCCCAGAATTCCTCCTCCAGTCATGTTAAATGGAGTAATTAAAAGCAAAAACACCACCATTTTTGCAAAAAACAAAACAAAACTTGGGCTGCTTTTTCCTGTCTCCCCCCCCTGCAAAATGGGGTGCGCAAAGGGTCTGCATACCAAGGGATATTTCAGGTCTTATTAGTACATAATACAATAGGTTTTAAAAATTTGATCATTATTTAAGTTTACTAAAAAATATTCTACTAAGAATAACAATTTAGTAGAAAAGTAAAGGTTTCCCTGTCCAGGCATGTCTGGCTATAGGGCGCAGTGCTCAACTTCGTTTCTTGGCTAAGGAATTGTCCAAAGATATTTTCAATAGTCAGATAACTAGCATGATTATATGCTAAGGCCAGTGGTGAAATCTAAAGTTTTTTACTACCAATTCTGTGGATGTGGTGTGGTGGGTGTGGCAAGGGAAGGATACTGCAAAATCTCCATTCTCACCCCACTCTGGGACCAGCTAGAGGTAGAATTTTCTGATTCTCCAAACTATTCAAACGTTTTGCTATCGATTCTCTGAACTACTCAAAATTTTCGCAAACTGGTTCTCCAGAACATATCAGAACCTGCTGGATTTTATCCCTGGCTGAGTTGCATGGAACTTTCTTACCTTCCCACAGAAGCGGTACCTATTTATTGTTGAGTTGTGGTGGCGCCGTGGTTAGAGTGCAGTACTGAAAACTACTTCTGCGGATCACCAGTAGTTTGCCAGTAGTTTGGCAGATCGAATCTCACCAGGCTTAAGGTAGATTCAGCCTTCCATCCTTCTGAGGTAAATAAAATGAGGACCCAGATTGTTGGGGGATATGCTGACTCTGTAAACCGCTTAGAGAGAGCTGTGAAAGCACTATGAAGCGGTATATAAGTCTAAGTGCTATTGTTAGTGCTATCTACTTACCGTATATACTCGAGTATAAGCCGAGTTTTTCAGCCCAAAAAATGGGCTGAAAAACACAACCTCGGCTTATACTCGGGTCATTGACAAAGTCACCACACGAGGGCGCCATTGCTTGAGCCAGAGCGAGGAGGCACCAGCTTTTGTCCCCTCTCGCACCCTGTAGTTCCTCTCCCTGGCTCAAGCAAAGGAGGCAGCCATTTGCTCCAACCGAGAGGGGGGAAAAGCAATGGGAAGCCGGTGAGGTCGTGTGTGTCTGTGTCTGTGTGTGTGTGTGTGTGTCTGTGTCTGTGTGCCTGTGTCTGTGTGTGTGTGTGTATGCCCCCTCTCCCCCCCACCATGAAAAAAGCCAGCTACCTCTTGCTGAAACCCAGAGGCTTTTTAAAAAAACTCCCTGTGTGTATTTGTCAACAGGTTTACAGTAACTATTCCTTGCTCTCTCTGCATTGCCCTTAGCTGGATTAAAAAGGCCCCCTGCTGTCAGATTCTCCTCCCCCTCCTTTGAAAGGATTTAAACTGTTTAAAAAATCTTTCTATCTGTCTATCTGTCTATCTTTCTATCTATCTATTTTTCTATCTATCTATCTATCTATCTATCTATCTATCTGTATCTATTTCTATCTATCTATTTTTCTGTCTGTCTGTCTGTCTGTCTGTCTATCTTTCTATCTATCTATCTCTATCTATCTATCTATCTATCTATCTATCTATCTATTTTTCTATCTATCTATCTATCTATCTATCTATCTATCTATCTATCTATCTATCTATCTATCTATCTGGTTTTTTATGCTGATAACCTCACAGCAGCTAATGCTGAAGCTCTTCTTTGGATACACTTATTTATTTATTTGTTTGTTTGTTTGTTTGTTTATTTATTTAATTGGATTTGTACGCCATCCCTCTCCAAGGACTCAGGGTGGCTCACAGCATATATAAAAACAGAACAATAATGTAAATCCAATTAATGATGAGAAGGAATCCAGTTTTGAAGGATTTTAACTCTTAGGTTTTAGCTTTGTTGCTGATCGAGCTACTTTTTTTACTTTTTAATTTATTGTTAATATTGTTAATTTGTTTACCCTCTTTTAAATTTACAGAGCTAGTTTACTGGTTTTCTTTAAAATAAATATTCTAAAACATGTCTCAATTAATGTAATTTTATTGTTTTCCATTTTTATAAGTTACCAGTAGCCACTGCATTTTCTAACCTCGGCTTATACTCGGGTCAATACGTTTTCCCAGTTTTTGTGGCAAAAATTGGTGCCTCGGCTTATACTCGGGTCGGCTTATACTCGAGTATATATGGTACTTTTGCCTGCCTGCTTTTGCATGTTAGATTGGCAGGAGATGGGGCAAGTAACAGAAGCTCATTTCATTGCACAGCACTTGGGTTTCTATACTGGGCTGTCAGTCCTCCAACTGACAAGCTCAGCATCTTTAACTGCTGAGCCATCGCACCCCATTTGAAGGGTAATGATTGCTTTACTTTGATTTTTGCAATGAGTGTATTTTTAATGATCTTAGTATCTGGAGTGTGTGCGTGGATACGCACTCGTGTTTAAGTTTGTCTTGTACCAGCTTTCTCTCTAATGTCATATTTCAATCTATCTACTGAAAGCAGTATACAAAATGATGTGCCTCCTATTGCAAAATCAAGCAAAACCTGTGACAGGAACATTTAAGTAAGGCTGATCCATCGGTCAAAATATTTTATGGGGAAATCAGGCTATGCTAAACCCAGAATATATGCAACCATATGCTGTCATTTTACTCGATTCCTTTGACAGACACGTTTGAATCTTGTGACACCGCACTATAAATTTATCTCTGTTTCAACTTTTAGCTCATAAAAGTTAATGCAAATATAAAATTCAAACAATACCATAAAAAATGACCTATCATGCTAAAGCAATGGATCTTGATAAAATATTAAACAACATCTTTCCTTACATTTAAGAAACTATACCCTAAAATGCCACAAGAATGTGGAAGTAACCTCCTAGAAGCGCTTAATAGAGTCCCTTTATTAAGGCAGGTGGGAGATCAAGAACAGATAGAACAATTGACCTTTTTCCTACAGCAAATCCTCCCACCAGGCTGTAGCATCTCAACTCTTACCAAGCAGGATTATACTTATTTTTCAATCCAACAGCCATTCTCAGCAACAGTATAACTAAAACATGAATGAAGCTTGGCTAAAATTTATTCAGCTTAATTAAAATTAAGTTAATTAAGTGTGATTAATTAATCATGTTTTACAGACCTGTTCGTGTTAGAAAAGAATACGTTCTTTGGAACATGCAGGAGTGCATCACCTCTTTGTATGCTCACTTTTTTAAGGCACCAAAATAACCCTAAAAAAAGATTGTGATGCTTTAAGAAATCTGCTGAAAAATTAAATGAAAATATTGGTTTTCAGATTGCATTATGTTCTCTTTTTTATGATTTCACTTGTTTGTTTCTGAAAATTTGGAAAAGTTAATTAAAATGGAAAACTGAACATTCTGATTATAAATTTAAAAAACATGTCCTCCAAATACAGTAGAGTGGTACTCTACCTAAGAATGCCTCTACTTAAGAACTTTTCTACTCATGTTGCCTCCCATACACCCCGTGCGAGGTTGCCTCCCAGAGCATCTGGGCGTGGAAAGGCAAGAGGGGGCATTTCGCCCTGGCTAGATCAACTCGTCTTCAGCTAAATCAAGGAATCACCACAGTGAAGGAAAGGCACTGGCTACAAAGTGAGTGAGCAAGAGGAGAGGTGAGCCTTTCAGCATGGGAAGGAAGAGGATGCAGGTAGCAGCAGCAGCGGCCGCCTTTCGGTCAAAGGAGTGGGAGGTTCCCCGCTCTCGCCCGCCTGCATTTCTCTCTCTGGCACAGTGTATGGGAGGCAGCCAGGGGTGTATGGGAGGCGCGTGCTCTTCCTCGCCACCTCAGAGTCCCTCTTTTTTTTTAAGCTTTAAAGGTTTGGATTTTTTTTATTCCCCTCACCTCACTTTCTTCCTTCAGCAGTGACTTTCCTCCTCCTCTTCCCAGCCAAATTCTGAGCTTTTATTTATTTCCTAATGTGCAACAATGTTTGCTTTTACATTGATTCCTATGGGAAAAATTGCTTCTACTTACAAATTTTTCTACTTAAGAACCTGGTCACAGGATGATTTAAATTCTTAACTAGAGGTATCGCTGTATATAGTTCTCCTTTTTTGTCTAATAGCAATGAAAACATTGTCTTTCGGGGCTGCCAAATATAATAATAATTCAATGAGCAACTTGGATAACCCCAAGATCTTCAACCTTAAATTATCTATGGTTGACTTCTCCCCTTTTCTAAGAGATCTATAAGGGGCATGCCTCCCATCCCTGTCTTTCTGTCTTATTATCCTTTTTATCACTTCTTTATACTTTGTTATGTTAATACAAACTATAATTCCATACTTGTTTGACAAATATAATAAATAAAATAAAATAAATAGAGATTTTTTTTCACATTGTTGGGCAAGATCATTTCTTAGGTGAACAAAGAGATATTTTCTAAGAGAGACGTCTATGAAAGTCTGCATGGAAAGAGTGTCCTATATATATATACTGTATTCTGCTTGCAATGAAAGGAACAGAATGGAACAAGTTTAAAAACAATTAGTATGTGGTATTCATTCTTGGCTCATTCTATATCCTTTTCTGCCTGAGAATGCTCAGCAGTCTTTCATGAAAAATGTTTTTGAACTAATGAGGTATATTTGCATTCCCTTTAGAATGGATTTGGAATTTTTCATCTATGCTGTGCCATGAAAAATGGATGTGTTTTTCACAGAGGTAATTTGAACATAAACCATCACATCAATGAAAAGACAACCTTTGCAGAAGCTTTTTAACTTAGCTCATTCCATTTGTTTTCACTGGGGAAGGTCAGACATACTCAAGGGATGTAAATTTCATGCACAAAACCTAGATGCTGATGAGATTTGTTTTTGTAGATAATCTGTAGCAGAGAAATTTTTCATAATGTCATGGCAAAATAAATTAAAATGTTCATCTTCATATGGCTGGTTCCATTGCATTAAAATAAATGTTGCAAGCTCATTTAATTAGTATAGTTAGGAATGTCTCTTCCCTGCTTCACTGACTCTCCAAATCACAAGTTAATTTGTCAAAATCAGACCATTGTTTTTCCTTCATTCTTCATTACGGCAAAAGACAGCCCTATTTAAATAAATGTTTATGCTACAGAGAGCAGAGTGGTGAACAATCCCAAATATTTTCATAAGCCAATGTTGAAAAGTTTGGTGCATATAGTACAAAGATACCTGGGTAGGGTCAGGAGAGTTTGCTGGATCTTTGACTAGATGGGATTTTGAAAAATCAAGCAGTTCCTTTAAGCAATCATACTTTCGCACCATTTCTCATGCTGGCAGTTAAATAGAATTGAAAACCATTTCTCTCAGTCTATCCATGGCATGAGACCCAGTCCTATAAATTATCCTACTCATATTATCCTATTCTTACCTTTCAAGACTCTTGGTTAATCTGTTATTTTGTATTATGCTGTTATCATGACTGCATCACCGATCCCATTAGTATGTAGTGTAGCTTCCTTACTAGGACATGAGTAGTATAATTTCTCCATTAAATGCATGATCAAATTATCAAGACAAGCCTCCTAAAAATTTTTTTTAAGCATTAAGTTGGAGTAAGGGATATAGTGGAAAAGAAAAACATTAAATAAAATTGAAATTACAATATAGCTACACAGTGAAGGGACTTGAGGTTATAATTTCTAAAGCACTTATATAAAGTGTACTTAAATGCTATTTTAAATTTGTCCAAAAGAGGAAATTGTGAATAAGCAGGAATAAGTAACCATATTCCTATTATCTGTAAATCAAATCAAATAAAAATGAGCTTTTCTGAGCAAAACAGTATTTCCCATGTACTTTTAAAGTGACTGCCATTCAAAGCTAAATGTGACCCTCACTCTTCCAAAATAATTCCAGTTCTGAATTATTATAAGAATCCAAACTTTCAATAGCAGTGGTGGCAAGCTAAGACTGGTGTGTCAATTGTGATCTTACAGGGCAGGAGGTAGAGAGAAAATATTTCATACTTTTGGCAGTTAGTGATTAGTTTTGTTTTAATTTGCTTTCATGAATGTTCTTAAAGACTGTGCAATCTTTATAGATGCAAAACTAAACAGTTATGGTACTGCCATGTTATACTGCCATTGCATTTGTTTTCAATATATTTCCAAATGCAATTCAAGGTTCTGGTTGCTATCTCTGAAGCCTATGCATTTCCCAAATACATTTTACTATTTCAGAATATTTCTATTGTGGAAATTCTGCTAATTTATTCTTAGATTTTTAGAAAACAATGAATTATCCTTTGAAGTCCCTCACCTCTCCTGAGATCTGATGGGAGAAGGTTTGATAGTACTAGTTGTTTTGCTTGGGCCTAATCAGATCAAAACAAAGGAGTACCCACTCGCAGAAAATTCAAACCAAACACAACTATATTTAAAAATGATTTGTACAAAACAAGATTAGGCTTTTAATCCATGTTGGCAGTGTTCCTGGTCAAACTGTCTAATAGATAAGGAGTGGGCTGTGGCCGGGAACCAAATCCAATTTAGACATTCCTCAATGTTCTAATGTCCTTCAAACACACACACTCACCAATCTTCAGGTTTTCCTCAGACAGCTGCATCTCTGCATGATAAACCTAAAGGGAAAATAGCAGTTTGCCAGCAAAGCATTTCTGGAACTTCGGATCTAGGACCTCCATCATTACAAACATTGAATCTCATGCCTTTTTCCCCATAAATCCTCACTTATATACTGGATGTCATCAACTGTTTCCTAGAGATATTCACTGTCTAGGCTTTCTTCCATAGATTCACCTTCTAAAACTTTCCCCTGTCTGCTTTGTGACCTTTTAACCCTGGCATTCAATAGGGTCTCCTGGTCCCCAATGTCCTCAACACCTCTGAGTCAGACATTACCATAATTGGGATTTCCACAGTCTCTGGCTGTTCCTCTGGTTTCTCAGGTTCCAATTCTCCCTCACTCTCACTCTCTGACTCAGCTGTCAAGAACACTGGCCTTGCCTAGGGTACCAAGACATACTATCTGGTTCATCCTCCTCAGAATCTGTGACTAACTGGTCATGGACCACTCATAGCAGAAGTAATCCTTGACTTATAACTACCGGTAATTGTTTAATGACACCAACTGGAGTTAGGATGAAAAGGCTGCTTTATGGCACTTTGGGTCATTGTAAAAAATTGTGGTGCCCCCCCCCCTCCTTACCCTTGCATCATATGAACATATTTGAAGTGCTTGACAACCGGCTCTCATTTATAATTGGTTGTGAAAATGCCCATTCTGGAGAGTAGATTCAGACTTTTGACTGTACCATTTGTTTAACCACTGCATAAAATCAGTTTAATCATGTGAGTACCTCAACTTACAACTATCATGGCTTAAAACTGAGATTCCAGCCACAATTGCAGTTATAAGATGAGGGCTACCATTAGGCATTTTTATGGAGATTCCCCCTCCTTTTGGAATTGCTTGCTAGTAAAAAGTGTATAGCAATTGCATGGACCCTCTAGAATGGCTTACTGTTTTGAATTACCATTATATATTAATGTAATAATACACAGCATATTAATTGTTTTAATTCTGTTTTATATTTATATACTATCTATAAACTCTTAGAGTTACGGTCACCAATAAACCTTATCAATAAAAAATAAACAAAAATATTGTAAATTTTAAAAATTGAACTAATAAAATAGATTTTTCCGTTGTAAGCGGTAGCTAAAATGTATAATGGCAAAAGCCAATGTTATGAGCTGGAGAGTCTGAGAATTTTATCTACAGTACATCTGGATGATTCTAAGTTGAAGTTGGCTGCATTAGAGTTTTTCTGGCAGATAGATAATTGCAAGATTGTATTTTGCACTTCCCACCTCTACCTTTCTCTCTTCTTCCTACTTTCTTACTGCTTCTCTCCTCCTCTTCTTTCCCTCCATCCATCTATCTTCTCTCCCTCTTGTTTTCTTCCACTTTTTACTCTCCTCTCTTCTTCTACTCTCCACTTCCTACTTCCTCTCCTCTCTTCTCCTCCCCTCTTCCTTACCTTCTCTTAAGTGCTTCTCAGTCTTACTCATATCATAGTTGACAGTGAAATTTCCTTTCCCACTTTTAATCTAATAGTGCCCCACCCTAAAATTATTATTTCTTTATATCATTCTATGTCTCTTATTCTGTATTCTTGAAGATACCAATCTACTACCATATTGTAGGTATGCATTTTTCCCTAGTGCTATCTCTACTGAAATTTTTTTTTTTATCAGCTGGGTATCCCACCAATTAATTTCAGATTATTACACCAAATTAACCAATGTAGCTTAAATTCTCAGCCATTTATTGTTTCTCCTGACTCTTATGTTCAAACCGTAGTGCTTCCTGCAAGAGTCTTAAATATCCATCAGCCCTTCAAAATCAGTCTGTTGTTACAAGTAATAGAATTTCTGCCTGGCTCAATAGCAGCATGGTAGTCTATATAGCTAGCTAGCTAGCTAGCTAGCTATCTAGCTAGACAGACAGACAGACAGACAGACAGACAGACAGATGATAGAGATAGAGATAGATATATAAGCATCATGATATACTTTTTATTTTCTTAATATTTTCAACATGTCTTCCTTGGTTATTTCTTTATACAACTTCACAAATAGGCTGTACTGTGGATTGCTAGCATTCTTTTGATTAGGTTCCTTGGCACAGCAATATGTTAGTGACTTTTAGAATCAATTTCCACTATGAATCTGGTGATAGTACTTGTCTAAGGGAGGGGGAATCAATGTTATTTTCCCATCACAATGTCCCTAATCAGCTTTGTGCCATTAATAAATGATGTTATTATCAAGGAACTTGAATCAGGTGCAATCATGAGTTCCTGGTAAGAGCACATTATGTAATAATGCTGAGCATGTTGACAATGACACCTTAGAGAAGATTTATACTCAAGTAATAAGTACAAAAATGGAATATTTATTTGCAAAAATCTATATATCTATGGATCTCGACAAATAAGTGATAAGATGAACACTATGATATTGTCATACGTGCATCCCCATTTTTACAAGATTGCAGTTCATAATGGATATCTCAAATAGCACCCTTCTTTTTATTTGCATGTGCTGTATGGAAAAATATATCAAAAAGGAAAGGAAAAAAGGCAGTCCAAGACCTTGAGAAAACCTGTTTGGCTGTACTCAAAGATCTCTTCGTGCTTTCAGTTTAGCCTTAAGTCCAAAGGTGTCCAGAAAGTGGGATCCAAAAGTCAAAAATCTATATTTGAAATCTATATATTGAAATCTATATTTTTTTCCCTTTTTACTACCCGTGTCACTTATGGCCTTATCTATGATAGACGGGTTGAATAGGTGGATTTCCACCACCAACTTCATCAGTGATTGTACCCAGCAAGGGCAATATTATATAATTAATAGCAATTGTATTTTAGTATAATATTTTTGTGTTTATATTAAAAATATTACAAGACCTATAATGCCATACTAGAGCTGAAAGTATAAAATAAAGAACAAAGAGATATAGTAATTTAAGTTCAGTTACTCAGAGCTGTATTTGAAGTTGTTCAAAAGATTTAATGCTCCTGAAAGCAGAACGTCACTCCAAACACCCAAAAATCAGTTAAAACTAGCCTAACCATTTGCACAACTAGATTATATACTGTAATTACAATTTCCAAGAGTTTCTGGCTGCCCCAAAAATGCAGTGTAAATCTGTATTTCCCCCACCCCATATATCTGATGATAGTATTTGGTAGATGGTAATTGCCTAGGAATAAGACTTTGGGGCTATAGAGTTGAATTCAATGTATATCTCTTATGAAAAAGGCAAAGACTACATTGGGAATGACTTGAAACTAAAACAGCAGCTTTGCTGGCCTTTATATAAACCTAGGAGACAACCACATTTGAAATATTATGTAAAATTCTTGTCACTACAGTTCATATTTTAGAACTGGAAGAGGTGTAGGAAAGGGCAACAAAACTGATCAAGGAGCTGAAGCAAGTAATAGGATTTAACCCAGGTGTATAAATTGATGTATGATGAAGAGAAACCCAGGGACAATCCTATGAAGCTGAATGAGGGTGATTCGAGACAGAGAAAATTAAGTGTTTCTTCACATAGCAGATAATTAAACTATGAAATTCACTGTCAGAAGATGTAATATCAGCCATCTATTTGGACAGCTTCAAAAGACTTTAAACAATTATATTTGCCTTTCATCATAAATAATGATAGAGCCATTTTAACATAATGAGTGAGTTACAAAATACTATACCCAGCTTTTAGTGGCTGATACTGCAGATGAATGTCTAGAAATTTCCATTTTGAAAGATACAAGTTTTATTATCTGATAAAATACTGACATGAAGACACCATGGCAAGAAAGTTAATGATTGAGTCTTCATCAAATAGATCTCTGGCAGAAATGGCATGAAAAAAGCCTTCTTTGACAACCTAAATGGGTTAAATCATACAGAAAAAGGATTATTTCAGTGACTTTGATACCAGGCTTGGACAGTTATCAATAATAAAATCTTAAACTTCATTCCATAGCTAAAGATTTTGAAATATAATTGTGTTACAGGTATAGAAGACTTGTCTTCTCAGTTTCCTTTAATCTTTCTTATAAAATCAGCAGAAAAAAAGAGATAAATAGTTATGTGGTAGTTTGACACTGAATACTGAATGCTGCTGCAAGTTTTACAACAGAAATCCAGAGACTCCATGAATCTTGAGTCCATAAATTGATTGATTGATTTCAATCAATTTATATAGCCGCCCATCTCTCAACAATAACTTAGGCATCTAACATAAAGTTAAATATATTAAAAAACAACCAATAATAGTAAATACACACATAGTGGCAGCTGAGAACAGGAACAATCCCTACAATGACACCCATCTCATGGATCCCTTTCTCTTCCCAATCTCCATGCATTTGAAAAGAAGCCTATGTTTAAAACTCTAAAAATTGTCGTCAAATTAAGGTTATCTGGATCTTCAAGTCCTGTTCTGTCACATATAGAACATATAAATCTTTTATGTTCCAATAGGTACACACTATACATTAGCTTTAGGAGCTACCTAAGACCTAGTGGTCAGTATCAGGGAAAAGGAAATTCAAGAAATGCTATCAGAAACTCTTATAAAACCCTGTACTTGGCATGAAGGCCAGTGAAGTAGAGGAATATCAAATAATATCTGGCTACCCATATGTGAAGATTCCCATAAGGATAGAATCAGAACTGCAGAAAAAAACAATTGCTGCCAAACTGCTTTCCATTGAGGACCTGTATACTGCACGAGTCAAAAAGAGGGCTGTGAAAATATTTACTGACCCCTCGCATGGACATTTATTTATTTATTTATTGGATTTGTATGCTGCCCCTCTCCGTAGACTCGGGGCGGCTAACAACAGTGACAAAAAACAGAATGTAAAAATCCAATATTAGAACAGTTAAAAACCCTTGTTATAAAACCAATCATACATACAAACATACCATGCATAAATTGTAGAAGCCTAGGGGGAAAGATTATCTTAATTCCCCCATGACTGACGGCAGAGGTGGGTTTTGAGGAGCTTACGAAAGGCAAGGAGGGTGGGGGCTATTCTAATCTCTGGGGGGAGTTGGTTCCAGAGGGTCGGGGCCACCACAGAGAAAGGCTCTTCCCCTGGGCCCTGCCAACCAACATTGTTTAGTTGACGGGACCCGGAGAAGGCCCACTCTGTGAGACCTAACTGGTCGCTGGGATTCGTGTGATAGAAGGCGGTCCCTGAGATAAACTGGTCCGGTGCCATGAAGGGCTTTATAGGTCATAACCAACACTTTGAATTGTGACCGGAAACTGAGCGGCAACCAATGCAGACTGCAGAGTATTGGTATGACATGGGCATATTTAGGGAAGCCCATGATTGCTCTCGCAGCTGCATTCTGTACCATCTGAGGTTTCCGAACACTTTTCAAAGGTAGCCCCATGTAGAGAGCGTTACAGTAGTCGAGCCTCGAGGTGATGAGGGCATGAGTGACTGTGAGCAGTCACTCCCGGTCCAAATAGGGCCGCAACTGGTGTACCAGCCGAACCTGGGCAAACGCCCCCCTCGCCACAGCTGAAAGATGTTTCTCTAATGTGAGCATAAACATAAACTGTTTCAACTCCTACCCTCAAAACATCCCTACAGAGCACTGCACACCAAGACAACTAGACACAAGGACAGTTTTCCCCCGAACGCCATTACTTACATTAAACAAATAGTTCCCTCAACACTGTCAAACTATGTACTAAGTCTGCACTAGTATTAATACTAGTTTTTTCTCATCATTCCTTTCACCCATTTCCTCCCAGTTATGACTGCATGACTGTAACTTGCTGCTTGTATCCTGAGATTTTTATTTAAATTGATCGTTTCTTCATTGCTTATTTGACCCCTATGACAATTATTGTGGTGTGCCACATGATTCTTGACAAATGTGTCTTTTCTTTTATGTACACTGAAAGCATATGCACCAAGACAAATTCCTTGTGTGTCCAATCACACTTGGCCAATAAAATTCTATTCTATTCTAGAAGTCATATTTTCGACTTTTGTTGTACCTTCTAGTCAGTTTTTAACTCCTGGAAACTGTCTGAACTAGTCCCCAGAGATTTTAGAAATTGTTTGGCATTGCTTTCTTCTTCCTAGGGTAGAGAGAGAATTAAGTGGCCTGAGATCCTTTAGTTGCCTTTATGCCACGTAGGCAACGCAACTACATTTCATTGGACATGCATAAAGAGATTGCTCAGATACATGAAGCACACGATGGACATGAAATTGTTCCTGGAACCAGAACACAACAAGTATCCTGAATTGATTTGCTATGCAGATTCTGATTGGGCGAGTGACATTGAAACTCGTCAAAGTACTTCTGGTTTTATAATGTTTTTGAATGGTTGTCCAATTTATTGGAAAGTTAGAAAGCAGAAATATATTTCTTGTTCCTCCACTGAGTCCGAATATGCTTCTGACTGTTGTAATGATTTAATCAATGTTTCTGCTCTCATTAATAGTATCTGGGCTGATCCAATGAAGCCAATTGTTATTATGGAGGACAATACTTCAGTAAAATTCATTGCTGAAGCTGAATATGTGGGAGCCCGTTCACGGCACATCGACTTAAGATATAAGAATGCAAGAAAATATGTGCAACAAGGATTCGTGAAACTACAATATGTGCCTACAAATGAACAGATCGCTGACGTGCTGAATAAACCACTGCCAGCTGACCAACACGAGTACCTCTCCGAGAAAATGTGCCTTATGTGAACCAATGTCCCTGATGACTACCAAAGAAGGGGTGTCACGCTGAGAATTGCCAGCCAACAGAGACATTCAGTAGTTAAAGAATTAATGTGTGTTTTTTCCCTCTGATCACACCCCCTCATACATCACTCCCACAATTCATATCTTTCCTACATGTCACATCCGCCTGCCTACGTAAGCAGGAAAGCATTCCGATCTATTCTCTCTGTTTTCAGCCATGTTCCGGCTTGATAAAAGTGCCGCTCTTGGCACACTTTACTTTCTGTTTACTAAATAAAGTTTGTTTTACTTTGATTCCTGTCTGCCGAGGACTCATTAAAATTCCATCCATCCCAACATGGTAAGCAGTGACGATGGTTTACAAAATAAAGCAAAGATAACTTCTCTGCTTTTGAAGAAAAAAAAAATTAGAATTCATGTTTTGCCATTTTCCAGGCCAGGCCATAACCATTACAACCAATATCTGAATATTGTCCCTGAAGTTATACCCATAGCCAATCTATTTTTGCAACCTACTATGAAATCATGTATTTGCAAACCCTTGATCTGATTGAGACATCAGATTTAGGCAACTAATATCAGACCTGCTCAATGATCAATGGCCTCACTGCATATTAAAAGTGTGTCCTTCCCCATCATCCAGCCAACCTTACCAGCTTTCAACATTGTCTTGTACTCTAGGAACATGAATCCTCGTATTTTGAATGACTGCCATTCCCACCTCCATGCTTTTGGTTAATTAACTTAGGAGTTATTTTGTCAGATAAGGTTGTTTATAGTTAACTAGTGATGATTCATCTCCTTTACTCCACAGTTATATTGCTGAGTCGATGCATATAAACCAGAGTGAAAGCCTTTGCTAGACACCCAGGTTACACACACACACTCACACACACACACTTTGCTAGACACCCAGCAAAACACACACACACTCACACACACACACTTCTTGGTTGGACACTACTGAGGAGTTTAAAACAAATTCAGAGTTATTTAAACTTAATTTATTGCCAGGAAAATAAACCCTCTGATGCTATTAATTTTTTTTAATCTGAGCTATCAAATGTCACACGCTACTGCCTTTCAATGTAAGGTCATTGGAAACAACATATCAGGGGTGTCACCAACACAAATCAAATGAAATTCCCTTAAAAATAAAAATGTCATGGTTAGAATAATAGGCAATAGTTATTTCATACTGTGAAAGATTTCTAATATATCAAGAGTTCACCTTTTTCCTCTTTATATCATTTTAAGCACGAAATACAGTTCTGTTTAGCAGATAGAAAATAAGGGCAGTTTATAGGCTCAGGGTAAAGGCACTAGTAGGAAAAATAGATGGGATTCATTGCCAGCATGGAAGTATCTATTAGAAAATATTTTCTTTTAAAATATCTTAAATAATTGGATATTTAAATTTCATATGCAATTGGCAGGAATGTTCCTTAATTCAGAAATCAGGAGAGAATGTAATTCTATTGAAAATAGAATTTATGCAAGTGATAGCTCAGAATTTCAATGTTCTTAGCTTCTTGTTCTTGCTGTGCTGTGCAGTCATGCATATGTTCTGCTTATTCTCATTTAGAGGTAAAATAATCAGAAACAAAGCAAAAGGGAGAAATTGAACTGAGACTCTCTTATTACAAGCAAGAAACTTAAAAAAAAAAAATCAGTTCCTGGCTTGAGACTTTAAACACACTCTGAGAGTAGTCACTGAAACAATCCTGAGAACTTTATCATTGGCATGTACTTTGCAGGATGGGACCTCCTGTCTTTATCTTTGTAACTCATTTTCATTTCGACTGGTCGGCTCAACCTTAAGCTTCCCATCTTACAATGAAATACTTCTAAAACACTTATATGTCTTATGTGTCAAACAAAGATTAAGTTGTTGACAATGACGAAGTGTGTGCATCAAGCCTGTAGACTCCCAATGGTGTTATAAAATATAGTGCTGCATTCTAGAAATCTGAAATATTTGTGATGAGCATAGCTTTCCCCCCTTTAAATTCTGAAGTTATAACCACCTCCGCTCACATGACAGACACCTGCAACTCTGTCAACAGTTTACAGTCAAAACATGTTTCGGTTGCTGTTTTATATTAATATATAAAACTGGCAGACTAAAACCAGTCTTGCTAGACATTCTCTTTCCCTACTTTATATATAGCAACAGAAGTAAAAGTAGTCTTCAACTTACAACTGTTGTTTTAAGAATGGTCTGAAATTGCAACAGCCACTGTCATAAAGGCTGCTGTATGGCAGGTAAAGCAATTCCCATCATTGCACCATGGAATTACCTGAGGAATGAGAAAGAGCTGATGTGGTTTCCATCTTCCAAAAAAAAGAGGGAGGGGAGACAGACCTAGGAAACTATAGATCAATTAGCTTAACATCACTACCTAGGAAGATACTGGCAAATACTTTTGCCAGACCCATCCTTGAATACACTCATCTGTTTTGGAACCCATATCGCATCTCAGACATTAACACCCTTGAAAATGTCCAAAGATACTTCACCAGAAGAGCCCTTCATTCCTCCACTCGAAATAGAATACCCTATGAGACTAGACTTTCAATCCTGGGCCTAGAAAGTTGAGAACTAAGACGCCTTAAACAAGATCTAAGTATTGCCCACAAGATCATATGCTGCAACGTCCTGCCTGTCGGCGACTACTTCAGTTTCAACCACAACAACACAAGAGCACACAACAGATCTAAACTTAATATTAACTGCTCCAAACTTGACTGTAAAAAATATGACTTCAGTAACCGAGTTGTCAAAGCGTGGAACTCATTACCGGACTCCATAGTGTCATCCCCAAACCCCCAACACTTTACCCTTAGATTATCTATGGTTGACCTATCCAGATTCCTAAGAAGTCAGTAAGGGGTGAGTACAAGTGCCTTATAGTGCCTTCCATCCCCTGTCCTATTGCTCTCGTATATCTCATATACCTTTCTTCTATTCCTATATCTCTTCTTCTATTCTTTCATTGATATGTTCTATTACTATACCTTCTTTTCTATTATTTCTTAGATATATTTTACTATCAGTATCTCCTCTATAACCTTCATCATGTATTTTACTATGTGTATATAGATATATACCCACTAAAACCCTCATTGTGCATTGGACTAACTAACTAACTAACTAACTAACTAACTAACTAACTAACTAACTAACTAACTAACTAACTAACTAAATAAATAAATAAATAATCAAACAACAAATCTGTGAACATCTAGAAACAAATACAGTTATAACTAGTAGCCAGCATGGGTTTGTTAAAAACAGATCATGCCAAATCAATCTTATTACATTATTTCACAAAGTGGCTAAATTAATAGACCAGTGAATGCTATGGACATAATATACTTAGACTTCAGCAAGGGATTTGACAAAGTAGACCACAAACCACAAACTACTTCTTGGTAAACAAGAAAAATGTGGGACCGACAATATCACCACCAGATGGATTTGTAACTGGCTGACAAACCATACTCAACAAGTTATCCTTAATAGTATTAAATCTACATGGAGGGAAGCAAGCAGTGTTCCTTCTTAGGTTCAGTACTCTAATATCTTCATGAATTACTTAGATGAGAATCTGATTCTAATTCATTCTCACATGATCGCAATCCAGTCACTTGGCAAACAGCTTGCATTTACAGTCAGTAGCAGCATCCTACAGTCAAATGATTGCAATTTGCAACTATTTTTGTACTTTTTGGCAAGCAATGGTGTACCACAGTGTTCCTTCTTAGGTTCTTTTTGGCGAGAACATTCATTGCAGAAAATTAATTTGCTTAATGATCATATGATTTGGTGTAAAAATAAAATCAAGGCCATGTCAAAGAGTGCTTCAACTTACAATTTCAAAGACTCATGACAGAAATACTGATCTCTATTAAGGTTGTAAGTCAAGGATTCCCTGAGATTTTAAGAGATTCGCAATATGCTTTGGCAAAGTTCATGTTCAAATAGATACAAGGAAATAAAGAGAAGAAATAAAGAAAATCAATCTAGCAATTTTATTAGACTGTGTCCAGAAAGTAGACTGCAAGCTATAATAAAGTAATGTTTACTTAATAAATATGATTGGATCAAAAAGAGATGAATCTATGGAAATGAAACTACAGCTTGAAAATAAGTCAAGGTCATGATAGAATAGCAGGCTAGAAAGATAGAAAGTTGGAGAACTAAAAGTTGCTAGCAAATAACTCATGAAATATGCAAGATGCATCTCATAGATAATTGTCTAATTAACATAATGACTACTAAACACAAATTGAGATGACAAATCAATAGTACATAAAAATTAGTTTATTGCATTTCTTTGTTGCTATATGATGGTCAACATTGTTGCATTCCAAATCTAGTAGCCTTACTTTATTTATTTCCAATAAATTTCTAATAGCTATTGTTCCATTTATCCAAATTCCTGAGTTCCTGAATATTTCTATCCAATTGAGAGCTACTTCTTTACAACAAAAGACCATTAAAAGAATCTAACGTGCAGTCTATTTAGAAGTCAGAATGAAGATTTTGGGACAATTTTCTAGGTTTGGGGGATAATTGGGGTTACTAATTACCGTATTACCTTCTTACTAATATTTAAGGAAACCTCCCATTGCAATAATAAGACGCAGTGGGAATAATAAAAGTAGCCATTTTTCACATGTATCCCTACAATATTCCTTATCTTATAGTTGTTATTTTTTAAAGTTACAGGAGTTGCATCTAATTTTGTTCTTATGAGTAGTACGATTCAACAGAGCCAGCTCCCATAGTAAGCTGCCAATATTCAATGTTGAGTTACCTTTCATTGTGTATATATAGTGCCTGGTTTATTTAAATTTATTTAAATTTCAGTCACAGATGTCTGCATGAATGGAGTTTAAAAAGCACTGCATTTAGGTTGAGTTGAAATTAATTTGTTCTGTGGGTGACTCACATGCCTCAATTATTCCATGATGAATACACAAACACACACTTTAATTATTTAGCTAGATAGAAATAATAAATGTTTATTGTATGAAATTCAACTATTGTTCTTTCCCCCACAAATACTCTTTTATGTGACTCATTATAAAATCATAGAATAGATGAAAATTAGACAGTCCTTTTTTAAACCAACCAAGTGTCACCAGGAACATGAGCTTAATTTCCAATTTCCTGGCTAGCAATTTTGCAATTTTGTTTAATTGTGCAGAGGGCAGTTTTGCCAATGAGGCTGGCTTTTACTTTTATATGCCAAAAAAGAAGATAAATGTCCATGAGGAAGAGAAGGAAGAGCAGGGCATTTCCTTAGAAACATATTGGAGAAAAATCTAGAAGAAACAGCTTATGGGTTCATGTTCATTGGGTTATGATTTCACAAATTTTTCTTGTTTGTTGTTTGGCCTTCAGGAACAAGATGAGGTTTGTTTTCTCTATTCAGGTAGGACCCCAGAATATTTCATAGAAATATAGAAACATAGAAGACTGACGGCAGAAAAAGACCTCATGATCCATCTAGTCTGCCCTTATACTATTTTCTGTATTTTATCTTAGAATGGATATATATATTTATCCCAGGCATGTTTAAATTCAGTTACTGTGGATTTGCCAACCACGTCTGCTGGAAATTTGTTCCATGGATCTACTACTCTTTCAGTAAAATAATATTTCCTCACATTGCTTTTGATCTTTCCCCCAACTAACTTCACATTGTGTCCCCTTGTTCTTGTGTTCACTTTCCTATTAAAAATACTTCCCTCCTGAACCTTATTTAATGCTTTAACATATTTAAATGTTTCTGTTGAATCCTATGTAAATAGTTGGTTCCATGAAAAAACGCTGTCTGTGCTGAAACAGGAAGTCGGGCCTGATTGGCTCAGACGCTGATTGCTCTCTTTTGGCTGGAGCCGCAAATGTATAAAAGAGCGGCTACTCTCCCTGTTAAGCCAGACGTGTTCCCGCTGATTGTCACTTCCCTTTTAAGAGCTGAATAAAGGAACCGTCTTTAGTTAAGCCTTTGTCTCCGGACCCTTCACTGGCGACGACGGACGGAAGAACCACGCGTGCAAGATGAACAACCTTCAAATCGGCCGGGTTCCTGAGTTCTTCGATCCGGAGAAATCCTCCTGGGACACCTACATGGCCAAGTTCGAGATCTTCCTTGAAGCTGCCGGAATAAGGGACGCCGACGCCGAACGGAAGCGGGCAATTTTCCTGAATTACTGCGGCCCAGAGATATTCGATCTCGCCCAGACTCTCACCGATCCGCTTCCAGCCAAATCCGTCGCTTGGGACGTCCTGCAAACCAAGCTCGCGAGCCATTTCAAGCCTACGAAACCAGCCGTCATTTTCCGGCACCAGTTTTCAAGAATGGCCCAGCTCGAATCCGAATCCATTAACCAGTTCGCTACGTGTCTTCGAACGGTGCTTTCAAAATGTAAGTTTGATAGCCCGGAAGCTCGCCTCACTGATGCCCTAATCTTCGGCATGAGAAATGCCATGGTCCGAAACAAGCTCCTCACCGAAGACGAGCCGTCTCTCCAGGCAGTAATCAAGCTGGCACAAACCGCAGAGGTCGCCGATGCTGCTGCCAAAGAGCTGAAGGAGCATGACAAGCGGGAAGTCGTCGCCAAGATCGACTCCATGGTTTCCCGCGCAGAGGCCCCAGACGACCTCAGCCCACCAGCCCTCAACGAGGACAGCTGTTTTCTGCTGCAACAGGACCAGCCGAGACAACCCAGATACCCTCGCCCCATCAACCCCTGCTCCGGCTGCCGAGGAAACCATCCGCGCCAACGCTGCCCTTTCCGGGACGCCATTTGCCGCCGCTGCAACCGCCGCGGCCATATCGCCGAAGCCTGCAGAGCACCCTTGCCTGAGGAATCTTTTTCCACTCCTCGTCCTCCTCGTTTCCAGACCCAAACACCTCAACCGCGCGAAAACCGGTTTCCTCGGTTTTCCGGCCGCAAGAACTACTCAACCGCTAACCGCGACTACTCAAGAGGTAACAATCAATTTTCTGTAAATAGCATGGCAACAAAAAATGGGGGCAAGATTGTAATCTCACTGCTCCTAAACAACAAGCCATGCACCATGGAACTTGACACGGGGTCTAAATACACCATTATGCCATGGGAAAAGCTTATAATGTACATGCCTATCCTCTCAAAGTCTGACCTTTTACAAACTTCATTGGTAATTAGAGATTTTCAAGGGGGGATAATACCTGTTCTAGGCCAAGTGAATGTACCTATTATGTTTAAAACTGTTAAATGTACCCTTCCTATGGTTGTTGTTGCAGGGGCTAGACACTCTCTCCTGGGTTTGGCTTGGATGGAACCATTGAAATTTCTGGTATTTGTACTGTTAACTCTGATAGCATTCCAAATTTCTTACAGGAATTCCCAGAGGTGTTTAGCCCCACCTTGGGATCGTATAAAGGCCCCCCTATCTCCTTTTCTATTGACCCCAAGGTTCCTCCTGTCCGGCTCAAACCACGCAGGGTACCCCTCCCGCTCCTTCCCAAGCTTGACCTACAGCTAGATAAGCTCATAAGCCAGGGCATTTTAGTTCCTGTAGAGCAGGGGCCTTGGGAAACACCCATAGTCACGCCTCTTAAACCGGATGGCTCTTTGAGGGTTTGCGCTGACTATAAGTCAACGCTCAACAAAGCCCTCCAACATCACCCTTACCCCATTCCAGTGGTACAACAGCTCCTTCACTCCCTGGGGGAAGGGAAAGTGTTCGCAAAAATCGATTTAGCCCAAGCTTACCAGCAACTCCCTGTCGATGAACTGACAGCACTCGCACAAACAATTGTCACCCACAGGGGTGCGTTTAAATGTACCAGATTACAATTTGGAGTAAGCATAGCCCCCGGGATTTTTCAAAGCATAATGGAACGTTTGTTGTCAGGAATTAAAGGGACCATTCCCTATTTTGATGACATTTTAATTTCAGGAGAAAACCAATCTCAACTCAACAAAAGAATAAGAGAAGTATTACATAGACTACAAGATAAAGGGCTAAGGATCAAACCTGACAAATGTGTGTGGGGAACCAGCAGTGTGGAATTCTTAGGATATAGAATCGATGGGGAAGGCATCCACCCCACTACTGAAAAATTAAAAGCCATCAGGGAAGCCCCAGAGCCACAGAATAAAACAGAATTGCAGGCATTCTTAGGCCTTCTAAACTTTTACTCTGTTTTTTTAAAACAGAAGGCAACAGCAGCAGAGCCTCTACACCGGCTGCTTCAGAAAGGAACCCTTTGGACATGGGGGAGAACTGAGCACGAAGCCTTTTTACAAATAAAGCAGTTGTTAAGTTCCACAAGTGTAGTAGTCCAGTATAGCACTTTGCTACCCGTCAGGCTTACGTGCGATGCGTCCCCATATGGCGTGGGAAGGGTCTTGGCACATGTTTTGCCGAATAATACAGAGGCCCCAATTGCTTTCTTTTCCAGAACAATGACCAATACTGAGAGAAATTACAGCCAACTAGATAAGGAGGCTCTAGCGTTAGTGGCTGGGGTGAAGAAGTTTCATAACTATCTTTTTGGCAGGAGTTTTGAATTGGTTACCGACCACAAGCCTTTACTCGGCCTCCTAGCCCCTAACAAACCAACTCCCCCATTTATGTCTCCAAGACTAATTAGGTGGGCCTTGTTTCTCTCAGGGTACCAGTACGAGCTCATTCACAAAGGGAGTAAAACCATCAACCACGCAGATGGTCTTAGTAGGTGCCCAATGGCAGAGTTAGTAGAGGACCCTGCTCCATCTGCTGATGTTTTAATGATAGAACTCGAAGATAACCCACTAACAACAGCAAGGGAGGTGGCTGTGCACACGCAGCAAGACCCAATTTTGAAAAAGGTGGTAAACTGTGTACTCAAGGGGTGGCAAAATGACTCTGTAGAAACAAACTTAAGTGATTTTAAAACCAAAAGATTGGAATTGTCATATGTTAAAGGTTGCCTGTTGTGGGGTGATAGAGTAATCATTCCTGAAAGTCTAAAGACCAAAGTACTCACCATGCTACATGTGGGCCACCCTGGTATTGTCAGGATGAAGGGTCTAGCTAGGGGGCACTTATGGTGGCCAGGTCTGGATACTGATATTGAAAAGTGGGTAGCCAAGTGTGATCCATGCCAAGAGTCTCGACCAAATCCTCCCAAAACAACTCCAGCTGAGTGGGAGCAACCTGCAGGGCCTTGGTCCAGGGTCCATATTGATTTTGCAGGGCCAGTGGGGTCACAATATTTCTTAATAGTGGTAGATGCATTTTCCAAGTGGGTTGAAATCATTGCAATGAATAATATAACCACTAGTGCTACAATTAAGGTTCTGCGCCATTTGTTTGCCACCCATGACTGTCCTGACATCTTAGTGTCAGACAATGGGCCCCAATTGACAGCCAGGCAATTTGAATTGTTTTTAGATAACCTGGGGATCAGACATGCTCTCATCTCGCCTTACTCGCCCTGGGCTAACGGGTTGGCAGAACGTTACGTTCGGGTTGCAAAAGAAGCATTGCGCAGGTCAGGCCCTGGAGATGTACAACAGCATCTGGACCAATTTTTGTTAACACAACATATTACACCAAATTCCCACACACACATAAGTCCTGCTGAAATACTAATGGGAAGGAAACTTAGATCCCCACTGGATAGATTACACCCAAGGTATTGTACTCATAATCCTATGTATGTAAATCCTGAAAGACAATTGTACTTGGGTCAAAGTATTTTTGCAAAGAATTTTGATGGGGGTTTGAATTGGATGAAGGGAACAATTGTACAACAAACTGCTCCTAAAACATATATTGTAAAATTGGAAGATGGTCGAATGTGGAAGCGGCACATTGACCATGTACGAAAGCGCATTGAAACCTCCCCTGAGCAAACCGCTAAAACAGACTCTTCCCCTCTAATAGACTGTAATGGACATTCAAATGGACTTACTGAGCCAGGAAAGGTCCTCCAGCGACGCCGAGCCATCTTCGTCCTCAGAGGTAGGTGTTGTACCTGCCCACTCGACTCAGCGGGCCGGAGCCCAAACTCGGCCCCAGCCACACTGGGGAGGTACAGGCGAACCGACCTCCACTGTTGGAAGCGAGGACTCAAATGATCTGCGCAGGTCGGAGAGAACCCTGCGTAGACCGAGCAGATTGGAGGATTTCGTCACATGGCTTATTTGATTGATGTATTCTTGACTAAGGAGGGAGGGGTGTTGAATCCTATGTAAATAGTTGGTTCCATGAAAAAACGCTGTCTGTGCTGAAACAGGAAGTCACGCCTGATTGGCTCAGACGCTGACTGCTGTCTTTTGGCGGGAGCCGCAAATGTATAAAAGAGCGGCTACTCTCCCTGTTAAGCCAGACGTGTTCCCGCTGATTGTCACTTCCCTTTTAAGAGCTGAATAAAGGAACAGTCTTTACTTAAGCCTTTGTCTCCGGATCCTTCAGTTTCGATCATGTCCCCCCTTTTCCTTCTGTCCTCCAGACTATACAGATTGAGTTCATGAAGTCTTTCCTGATACGTTTTATGGTTAAGACCGTCCACCATTCTTGTGGCCCGTCTTTGGACCCGTTCAATTTTGTCAATATCTTTTTGTAGGTGAGGTCTCTAGAACTGAACACAGTATTCCAAATGTGGTCCCACCAGCGCTCTATATAGCGGGATCACAATCTCCCTCTTCCTGCTTCATTTTCCAAAATTTATTATAGCTTTGTAAAGCCAGGTCTGACATACATCAACATGCTAGTAAAACTCCAAGAGCAAGATTCTGGAACAAAATTTCCCAGTCAGCATCTAGGGAATTTGCTTTCTCTGGATTTACAGAATTTATTTTCATTAGTTGAATGAAGGGAATGCTCATTCAAATCTTCTAAACCCATAAAGGCCGAAGCGTCTAAGGACTACAACACCAGGGCTGGGTTCAGACTGATTTGGCCAAACTGGTAGTGATCTGCTAACATCATGATGACATCACCGAATTGGATCAGTCGGTGCCAATCTGTGGCACCATCTTTTCTTTTTTCTTTGAAATTTCGTTACATTTTTTCCTTCTGAGCATGCACAAAAACCGAGTTTAGGCACTGTGCATGCAGTTGCCATCTTGTTTTTGCTGTTTAATTTTATTTGGTGGGGGGTGTTACACTGCACATTTTGCTGGACCTCTATAGCGTAAAGGCAGCAACAGCCAAGGCAACAGGTGCTGTTTGTTTTTTTCCTCCATGCTGTAAAAAGTAACCTTTGCCCCAAAGAGGTAGTGATCTGATGAAAATAATAGTCATACCCGCCCCAGAATCAAGCATCAGGGATGGCCACTTCAGCAATTGTTGGAGGCTCTCCCCCCCCCCCCGTTCATCCGTGTTCCTCTTTCATGCAAAAAAAAAAAAAAGTCCAATCAGATCTGGAGCTGACTTTCATTTGAAACAATGCTGTCAACCTGGAGCATTTCATTTCAGTCTCAGACTGGGTGATTGGCTGAGGGAAGTCCCTGGTTACCTTATCTCTCGTGGTGACATTTCCTTGTCACCAGATGTTAGATCCTTGCCAGAATGAAGGACTACAATCTTGGAGTAAGTAACGGTTCTTTATTTGAACAGGAGGTAACGGTTTACAGAACGAAACAAGACAACAACAACATGGCTGTGCCTGGCAGCTATATATATCCCGGGCTGCCAGGCTGAGCCAACCAATCACCTTGCAGTATTTTCCTGTGCAAGGAATATGGGGCAGGTACAAGGCCTAACTGTCCGAGACTTCCGGCTTGGCGGAGATCGCGGCGGGACATCTTTGGCAGGGCTCTGCCAGGCGATCCCTTCTACCCCCTTCGAAGGTCGCATTTGCAATCGGATCGGGCTCGGATGGCCCGATCCCAGAACAGGGGGCTCTCCTCTGCCCGAGGAGCCATCGCTGAGACTCCGGAGGCAGCGGTTCGCCCCGCAGCTTTGAAGACGGGAGAACCGATCCTCCTTCCCTAAGAGGATCGGCCAGCGCTTTCTCCCCTCGCCCAGCGGGAAGCGGAGAAAAATCTTTAAAGTGAAGGTTTTACATTTAACCAACTGAAAAGAATACATCCGATAAAGGACTTAAGGTAAAAAAAAATCTCCTCTTTGTTTCAAGATTAAAATTTGAAGATTCGATCGTTCGGAAGCCTCAAGGGAGAGTTTTCTTTAACGAGGCGAAAGTGAAAGTTTTTTTTTTTCTCTTTGAGTCTCATCCGCAAATAACAGCCGAGACTAATCCTTCCCATTTTCATTGTTCTCATCTTGCAAGTGAATTTTGGAATCTAAAAAAATATATATTTTTTTTACCTTATGCTTTAATAAAAGAACTTAAACTGGAAATGACTATTTAGAAGATTTTAATCCTTAAAAGAAATTAGTAATGATGAGCAAAACTTCTTTTTTATAGTCTGTTAAAAACATTGTGTTCCGGGCTGACATCTTAACAGCGGAGGAATATAACTTTGTTGCCATATTTTTTTTTCCCATCTGCTGTCTTTGCAACATAATAACATTATATAACAACTTGAAAACAAAAGGGAAATAGAAGGATCTGATACCTTTCCTTTGGATTAACCTAACTGGATTACTTGCTGATTGCCTTTGGATTACTTTGGATTACTTGCTGACTGTCTTTTTCTTGGGATTATTTTTCTTCTTTTGAGAACCTTCTCACATCTGCCTGGTTATATGAACTTCTGACTCCTAACCTGACTCCATTTTGAGATCTACTTTTTTTGCCTTTGTCTTGAATTTGGAAAAGAACATAGACTCCATTTTAACCACAAGAAAATTATTAATTTGACTTTCTTTTTGAGACCTGCAACTGGGATTAAGTATAACAGTACCTTCTGACATTTGGATTCACACTCTTCATTTATTTAGTATAATTTCTTGATCTATAAGAAGATTATAACTATATATATTGTGTTTTCTTTTTGATTAATTAATCCTTTTTTTGATTCCCTTCTGATTTTCCTTCTCTTTACACCTATCTGTAAAAGAAGTTTGAATTGAAGACTATGCACTGTTAGCAAACTTTGGTTTCCTGCTCTATTCCAATTATTTGAATTGTAATATTCCCCCTTTCTCTCTCCTTTTTTTTCTCCCCTTTTACTGCTTTATTAAGTCCTTTTTCTCTTCCTTTTTTTTTTACCTCCTTAGAATCTCCCTTTTTAAAATAGTTATTATTCTCTCTTTGCTGTTATTTACTCTGTCTTCTTACTAGACCATTTATTTTTAACTTTTTAATTTTTATCTGTTTCTTATTTTTAAAAGTTTTACATTTGTTTTCTGTGTTATTATATTTTTAAATTTTTAAATTTCCAAAATAATAACAATAATAATAATAATAATATATATTGGATTTTGAATTTTGAAATTTCTTGATAACTGAATACTTATAATTTAAGGGTAACTGTTAACAAAATAGATTGAATAGATTTGGAATTTATAGAAATTTTCTTCCTTTCACTACATATAAATTTAGATTGATTTAAGTTAATTTGAATTTTAAACTGTGGATTCAAAATTGATAATGTCAACTTCTTCAACTGTTGTTAAAACGGTCAAAAAACAAACTACTGCAACAATCTCTTCTCCACAAGTGTCGCCGCGTCCCTCCCCGACGCACCAGGCGTCAGCTATGTCTTCCAAGGATAAAGAAAAAGACAAAACAATGCAGTCCAATTTTGCAACACTACAAGAAACTTTAAACAATATGCAGGACTTTATGTTTAAATCTCAAGAAAATGCTACCCAACAAAGAGAGGCTATAAAAGAGGATGCAACACAACAAAGAGAAGCTATAAAAGCAGACTTGACAGAATTCAAAAAGGAGATGGCCCAATTGAAAGTTGACATGGCCGAGGTGAAAGACCAGATAAAGGTGATTCAACAAACACTACAAGAAAGTGATGATCGAGTGAAAAAGGTTGAAGAGAAATCTGACAAAAATGCAAAAAGAATAGATTATCTTGAAGGGAGAGCTGATGCAAGACATAGAAGACATGATGAATCAATCATCCAGCTGGAGCTGCAACGTGCTTCGTATGGACTACGATTTCAGAACATGAAAGAGGAAAAAGATGAAGATTTAAAAATGACTATGGCGGAAACTATTGGAGGAATACTCCAGGAGGATCCTGCTGCGCTAGTAAAAGAAATCGATGAAGTTTACCGAACTTCGAATAGTTACATCCGTCGCCACAACCTCCCAAGAGAGATTCACATCAAATTCACCAGAAAACCTTGCGAGATGACATACTCCACTGGGCAAGAAACTCCAAACTCCAACATCAAGGAGTGGAAATAAAAATATTAAAACAAGTTCCAAGAAGTGTCAGAGAGAGCAGAAGAGATTACCATTTTCTTACAAGAATCCTGATTAAAGAAAATATAACCTATCGTTGGTTAATCCCACAAGGTCTTTCTCTGACATGGCGCTCTACAAGATACAAGCTGGAAAATGTAGAACAAGCTAGATATTTCTTTGAAAATAGTGGCATCAGCCACATGGACTTTTCAGATAAGCAACAAGAGGCTCAACAACAATCAGCACAACACCAACCAGGGGAGAAACTAGCAATCCAACAAGAAGAACTTTTGGGGGCCACTGCTCAGGCAATAGAGCAGGACCAAGGTGCTAGAAGAGTTCAACCTCAGCGAGAAACCAAAAAACCTACTAAATGACAACAACTAAAGATCTAAAGATCTTCTCGGTAAATGTTAATGGACTTAACGAACCAAGGAAAAGGAAACAAATCTTTTCTAAAATCAGAAGTCAAAATGCTCAAATTGCAATATTACAAGAAGTACATATTAAAAAAGATAACCAAAAACTATTGTTGAATCCCAAAATTGGAAAAATGTATGCTGCATTAGCAGATCAAAAAAAAAGAGGTGTGGTGATGTATGTAGAAAATTCTATAAATTCCAAACAAATATACAAGGATAATGACGGTAGAATATTGATTGTACAAGTTGATATTGAACCTAGACCTATAGTGGTTGTCTCTATTTACGCTCCCAATGAAGACCAAATGACATTTTATAAAAATTTACATCAAATAATAATAGATTTAGCAATTGAGAATATATTAATAATAGGTGATTTTAATGCTATTGTGAATAGGCAACTAGACCATTCAGGGGGGGGGAGTAATAATAAAAGGAAAAAAACAAAAAGAAATTTACTACCTAGTACTTTCCAAAAAATGAAAACAGAATTACTGTTAAATGATATATGGAGGGAAAGACACCCCCACAAAAGACAATTTACGTTTTATTCTAACCCCCACAAAATCTGGACAAGAATAGACATGGTATGGACACCAAAAATGGTTGCACAACAAATAAGGGAAGTAGAGATAGATGTTAATACATGGGCCGACCACAACCCAATAGTGGTCTATATAAGAACGAATAATAAACAGAATACTTGGCGGATGAATAGAAATATATTGAATGATAAGAAATATAAGGACTGGATCGAAAAGGAATTAAAAATTTTTCTTGAAATTAACAAAACTCCAGACACCACTTCACAGAATTTATGGGACACACTCAAAGCTTATATAAGAGGGTTAACAATATCCTATATAGCAAAATATAATAAGGAAAATAAATTAAAGTATCTACAATTAATAAATGAATTAAAACAACTGGAATCTGCATCGCAGCAACACACCAAGAGTAGAGATTTTAAAACAGAAATAAATGTGATTAAACATAAAATTAGAATTATAGAACAAAATCAAATAACTGAAAAAATTAAGAGAGCAAAACAACATTATTTTGAACATGCAAATAAACCAGGCAGATGGTTAGCATATAAACTTAGAAAGCAGAGTCAATCCAAATTGATAAAAAAATTAGAAGATAAAGATGGTACAATAAAATATGACACAGAAGGAAAGGCAGATATTGTCTATAACTTTTATAAAGATCTTTATGCCAAAGACAATGTTAGCGAAGATGAAGTTTTTAATTACTTACAGGCTTCAAAATTACCACAAATAACAGAAGACCAACAGACTATGTTGGATGGACCAATAACAATGGAAGAACTCCTAACTATAATTAAAAAACAGAAAAACAACAAGGCCACTGGTCCGGATGCTATACCGGCAGAATGGTACAAGATAGACAATGAAATAGTAAGAACTCATATGTTAGAAACTTTTAATTTATGTAGACTTGAGGGTAAAATCCCGAAATCTTGGTCAGAATCGTTGACAACTTTAATACACAAATCCGGTACTGACCCAGTAAAAATCAAAAATTATAGACCCATATCTTTATTAAATGTAGACTATAAAATATTTATTGCCATTTACGCAGATAGACTTAAAAGAATTATAAATGGAATAATACACCAAGATCAAAATGGATTTCTACCAGGGCGACAAATTAAAAACAATCTTAGAACCGTAATAAACACATTAGAATACTATGAACAACATTCAGATAAGACAGCATCTTTAATGTTCTTAGACGCTCAAAAGGCCTTTGAAAACATCAATTGGACATTTATAAAAATGCAATTAAACAAAATGAGATTTGGCCCAAAATTTGTTAATTTAATAGATACTATATATTCAAAACAAACGACTAAGATAATATTAAATAATAACCAATTACAAACACTTGATATAAACAAGGGAGTTCGTCAAGGATGCCCTATATCACCATTGCTATTTATTATGACACTTGAAACTTTATTAATTAAAATAAGAGCGGATTCTGAAATAAAAGGTTTAACTATAGGAGGCGAAACTTACAAACTCCAAGCTTTTGCAGATGATTTAACGTTTATAATTGAAGAACCGATAACAACAGTTCCTTTGCTATTGCAAACTATTGAACAATACGGAAAGGTAGCAGGTTTAAAGATAAATAAAAGCAAAACTTCTTTCTTAACCAAAAATATGAATAAAATACAAGAAACTAAACTAGAAAATATTTCTGGAATAAAAACCGTAAAGAAAGCAAAATATTTAGGAATAAATTTAACAGCGAAAACAATAACATTAAAAAATGATAACTACATAAAATTATTATCAGAAATTAAAAAAGATTTAGAAACGTGGAATAGCCTGAAAATATCATTCTTAGGAAGAATTGCTACAATCAAGATGAATATTTTGCCTAAGGTTTTATTTCTTTTTCAGGTAATTCCAATAAATTCAGGGGGAACTTTTTTTAGAACTTTGACAAATTTAGTTAAAAAATTTATATGGCAAGGGAAAAAAGCAAGGATAAAAATAAACTGCTTAGAAGACATTAAAGAAAGAGGAGGATTTGGTCTTCCAAACTGGAAATTATATTACCAGGCCGCCGCCTTAACATGGATTAAAGATTGGATAACTTTAGAGAATAAAAGGATATTAAATTTAGAAGGACATGATCTCATGTTAGGCTGGCATGCATTTATATGGTATGACAGGGAAAAAAATCATTCATATTTTAAAAGACACACATTAAGGAAGTATTTATTAGAGGTTTGGAAAGACATAAAGAAAAATCACTTCTTAACCGTTCCAGAATGGATAGCCCCCCTAGAAGCAATAACACATCCAAAGTCTATAAAAGACACAAAAATATCTTATAGATATAAAGAACTATTAAATGACCAGATGAAGTTAAAACCTAGGAATAAATTACAAGAAGAAGGAATAATAATAGATTGGTGGCATTATGCCCAGATTCGATCCAGATATCAGAAGGATAAAACTCTTTACATTTTTAATAAAAGTAAGAATTTGTTAAGTAATTTAATCATCACCAATTCGGTTAAAATGATTGGGAAAATATATAAATTTCTTATCGCTCACAAGAACATAGAGTTGACTTTAAAAGATACTATGATAAGATGGTGCAGAAATATAGGTAAGGAAATAGACATAGATACTTGGGAAAAAGTTTGGATTAATAATTGGAAAATGACCAAGTCAGTTTCATTAAAAGAAAACCAAATTAAAATGTTTTATAGATGGCACCTCCCACCAAACAGGATAGCAAAAATGTTCCCTAAAACATCCCCACTATGTTGGAAATGCAAGAAAGATATAGGAACTTATTACCATCAATGGTGGACATGTGGTAAAGCTAAAATTTATTGGAAGATGATTGAGAAGATTTTAAAAGAAATATTAAAGCATGATATAGATAACACCCCGGAATTTTACTTATTAGGAATTACTAAACAGACTTATAAGAAAGAAACTTACTATTTAATTATACACATATTAACTGCGGCTAGAATAATATATGCGCAAAACTGGAAGGGGGTGGAAATCCCCAAGAAAGAAGAAGTTATAGCTAAAATATTAGATTGCGCCGAAATGGATATGATGACAAGACGATTAAACGATCAAGAAGACACTAAATTTTATGAAACATGGAATAATGTATATAGATGGTTAGATAAGGAAAAATAAGAGATAGATCTGTTTTTATTTAGGTAATAACAATATTAATATTAGTTCAAATGTATTTGTTGATGACTTTGATATAATAGTTAATTCACAAGTAACATATTAAGAATTTTGTTTTATGTATGCTTACTAACTGAGATTTGATTAAATGTTTGATTAGATGAATATATTACACATAGACAACATATTAAGAATTCTCATTTATACCGTATTAACATTGCATTTAAGATTTGAAAATTTTTTATTAGACTTTTTAACAATTAACAAATGTTTGATTATGTATTCTTTTTTTTTTTATTTGAATGTATACTTTCAAAAGAAGCGGGGAAATACATCCCCACTTTATGTTTAATGTTTGTATGTCTGTATGTCTATTTTATGAAAAATAATAAAAATATTAAAAAAAAAAAAAAAAAAACAAGGCCTAACTGTCCTCTGGACACAACACCGATGAATTGAACCTCCTCCCCTATGGAGTGTTTTTATTTAAGGGGTTTTTTTTAGCTATGTGGATTGTTCACCTGTGGCTCCCTGCCAGTGATGGACTACCAACATTTTTACTACCACTGTGGGCGTGGCTTATGCATTTTGTTTCAACATCTTTCCGTGCAAATTGAGTGCTCTGGGGTAGAGCTCCAAATTTTGCTACTGGAACTGCATTCCTGACCGTTCCCATAGGAGCCCATCACTGCTCCCTGCCCACCATTTCGTGCAACATGTTCACTGCTCTGAGAAGGTGCAAGGATCTCTGCAGAACCGCTTTAGTGGCTGAAGTGCTCCTAGAGTTTTCTCTGCACTGCCCACAACTGGCTGCTTTTTGTGATTCCGTGTCCTTCGCAGGCAGTTCAGGGCCAGCCTCCATGTCCGCCCAGAAAGGAGGGAAATAGCTGCTGGATACTGGGAGAAAAAAGCTATGGCTGAAAGCCTGGGCTGCGAGGTGGGGAGCCAGAATTCTTTCCTCCCTGCATCTGGTAGCTGTTCCTGCCCAAACCTCAAGTGATTTAATGTGCCCCTGCCTCATTTTTGATATTAATCACTCAATTGTCAAGGTATCCAAGACTTCTAAATCCTCTGCTGGCATACTTTTTATAGCAGAAGTAGCGGATCAATGAAGATACATATGAATAAAATCCACTTATATTAATCAGTAGGGCTCATATAAGTTATTAAGAAAGAGAGAGAGAGAGACAAGGGAGACAAGAAAGAAAAAGAGACAAAGTAATCCACCTAGTCACATGACCACGAAGCTACACCCACCGAGTCACATGACCAGGAAGCTATGCCCACTTAATCACATGACCACAAAGCCATGCCCACCGAACCGGTAGTAAAAAAAAATGGAACCCATCCCTGTATAACACTAATATTGCCACCAGGCTGGATATTGAGGTATATGCATTTATGGTATAGTGTCACTATCAATCAATATTCTACATGCGATAGGCTTAATATTAAATATGGTTTTGGAGTAGGAAGAAACAACAGCAAGATTTTTATAAAGTGCTGATCAGTTTCCAGATGTCTCCTTCATTGGGAACCATTAGACCAGGGGTGTCAAACTCGTGGCATCACCTTGGTCATCACATGACATATTTTCCGCTTAGCCAAACTAGGGATGGGTGTGGCCATGGGTGTGGCTTCATGTTTGACAGCCCTGCATTAGATTCCTAGAGTTCATCTGAGGTCCAGAATAGCATCTATTGAAACCTGAATGTAATCATGCAATACTTGTACTATTTCTTCAGATTGGAAGGATGTTTTCTGTGCCTTGAGGCACCTAATTTCACTCTGAACTAATAACTAATATTGCTTCATGCTATTACTTGTAAATTCAGCGTATAGTTAGAGGCATATTTAGTTCATTATCATTCTGAACTCTCGGTCATTTTTTTCTTTAATGCACTGCCTTTCAAAATCATTTTTAAAGGAAACGATATATCACAATTGACCTCTTATTAAGATACTGTAATATCTTCTCCACAGAGAAAATAATCTCACGTTTGCATAGTCCCAGAGCTACAAATATGGACAGGCTCTAAAAAAGGACACCAAAATATTAAGATTCATACATCGATATGAAACTAATCTAAATTCTAACACTCTTCTATGTTTATATTTTGATTCCTGAATTAAATTATCCTGCATACTTACTGTGAGCTCATCCTCTATGAATGAATATGATGTAATCAAAATGCATGCTAGAAATATGTTCAGTGAAGAAAAATGTAATAGAAATAAGATGGAAGGAAAAAATATTTGCTTTTTGAATAAGCAATGTTACACAAAACGCATAAATTGTTAGCCAAAAAATTAAAGGTATAAAATAAGAAAAAGATATATAGTATACCTAAATCTGATTTTTATCAATCTTATTCATTATACTTGGATATGTTGTTCTGTTGAAAATTCTCCTTTTTACCAACACACATACACATTTGCACAAAGTTCTTTAAACTTCCTTTATCTATCTTGATATATATCATCTTCTTCAATCAGTTCCAATTCTTTTCATCGTCTTTCTCTTGACATATTGTTGTGCCTCAACTACAGACTAGAAAAAATGTACAGTTGAACAAACATAGAGTTTGTTCAAACCTATGTTCATTCAATTAACAACTACTAATAATCTTGATTAGTAGTTGATGGTAGTTGACCAGCTAGTAAGTCAAATACTAGGTATTGATTTAGAAGTTGACCAGTGTGCCTACCATCCCTGTCCTTAGTTTCTCTCTTATTAATAACAATTTCATGTATATAAACAGTGTTATTTCTTTGTATATTACCAATATGTACTTGACTAAACAGACAGACAAACAAACAAACAGAAGTTGAAGCAGTCTTTTCGTGAAAAATCAGCTGTTAATTAAACAGCGTCAACAGCTAGCATAAGTCCATAAAGTCATAAATTAAGTCTAAGTAATTTATGTTACTTAGTAATTAGTCCTGGATATCTCAAGAAGCTAACAAGGGTTGGCAAAATTCCAAAACATATAAGCTGAGCAGACATTTTCAGACCACTGAACGAACAAACATTAAGTAGGCTAGGGGAGTGGCCAATTAGCCCCAAGCCTTACTCCTGAGCAAATCTCCTCCTGAGAAACTATTCCACCTTTTGGCAGTTCTGTATGCCCATGCATTAAGAGGAGACTCCCCATCTTCCTCATCACTGATGCGAGGTGCTGGAGGTTCCGAACGCCCTGGCTGAAACCGAGTTCTCACCAGCATCCTCACTGTCCAACTTGGGTACCAGCTGCACAGGTCACTGGCACATAACCAGATTGGCCTCTTCTTGGGAGGGATCCACTACCAGCTGTACAGGATGCTGGTGAGCCACAACACATATTAATTCTGCTTTCATTTAGTATGATTAAATGTTCACCACAATGTTGACTCCATTTTTATTGGCAAACAAAATTATTTTAGTCTTTGATGCCTTAATTTTCACACATATGTATGTTTTTGCATGATAATTACATTAGCAAACACAGAATATCATATGAATTTTCAGAGAATCAAATTGTATCATTTGAATGAAAAGTACATGACATCCTCCACCAGCAATATTTAATTTAATTATGATAGAAGATACAGAAAAATAAAACATCCATAATTACTCTGATGTAACCATAATTACACATTTACCCACAATCAAGGGAATCAGCATTGAATAATGCAACAAGCGTTCTGTTTATTCTCATGTGTGGTTTACTTTGTGCATATATTGCTCTTACTGCATTCACAAGTAAGATTTCACTGGAATTCTGTACATCCAGAGTCTACATACAACCCATTACATCCAAAAATTCATATACCTAAAATGACTATAGATGAGCATTGCACAGTTGACTACTTTGTGTGCCCAGATATATATAAATGATGCTAATTATCTGCACTTAGTTCAATCAAGATTTCATTTAGGGCAAGAGTATCAAACTGGCAGTCTATGGGCCGGATGCATCATGTGTAAGCCATATCTCCGAGACCGCCTGCTGCCGCACGAATCCCAGCGACCGATTAGGTCCCACAGAGTGGGCCTTCTCCGGGTCCCGTCAACTAAACAATGTCGGTTGGTGGGCCCCAGGGGAAGAGCCTTCTCTGTGGCGGCCCCGACCCTCTGGAACCAACTCCCCCCAGAGATTAGAACTGCCCCTACTCTCCTTGCCTTTCGTAAACTCCTTAAGACCCACCTTTGTCATCAGGCATGGGGGAACTGAGACATCTCCCCCGGGCATATACAATTTATGAATGGTATGTCTGTATGTATGTTTGTTTAAAAAATGGAGTTTTTAAAACATTTTTAAACTGTAATTTAGATTTGTTGTAAATTGTTTCACTTTGTTGTGAGCCGCCCCGAGTCTGCGGAGAGGGGCGGCATACAAATCTAAATAATAAATAAATAAATAAATAATGCCCACCCTTGCTCCACAAAGGCAGTAAACGTCATGATACATCATATGATGCGATCGAGTTTGACACCTGTGATCTAAAGTATAGTACTGAGACTATTCTAATTACCTTGTTAAGCAATCTATGTTGCTAATTGACATGGTATGCATGGACAGAATTGTATCCCAATTAATTCTCTTGGTTCTCATGGAAGCTTTATGGTACCCTTTTGACTATTGACTGTTGAACGGGCCTTGAGGTACTGTTCTGCAGTATATTTGATTCTTTTTGTCAAATCCTTTTCAAAAGAGGGTCCTTCTAGAGATGACAGTTTGACATCAATGCCACTGACCTATCCTGTCCTGCTTTATTTGCTTACCTATCACTGTTGCTCAACTTAAATTGCTAGTAGATAACACACTGGTCCTTTAGAATAGAGTTGTTGTTGTTGTTGTTGTTGTTGTTGTTGTTGTTATTATTATTATTATTATTATTATTATTATTATTATTATTATTATTAGATTTGTATGCCGCCCCTTTCCGTAGACTCGGGGCGGCTCACAACACAATAAAACTGTTTATAACAAATCTAATAATTTACAATTTAAAAATATTAAAAACCTCATTATTTAAGCAAACATACATACAAGCATACCATACATAAATTGAATTGAATAGGTCTGGGGGAGATGTCTCAGTTCCCCCATGCCTGACGACAAAGGTGGGTTTTAAGGAGCTTGCGAAAGGAAAGGAGGGTAGGGGCAGTTTTAATCTCTGGGGGGAGCTGGTTCCAGAGAGTCGAGGCCACCACAGAGAAGGCTCTTCCCCTGGGGCCCGCCAACCGACATTGTTTAGTTGACGGGACCTGGAGAAGGCCCACTCTGTGGGACCTAATCTATGTCATCCAGTTCCTTAACTTCCAACTCCCAGAAAATGGTTGGTACTCTTAAATACTGTTTGAAATTGATAAAACCTAGCTTTAGGAGATTAAATTTTAATTAGGTGCATAAAAGATAGAGATGGTGCTGGTAAATAGTAGGATATTAATTCCTGACAACTGTAAAGTGCGTTATATTCTGCTACTAATTAGAACAAGCTGCATAAGCCCATGATGTCAGTATTAGAAGATCAATCCCAGTCGCAAATGGCATGCTTACATTTGGCATTGCCCTTGACTTTTAAAGCTATAAATGGCTTACGGCTGATCTAAGCAAGTATTTGTCCTATAAGGACTTGTCTTGCCAATAAGATTTGCAAGGAAACTATTCCCAGATGCCACTGCTGTCAGCAGTCAGCTATTCTGGCATGAAAGAGAGGAGCTCTTCCTGCTGTGCTTCCAAGCATGGCCGGCATTGCTTTGGGAGTTGCCTTTGACAGCTTGTTCTGAGAAAAAATTTCTGAAGAGGCATTTATTCTGTTGGACATTTAAATATGTAAATAAAAAGTAACATTAAGGTTTTATTAATGTTTTAAAAAATATTGCTAGACACCTTGAGCATTCATCTAGGCATAAAGCAAAAGGTGCATCAGGAGAAGTAAAGCTAGTGCTTTGCTTCAAGTTTTTCCTCAACCTTTGCTTTTTTTAACCTTCATAACTTGTCAATATTTTTTTTCAATTAAGCAACACATAATTAAATCAATGATTAAACAAAGAAGTTTGAGTTGATAAAATGCCATTATGCAGCCTGACTGCAATTGAGCTTTAATGATATGTAGATTAAGAGCAATTGTTCTACTAGTATACTAGTGTCAAGGCAGCCTTTCATTTGTTGGCTCCTTTTCAAGCCCGGGTGTGCTCCGGCGATGAGGAAACAACACAGATGGTCATAAACTAAACCAGAGTCAGATCTGGAAGCCCAATCTTTTATTTTAAGTTTAAAGCCCTACATGGCATTGGACCAGAGTACCTCCGGAACCGCCTGCTACCGCATGAATCCCAGCGGCCGATAAGGTCCCACAGAGTTGGCCTTCTCCGGGTCCTGTCGACTAAACAATGTTGTCTGGCGGGCCCCAGGGGAAGAGCCTTCTCTGTGGCGGCCCTGGCCCTCTGGAATCAACTCCCCCCGGAGATTAGAACTGCTCCCACCCTCCTTGTCTTCCGTAAGCTACTTAAGACCCACCTATACCGCCAGGCATGGGGGATTTGAGACATCTTTCCCCCAGGCTTATTATAATTTATGTTTGGTATGTATGTGCTGTTTGGTTTTTAATTATGATAGGGTTTTTAGTTTTTTTTAATATTAGATTTGTGCCAGTATAATATTGTTTTTATCTTTGTTGTGAGCCGCCCCGAGTCTTTGGAGAGGGGCGGCATACAAATCTAATAAATAATAATAATAATAATAATAATTATTATTATTATTGTTATTATGTACTTATCTGGTTTTTTAAGTTACCTACTTAATCTATAACATTATCTTATAATGTTATTAGATATCTGAGGAACCGCCTCTCCCCAATTACATCTGCCCATCTCATTAACTCTGGTGGAATGGACACAGTCTTCTAATGACTTATACCTGATGTATTCTAGAAGGCAGCCTTCTTTGACACAGTGACCACCTAATGGAACACTTTCCTCTTTGGAGTGAGATTAGCTCATTCCTGTTAATATTCTTTAAGTTCGTGAAGACCTGGCTTTGTCATCAGTCTTGGAGGTCTCAAGGCAAGGGTGGGCAGCAGGCAGGATGGGGTGAAATGCAGTTCCACCGGCAGAAATGAAGCTGCATGTGCACCTCCAGCTGACCGGTGGCAGTCACTTCCTGGATTACCGGTCTCAACTCAGCTCTCCTTTTTTCCCCTGCTGCTGCTGCCTCTGCACTCCTCACTTTTTTCCTCTTTCCGCCTTCCTGGCCTTGGACGAGCTTCCCTCTATCCTGCCCCGCTCCCCTCCAGCCTCACACAGCCACCTCCCAAGGCCAGGAAGGAGGAAAGAGGAAAAAGCAAGGAGCACGTAGCAGTAGGGGAAAAGAGGAGAACCACGCCAAAGTGGTCTGAACTGTGGTCTTTTTCCCCTCGTGAAGCCCTCACTCCACCTGCAGCTGAGATGAAAAGGCATTGTGTGGCAATAATAACCTTGTAACTCTCCCTCAGCTTTCCTATATTTTTAAATCTCCCCTCCTGTCCTCCTCCTCCTCATCAGAAAGCAGCAGGAAGATCAGCACCGGCAGGAGTTGTGGGAGGCCCTTTTCCTCCCCCCTTTTCTCAACAGCTGATCAGCACCTGTTCACCTACCTACCCAGCCTGAGGCGGAGGGGATAACCCAAGGAGAATGTGGGAAATACGAAGCAAATTGTCACCCCAGCGAGCAACACTAGTGAAGTTGTAAGCTGAAGAGTTAACAGTTCACTTGAACAATGATGATCGTTCAAGCCACTCCTACTTAGTCACATGGCTGGCAAGCCACTCCTACTCAGTCACATGATCATCAAGCCACATTTACAAAATCCACACCCACAGTGTGGCAGTAAAAATTTTAGCTGCCCATTACTTTCTCAAGGGATAAGATATTTTAAGATGTCACTATCACGTTTAATTTATTAATTAATAGGGGGGAGAGAGAGGCAGACAGACAGACGGACAGTCTAGGGCTGAATCATAGATTAGCATCCAAGTTCCCACAATATTGGAAGGTTGAGAGAAGAAAGTGACATTGCAAAAGGATAAAGAAGCATTACTTGCTACTAGCTACTTTTTAAAAAAAATACAGGGTAGTATAAATATATAATACCATTAATCCAATAAAGTAGAATTATTTGTTGGCATCTAGTAGAAGGCAAAATGGCATCATGCACATTAAACAGAGGACAGCAGTGTGGTACAGTTGCCAAAAGAATTAAGGCAAATTTGTCCTGCCTTCAACAGAAGTATAGTGCTAATATCATGGAAAGTGGCAAATCTGTCCTACATTGCATTGGTCACACCTGGCCTCCTGTGTCCAGTTCAGTTCACACAATACAAGGAGGACAGAGTAATTTGAAAGTGCAGAGCAAAGCAATGAAAATAGTGAATGGCTTGGAGGATAAATTGTGTGAAGTACAGTTAAAGGAACTGGAAGTGTCCAAGTCCAAGAGGAAGAGATGCTTAGCAATCTTCCAATATTTCCTAATCTATTTTGCCCCATACCCAAAATGTCAACCATATCCTGCAAAGTGCAGAAGTGGCATTTGTATAAACATGGGATGTCATGTAGCCATCACGTGATGTTTTGCAATGTTTTTTCCCTTCGCGGAGCTGGACTGGGCTGTGACGCAGCCTGCCCACAGGCCGCCAGTTTGATATCTTTGGTCTAAAAGGTAAATGCATATAATAGAGCAGACATCAAGAATTTGAATTACAGCTCTCAATAATCTCAGTTATCATAATTAAAAATAAGGGATGCTGAAATTGGAGTCCAATGCTTGGAGAGCTAGAAATTTCAAATGAAATTTATAATGAATATAGAAATTCAGGTCAATTCTATCCATATAAAAATGACCAGGGGCAAAGAAGCAGCACACCTACAATTGAATAATATAATATAATGTACACCTATTATAAGAATTACTCAAACATATCATAAAGATAATAATGTGCTTCTGTTGCTGTCTTGATACATTTAAAACCAAAGAGATATTTAAGACTTAAATAAGCACTTTTGAGATACTTTAAATATGCCAGTGAAACAATTATAGTCTTGAGCTGCAGAAAGATAAACTGCAAAATCATCTGTTTGTCCTGCTATGGCTAGACTATTAGAGACATCATGTTTTGACTGCATTTTACACAAAGAATAAAAAAGCAGCATCAAGATTGGGATAATGGTGGAAAACCTAATTTATTAGACTTGGTATGGTAAGGGGATAGCTGTACCATCTCATGCATATTATATTACATATTAAGGACTCAAAACAGAATCTCCAGATCAATATATCTTAAGAAGTTATATTTAAGTAAATTAGTGACTTCTAATGCATGTTCTACAGTCTAAACAAAGCAAGGGAAAGGATCTTCCACTGCCATCTGCATGGAGAAATTTTGAAATTAATGTGAAAGGATTGATGGAATATGAGATGGAGAAAATGCATTGAAACATTTATCTATTCATCTTCTAAATTGTTTCTGACAGGGGTAAGAAATCTCTTACTTAGAATTTGTTGTGATTCAGTCTGAGGCTCCTCAGGGAACGGCTGGCACTTTTCCGGTTCCCTGCTCAGAGGGGGAGGACGAGGAACAGGAGGAGGAGGAGGACCAGGCAGACGTGGAAGAGGAATGTCAGGACGAGGAGGAGGGAGAACAGGCTGAGACCCCCGGGGGGAGCTCTCCCCAGCGAGTAGCCTGGAGTCATTAGATGAGAATGCACAAGCCATCATAGATATGAGGCAGAGAAGGGCAGCACAACGAAGGGGACAATTAGCCAGGTATTTCCATCCCTAATAGGCAACAGCTGGGTTTGGGTGTGGTTCTCCTCAGAAAGGTTGAAAAGGCAGGCCCGCCCTTCCTGTATTGTGGAGAGTTATCTTTTGGGAGTCCTGTGACCTTGCTTCGATCCTTGGTGTCTCTGATTCTGGCTTGTGGCCTCAAAGGCTGAAAACTTGGGAGAGGCGTGCGTTTTATTATCTACAGTGGTGTGTGTGCCAGCAAGAAGCCTGTTGTATTGTCTGGCTGTCGTGACTTTTCTGTGAAGCTTCATAGCATTCCAGTTTGTAAGGACAGTTTTTGTTATCTGTGTTTGTTTTCAAAGATATAAAATGACTTTGCTTTTTACCAGCGTGTCTGGATACTCTTTTTAGTTGGTGTTGACGTCTGGGGGAACCCAGACAGAACAGAATTTGAGCTACTTTACATCCTTGTCTTTGAATATGGCTATTCAGGGCTGTTTCTAAATATGTCTCTAAGTACCAGAAGCAAAAATTGCATACATTATTTTAAATGCTCTAAAATCAAGCTTCTGACTGAAGTTGCTATAGATAACGTTACTCAAACCTCACACTGGCAAATCTTGTGAGCTTTTTTTTAGTAAGGGGTTTGGGGGCACTCAGGCCATCATAAAAGAACTGCATTGAATCTGAACAAGGCAACAGCTTTTATTCTATTGGAACTAGAGTTTTAATCAATCTAAGCAGAAATGTTCTGTTTTGTTTCTTTTTCGGAGGTGTTGTTACGTGCAGGATTTTAAATTAGGTACATGAAACAGCTCAACATGTGGATTTGTCATAACATAGAAACAATACTAAGAGTTCCACATGCCAGCTGTGTTGTATCAAGAGATCCAAATTAATTCATAAACAGCACTGTGAAATAATTAAGTTTTCTCTAGGGAAATTGAAGATTATTATGAAAGGAGATAATATAAATCAGCAAATTTCATAATCAAATGTTTTAGGTTTGGACAGTGCTTTTATACATCACAATATATATTCTTGAAACTGCTTCAAAGGTACTTTATAGCTGAGCAAGATACTGAATGGAACCTGAAAGGAAATATTCAAACATAATAGCACCTTTCATTTTGAAAAACAAAATCCCATAAATCCAGGCAAAAATTTTTTCAAAGAACTCAATAAAATAATACTAAATTATATTTGGCTAGGCAAAAAAGCGAGAATCGAATTAAAGGCACTACAAGACGTTAAAGAATGAGGTGGTCTAGGATTACCAAACTTTAAATTATATTATTATGCATCATCACTAACTTGGATTAAAGAGTGGATAATGTTCGAAAACAAACGAATATTAACTATAGAAGACCATGATTTACTACTGGGTTGGCATGCCTATCTCTGGTATGGAAGAGATAAAATACATAAATATTTCAAAAAGCATATATTAAGAAATTCATTCATGCAAATATGGAAAGAAATAAAAAAACAACATTATATAAAGATACCAGAGTGGGTCGTGCCAATCGAACCAAAATACCATCCAAGTTTAATTAGGCCTCAAAATACAATTAGATACAAAGAATTATTAGACTTATTATCTCTTATTATTAGAATTATTATCTCTGCCGTCAGGCATGGGGGAACTGAGACATCTCCCCCGGGACTATACAGTTTATACATGGTATGTTTGTGTGTATGCTTGCTTTTAATAATGGGTTTTTTAGAGTTTTTTAAATTATTAGATTTGTTCTTACATTGTCTTTGTTATTGCTGTGAGCCACCCCGAGTCTACGGAGAGGGGCGGCATACAAATCTAATAAATAAAATTAAAAAAATAGACCAACAAACAAATTTAAAATTAAAGGAAGAATTAGAGCAAAGTGGCAGAATATTAGACTGGTGGACATACTTGCAAATAAAAGATGCATACCAAAAGGACAAAAGAGAATATGATTTTCGGGTAGGGAGGGGAGACCTGGACAAGATACTCCTAGGGAGCAATGAAAAATTAATTGGCAAAATATATAAATATCTGATAAGGTACAAAACAGAAGTAGAAATCATAAAAAAACTATGATAAGTTGGGGAAGAAATTTCGGATATATAATAGATATAGAAAAGTGGAAAACACTCTGGATCCATAACTGGCAGATGACAAAGTCTATGACGGTCAAGGAAAACCAGTACAAAATGTTTTACAGGTGGCATTTATCTCTGGAAAGAATTTCTAAAATGTTCCCGAAAGTTTCACCATTGTGTTGGAAATGTAAAAAAGAAAAAGGAACATTCTACCATCAATGATGGACTTACTCAGAGGCTAAGTAGTATTGGAATAATATAGCAGATTGGTTAAAAGAAATAACATCGCAAAAATTTGGAAAAAAAACCCAGAACTATATTTATTGGGCATCTTTAATACAAAAATTAAAAAAGAAATTAGGTATTTGGCCATCCATATATTGACAGCTGCTAGGATAGCCTATGCCCAGCAATGGAAAGCTGATAGAATACCAGAAGAAGGCATAATTATTAAAAAGCTACTAGAATGTGAAGAGATGGGCAGAATGTCCAAAAAATTAGAAGGAAAAGAAGACACGGAATACTATAAGATGTGGGGAAATTTCTACAATTAGCTAGAGAAAAGGACAATGATAAAATAAATAAATTACAAATTAGAAAATTATATGCAAAACAAAGCAATACCTTAATAAAAGAATACCAACTTACTAAATGTCTGTAATTAATTATATATTTTGTTTCATTTATTGTTTTGTTTTTACTTGTCTATTTGTATGTCTGTTTTATTATTTATGTATAATATTTTTAAAAAGAGACAAAAAGAAAAATGATTAGCTCAGCAGACAGTTGTTAGTGAAAGGAGAGCAGATCCCAATGAAAATAGTAAATAGTTCTATAAGCAATTTTGTAATACAAAGAAAAAAATAAAAGTAAAGACTTCATTTGGGTAAAAAAAAGAAAAAAGAAAAACAAAACGAAAGCATTTGAGCTTATCTAGAATAATAGTATAAATGATAGGGATATAATACCAGAACAATCAAGAGTTTAGAAAAAGTTAAGATCAAGACAGTGTATGTCAAAGAAGCCTTTCTCAGCCAGTGGTGATGAGTTTCTGGATTAATAGGCAATGGTCTAATTAGCCTTGATTATTGGTATTAAGACTTTTTGCCAGCAATTGTGGCTGCCATCTTAAGAGTGAAAGTGGTCTGATAATCAAGCTAGTCTATTTTACTTCATGGCTCTCAACAAAGCTGAAAAGCCATCTGTTCAGAATAAACAAAAGACAGGGCATGCTTAATTATCAGACCTAGAACTAGACTTCCATTGCTTGATGTCTGCAGATGTTTTAGAATCAGACTGTGGGAAATATAGTCCTACATATTTAAGGAAAGCCAGATTGGTGAAGGATAAGCAAGGCAAAAACATGAAAAGCAAATTACTTCAATAGATATTAGCTTAAAGAGTTAAAAATCAAATATGCATAGGCACAGAGTACATGTTTCTAATTACCATTTGATGGAATGATTTTATCAGTATGTGCTTCATTGGCTGGCCTGTACAATTTCAAAGGCAACGTTTTAAGTTTAATGTACACCACCAGTCTTTTTCTCTTATACATGGAGTGGACTTAAGAATATGGCAGCTACTTACATGCATGGTTTGAAAGCCAAGTTAGCAAGGAAAGGAATAAGACAGAAAAGCCATCCTGATTACAGGAGCATTAAGCGTGTCATCAATGGAACACTCAGCCAAATGGAAGACAGCTTATTCTTTGTTCTAAGGAGAACCCAAGATCTCAAGTTCATTCTGAGAAAGCAGTCAAATCTTTTGATAAATTACTAGCCTGACGACTCCTGCTCTCAATATCCTTTGAATATTTCTCCTTAATATTGAGAAGGCAAATAATGCCCTAATTAGGGGATGGGGTGGAGCTGGAGAGGCAGAGAAGAGAAAAGAGTTTTATGTTCCATTCTTTGCTGGGAATAATAATAATAATAATAATAATAATAATAATAATAATAATAATTTATTGGATTTGTATGCCGCCCCTCTCCGTAGACTCGGGGCGGCTAACAACAATAATAAACACAACATGTACAACCCAATAATAAAAAACAACTAAAAACCCCTATTATAAAACCAAACATACACACAAATATACCATGCATAACTTGTAATGGCCTAGGGGGAAGGGCTATCTCAACTCCACCATGCCTGGTGGTATAAATGAGTCTTGAGTAGTTTACGAAAGACAGGGAGAGTGGGGGCAGTTCTAATCTCCGGGGGGAGTTGGTTCCAGAGGGCCGGGACCGCCACAGAGAAGGCTTTTCTCCTGGGGCCCGCCAAATGACATTGTTTAGTCCAGTGATTTTCAACCTTTTTTGAGCCGCGGCACATTTTTTACATTTACAAAACCCTGGGGCACATTGAGCGGGGGGGGGGGGGGGGCGGCTAAAAAAAGTTTGGACAAAAAAATTATCTCTCTCTTCCTCCCCTTCACTCTATTTCTTTCTCCTTCCCTCTTTCTCTCCCTTCCTCTTTCTTTCTCTCTCTCCATCCCTCTTTCTTTCTCTTCCTTCCTCTTTTTTGCTTTCTCTCTCCCTCCCTACGTCCCTCTATGTCTTTCTCTCTCTCTCCTTCCCTCCCTCTCTTTCTCTCTCTCTCTTACTTTCTCACTCTCTTTCTTTCTCTTGTTCTCTTTCTCTCTCTTGCTTTCTTTCTCTCTTGTTCTCTTTCTTTATCACTCGCTCTTTCTTTCTCTTGCTCTCTTTCTCTCTCTCTCTCTTGCTTTCTTTCTCTCTGAGCTTCGCAGCACACCTGACCATGTCTCGCGGCACACTAGTGTGCCACGGCACACTGGTTGAAAAACACTGGTTTAGTCGACAGGACCCGGAGAAGGCCAACTCTGTGGGACCTTATCGGTCACTGGGATTTGTGCGGTAGCAGGCGGTTCCGGAGGTAATCTGGTCCAATGCCATGTAGAACACTTTCTAGTCTAAACTAAGGATGTTAATGTGCAAGAGAAATCAGAAATGTTTTAAAATTGCCTGTACATTCTCTGGTCATCAAATGCCAGATGCAGAAAATATGCATTTGAGGGTTAAATGGGTTTAAAGTATGTCTGTTCCCTAAAAACTGAGTTAAAATCCTATATAAATTCTCAGCCTGTCCTGCAAATATTTTTTCCTAGAAGAAACTTTAAAATTGGTGAATGAGTTGATATAATGTGGAAGTATATTCACTGCACACATACTAAATTTAGAGTCACTACCTGAATCAAACCAAAGGGAGTGAACATAGACAAGATAAAAAAGCTTAACAATGGCGTTTGCTTAATTTGGCACATCCCTCCCCAAATACTTTTATTACAAAATTCTTTTATGTTCTTTTAAGTAGGACAGCTTCCTTCCTTTGTTTGATTTAAATGAGGCACAAAGAGTTAGGAGTTATCCATTTAAAACAGGCAAACAAAAGACCAGATAAGAGAACACAGGTCTTAAACAACCCAAATGCTTAACACTGCAAAAGCAAGAGTTGCGGGGAAGGAGGCAGGGAGAGAGAGAGCGCAGAGTGAAAAGAACAATTTGGCTATGCAACTCTTTCATGTTCATAAAAATTATATTCGATTCTAGAAGATTTCATCTCTAATCAAATCAGTAGGGTTTTCTTTGTTGATTTCAGAGGAGCTGGAGATGGCCAGCTCTACTGTCCCCAGACTTTCAGGTTTTCTACAGAATGTGTGTGTATGTACATGTATGTATGTATGTATGTATGTATGTATGTGTGTGTGTGTGTGTGTGTATATATATATATATATATATATATATATATATATATTTGTTTTCGTAAATTTTCACGGGTATATGTATGTAGATTGTTCTGAGTTCGGGTTTTGCCCTGTGTAATATTTTGCATGTTTATGCGACGTTTCGGTGAAATCTCATTCACCATCATCAGGCTGAAGTTTCCAAGCGAGACTAGGATAGATCTATTTCGGCCTTATTTTGGCCTCATCAGCTAGCCATACCCACTGGGACTTGAACCTGCAACCTTTGCCTTGTAAGGCAGAGAATTATCCTCTAGGCTACAGTATCCAATCCCTTCAGCTCTGTACCAGGGAAGGGTTACATTTTGTGTCGAATCACGTATATATATATACGTATGTATGTATATCCATACATATTCAATATTTATCCTTCCTAAGTCATTAAGACATTATTGTACATGAGGAGTGTTGTTACTCCTTATCGAGCAAGTAGATGATGGTAGTGATGGTGACAAAGATGATCATTGATGGAATAATCTTTGATAAAATAATATTTTATGGAAACAAAATCAAAGTCATCAGTATCTGGGATGTACCTGTGACACAATATCTTTTCTTAAATGCTCTTCTGATAGTTTTATTAAATATTATTTATTTATTTATTTATTAGATTTGTATGCCGCCCTTCTCCAAGGACTTGGGGTGGCTAACAGCATATAATATAACAATACAGTACAAAGGCAAATCTAATCAAATTTAAAATTACAATCTAAAAATCCAATATTTAAAAATAATCATACCAGTTCAATCATACAACAATACAAGCATACAACAATCATAAATGCTTTAGAGGGGAGGGTTTGATTTATTTTTTTATGAATGAATGGTTAAATAAACCCAGTGAAGAAGAGGCGAGTATTCTTTTAACAACAATTTATGCTTATGCATTGCTAGAACTAAAATAGAGAAACTAGAACAGAAAGAGAATTACGGATGGTCAGGGAGCTGACAGGTATGTACTGTGATGTTTCAGAGATGTCAACTTCAGGCTTGGCTGGGTCTAATTTAGGAAGAAGATGCCAAAGCTTTCTCCAGCACATCATTTTTGTTTCAAAGTGACTACCCAGATAAATCTGGGAACTATACAGCATAGTTTGATGTTTCTTGTACATTCATTCTACCAGTCAGACCCTCAAGATATCAAAGGATTATAATCTTTGCAATTTAACTTTTATGCACTCTATAAAGAATAACCTCTTTTTAGCAATCCTAGATTGTAGTAAGTAGATTAACCCAAATGTTCTGATTGTGGACCTTATATCAAAACTGTCCGTATTTTCTATGCTGTGCACTTTTAAAAGCTTCTAACTTTTTCTCATTATCTGCTTTCTGATGTGGCCCCAAATGTTGTAATCTCTTAACAACATCGTTCTGTCTCTTTAATAATTTTGATCCTCTTTTCTGCACTTTTTTCAATATCTTTTTGAAATTGTATATTCATATCTATTCAAAATACACTGCTCAAAAAAAGGGAACACTCAAATAACACACCTTAGATCTGAATGAATGAAATATTCTCATTGAATACTTTGTTCTGTACAAAGTTGAATGTGCTGACAACAAAATGAAATTTGATTTACTTGGAGTTATATTCTGTTGTTTAAGTTTTCCCTGTATTTTTTGAGCATATTTCAAGTATGATTGTACCATAGATCCATATACAAATAAGAATTCTGAGAAATTTATTTTTAATTTTTTCCTAATTATTCCTAGCATGACACTTAATATAGCACATTTCAAAAATAATACTATCCATATATCATAGTTTGTTGATGACACAGATAGTTTTGTATCTCCATGGGTTTATATGACTGGAATTACAGGTCAATTTTTGTGTGTGTGCAGATTCAAGAAATCGTTTCAAACAATATACTTTATTCTTACTATTTTTATGCCAAATCTACATGATTCTTCCATGTTTTTCAGGATACTGCTTTTATTAAAATAGACGAAGCCACAAGATATTATTAACTATGGACCGATTGTACTATGAGGTTAGCTTAAACCTAGAATTGTTGGGATGTCTAAGCTCCTTCTCTGAAAGTTAATCAATGCAATAATGAATAATGAAAGTTAAATGAAAAATCAATATTACCATTCTCGTCTTGAACACAAATCTTTGAATAAAACTGTTGTTCAGCGTGGCCCCTACTTCTGGGTCATCTTTAATAGGCAAGAGATAGAAAGCACATATGATTTGCAGGGGAAAAGATAAAGCAAAGGGGGGGGGGGAGAGATATTCAATTTATAATGCATGAGGAAGTGGATTAAGGTGTGATAATGCCCAAGGTGTTGCAAATCTGATACACATCAACAAAATTTGTCATTGCATAGTGGAGTGTCTGGCCTTTAGGGCTCCTTTATGAAACCCTGAGAAGCTCTTTGGTCATACTATTGAGAACTAATAGCATTGTTTCCTGTGTTCCTCTGCAAATTTTGCTAGTTGTCTTGCCAGTGAGACAGACAGAGGGGTGGGTGGAGAGACAAAGAGACAGACAGAGAGAGAGACAGAGAGATCCATTCATATCAGTTTTTGACTCCAGGCAACTGCCTGAACAAGTCCCTGCAGTTTTATTGGCCGTTGCATCCTTCTCAGGGCTGAGAGTGACCTGGCCTAAGGTCAGCCAGCTGGCTTCATGCCTAAAGTGAGATTAGAACTCATGGCTTCTTGTTTGTTTCTTTGACCGATTGATCTGATTTATCTGCCACCCAATTCCAGTATAAAATGCATTATAACCCTAAAAAACCACACTTACTCTCACTCATTTATGGTCCCAGGCCTGCCGGAAAAGCCAGGTCTTGATGGCTTTCCGGAAGACTGGTAGGGTGAAGATAACACGAATCTCCAGAGGGAGTTGGTTCCAAAGCGTTGGAAGCTCCACAGAGAAAGTCCTTCCCCAAGGTCCTGTCAATTGACATTGTTTGGCAGATGGGACCTGGAGAAGACCGACTCTGTGGGCTTTTGTTGATCATAGGGAAGTATGAAGTAGAAGGCGGTTCCATAAGTTGTCTGGTCCTAAGCCATGTGGTGCTTTAAAGGTGATAACCAACAACTTGAATTGTGTTCAGAGGCCAACTGGCAACAAATGCAGCCTACAGAGATTTGGAGTACAGTAATACGGTTGTATCTCAGTATGCGGATGATACCCAGTTGTACATTTCCACCCCCTGTCCAGTCAACGAAGCAGTGGATGTGATATGCCGGTGCCTGGAGGCTGTTGGGGTCTGGATTTATTTATTTATTTATTACTTGGATTTGTATGCCGCCCCTCTCCGAAGACTCGGGGCGGCTCACAACACGTGGAACAAATCATAAATAATCTGACAAATTTAAAATATTTAAAGATTTAAAAAACCCCATATGCTAACAGACACACACACAAGCATACCATGTATAAATTAAACATGCCCAGGGGGAGATGTTTCAGTTCCCCCATGCCTGACGGCAAAGGTGGGTTTTAAGGAGTTTATGGAAGGCAGGAAGAGTAGGGGCAGTTCTAATCTCCGGGGGGAGTTGGTTCCAGAGGGTTGGTGCCGCCACAGAGAAGGCTCTTCCCCTGGGGCCCGCCAACCGACATTGTTTAGTTGACGGGACCCGGAGAAGGCCCACTCTGTGGGACCTAATCGGTCGCTGGGATTCGTGCGGCAGGAGGCGGTCTCGGAGATATTCTGGTCCAATGCCATGAAGGGCTTTAAAGGTCATAACCAACACTTTGAATTGTGACCGGAAACTGATTGGCAGCCAATGCAGACTGCGGAGTGATGGTGAAACATGGGCATACCTAGGTAAGCCCATGACTGCTCTCGCAGCTGCATTCTGCACGATCTGAAGTTTCCGAACACTTTTCAAAGGTAGCCCCATGTAGAGAGCATTACAGTAGTCGAACCTCGAGGTGATGGGTGTCAACAGACTCAAACTCAACCCTGATAAGATGGAGTGGCTGTGGGTTTTGCCTCCCATGGACAATTCCATCTGTCCGTCCATCAACATGGGGGAGGAATCATTGACCCCTTCAGAGAGGGTCCACAACTTGGATGTCCTCCTCGATCCACAGCTCACATTAAAACATCTTTCAGCTGTGGTGAGGGGGGCGTTTGTCCAGGTTCGCCTGGTGCACCAGTTGCGACCCTATTTGGGCCGGGAGTCACTGCTCAAAGTCAGTCATGCCCTCATCACCTCGAGGCGCGACTACTGTAATGCTCTCTACATGGGGCTACCTTTGAAGAGTGTTCGGAAACTTCAGATCGTGCAGAATGCAGCTGTGAGAGCAATCATGGGCTTCCCTAGGTATGCCCATGTCACACCAACACTCCGCAGTCTGCATTGGTTGCCGATCAGTTTCCAGTCACAATTCAAAGTGTTGGTTATGACCTATAAAGCCCTTCATGGCATCGGACCAGAATATCTATGGGACCACCTTCTGCTGCACGAATCCCAGTGACCAGTTAGGTCCCACAGAGTTGGCCTTCTCCGGGTCCCGTCGACTAAACAATGTCATTTGGTGGGACCCAGGGGAAGAGCCTTCTCTGTGGCGGCCCCGACCCTCTGGAATCAGCTCCCCCCAGTGATCAGAATTGCCCCCACCCTCCTTGCCTTTCATAAGCTCCTCAAAACCCACCTCTGTTATCAGGCATGGGGGAATTGAGATATTCATTCTCCCCAGGCCTATACAATTTATGCATGATATATTTGTGTGTATGTTTGGTTTTTAATAAGGGTTTTTAGTTATTTTAAATATTAGATTTGTTATATGTTGTTTTATTACTGTTGTTAGCCACCCCGAGACTACGGAGAGGGGTGGCATTCAAATGAAATGAAATGAAATGAAATGAAATCAATCAATCAATAAATATTAAAACCAGATTTTTTTTAATGCGAGACTGTCTTCTGAGAAAATATAGCAGAAATTTCCACTGTAAAAGTGTCCAATCTTTTCATGCAAGAACATCTAATTTCTTTTTGAAACTTTTAACCAAAGGAAAAAAAAATAGTAGCTTCTATCTCATTTCAACTAAATTAAAAACTACTGTAAGCGAAAGACAAATTAATCTTCAACTGGTCTGACTTTTATAATGTTGCAATTTGTTTCCAAAATGGCTTGAGTAGCCCCCAAAATTGAAGAGTTTGTGTGACGGATTGCAGGAAGACATGCTTTTCTGTGAATCTGTCACAAAGGTATGAAGGTATGAAGGCAGCCCAGACACTTCCACTAATACTTTATTCTAGTGAGCTGACAAGTGACAAGACTGAGTAGGAAATCTTAGCCATTTTGCCCCATAGGACGGAGAAAGATAGGTCTTTTGTTAAAGAAAGATGGGGCCTTTAAAGAACTAGGGTAATTGTGAGAATTGATGGATGAATTGTGGTTGCTAACAACCTACGATGGATCCAAATAGAGATATAATTTAAGAAGACTTGTGAAGTGGAAAAAGACACATAACCAAGAGAAATGTACTGAAGAAATGTGTGAAGTAGCATGGGACAAAATCTATCACTGAAGAGCCAATTAAAAAAAGAATATTATGTTCTATGTATTATGTTCTACATTAGCACAAAGAAACCAACTAGGTGGTCAAAGAAAGTGGTGACTGGATACCATCAAAATACCACAGCACAGAACAATTCAAATAAATAGTGCAAGTTCAGAAGCTGTAGAGAAACCTGACCTGTAGAATCATCAAAAATTGGACTCAACTGATTGGATAACCATCACAAGCCAAAGCATACTACTGCTAACCCACAAGAGAAAAAATGCTGGCTAGTATAATTAATCTTTTAAAATTTGAAATAGAGATAATTAGACAGTTAAACAATTGAAACCAACTTTCTGGAATATATACTATTACATATATGTAATAGTTGTGAGCCGCCCCGAGTCTACGGAGAGGGGCGGCATACAAATCTAATTAATAATAATAATAATAATAATAATAATAATAATAATAATAATAATAATAATAATATGCTGCAACGTTCTACCTGTCAATGACTACTTCAGCTTCAACCGCAACAACACAAGAGCACACAATAGATTCAAACTTAATATTAACCGCTCCAAACTTGAATGTAAAAAATATGACTTCAGCAACCGAGTTGTCGAAGCGTGGAACTCATTACCTGACTCAGTAGTGTCAACCCCTAACCCCCAACATTTTTCCCTTAGACTATCCACGATTGACCTCTCCAGGTTCCCTACAGGTCAGTAAGGGGCGTGCATAAGTGCACCAGTGTGCCTTCCGTCCCCTGTCCAATTGCCTCTCCTTATCTCATTTATCTTTTCTTCCTTTCAAATAGGTTCACCTATACTTTTATATCTTTTCTTCTATTCTTTTCTTTATTTATATTATTACATATCCATTCTTTTCAATGTGTATTATGTATTGGTCAAAATAAATAAATAAAAATAAATAAATAAAATAGAAAACATAAATTACTTAATGATCCTCTGTTCAGTTATGTCCGATTCTAGGGGTGGTACTCATCTCTGTTTTCTAGCCAAGAGACAGCATTGTCCAAAGATACTACTGTGGATATGAGGCCAGCATGAATATATGCACGGGGTAAAGGGTAAAGTTGCTAAAATCAAGTTTCTACACAGCATGATTAAACCATGGCTAATTTCTTTCCATGCTAGTTAATAATGAGCAGGAGAAGATAGGATTCCTAGCTGTAAATAACTTCATTTCCTGTTATAAAAAATGCTCCTAAAAACAAAAAGGTAGGAGGAAAACATTCTGAAGAAGTTCTTCAGATCTTGAGAACTCACAAGGATCTGACTGAATAAATTACAAACTCTTGCAAAGTTAGTTAAATGTTGACGGATTTCGAAATTTCACTAAACAATTGTTGCCCAGTTTGATACAAAATGGACCACAAATAAATAAATAATACAAAACATATTTGGCTATTCATGCAATACACCTAATAACTTTTCTTTTCAAAAATATATTAAAAAGTAATTTAAGTTAATTGGATGTATGTATGATTTACAAATGACATTTCTGGGAAAGAATATAAATGATCTAGTATTAGCAGGGGCTGCTTTATCAGCCAAGGTCAATAATATCACCCCTGGTTACAGCTAGAACTGCTATTATAAAAGAAGGACAAAGGAAGGCAGGAAACCATCCTTATTTCAGTGGTTTTTTATTTCTACTACAGTAATACCTCATGATACGAACTTAATTGGTGCAAGGAGGAGGTTCGTAAGACGAAAGGTTCGTAAGACGAAACATTGTTTCCCATAGGAAACAATGTAAAGTCAATTAATCCGTGCAACCAAACCCCCCCCCGCAAAAAAACGGCTTTCGGCGACTGCTGGGAAGCGGTGCGGGTGTTTTAAAAGGTGACAGCCGGCCTGGGGGGCTTCCCAGCACCCCCCCAAACCCCGAACCCGGAAGTTCGGCAAAAGTTTGGGGTTCGGGGGGGTGCTGGCAAGCCCCCCAGGCCGGCTGCGAACTTTTAAAACACCCGCGCCGCTTCCCAGCTGTCTCCTGAAGCCGAACGCTAAAGCCGAACTTCCGCGTTCGGCTTCGGGAGACAGCTGCGAAGCGGCGCGGGTGTTTTAAAAGGTCGCAGCCGGCCTGGGGGGCTTGCCAGCACCCCCCGAACCCTGAACCTGGGTTCGGGGGGGTGCTGGCAAGCCCCCCAAGCCGGCTGCGACCTTTTAAAACACCCACGCCGCTTCGCAGCTGTCTCCTGAAGCCAAACGCTAAAGCCGAACTTCCGCGTTCGGCTTCGGGAGACAGCTGCGAAGCGGCGCGGGTGTTTTAAAAGGTCGTAGCCGGCCTGGGAGGCTTCCCAGCAACCTCCCGAACCGAACCCGGGGTTCAGCAAAATTTTGCCTCTTCTTACGAACTTTGTTTGAGTTACGAACCGGCGTTCGGGAGGCTTCTGGGAAGCCCCGCCGCCCGGCTGTTACCTTTTAAAACAGCCGTGCGGCTTCCCAGCAGTCTCCGAACGCCGGTTCGTAACTCGAAAAAAGTTCGTAAGAAGAGGCAAAATTTTTCTGAACCCCGGGTTCGTATCACGAGTTGTTCGTAAGACGAGGGGTTCGTATCTTGAGGTACCACTGTACTTTGTTTTTGCTTCCTTCTAATCTATATGGATGATTATTTGCCTAAGTGAATATTACCAGTGCTAACAATGATGTACGCGGATGATACCCAGTTGTACATCTCCACCCCATGTCCAGTCAATGAAGCAGTGGAAGTGATGTGCCAGTGCCTGGAGGCTGTTGGGGTCTGGATGGGTGTCAACAGACTCAAACTCAACCCGGATAAGACGGAGTGACTGTGGGTCCTGCCTCCCAGGGACAATTCCATCTGTCTGTCCATAACCCTGGGGGGGGATTATTGACCCTCTCAGAGAGGGTCCGCAACTTGGGCATCCTCCTCGATCCACAGCTCACATTAGAGAAACATCTTTCAGCTGTGGCGAGGGGGGCATTTGCCCAGGTTCGCCTGGTGCACCAGTTGCGGCCCTATCTGGACCAGGAGTCATTGCTCACAGTCAGTCATGCCCTCATCACCTCGAGGTTCGACTACTGTAATGCTCTCTACATGGGGCTACCTTTGAAAAGTATTCGGAAACTTCAGATCGTGCAGAATGCAGCTGCGAGAGCAATCATGGGCTTTCCAAGATATGCCCATGTCACACCAACACTCCGCAGTCTGCATTGGTTGCCGATCAATTTCCGGGCACAATTCAAAGTGTTGGTTATGACCTATAAAACCCTTCATGGCATCGGACCAGAATACTTCCGGGACCGCCTTCTGCCGCACGAATCCCAGCGACCGGTTAGGTCCCACAGAGTTGGCCTTCTCCGGGTCCCGTCGACTAGACAATGTCGTTCAGCGGGACCCAGGAGAAGAGCCTTCTCTGTGGCGGCCCAGACCCTCTGCAACCAGCTCCCCCCGGAGATTAGAACTGCCCCCACCCTCCTTGCCTTTCGTAAAGTTCTTAAGACCCATCTCTGCCATCAGGCATGGAGGAATTGACACATCTCCCCCGGGCCTATACAGTTTATACATGGAATGTTTGTATGTGTGTTTGCTTTTAATAATGGGGTTTTTAGTGTTTTTAAAATTATTAGATTTGTTTTTTACATTGTTCTTGTTATTGTTGTGAGACGCCCCGAGTCTACGGAGAGGGGCGGCATACAAATGTAATAAATAAATAAATAAATAAAGTACTGAACAAGTGCAGTAGTATACCAAATCCAATTTCTGCACATTTAGTTATAGAGATCCCCACAAGAGCTGTGTGAAACTCAAGGCTTCACACACAATTCTTGCTTTATCATTTTTAAAAATCGATTACTTTCTTTTTTTACAGTACTGTCAAATAGATTCTTTCTTGAGCTTGCCGTAAAAATGATTCCTCTTCTTGTGACAGGATCTCCAGCTGAGGCCGCTGGGCTTAATTAGGAGAAAATGCATATTTTAATCCACCCTGTAGAGCAGTAACATTTCACTATGTGGTCTTGGCAAAGCAGCCATTTAACTATTTCTGTAGACGCTTGAATTGCAGAGCATTATTTTAATGCCATAGTATTCCCCTTTATATCAGCAGTGCTTGTAACAATTCCATAGGTATTGGAACATGGACAATTAAAGGCTACTCCATCATGTTGGGAGCCAATGAAATTTTCCCCCGATATAAGCCATCACCACATGCCAGCTGTTGGTCACTGGTACAACATTCTTCCTTTTGCTAGGAGAGCGTTAGCTTTCTATTAAGTGGCTGCAAGCATAATGCTGCTCCTTGTCTAGCAATGCCGTGGGGGTTGACCTTCCTTCCATCATTTGTGTCCAGCTTTTTTGAGCATGAATTGTGGCGATCAAAAATAACAATCAACTCTTAATCTTCTATTATGTATTTATCTGAATTAATGTCACAGCGACATCTGGACAACAAAATTATTGAAAAATTTGAAGTGCTTTTTAACTTGCTTCAATTTTTTAAAAATTCTCTTTCATCTCATTTCATATATAGCACAAATATTAGTTAGATAGGTAGATAGGTAGATAGGTAGGTATGTAGATAGATAGATAGATAGGTAGATAGATAGATAGATAGATAGATAGATAGAGGTATACAATATAGATATGCATTAGGAATAAATTCAATATTTATAAAAGGGGGGGTTCCATGAGAGAGCTATTAAATAGCTAAAATAAACACATTTTTTTTTAAAAAAATGCATAAATAATAAACTTAGCAACTATAGAATGCTTTATTCTCAATCCAAAGGCACCCCAAACTTTCCCCATCAATTGAAATATCTAGTTTCTCCTAGAAGATATTCCTTTATTCGGTGTGGGCTACTGCCTGGACAGGGGGAATGCAGTGGGGTAGCGAAAATGAAGCTCCACCCCAGAGCACTCAATTTGCACTGAAAGATGTTGAAAAAAAATGCAGGGGATCCTGCATAAGCCAGGGCCACAGTATGGTAGTAAAAATTTTGTTAGTCCTTTTCTGCCTTTATTTGTTCTTCATGTTTAACAAAAACAGTGATTGATGTTTTCAAAGCAGAGGGTGCAAATATGAATCACAACTTTGATTTTATAAACTATAAAAGTATTTTATAAATTCCTATGTAATGTATCACATGGATGAAAGTTTGTTATTCCATCATACCAGATGTTATTAACATAGTGCATGGCCAATATAATAATTACAGCTTGAAAATATGTGCATTCTTTTTTTAAAAAAAATACTGGTTCACATATAAAACATCTTTGTTATACAAAATTTAAGTCTGAATTTTATTACATCTAAAACATCACAGTGTTCATTACATTTTCTTGCAGATTTTCTAAATTAATTTTATTTGAGCCAGCAAAACTCTACAAAACAATAATAATTTCAGTCTGCATAACTTTTTAAGCATTTTATCTTAACACTGTTTACAAATTTTCTTACATTTACATACTTTATATTATGTAACTGTGCTTAATTTTTCATTTATCTATGTGAATGCATTTTTGTGATTGTGCTTACAATCAATTTTTTTAAAGGGAAGAAAGTTCTTTCTTAATAACCTTGCTACATATTACACAAGAAATTTAGCTAGAATTAAATTATTCTTTAAGGATGATTTATATTACAGTATTTAAATAGTTATGGACAATAAGCCGATTTAGATCCAATTTCAGTTATATTTAGGATTTATAGATCCTTTAAAATCAATAGAATTTTGCTATGTCTAACTTATATTTTATTCGTATCTGTTGGATTTCTATGTTATTTATGGTTATAAGTTATGTTCTTCACTTCATACAGCAGAGACTTACTTAGTTACTTATTTACTTATTTACTTATTTGTTGATTGATTGATTGATTGATTTGATTTGAATGCCACCCTTCTCCATAGACTCGGGGCGGCTCACAACAACAATAAAACAATTCAAGACAAATCTAATAATTTAAAAACATTTTAAAAAAATGTTATTAAAGCAGACATACACACAAACATACCATACATAAATTGTATAGGCCCGGGGGAGATGTCTCAATTTCCCCATGCCTGACGGCAGAGGTGGGTTTTAAGGAGTTTACGAAAGGCAAGGAGGGTGGGGGCAGTTCTAATCTCAGGGGGGAGCTGGTTCTAGAGTGTCGGGGCCGCCATAGAGAAGGCTCTTCCCCTGGGACCCACCAAACGACATTGATTTCCCTTAATAGTTTGAGGGAAAAACTTCCATGATTGCTTGATTGGCTCTGGGGCTCAGTGTTATTGGCATCCATTCCACCTCCTGTCATGATCTCGAAGTTTTGATCTCAAAGTTTGCCTTGGTTTCTGACGGACAACTAGGTAAATATACATCTCCTTAACCCCCATCTCCTTAAGCCTTGACCCAAGGTGGCCCCAATCAGATTCAAACCCAGGAGAGTGCCTTTTACTCTTCATCCCAACATGGATAAAGAGCTTGATAAATTGATTTTGAGTATTAAAATTAATACCCAGAAGTCAGACACGTATGTAATACTTACATACATTTAAAAATAAAAAACTTAATTTTAAAAAATTAGCTTCCAGTTCTTCTGCAAACTAGTTGAAAACCACTATTAATATGACTGTGACACAGCAATGTCACAGTTGCTGTGCATTTGAAGTTTATTATTTATTTATTTATTACTTAGATTTGTATGCCGCCCCTCTCCGAAGACTCGAAGTTGCCAAGCATTTGAATTAGATCACATAATCATGGAGATGCTGCAAAGGTCAAAACTGTGAAGAACGATCATAGATTTTTTTTCTCAATGCCATTGTAACTTTGAACAGTCACTAAATGAACTGTTGTAAGTCAAACTCTACCTGCATTTTGCTTGCCAACAGTGTCAGGCTAGAATGGGGGTGTCAAACTCAGGGCATCCCTGCTGTCAAGGCATATACGCACAGGAGGAGGCGACCGCATGTAGGCCCAGCCCACACGATCCCAGCAGGCACTAGCCCAGGAGGAGGAGGAGGGCACATACAGTGGGCCAAACCTACGAAAATGTGCGTCTACCGACTGTATGCCTATGCATCTTCTGGGATGGGTCACAAACAAAAAAACCATTGTCAATATAATAAATAACAGCTATACAATAGGGAGATTATTTTTCCTACACCCACACCCAGTTAATTTCAAATTGAGGGAATGGGCTGCTAAGAATAATGGGAAGTATTGAACAGAAAGGAAGGAGAGAGAGTTTCAAATCTTACTATTAAAAAGTATGGATACCCTTGAGATTAGGCTTGCTAAAGTAAATTGGGCTGAAATCCCCACAGTTATAACATTTTTTCTCCCTTTCCAGTTACTTTTTCCATTCCTTTCCCCAGCTGTTTCCTCACCTTTCGCTCCAATCCAATTCTCCTTTCATCCTCTATTGTTTTCTTTTTCTTTTCAGGATTAAGAATTGTATGGGGTGCTACTGCCACCAATCAATATACACGACTGTCTCATGCAATTATTGTTTTGTTTTCAATTTTAATTGATTATCCAATAAGTCTCTATATTTCCATATATTACCTTCTTTTAACAAATTAGGGTAAGAAATAGCTTCTATTGATGAGATCCATTCTGGCATTACTAAAAAGTGATTTTTCCTTATCTCATTCCAGACTTCTATCAATGCCTTCCTAATTATGTTACTTTTAAAATATGATTGAGTTTTAAACTTTTCTTACCATACGAAGGCATGCCAGCCTAACATTAAATCATGACCTTCTAAGTTAAGTAGTCTTCTATTTTCCAGAGTTAACTATTCTTTTATCCATGTTAGTGCAGTTGCTTGATAATACAACTTCCAATTTGGGAGGGCGAGCCTTCCTCTCTCTTTCTGGTCCTCTAATGAACTTTGTTTTATTCTTGGTTTCTTACCCTGCTATATAAATTTTTTATAATTCTGTTTAATTCTTTGAAGAAGTTTGGGCCAGGGTTGATTGGGATAACTTGAAATAAAAACAATACTTTGGGAAGAATATTCATTCTAATTGTGGAAATTCTTCCAACTAAGGATAGTTGTAAATTATTCCATATTTCCAGATCGTTTTTGATTTGTCTTATGAGTTTTGTATAATTATTGTTTTTTAAAGACATAACTTTGGAAGTAATCCATATACCTAAGTATTTAACCTTTTTTGTTATTTTCATATTTGTTAATTTTTCAAGATGTTTTATCTGTGAATCAGTCATATTTTTTGTAAATATACCAAAATGATGTTAGAATATTTATCTTTAAGAAAGATAATAATATACTTGGGGAATTATTAATTCAAAATCAAGGGAAATTAATTGGGAAGTTATATAAATATTTAATAAATTATAAAACAATAGGTTGGATATTGAAAGATAACATGATTAGTTGGTGTAAAATTTTTGGCAAAGAAATAAACTTAGACACATGGGAAAAGGTATGGGTACACAATTGGAAAATAACCAAATTGATTTCCTTCAAAAAAAATCAAATTAAGATGTTCTACAGATGGCATCTTCCACCATACAGAATTTCAAAGATGCTTCCAAACACCTCACCCATTTGCTGGAAATATAAAAAAGAAATTGGCACATGGTGGACTTGCCCCAAAGCTAAGATCTATTGGAATAAGATGGTTAAAGGAAATTACAAATAAGGAGATTAAGAAGACTCCAGAATTTTTCTTATTAGGTATTACTGATACAAATATAAAAAAGAAATATATTATTTAATAATCCACATATTAGTAGCGGCAAGAATTGCATTTGTGCAAAAAATGGAAAGAAAATGAAATTCCAAAAGATGAAGAAGTTTTAAAGAAAATTATGGAATGTGCAGAATTAGATATGATGACGAGAAGGTTAAATAATCAAATGGAAACAGAGTACAGTGTTCCCTCGATTTTCGCGGGTTCAAACTTCGCGAATAGCCTATACCACGGTTTTTCAAAAAATATTAATTAAAAAAACTTCGTGGTTTTTTTCCTATACCACGGTTTTTCCCCACCCAATGACATCATATGTCATCGCCAAACTAATAATTTTTGCAAATAAATAACAAAAAAAATAATTATTGTTAATAAATAATTATGTTTATAAATATCAGGATCACTAAGTGTCTTATTCAATGGTGAGTACCAGTAATAATGGTGAGTAAATGGTTGTTAAGGGAATGGGAAATGGTAATTTAGGGGTTTAAAGTGTTAAGAGATGGCTTGTGATACTGTCCATAGCCAAAAATGGTGTATTTACTTCCGCATCTCTACTTCACGGAAATTCGACTTTCGCGGGCGGTCTCGGAACGCATCCCCCACGGAAATCGAGGGAACACTGTATTATAAAACTTGGGAGAAAGTATATAATTGGTAGAATGTTAATAAAGATTATTAATGATACAAAAATAAACTATAGAAAAGTTAAACTTACTAGGTTGAATGTATTGTATACTGATATTTAATGGATAAGTTTTAGTTTTATTAATTGATTGAGATTGAGACGTAACGAAAATCCTGAAATATGTAGATTTTACATCATACTAATATATTAAGAGATATGTTATTAACAACTTTTATCTTTCTGTATTGATCTAATTATAACTAGTCATTCTTTTTTGTATTAGAATACTTCTAAGCCTAGCGGAGCAATGGTAGCTCCTTTACATGTTAAATGTTGTATGTCTTGTTTTGTCTAATTTTTTTTTTTAATCTATAAAAAATTTCAAAAAAAAAAAGAATTGTATGGGGTGCTAGGGTCTGTATGCTTGTGTTTGTATGTGAGAGAAGTTTCTCTATATAAGAATTGTCAGGGGATACAGATCAGTCAATGTTTAAATAGAGGCAATCTATTATGCCAGCAAGTAATTTAAATTATTCATTAAGTTGAGTGCTTAATTATTTATTTTGGGCTAGTTCTTCCTTTTCTTCAAAGGTAGATTCTGGGGAAGGTATGTGTATCAAGAGCAATTATAGTGAACTGATGAGCATGTGATGATTTAATCACCCCAAATCCACCAGCAATCATTTATTAGTTAGGACATTTGATAAAATGTTGTTTCTATTTGCCATGGAACTAACTGTAGATACCATCATCCTGTTCCTTATTCCACAACAAATATCCCTAGTACTTATAATCCCCAAGTATGGTAAATATGAAATCAGGAGAGATTGCTTTTCAGTATAACTGGTGTTTGTGACTGTGTGTGTTTAAGTCTCCCTTTGGAAATCAGGCTGTGCTCAGCTATTTAAATTATTTTGGGCCAGGGTTTTTTTGGTTATAAGTAACATGCAGCAATTTTTTTAGTAGCTGGAGAATGATAGCCAGGCATTACAATCTGATTGTAATCACAAATATCTGAGTGACCTCATAAAATCAACTCATTATTTGAAAAAGAGGCCACTGCCCATATGTTGCCATGGTTCTGGGAATTCTATGATGTCAGGAATGATGCTAAAGTGATGGCACAGAGGTGGCATTATCCTGCAGCCCCATATAGAATAACTGCATAGAATCATTTCAACTGTTAGCTACAGCATTCCAAGGCATCCTTCAGTTGGGTAAATGAGCAGGAAGAGATGAGCATCATGAGATGTATTGCTCCTTCTGTGACCCCAATTTTCCTGTTAGGAATTCTTGTGTATATTGGAAGCTTGGATGGATTTAACCTTCCATGCCCAGCCTCAAACACAACTGGCAAAGGGAATATCAATTTTGACAACCTGCATATTCAGCAGATATTTTATAATTCGATTGAATTTCTTAAGTCATCAACTTTAAATATATGGAGTAGATTAACTAAATCCAATCCTCATGAATATTTGGATGAAAAGGGATCCCATGAAAATCTTCTAATAACCCAGTATGAATCATCCAATGTCCTAGAAGAAGGACTCAAAGCAAAAATAACCAAAACGGAAGAGACTCAAGACTTGGAATTCCAAAAATATTTTACTACTGAAATTTTGGAAGCTTCTAGGAACATCAGCTTGACGACTAAATGCTATTTAGAAAGATTAAAGAACCATCAGAATGTGATACAGAGAGATCATTGGCCTCAAAAACATCCAAGAGAAAAAGAGACCGCTGTTAGATTACCAACAAAGAGACAAAAAATAGCAAACCTTCCATGCCCAGCCTCAAACACAACTGGCAAAGGGAATATCAATTTTGACAACCTGCATATTCAGCAGATATTTGAAAATTCGATTGAATTTCTTAAGTCATCAACTTTAAATTTATGGAGTAGATTAACTAAATCCAATCCTCATGAATATTTGGATGAAAAGGGATCCCATGAAAATCTTCTAATAACCCAGTATGAATCATCCAATGTCCTAGAAGAAGGACTCAAAGCAAAAATAACCAAAACGGAAGAGACTCAAGACTTGGAATTCCAAAAATATTTTACTACTGAAATTTTGGAAGCTTCTAGGAACATCAGCTTGACGACTAAATGCTATTTAGAAAGATTAAAGAACCATCAGAATGTGATACAGAGAGATCATTGGCCTCAAAAACATCCAAGAGAAAAAGAGACCGCTGTTAGATTACCAACAAAGAGACAAAAAATAGCAAACCTTCCATGCCCAGCCTCAAACACAACTGGCAAAGGGAATATCAATTTTGACAACCTGCATATTCAGCAGATATTTGAAAATTCGATTGAATTTCTTAAGTCATCAACTTTAAATTTATGGAGTAGATTAACTAAATCCAATCCTCATGAATATTTGGATGAAAAGGGATCCCATGAAAATCTTCTAATAACCCAGTATGAATCATCCAATGTCCTAGAAGAAGGACTCAAAGCAAAAATAACCAAAACGGAAGAGACTCAAGACTTGGAATTCCAAAAATATTTTACTACTGAAATTTTGGAAGCTTCTAGGAACATCAGCTTGACGACTAAATGCTATTTAGAAAGATTAAAGAACCACCAGAATGTGATACAGAGAGATCATTGGCTTCAAAAACATCCAAGAGAAAAAGAGACCACTGTTAGATTACCAACAAAGAGACAAAAAATAGCAAACCTTCCATGCCCAGCCTCAAACACAACTGGCAAAGGGAATATCAATTTTGACAACCTGCATATTCAGCAGATATTTGAAAATTCTATTGAATTTCTTAAGTCATCAACTTTAAATTTATGGAATAGATTAACTAAATGCAATCCTCATGAATATTTGGATGAAAAGGGATCCCATGAAAATCTTCTAATAACCCAGTATGAATCATCCAATGTCCTAGAAGAAGGACTGAAAGCAAAAATAACCAAAACCAAGACTCAAGACTTGGAATTCCAAAAATATTTAACTACTGAAATTTTGGAAGCTTCTAGGAACATCAGCTTGACGACTAAATGCTATTTAGAAAGATTAAAGAACCATCAGAATGTGATACAGAGAGATCATTGGCTTCAAAAACATCCAAGAGAAAAAGAGACCGCTGTTAGATTACCAAAAATGAATATCAAAGAAGGGACAAAAGGGAACAAAGAGGTGACTCCTGATTTGAAGATTCAAAAGGAATCATATCAACAAATTTCAGATACTCAGATGTTTAATAGGTGGCCAAAGGTGATTCTTAAAGAAGGAATAATAGAAAACAAAGATAAATCTCCTGAATTGGAGACTGAAAGGGAAGCATCTCAAGAAATTTTAGAATGTCTGAAGTTTAAAAGCTGGCTTAACATGATTCTCAAAGAAAAAGTAATAGAAAACAAAGAGAAAATTCCTGACATGGAGATTCAAAAGGAAGCATCTGAAGAAAATTCAGAAGGTCTGAATTTTAGGAAGTGGCCGAAATTAACTGTCACAAAAAGAACAAAAAGAAAAAAAGTGGAGATCCCCAAATTTCAGATTCAAAAGGAGTCATCTCAAGAAATTTCAAATACTAAGAAGTTTAAGAGGTGGCCCAAGGTGATTCTTGAAGAAAAAATAATAGCAAACAAAGAGAAAACTCCTGACTTGGAGATTCAAAAGGAACCATCTAAAGAAATTGCAGAATGTCTAAAGTTTAAGAGTTGGTTGAAGAAGATTCTGAAAGAAAAAATAATAGAAAACAAAGAGAAAATTCCTGACTTGGATATTCAAAAGGAAGCATCTCAAGAAAATTCAGAAGGTCTAAAGTGTATGAAGTGGCTGAAAGTGACTTTCAAAGGAGGAACAAAAGGAAACAAAGAGGAGATTCCGGAATGGGAGATTCAAAAGGAGGCATTTCAAAACATTTCAGATACTCAGAAGTTTAAGAGGTGGCCAAAAGTGATTCTAAAAGAAAAAATAATAGTAAACAAAGAAAAATCTCCTGACTTGGAGATTCAAAAGGAAGCCTCTCAAGAAAATTCAGAAGGTCTGAAGTTTATGAGGTCACCGAAAGTAACTGTCAAAGAAAGAACAAACAGAAACAAAGAGGAGACTCCTCAATTGGAGATTCTCAGATACTTAATTATCAAATTTATGCGTGCCCACAAAATAAAGTGCAGGAAAACCATTATCCGGAGGTCTTGTACTAAACTGATCAATACAATGAATTCTATCTTGACAAAATTCATTAGTTCAGCAGAGATGGACAGGTTACTCTCTCCTATTGGGATCTTTTTGCCAAGAAAAAATGGAAGCAATACTCCAACAGCAAGCTCCAGAAAAATGCTGATACCCACTGATGAGGTAAAAGCAACCTAGATAATTAATCATAATAAGTACACTCTTAGGAGTTTTATCAAGACTTGGTTTCTTAGGGGAAACCAAGGGGACCAACTTGGTGTAAATTATCTGCACATTCATTTCTGTAATAGCAGTTACTGTTCTAGAGTAAAAACCCTTTTAGATTGCTTATAGTAATGTTTGAACACCATTTTTCTGTATGATTTCCCTGTTTATTCCCAAGCTAAAGCAACAGGTATATTTATGTAAGATTTTACATCTAGGGAGAGTGGCATATAGTACAACGGTAAAGTAACTGAAACCTGAAAACAAAGAAAAACAATGAGATTCATCGGAATTAAAAAAAGGTTTCAGATAAAATTATATTGTTTTTAAAAAACTGAATTGGTAGAATAGCTGTTGCTTTTAAAGGATAAGTGAACCCAAATATACCCATCCCCCTGAAAGCTTTTTATAGATTGGAAGAATTGAAAGAATCTGCAATATCTCTTATGTAAAGATGATAACGTGTTTTTTTTTAAAAAGGATTTACAGAACAACGTTAGAGTCAAATGTTTGTTGCACACGATGATGATGGGCCATTTTCTCTGGCCGGATTTAACAACTTAATTTCTGCTTTTGAATTTTGACTCACTAAAGGGTCAAAATGTATTTTGAAATAGGTATCTTTAAAAATAAATAATAAATTTGTCAAAAACTTTCTAAACAGGAGGCACAAATGAAAGTTGGATAATAATAGAAAGATAATAAAAGATAAAACCAGTGCTTGTTTACCTAATTCCTGGCTACTTAAAAAAAATAATTTTTACCCTGATAATTACGGTTTCTCCCATAATTAATTACTAATTAATCCCATAGCACAGAGATGGCTTCAAAACTTTTAGCAAAGAGTTCTCTGCCCGCTTGCTGGATGGGTGTGGCCATGTTGGATGTGGCCTAGTCAACCTCCTGCACCATGGTGGTCGGAGGGGCATTTTTGCCTTCCTTGGACTCTGAAGGCTTTCCTTGAACCTCTGGAAGGCAAACATGGCTTAAAAAAAATAATTTTTACCCTGATAATTACGGTTTCTCCCATAATTAATTACTAATTAATCCCATAGCACAGAGATGGCTTCAAAACTTTTAGCAAAGAGTTCTCTGCCCGCTTGCTGGATGGGTGTGGCCATGTTGGATGTGGCCTAGTCAACCTCCTGCACCATGGTGGTCGGAGGGGCATTTTTGCCTTCCTTGGACTCTGAAGGCTTTCCTTGAACCTCTGGAAGGCAAACATGGCTCCCACTTCTGTTTCCGGTCTTCCCGAACTTCTAGTCAGCCCATTTTTGCACTCCCTGAGCCTCCATGTGGACCCTGCATTTTATCTGCATCCAAAACAGGTCTCCTGGGAGCGGCGGGATGGGTGGGGCCAGCCAGATGTGGGATTTGGTGGTTCTCCGAACTGCACAGAATCTAAGTTAGAGGTTCTCCTGAACACCTGCAAACCCTCAGCAGCCCACTCCTGTGACCTAGCAGCAACAATACTTTTCCCATTCATATTTATAGGAGTACGTTTGATCAGTGGTTTATGAAGATTTTGCTAATGTTTTCTAAATTTATCTTTTATAAAATATATGATTTATGAACGTCAATTTTAAAGATTCTGCTGGTGAGGTGGGTTTTTCTCCTTTTCCTGATAAAATCAAATGGGTATTTTGGGGCTAAGAGGTGCTTTGGCATACAGAGTTCTGGCTTTTCCATCTGTCTGGTACTCAGCAGACAAGATAGATGGGGGGAAATTGCCAAGGAAGATAACAAGACTGCATGGAGGGCACAAAAGTTCTGAAACTTGAATTGGTAAGGACCTCTGATATAGCACAGTATAAATCAATAATAAACTAGGATTCTAAGTTCAAGTTAATAAAACATGATTTAAAACCTATTATGGATTAATACAGCATCTTCAAGAAGTGGGGTTTTGATTGTAGTTGTTGCTAAACTTTATATTGTGCTATTGGCTGAGACCTTCAAATTAAGCAACTTCTAGCTTAACATTACCTAGAACTAGGCAGTTACAGAACAGTCCGATATATACTGATGAGTACAAATTCCCCTCTATGTCATTAGTGAGAATAAGAAAATGTTGCAATACATGAAAACCTATCTTTCATTTTGCTTTCTTTGTTTACTCTTGCAGATTGCAAGGCAGAGAATTCCAAAACAAAGGAATGGAATCCTTTCTCCTTTCCTATTGGCTTTTTCTCTGACACTTTTGGTATCGATTATTATTATAGGGCTGATTGTAATAAGGGTAAGCTAAAGTATTTTCCTAAAGATCCTTATATTATTTTATTAACCCTCTATAGCGCAAAGCCCAGTAATGAAAAAACAAAAATTTCCAACTTTCAAAATATTGTTTTTGTAAAGAGCTAATATTTCCTTAAACACTAACTCGCGGAGATCACATTATTCTAGTAGGATTTAATATTTAACCTCAAAGAACTACAGCAGATGAGACAGTGACATAGGAATATCACAAGATAGAGTGGGACTGGTTTTTATAAAATTATTTGCGAGGGGGTCAAATATACATAACTAAATGGGTGTATAGAGTTAGATTCATTCTACTCCAAGTCTGATAGGCAACACCGGGCTGGTAGGCTTGATTCGGTCCATAAGACCCAGCTACTCTGGCCTAGAGGTGGAGCTCTCGCCTCACAAGTTATTTATTTTATTTATATATTTGATCTAATTTATATATCTCAAATTCCCAATTTTAGATAAACAATATTTATAAAATAGTATAAAATCAGTTTTAAAACCCCTTTTAGCAACCTTCATATCCTTTGCGGCCAGATCTAAAAGGTGTCTCTTTAGCCCAACGGGGTCTGTGGAACTGAGGACCCCTGCCACACCTTGCCAGCTAAGCGCCCCTCCGCCTCTCACCTGCCTGAGGAAGAGCAGCCACTTCCACTATTGCTGCCTGAAGGGAGCTCCCCCCACTGCTGCTGCCTGAAATATGCTGCTTTCCTTCCTGCACAAAGCTTGCTCCCAGATTGCCTGAGGAGCTGCCACCCCCGTTGCTGCTCTAGTGAGCCGACTAACAGGGAAGGAAGAAAGGAAGGAGGAAAGACACACAGGCAATAGGATGACTCCTCATGCTTCAGCCAGAGTCAGCAGCAGTATGACCACATGCACACTCATTTGGATTGCTGGGTGATTAGGAAGGAAGGACACTGTTTCCTCTGCCTGCATCCTTGCATTTTCTCTGGTGAAGCTGCCATTTTGATCACTTCTTCTCTGCCGGTCCCAATAGGTGAGACAAGTACTATAACTACGCTATCTCTCCCTTTGATCTTCCTTGTAAGAAGTATACATATTTGTAAAAAGTATTCTGCTACACTGTTACTGTATTAAATAATATATTACTACACCAGTTGGTTCAGAATACATTTTTCCTTCTTTTCCACCTCTAAAATCTAGGCGCAACTTATACTCTGGTACATGTTATGCTCCGAATAATATGGCATCCCTCACAATTTCACCTCTCTTTTTGACTTAAACAGATCTATTATCGTGATATCTTCACAGGAAAGGAAGGGAGCCCTCTGGAAACATGGTAACTTTTCCTGGAGATCAGTACAGTGGTACCTCAAGATACGAACCACTCGTCTTACGAACAACTCGTGATACGAACCCGGGGTTCAGAAAAATTTTGCCTCTTCTTACAAACTTTTTTCGAGTTACGAACCGGCATTCGGAGACTGCTGGGAAGCCGCGCGGCTGTTTTAAAAGGTGACAACCGGGTGGTGGGGCTTCCCAGCAGCCTCCCGAATGCCGGTTCGTAACTCGAAAAAAGTTCGTAAGAAGAGGCAAAAATTTTCTGAACCCCGGGTTCGGTTCGGGAGGTTGCTGGGAAGCCCCCCAGCCCGGCTGTGACCTTTTAAAACAGCCGCGCGGCTTCCCAGCTGTGTCCGAACGCCGAACGCGGAAGTTCGTGTTTGGCGCTCGGCTTCGGGAAGCTGCTGGGAAGCCGCGCGGCTGTTTTAAAAGGTGACAGCCGGCCTGGGGGGCTTCCCAGCAACCTCCCGAACCCCGAACTTTTGCCGAACTTCCGGGTTCGGGATTCAGGGGGGTGCTGGGAAGCCCCCCAGCCCGGCTGTGACCTTTTAAAACAGCCGCGCGGCTTCCCAGCTGTCTCCGAACGCCAAACACGGAAGTTCGGGTTTGGCGTTCGGCTTCGGGAAGCTGCTGGGAAGCCACGCGGCTGTTTTAAAAGGTGACAGCCGGCCTGATTCCCGAACCCCGAACTTTTGCCGAACTTCCAGGTTCGGGGTTCGGGAGGTTGCTGGGAAGCCCCCCAGGCCGGCTGTCACCTTTTAAAATAGCCGCGCGGCTTCCCAGCAGTCGCGGAACGCCGGTTTTTTGCGTGGGGTTTTTTTGGTTGCACGGATTAATTGACTTTACATTGTTTCCTATGGGAAACAATGTTTCATCTTACGAACCTTTCGTCTTACGAACCTCCCCCTGGAACCAATTAGGTTCGTAAGACGAGGTATGACTGTATTGTGTTTCACTTACCTTTGCTAACGCTTTGGGAATGGGAGCGTGCACATGTGCTTTGCATGCTTGCATTACTTCTGCACATGCACAGAACACTTTTGATGACTCCGGGTGCATGGCAATAGCCCCCTGCCACCGCCATTGGTTCACTCAATCCGGGGTAAACCAATAGCAACCCACCATTGCTGGAGAGACTTAGTTATTTGCAATTCTCTGTTTTGAAAATCCTCTTTATGAGGACTAATCTCCAGATTTATTGGCAATGCACCGTGACTTTCATGTTTAAAAAGAAGGTTTTAGTGCACAGGATGCTACATGTAAAAGTTGAAAACACTGAGAACAAGACTGAATAATGTGCTTTTGTGCTGTCCGAAATTGTACGTATAGTATTGGCTTCTGTTACATTCCGCAACTGGTGCTATATGTTCCCCTCTCATCTTGGCAACTTTAAACAATTTCAGTGCTGAACAAACTTGAGAGGGCATGCATGCTAATGAAGCCCAAAATAAGTAAAGCCCCAAAGAGTTATGTGGTTACCTGCAACATGCACTCTTATCATTGGAAACCATTGCAGGTGTGTGTTTCAGCATACCAGGCACTTAAACCTTCTACTGCCTGCACACTGCTTGTACATGCACAGAAGAGTCTTGTGACTCAAAAGGCCTTTTGACTCCATTTTAAGAAGTGGAAATAAATAGTTCCTGAGTCTACGGAGAGGGGTGGCATACAAATCTAATAAATAAATAAAATAAAATAAAATAAATAAATAAATAAATCTTTCATTTAAATGATGAGTTTGTGTACTTCTCCACAGAAATGTATGCTATATTTTCTTTGCACATTGCCAAAGCGTCCCGGCTAAGATCTCAATATTTGTCTTTTGGTTTGTTTGTTTAAGGTCACTTCTGGATAGAATGGAGAAAGGAACACTTGAAAAACAGGTATGTAAATGCAGAAGCAATCTCTTGTCTTATTTATTGGAACTGAAAAGCATGGCCCCACATTTCCAAAAGTATTACGGATGTGGCTTAGGAAAGCTTGAATTAAACAACAACAGCAGCAGCAGGAGCACAGCAGCAACAACAACAACCTAGCTAGATATATATGTGGATAGATAATAATCCTCTCATTTTGGGGGTAATAATCCCTCGATTTTCACGGCTTCAAACTTCGCGAAACGCTATACCACGGTTTTTAAAAAAATATTAATTAAAAAATACTCCACGGTTTTTTTTCTATACCACGGTTTTTCCCACCCGATGACGTCATACGTCATCACCAAGAATCACTTCTCTGTCTCTTTCTCTTTCTTTCCTGTCATTCTCTCTCTTTCTCTCTTTCTCTATCTCTCCCCCTCTTGCTCTCTCTCTTTTTCTCACTTTCCCTCTCTTGTTTTCTTTCTCTCACTCTTTCTCTCTCTCTTGCTATCTCTTGCTTTCCCCTCTCTTTCTCTCTCACACGCCGGCCCGTGCACCCACCAGCCTCCGGAGAATGCCTGTCCCGCCTCTCTTGCAGCAGAGGAGAAAGAGAGGTGGAGCGGGCGAACGGGTGAGCGGCGAGCGAACGGCGGGCGAGCGGCGAGTGAACGGCGGGCGAGCGGCGAGCGAACGGCGGGCGAGCGGCGAGTGAACGGCGGGCGAGCAGCGAGCGAACGGCGGGCGAGTGGCGAGCGAACGGCGGGCGAACGGCGGGCGGGTGGGCAAGCGGCGGGCGGGCGAACGGGCGAGCGGCGGGCAAGTGGTGGGTGAACGGCGGGCGAGTGGTGGGTGAACGGCGGGCGGGCGAACGGCGGGCGGGCGAACGGCGGGCGGGTGCCTACGGGGAACGGTGGCCGCCAGCACTGCTGCAGGAGGACCCGTGTCCGAAGAAAGCAGGTAAGAGGGGTAGTTTTTGGCTGTCCATAGCCAAAAATGGTGTTTTTACTTCTGCACCGCTACTTCGCGGAAAATCGACTTTCGCGGGAGGTCTTGGAACGTAACCCCCGCGAAAATCGAGGGATCACTGTATATAAAACTCAGTGAGGCTTACTTCTGAGTACATAGAGTTCAGGATTGGGTTGCAGTGTTTAACATAGGTTGGCTCTTGATAACTGATTACTAGAACCATCTCTGATACTCTTTGAAAATGTAACTGTTCCTTTTTTAAAATCACTCCTGTTTTAAAATGATCTATACCATCATTCCATTTTGACAGTACTATGGATAATGATGGCAGCTTCCTAGCTGTACCTCCTGAATTTGCCAGTTTTTCCCATTTCTCACCATTTGTTCGGACCCTGTAAGCCAATCAGCCATCTTCAGGAGCATGAGGCACTCTTATTTTCTACTCACAGATAAGACATCCAGAACCATTCTAGTTTCTCTCTGTAGAATGAGAAGAAGATTGTTGTAATAGCCTATGGTTTTGTGCCCAGCCTGCCCTAATTTCTGCCATAAATTTCTGACAGTTTCCCAATATCCAAACATATACTGCAATATTTAGAAAAAAAACAATATTTTGAATCATTTTGATAGATGATAGATCACTTAAACCAGAGTTTTATCAACCAAATGAATTTATAAAACCCCAACACCATTTCCAAAGTTTAGGAATGCTAGGGCTTCGGGAATACTTTTAACTACAGCTACTGATTACTACGTTTACTGACTACTAACATTTATCGGCAGAACTACAAAATATGTTCAACGCTTCTCTACCATAAGAGATAAAACTAGTGTTTGTCTAATTGGACACCTAACTAGGAGTTAACAGTTGCTCTGGTTTGCTAGCTACATGTTCTGTCTGCTAGATCATCCATTCCAGGAATTAGAATTTGAGTTATACAAATAATAAGATAATGTTATATGAAAATTGAAATCTCAGATTGAAATTTTATGCTCATTTTTAATATCCTTTCCTCATTCTCAGACTTCAGCAGAATCATTTGGAAACCAAAAGTTTCAGGATACGTGTCAAGTTATAAATGAAGTAAAGGATGATATGATTAATAAATTACGAGATCAAGAGTCCGCAGAAGAGCCCGCAGAAAAGGAAAACATATTCGCTTGGGCTTGCACAAGGTATTTTTTCTTTTCTTTTCTCTTTCTTTTCCTTCCCTTCCCTTCTCTTTCTTTTTTTCCCTTTGGCACATATTTCAAGAAAAAAACTGGAACACTATGATCATGGTGATCATGATGCATTCAGTCATGTCCAATTCTTCTTGATTCGATGGGCTGAAGCAGAATTACAGAGGGAATAGTCTCATTGTGTGAGTTAGAGCAGTTGATTTTTCCATTACACAATTCTTTGGGCATATTCTTTGGGAGAAACCAAGAGAAGGTCATTTTTAGACTCACCTTGGGCAATATAATGGCCAGGTGACCTTTGGGACAGAGGAATGACAAACCACTTCTGAAATCTTTCTATGTAAATAGCAGGGATAAGTCCAGGCAGATTTCAGAAATCGGCATTAATATGAAGACATTGAAAGATCGCTACATCAATAAATCTGCCTCAAATACAGCAATGGTACAGATCAAACTAAACAAACACAGAGGTTATAGGTGAACAAATGTGGCTTTAACTAGTAAAAGCTTTCAGGCTCAGCATCTGTCTTAAAGAGAAATGAGAGAGAGACAGACAGACAAAGAAGGGGGGGAAAGAGATAAGGGAGAGAAAGATGAGAAAGAGAGAGAGAGGGAAAGGCAGAGAGAGAAAGATGAGAGAGACAAACAAAGAGAGGGAGAGAGAGAGAGATGAAGGGGGGAGAGAGACATACAGAGAGGTGGAGCGAGGGGAGAAGAGAATGCCTGAAGAACCCCATCCTGACACTGGGAGTCCAAACGCTTCAACAAGCGGTGCGCTAGATTCATATTAGTGATCATATTAGTGATCTGCTGGATTTAAAATTATTGTGGTTCATGAGGTGTGAAAGGTTGGTGACTCCTGCTCTAAGATGCAGGTAACAACTGGGTTTTGCAGAAAAGCCATATCACGATGCTCAAGAGCAAATAAATGATTTATTCTCTTTAGACAAAATGTGAAATGCTGGGTTTACATAAGGAAACCAAAGAGTACATCTTTGATCTTTACAAACCCATTCCAACTTGGATTAACTTCTGTTTCTCTTTGTCTTCTAGGGACCTAATGCCACCAGCAGCAGCAGTTGAAGCTCCTACTCCTGCTCCTGCTCCTACTCCGGCTTTTACTCCTTCTCCTGCTCCTACTCCGGCTTTTACTCCTTCTCCTGTTCCTGCTCCTTCTTGTGTTTCTTCTCCTGTTCCTGCCCCTTCTCCTGCTCCTTCTCCAGCTCCAAAGCCTGTTAAAAAATCCAGTTCAAAGAAACTGTGAGTATCTCTAGCATTATATGTATGGGATATTATTTATTTACTTAAAGATATATCCACTAATTCATTGAATTTATGAAAAAGGTGTGGTAACGCGGAGGCTAAAAAGCTGTATTGCAGGCTAGATCACAGCTCATTGCCAAAAATTCGAGACTGGCTGACTTGACTTCCTGTCCTACTGATGTCGGTAAAAAGACAATTCCTATTGTTGGGGGCAATATACTGACTTTATAAAGTCAGTATATTGCCCCTAACAATAGGAATTCTCTGCCTAGAGAAAACTGTAAAATATTATAAAGCGGTATATAGTGCTATTGATTTTATAAATCTTGTTTCTATAAAATGGTTGTGCTTCATAATTGCTATACTAAGAGTGGGTTCTCAAAATTCCTAGCCCTGATCCATAGGCAAACAAATTTGATGAAGTGATATTTTATTTAATTTGTCAAGAAGAAAAGAATTATCCAATAAATTGAAGCTCATTGCTAGCCATGTTACAGAAATTTATCTACAGAGAATTTCTCAATCACAGAGCCTTTAAGACATGCGGATATCAACAACAAGAATTTCCTAGCCATGCTTAATATTAACATCTTAAAGTATCTGAGATTCAGGAAAACCAGTCTAAAACTTCCTTCTGTTTTAAGTTGAAAACAAATGAGCCATCTCCATTCCCATTCTTGAAGGTAGACAAGCTTAGCCATAGAATATTTCCTTTTTTAGCTCTCTTCTGTTAAAATGTTTCTCTGTTCTTTGTCAGGTCTGAAAAAGAGACACCTACTAATGAAACCATTCCAAAGATTGAGTGACTTGTAGAGTCTCTAACGATTGTTCTTTAACATAGGTTTTCTTCCAAGATTCCAAGGCTTCAGAAACAGAGGAAGTAACTGAATATACTGAATGTACTTCGAGTAAAATGTAAGTAGTTTCAGTGTGCAAGGCAGGAATACTTGTCTTTAAGAATTTTTGAAGCGGTTCAGAAAGCATTATATGATATTTATTGTGTAAAACATCTTATAACATCATCATCTTATTTTACTGTTCAACAGTAGAAAGGAAAAGTTCTAATAGGAAGTAGGAAAAAGAAGGAGTTCAGGGGATCATATTTTCTAATGCATGTTAAAATATATACCGTTAATGAGGTTTTTATTTCAGCTTGGCTTAACAGAATCTGGAAATGTAGATTTAGAAGTCCGTTGCTTCTTTCTGGCAAAGAAGCTATTATTTTGCAACAGGTTTGGCAAACCAATGGAACTTAGATTTCTATAACACCCTACAGTGCTTTACTGCACTCCCTGGGGTGTTTATATTGTTAGAATAACATCCCCAACAATATGGAGGCAATGTTGGGGCAATACTGACCTTGGAAGGATGGAAGGACGAGTCAACTTTGAGCTAATCAGGATATACAGCAGGGGTAGGTTCTGGTTTTCTTCACTGGCAGTTCATTCCTTGATTCAACATGTCACATGGGAACAGAGGCATATGTACAATGCTAAAAACCAGCTTCTGCGAATGCGCAGAAGCAAAAAACAGCTTCTGTACCTGCTTAGAAGCAAAAAACTGCTTCTGTACCTGCTTAGAAGAAAAAACAGCTTCTGTACCTGCTTAGAATAAAAAACTGCTTCTGTATTTGCTTAGAAGCAAAAAAACAGCTTCTGTACCTGCTTAGAAGCAAAAAAACAGCTTCTGTACCTGCTTAGAAGAAAAAACAGCTTCTGTACCTGCTTAGAAGCAAAAAAACAGCTTCTGTACCTGCTTAGAAGCAAAAAAACAGCTTCTGTACCTGCTTAGAAGCAAAAAATAGCTTCTGCTTGTGCATAAAAGCAATAAACGATGGCAGTGCCAAAGGAACTGCAGAGAGCGACAGTTCGAGTATGTGGCAGGGTTGGGTCTCTGCTGGTTCCAGCGACCCAGGTGACTAAGTTACTATTGGTTCCATAGAACCAGTCTGAACCGGGAGTAACCTATCTCTGACGTACGGTAACTGGTGGCTGTGGGCAGAGTTAACCTGCAATACTGCATCCTATTAACTAGCTGTACTACTCAGGAGAGAAAATACTGCACGGTATAAAATGTTCACTTCTGTTGCGATGCTAATTGGTGGGGAAGGTAAGCAGAACTCACCCCTGCCCTTACACTATCACTATCATAGATAGAAAGTGATGCAGCCAAACTCAAAGTAGCTGTTGTGGGAAGATTCTATGGGTGGCTATTGAGCCCTCTTCTCTTAGAGAGGTAGGCTACCAGAGTATTGTTGAAGTTGCTTCTCATCCTGTGTTCTGTGTTGTAATCCTCCTAGAAAAGCTCCTAGGATGGTTAATCTTCTCAGGATCTATATTGTTATCTTAATAACCATTTAAACTGAATTCACTTGAGAAACTAGGTCAAAATGTGGTTGGCTAGTTTATGGCTCCGTGTGCCCACCCAGGAAACTGGGTTAATTCAGTAAATGAGTTCACTTCCCATGTAGTGTATTGCACCAACAAAGCTCTTAGCAAGATAGGCACCAATAGGAAAACTGGTAGGAAAAGCCAACAGTGAAACATTGCTGATTCTCTGCTTCATACAAGCAATATGTCCATTCTGCTTTCTAATATATGTTGTTTTATAAATGCATGGTAATACCACCTTCTATTCCTTTTGTATCTACAGAAATTCAGAAGAGGAAGAGGCTGATTAATTATAACCATACTTTGTATACAGATATAAGTTGTTTTATGTTATATAATAAATATGTTATATGTTAAAATGTTGTTTGGCTTGTACCTTTTTTATTATTATTGTTATGCTGAAGCTTAAAAATGTTTCAAAAAATTCCATCTGGAACAACTGCAATTGGATTGGTGTAAGGTTCTTATTAATCGTGGTCCTAGTGGCTACCAATAATAGATTAGATTCCTAACAGACAGAAAGCAGCAGGTGTAGCTAGGAAAAATTACATCAGATACATGTACAATTAGCACAAGGGCCCTCCAAGGCTGCGTACGCTCATAACTTCTCTCTATACACTAATGACTGCACCTCAAAAGACCCATCTGTTAAACTATTGAAGTTTCCAGACTCTACAACAGAGATCAAACTCATTCAAGACAATATAGATGGGAGGTTGAACAACTATCCCTGTTGTTGTGTGATCGGAACAATCTAGAACTGAACACACTCAAAACCATAGAAATGGTTGTAGACTTTAGGAGAAACCCTTCCATCCTTCCACCTCACACAATACTAGACAACACAGTATCAACACTAGAGAACTTCAAATTTCCAGGTTCTATCATATCTCAGGACCTAAAATGGTCACCTAACATCAAAAACATCATCAAAAAACCACAACAAAGAATGTTCTTTCTGCGCCAACTCAGGACTGGAAAGGGGCAAACAAGTAAGTGCCTGCTCGACGCTACCTGCCGCCATTTGCCCCCCCACCGCCCACTTGCCGCGCTCACCTCTCGCTCTTGGGGCAAATGGCGGCACCATGGGCAGTAGGGGGAGCCAGTGCGAGAGACCCGCAAAGGGCAAACGTCAGGAGAAGGCAGACGTAGTTGGCGCATGCATGCCTGGCATTGCCACCAGTGCTAGCCTATGTACTACATGGCCCCCTCCGGAACCACATTCCCCACCGTTGAGGCTGGGGCCCAAAACTGGACAAATGGGAAGGTAGCTAACCACCAAATTTCAAGATCATAACTGAGCAGTCAGACGAAGACACCCAAACTCGTTGGTAGCCTCACATTGCAATGAAGAAGACACAAATTTTATTTCGCAGCTAAGATTGTGGCTATGCCCGTGCAAAGACAGGCAGAAAAATTATTGAAACTTGTGAAATGGGCTCCTTCTCAATTAACAGGAATGCTGCATTACAGCAGCTTACCAAGTACTTGGGAACAGAGGGCTTGTCAGCACAAGGAAACAACAGCCAATTGCCAGCCATCAACACACCAATTAGCCAATACGAAGACATTACATAAACACGATGTTCTCTGAAGATAGTCCCCAGCATCTTGGCAACCACTTCAGCTTCAACCACAACACAAGAGCACACAACAGATTTAAACTTAATATTAACCGCTCCAAACTTGTCGGTAAAAAATATGACGTCAGTAACTGAGTTGTCGAAGCATGGAACTCATTACTGGACTAAATAGTGTCATCCCCAAACCCCCAACACTTTACCTTTAGATTATCTACTGCTTTCCTATATCTCATATACCTTTCTTCTATTCCTATATCTCTCCTCCTATTCTTTCATTGATATATCTTCTTTTCTATCCTTTCTTAGATATATTTTACTATGAGTATCTCCTCTATAACCTTCATCGTGTATTTTTACTATGTGTATATATATATATATATATATATGCAGGTTCAAGTCCCAGTGGGTATGGCTAGCTGATGAGGCCAAAATAAGGCCGAAATAGATCTATCCTAATTTTCAAATTCAGCAAAAAAAATGTGACATATATGTATGTATGTATGTATGTATGTATGTATGTATGTTTTCGTAGATTTTCACGGGTACAGGTATGACGGTCTTGGTATATTCGGGTTTCTTCCCGTGTAGGATTTGGAAATTTCTGGCGACGTTTCGATGAGGTCTACAACCATTAACTAATCAGCATACCTCATCTACATCAACGACCCCAATTGTTACCCCACTGACTCACCAGGAAGTTTCTACACAGCAGGCAATTGCTGAGCCATCAAACCACACCCAGCCACCAGTATTTATAGAAGGAAGGCAGCTCAGGTCTCGCAGTGTTCGCCTGAGAACAAGGACAGAAACACCAGCCTGAAGATGATGAGTGGGACCTCATCGAAACGTCGCCAGAAATTTCCAAATCCTACACGGGAAGAAACACGAATATACCAAGACCGTCATACCTGTACCCGTGAAAATCTACGAAAACACACACACACACACACACACATATATATATAAGATAAGGATGCCCACTGATCAAATTGGTTCCATGATGTCATGGTGACATCACCAGCAGTTTGCTACCAGTTCGGGCGAACCAGTCCAAACCGGAAGGAAGCCACCTCGGATTTAAACACTGATTCTGAAAGATCTACAGAGTTGGGCCAGAGTTGAACCTAGGTAGTCTAGGCCTTCCTAGGTTCAAATACTTTTGAATTCTGAAAATGCAGCAGTATAGAACTTATGGCAATGGCACTAAATATTGCTAAACATCTATTTCCAGCAGATCCAGACATCATGGGCAATGACGGATGCTAAGAATAGTAGTTTAACAATATTAGAGGATCACAGGTTATCTACCCCTTCAACCCAAGCATACTAACTTTGATATTCCATTGAATTGAATGAAGTTTTTGACTATTTAGCAGAGGGGTTAAGATTGGTGGATATTATCTGACATACAGCTAAGCATCAATTATTCTACATGAATAAGTAGAAAATAAGATGACACCATTCCTATTCCTTTCACGTGGAAAGGAGGAATCCCATGAAAGACATCATGTCCTGGTATGTCTGAAGACACAGGAGACGATAACATATTCAAAATATACACATGTTCTTATCTTTTTGTGGCCTTGAGTGATTTAAAAAACTTTTGATAAAATGTAAATAGAACAAAAGCTAATGCCATTAGTCATAATGCCAAATGAAGTATCCAGGAAAATACTTAATTGCTTTTAGCATATTTACTTTTATACATAAGCCAAAAGATGGCATTTGCGCTTTATTTCTAAGTATCTTTTACAAAATGGCACTTTATAAAAATTTAGTGTATTCCTTCTGTAATTAAAAAGCCTCAGTCATTTTTGTTTCTATGATATAAACTATAGTAGCTGTAAAATCCTGTAATTAATTTGTGCCAATGTTTCATACTTGAGAAATTTTCATTATAAATTTCATTACTGATTCACTTATCTGTAATTTGTTCCATATAACCTAAAGAACAAATTTGGAATCTCGTGTCTTCATTTAAATGCCTAAGATAAAAAAAAGAAGTGTGTTTCCTGATAATGGTACAAAATATTTTTCTAAAAGAGATTGCAATATGAAGACTGTGAATAAAAGTTGTGGTTAGTGGAGCAAGATAATTTATATTAAATTTTTAAAAATGTCTAATAAAGTTGTCACAGTACCAGATAAGATGCTGCCAAAAGTGGGGAAGGGAGGCTTAGTCTTGGAAGCAGAGAAATGAGTGTTCATTTTCTGGCAGACCTGATTTGGGCACTGGGTCACCCATGTTTCTTCCTTTCCTGGTGGAATTCAAAATGTGACTAAAATAGTAGGATTAAAGGATAATTTAGAAGGCCTTTCACTTTCTGAATTGCAAAACAAAATCTAAATAGAATAGAATAGAATTTTTTATTGGCCAAATGTGATTGGACACACAAGGAATTTGTCTTGGTGCATATGCTCTCAGTCTACATAAAAGAAAAGATACATTTATCAAGAATCATAAGGTACACTTAATACCGGGTACAGTACAAAAAAGCAATCAAATCATATTAGGAACCAGTCAGTATAAATCACAAGGATGCAAGCAACAAAGTTATGATCATATAGTCATTAGTGGGAGGATATGGGTGATGGGAACAATGAGACTAATAGTAGTGCAGAATTAGTAAATAGTTCGACAGTGTTGAGGGAAATATTTGTTTAGCAGAGTGATGTCGTTTGGGGAAAAAACTGCGCCTGTGTCTAATTGTTCTGGGATGCAGTGCTCTATAGTGTCATTTTGAGGGTAGAAGTTCATGTCCAGAATGTCAGGGACCTATAAATATTTTCATAGTCCTCTTTTTGACTCGTGCAGTATGCAGGTCCTCAATGGAAACCAGATTGGTAGTAATAGTTTTTTTTACAGTTCTAATATTTGACTTAATTTACAATTATACAATTACCAAATTAAATATACAACATTGTAATTCTTTATGTACTTAACAATTTCACCTTCCATCACAGGAAGAGTTCTGGACCAATGCTGAAAGGATTGCATCTGAGCCTTTGGAGGAACAAGTAACGATCTCTTGATTTGTGTAATAACATTGTGGCTTAGTTGTAATTTCTTTTCCTGCAATACAATTTTGTCAGGCCCCAGCACTTACTAGCTGTTATAACCATATCTATTGTATTCTTATCTGTAATTTAATTTTCACAAAATTAATTTTTACAAAATTAAATTGGAAAATAAAAATTACTTTGCTGGCATAAATAATCTAACTGCAGCACGTGACAACTTTTGTCAAAATCAACAATAAAACATACAAATGTATATTCTCTCTTTTCCTTTTTAATAGTAACAAGAGATATTAGATATATAAATACAAATTTTTTATTTTTAGTTCCAAAATCTCTATATTTCGATTAATTCAACGCTTGCTTTTACCTATCTACATGACTAATCTGATCCAAGGTAACGAGCTAACAAATTTGAAATTAGTTCATATTCTCAACACAGCGCCACCGTACACTCGCCCACCCCTTTCTCTTCCTTTTCTTTCTTCTTTCCTTTATCTTCTTGCTTCTCCCCTCTTTCTTCCCCCTTCTTCTCCTATCTATTTTCTATCTTCCCTCTATCCCCCTCTCTATAAGTCTATATGTTTATTAATTGTTATACTTTTATGTTTAGACGTATTGTACTAAGACTCAACTGTTATTTGTTTTGATTATTTTTTATGTTTTGTATATTTGTAAATAAAATTATTTTTTTAAAAAGAGAGAATAACCAAGAGTAGGGAAGGGAATACCCTATTGAAATTGTAAAGGAAACAATTGAAATTGTTTGATGAGATCCAATGGAAAAAAATGAGAATGACAATGAGACAAAAAATAATGAGTTTGGGGACAAAATCAATGAATGAAATGGCAAGATATATAAAGAAGAGGAAAGAAAAATCATGTATATTAACATCAAGAGACCCTAGTGGAGCAGTTAGATATGGTAAAGAGCAGGTAAATGCTTTTGATGTTGGGAAAATAGTAAATGAAGAGGATAAACAAATATTGAATGTAGAAATCACACAGGATGAAATTGCTAAAGTAATTAAAGGGTTAAAACAAGCCAAAGCACCTGACCCTGATGGGTTTACAGAATTTTATAAAAGATGAAGGTGGTGCCGTGGATATTGCCTATCTGGACTTCAGCAAAGCCCTTGATACGGTTCCACATAAAGAGCCGATAGATAAATGAGTGAAGATTGGACTCAATTCCTAGATAGTTCAGTGGATTTTCAGTTGGCTGAAGCGTAGATATCAGAGGGTTGTTGTTAATGGTGAGTATTCTAAGCAGAGCCTGGTTACAAGCGGTGTGCCACAAAGGTCTGTTCTGGTTCCTATTCTTTTTAATATATTTGTGAGTGACAGGGGAACATATGATAGGGAAGGTTTGCCTATTTGCCGATGACTATAAAGTGTGCAATAGGGTTGATATTCCTGGAGGGGTCTGTAATATGGCAAATGATTTAGCTTTACTAGATAAATGGTCAAAGCAATGGAAACTGCAGTTTAATGTTTCCAAATGTAAAATAATGCACTTGGGCAAAAGGAATCCTCAATCTGAGTATTGTATTGGCAGTTCTGTGTTAGCAAAAATTTCAGAAGAGAAGGATTTAGGGGTAGTGATTTCTGACAGTCTCAAAATGGGTGAACAGTGCAGTCAATGTGTAGGGAAAGCGAGTAGAATGCTTGGCTGCATAGCTAGAGGTATAACAAGCAGGAAGAGGGAGACAGTGAGACCACTTATCAGGAAAGACTTAATGAACTCAATCTGTGTAGTGTGGAGGACAGAGGGAAAAGGGGACATGGTCGAAACATTTAAATATGTTAAAGGGTTAAATAAGGTTCAGGAGGGAAGTATTTTCAATAGGAAAAGAAATGAAGCATATATAAGAGTGAATGGCAAAGAACACAGAGGATTGAAATTCAAACTGGTACTAAGCAGGACTGCCCATTATCCCAATGTTATTTGTAAAGGCAATGGAGACATTAGCTAATAAGATAAAACAAGACAATACAGTGGCACCTCTACTTAAGAACTTAATTCGTTCCGTGACCAGGTTCTTAAGTAGAAAAGTTTGTAAGTAGAAGCAATTTTTCCCATAGGAATCAATATAAAAGCAAATAATGCTTGCAAACCCATTAGGGAAGAAATAAAAGCTTGGAATTTGGGTGGAAGGAGAAGGAAGAAGAGGAGGAGGAGAGTCGCTTCCGAAGGAAGATGGTGAGGTGAGGGGAATCAAAAAATCCAAAACTTTAAGGCTTAAAAAAAGGGGGGGGATTCTGAGGCAGCGAGGAGCACATGCCTGCCACACACCTGTGCGAGTCTGCCTCCCATACACTGCACCAGAGACAGAAACCCAGGTGGGCGACAAGGTGGGAACCTCCTGCTCCTTTGACCGAAAGGCTGCTTCCTCTTCCCTCCCATACTGAAGGGGTCCCTTCTCTTGCTCGCTTTGTAGCCAGTGCCTTTCCTTCACTGTGGTGACTCCTTGATTTGGCTAAAGTCGAGTTGATCTGGCTGGGGTGAGTGCCCCTTTTTGCCTTTTCGTGCCAAGTTGCTCCAGGAGGCAATCTTGCACCGGGTGTATGGGATGCAGCGCAAGGAAGTCAACATAGCAAAGTGTTTTATTCCCTCTCCAAGTGCCCAGAGAAAAGAAAATGCTTTGTTTGCTGTGGACTGCCAAAGCCTCCTTAAGCGCCACCAAAAGGCTCCTCTGGCAGCCCAGAAAAGCCTGAGATGGCCAGGATTAAACGGGAATGGCAGAAAACTGGCCAGGCCTTTGTGCTATTCTCAAATTTCCTTGGGAATTTTTCCAGGCTTGGGTTCTTAAGTAGAAAATGGTTCTTAAAAAGATGCAAAAAAACACCCGATTCTTATCTAGAAAAGTTCTTAAGTAGAGGCGTTCTCAGGTAGAGGTACCACTGTACTTGGGAAGGATATAAAATAGAAGAATTAGAAATGAAATTAAACCTATTGGCAGATGATGCAATCATATTGACCCAAATCCCTATGGAGAGGATTAAAGGTATAAAAACTATTTTGCAAGAGTTTAAACAGCAATCGGGGTTATCGGTCAATATGGAAAAATCGGTGATTATGTGTTTAAACATAGGTCCAAGAAAGCAGATAGAAATTAGGAAGGAATCAAGGTTGAAGTTGGGACTAAAGAAAATGAAATATTTGGGAGTTTGGTTATTGAGCAATCCAAGGAAAATTGTGGAGGGGAACTATATACAGATACGGAGGAAAATGTTAAAACAGATGACGAGTTGGAAAGAAAAATGGTTAAGGAGAATGGCCAAAATAAGAGCATTAAAAATGATGATAGCTCCTAAGATGATATATCTGTTTCAGGTATTGACAGGTGGTTTATCAGCAGCATGGTTAAGGGATTGGGACAAATAACTCAATGGTTGGTTTGAAGAAGATAAAAAACGGAGAGTAAGGAAAAGTGGTTAATAGCTAATGAAAAAGATAATGGATGAGGAAGCCCCAGTTTGGAGTTGTAAAGAGATGTGTTTCAAATTGAAAGATTAATGGAGTCGCAACTATTTGAAAATAAATGGGTGAAGTTGGAAAAAGAGATGAGTGGGATAAAGGTGGAATAAGAGCGATCTAGATAAACCTGTTACAGCAAACCACCTTCCCAAGCTGAAGGAGATCAGCAATTGGCAGATGACCTGAATGTGTTCTACTGCAGGTTTGAAAAGAAACCTCAACCACTTATGTGCACAACCTCCATCCCAGACACACCAACAACAGCTAAATCTTCTACAACTGAACCCATCCCATTGTGTTTACAACCCCTAGTGATCACAGAAAAGGAAGTGAAAGATCTATTTCTCAGACAGAAGCCTGGAAAAGCACCAGGCCCAGACAAGATAACTCCTTCTTGCTTAAAAGTCTGTGCTGACCAATTGGCCCCCATCTTCACCCAAATCTTCAACAAATCACTAGAGTTGTGCTATGTTCCTTCCTGCTTCAAACGCTCGACTATCATCCCAGTGCCAAAGAAGCCCTCCATCAAGGAACTGAATAACTACAGACCAGTTGCTCTAACATCTGTAGTTATGAAAACCTTTGAAAGGCTAGTGATGTTCCATTTGAGAGCCATCACGGATCCACTGTTAGACCCCCTGCAATTTGCATACCGAGCAAATAGATCAACAGATGATGCTGTTAATATGGCTCTACACTACATCCTTCAACATCTTGAATCTCCAATGACCTACGCCAGGGTCCTTTTTGTGGACTTCAATACCATTGTACCGGACATTCTCTTAACCAAACTAAATCAGCTAGCGGTACCTGAACACACTTGTAAGTGGATCACAAGCTTCCTAACAGACAGGAAGCAGCAGGTGAAGCTAGGAAAAATCACATCAGATATATGTACAATTAGCACAGGTGCCCCCCAAGGCTGTGTACTCTCACCACTTCTCTTCTCTCTATACACTAATGACTGCATCTCATACGATCCATCTGTTAAACTACTGAAGTTTGCAGATGATACAACAGTGATCGGACTCATTCGAGACAATGATGAATCCGCATACAGACGGGAAGTTGAACAACTATCCTTGTGGTGTGACCAGAACAATCTAGAACTGAACACACTCAAAACTGTAGAAATAGTGGTAGACTTTAAGAGAAACCCTTCCACCCTTCCACCTCTCACAATACTAGACAACACAGTATCAACAGTAGAGACCTTCAAATTTCTAGGTTCTATCATATCTCAAGACTTAAAATGGTCACCTAACATCAAAAACATCATCAAAAAAGCACAACAAAGAATGTTCTTTCTGCGCCAGCTCAGGAAGCTCAAACTGCCCAAGGAGCTGCTGATTCAGTTCTACAGAGGAATCATTGAGTCTGTCATCTGCACCTCTATAACTGTCTGGTTTGGTGCTGCAACCCAACAGGACCGACACAGACTTCAGAGGATAATCAGAATTGCAGAAAAAACAATTGCTGCCAATCTGCCTTCCATTGAGGACCTGTATACTGCACGAGTCAAAAAGAGGGTGGGTAAAATATTTACTGACCCCTCGCATCCTGGACACAAATTGTTTCAACTCCTACCCTCAAAACGTCGCTACAGAGTACTGCACACCAAGACAACTAGACACAAGAACAGTTTTTTCCCGAACGCCATCACTCTACTAAACAAATAATTCCCTCAAAACTGTCAGACTTTATACTAAATCTGCACTTCTATTCTACTAGTTTTTCTCATCATTCCTATCACCCATTTCCTCCCATGTTGACTGTATGACTGTAACTTGTTGCGTATATCCTAAGATTTTTATTAATATTGCTTCTTCATTGCTTATTTGACCCCTATGACAATCATTAAGTGTTGTATCACATGATTCTTGACAAATGTATATTTTATTTTATGTACGTTGAGAGCATATGCACCAAGACAAATTCCTTGTGTGTCCAATCACACTTGGCCAATAAAAATTCTATTCTATTCTATTCTATTCTAATAGGTCCCTTGAAAGGGGCCATGGAAATTTGGAAAAAATGGCAGGGGAAACTAGTATTATACAAATCCAAATCGTTATCGTTATATGTAATAAACAGATAATGAAACAAATTTAAATGCGATAATAGGAAAGTTGAAGGGAAAAGGGATAACTAGAATAGAACAGTTATACGAGGAAGATGGTGGCTGGGCCAGGGAAGTTGGCTACAAATAAATGCAATATGTAAATATTCGAATGAAAGGGAGAATAAAGAAGCACTACTAAGGGAGGAGATAGAGTTAGAGAAAATAATAAGAGAAGAAGGTGATAGCACCAAGGTGCAAGCAAGTAATATATGAAAGATGTTATTGCAAGCAGATGGGTGTGTGTTCCGGGGATTGACTAAATGATGGCAAAGTAAATTACAAGCAGATGTGCAAGAGATGAAGAATATAGTGGAGAATATAAGGGAAATCAAGAATATAAGGGTTAGAGAAATTTATTTATTTATTTATTCGATTTTTATGCCGCCCTTCTCCTTAGACACAGGGCGGCTTACAACATGTTATCAATAGCACTCTTTAATAGCCAGCATATTTTCCCCACAATCCGGGTCTTCATTTTACCCACCTCGGAAGGATGGTAGGCTGAGTCAACCTTGAACTGGTGATGAGATTTGAACCGCTGATCTACAGATCTACAGTCAGCTTCAGTGGCCTGCAGTACAGCACTCTACCTGCTGCGCCACCCCAGAGAAGGAAAATACTACATAAGTGGTATCACACACCTGCTCAACTTGCATACTTTCAGCAGAATGTTAAGAATACTTGTTGGCACAGGTGTGAAAATAAGGAAGTGTTTATGCATATGATTAGGGAATGTCCGGAAGTGCAGAAATTTTGGAAAAAAGTGCAAGAGGATATTAATAGGATGTTAAATATACGATGGACAATTACAAAAGAAGGGGCGGTATTAGTTAAAAGTCTGTGGAGAGAGGTGGCATACAAATCTAATAAATAATAATAATAATGAGATGGGAGATTTTAGAGAAATAAAAGAAGCAGCGATAGAAAGCACTCAGGCGGTAATAGTCCTAGGTTGGAAGGATGCGACAAAATTGACAATACAAAATTGGTATTGGTACGTGGTGGATCATATTCAGTTTGAGATTATGGATAAGAGGATGAATTCAACTAATGAAACTAATCTACGGGAACTGATTTACTTGTCCAAATTGCAACTATAGTAATTTTTTGACTCCTATAGTAATTTTTATCATAACTACTCATCCATTTTCATCTGCATGAATGAATTTTGGATTTAATTTTGATTTAACATAGATAACTATTCCCCATTTTTTGACCGCTGCAAGGAAGGAAAAGACTTCCCCAAGGCTTAGAGAATGTAAAATGGCACCATCTTCTTTTTTAATATGAGTTTCCTGAAGACATATTATATTAAAGTTTTGTTGTAAAAGTTTGTGAAAAATATTTTTCCTTTTGCTAGGTGTGTTCAATCCATTAATATTAACTGAAAATCTTATTTCATTGTATCGCGATTTAGTTTGTGGGTTCTCTTTCCTTTTTCTTCCTTGCCTCCATCTGTGTTCTTGTCGTTGGGCCTTCTCTTCCATATTCCTCCCTTGTTGCTTTAACTCCAACTTCTTTGTTTAAAACAGTGTATTTCAACCTTTTTTCTTCAGGAGAACTCTTTGGTGTCATCAGATTTCTGGCAGAACCTTTACTATGTACTGGTACTAATTATGTCCCTTCAAGGCGAGCCTTGAACATTAAGGAAGGAATTTAATTAAAACAAAATGTATGTAACTGAATGACAAAATTAGGGGGGGGGGGAAACTTGCAACTTTTTTTGATGATTGATATTAGTTACTAACCAAATACCACATTTTATTCATGGAAAATTAGATGGTACACTGCAATCTTCAGGCTGCTGTAGTTTCAAAACTACTTGGCCTTTCAAGTTGATTTTTGGCAGGTGTACAAGAACACAGCAGCAATGAGGACTTCCAATTTGCACTTTCCTTCAAGTTGTTGAAAAAATATAAGAGTTCAATCTGAGATGGTGAGGTGGGGCTAATCCTTAAAATTGGTCCACTTGACAGAATAACCTTTTGGCATCTTCTACAGAGGTGATATTATATTTTGTGCTGACCACGGTTACCAACATACCCTCAGGAATTAGCCACCTAAAGGATATTTTATTTCTACTTAATTTGTTGGCTGGAGTTTGATAAGGTTTTGGCTTTTCTCGAACACGTGGGATTTGATGAAGTACTACTATTTCTTTGCCCTTTGCAGTGTTTTCTTTCAATAGATTGTAGACCTCATCCCTTGTAGTTCATTTGGTAAATCTAATGTGTACTTCTCTAGCTAATCAATTTCTTCTTGTAAAACTTGTAAAGAATCTATATATTTCATCTATTTGTTGAGTCATTTCTTGAGGGGTTTTGTTTGTAATAGTTGCAAGTATTTCTGCCATTACTTGGAGTAGGTCTTCATCATTTGATTCGGTGACATTCTGAAATCAGGAAGAACATTGATTTTTTGAGTTCTAGGTTTATTATTGCCTCTTCTATGTTTTTGTTAACATATTCCATTCTGCATTCCACAAATTGCAATCAATTTTCCATTCATTCATTTAGTTCCTCCATTTTCTTAATATTTTGGTCATTTTGTGTAAGAATTCCATGAACAGTCTCCCTTCTTTCATCGAGGCGCCCTACACAATCATCAATTCTTTTAATGTCCTTCATTGCACCCATGTTACCTCTCATTGTCTCATAATTGTGGTCTATTGACTCTTGCATTTTTATCATCATCTCTTGCGATGAGGCTAGAGTAATGGATGATGCTTGTTTAGTTTGTGTAGTTGGTCTTTTGTCATTGGGGGCATTTCTGTATTACATTGGGTAACCAGAGTTGAGGGCTGAGCTGGGGCCTTCTTCCAGGCCTTGGTTATCGTATTTGTGCTTGTAGATGACATTCTGAATTCCAAACTGATTCCAGTTTAATCATGCAAGGTGGGTTATTTGAGTTTCAATACTATCTATCCCAATTTGGTATCTTTCCTGATTGGATATTTAGTAAATACGTGACAGCTTAAATGTATTATAGATTTATATTAAACAATAATTATAAATATTTATTTATTTATTTTATTTATTATTTGGATTTGTATGCCACCCCTCTCCGAAGACTCGGGGTTATGATGTAAAACACTAGATAGCAATTTAGTATTTGATTTTTCACTAGTTAAGGTTATTGCAAACTGTATAAAAATTTTAAACTTATGAATTTATAAATGATTCCTAATATGGACCACAATCAATAGATAGATGTAAATTGGTATATTCAATATGGGTTGAGAAAACGAAGCTCAAGAAAATTAAGTTAAGAATTAAGTATAATTGTAAATCCAATCAGCATATGTATATAGGTAGAATAAATAAATACAGAATCAGAATCAAATATCGCAATAGAAAATTCAATTAATTAGGTGTAAATTAGGTATAAATTAATAATTTATTTCAAGTGTTAATTCATCATAAAGGTAATTTAACTAATCTGAATAATTATATCCTTCTCAAATTAGATCCAAATGTCATATCTCTAAAAGAGTATTGAAAAGATAATATAGGTTATAATTAATATATGTCAATAATAAATAAAGTAGTTCTATATAAATGTAACAATAATAGCAATACTAATAGTAATAAGTGTAATAGTAATATTATACAGTAATAACTAACACAACAGTAACTATAAGACTTATTCAAGTAACGGGGGGGGGGGGTTAGGAAAGAAAGGAGAAGTCAAAAGTATAAGAATAAGAAACAAAAAAAGATGTAACGTGTTAGTTTAGTAAAATCTCAAAGTTTTTACTCATGGTATATTATCAGCAAAGAGTCTTAAATCAGCAAAATGTTCTTGAGTTTCAACAATGCTTCAAAGAGCCCCCCCCCTTTTTTCTTGGCTGATTTAATAGTCCCGTTCAGTAAGTCAGGAAATGCACATTCAGAAAGGGTTGGGGATTCAGGAGTTTTTCAGTCACTATTTTTAAATTCACTGAGTTACAAAAACTGAGAGGCTAGAAATAAAAAATGAAATAAGCGGTGAAAAGGAAGGGAATAACCTCTGGTTTTGTGACTCAATCTGCTCTAATTAGTCTGTCAAAACAACTTTCTCTCACCATCAACACTTGCAGGTAACTTTTTCCCTTGGCTGTTCCATCCAATGTTATTTCCACTCTACCACTGCAATTGTTTCGCATGGAGTCCAGCAGAATATCCAGATGATACAGGGATTGACTCAAAAGAATCCACTTATTCGGCCTATTGCTGCTCATTTTCTGCTGCCATTAGCCAGAAACCACAATCACAGTTGCCGCCTTTTGACCGATATGGCACAGTCTCTTGCCGAAGTCAAATGCCATAGAAGGGGTTCAAAATCCATTACAATCCACAGGCATCGATCAATCCTAAACGTCCTTTACTCATCTCACTCCAACTATGTTTCCTCATTTCCTTGCAGCTTCCTTGAGCACGTCTTCAGACCAACCCAAAAGGCCAGTTCCTTCGCGAGTCGACTAAAGGGATTCCCCTGCTGTCTGATGGGTCTGCCGATCTTAAATCTATTGAAGGAATGAATACTACTAAAAAACCAAAGAGTACTAAGCCTTGAAGGGTTTGATCTTCAATTCGTGTGGCACGCCTTCTTAACAGCTGAAGATCATAAAATACCAAAATATTTTAAACATTGCCACATAAGAAGGGCTCTAATAGATACCTGGCAATACATAAAAAACCACAATATCACTGCATACCAAAATACAGTATCCCCAACTGAAGCAATAATATACTCGAATGCCATACTCTCCAATAAAACTATAACATATGAACAATTACTAAATGACAACAATGACTTAATTACTAAACAAAAACGGGAAAAGGGATTAATGTTGATTGTTTACTCTACCTACAAATTAAATCAAAATACAAAGAACATAAAACTAAATTTGGTTTTCAAAAAATTAATATGCTAGATAGGATTATCCTAGGCCCAGAAGGAAAAACAGTATCCAAAATTTACAATTTTCTTTTAGAACACGATGCAATAGAAGAAGTCAAAGGGACAATGGTTGCATGGGCCCAAAATTTTGGTTACTCAATTAACTTAAATGAATGGGAAAAAATTTGGACTACAAACTATAAATTAACAATGGCAACTTCCTATAAGGAAATACAAGATGCCCTACTGGTGGCATCTACACCTGTTAGACTCACCAAAATGTTTCCGAATATGTCACCTCTGCTGGAAATGCAAAAAGGAACCCAGAACTTACTACCATATTTGGTGGACCTGCAGCATCTCTAAAAAATACTGGCAAAAAATCAAAAACCTAGATCAGATTACCTCTCAGACAATTCAAATTAAACTAGAGCTATTCCTTTTAGGAATTGTTAGGCAAAATATTAAAAAAGAAGAGTACATTATTTTTCACATTCTTACTACAGTGACAATTTTATATGTGCAGTTTTGGAAGCAAGAAAAAACTCCAACTACCTTAAATATCTTAACTAAAATTATGGAATATGCAGAAATGTCCAAACTCACAATGGAGATCCAAAATAGGGATGAATTTGACTTCTACAAGGCCTGGGTGAAATGGTACCATTGGCTATCTCAAAAAAACCCAAACTTAATTACCATTTTAAAATAAGAAAAAACTTAGTTACAATCTTATCTGCTGTCAACATGATATGAAATGAAAACAACTTCATAGTTTATGTCTCAAAAGGCATTGATCGAGACATCTTGAAGACAAACACCAAACCCTTTGAACTAAACCCCAGATATCAAGGGGTCTAGGACTTTCCACTTCTCCGCTTGGCCATGCCTGGTTGGTCCCAAGTATTCTGCCCCAGACATTGGGTGCTGCCTTTTCTCCTTGGCTGAATTGGCCCAAGGTCTTTGGCCCAGCCCTTCTGTCCCAGCTCCTTCCGTCCCAGCCTCTTCGTCCCAGCCCCTTCACCAAACAGGCCCAAAAGCCCATTCACCCTGGGTTTTTGGATGCACAGGACACTTCACCAAAAGCCAATCAGAGGCATGCTCTTCCCTCCCTCCTCCCCTGACCTTTGGACCAGGTACTGGAATCAATCATCAAACCAACAAGAGTCCTGGAGGCCAGTAATGTTCAAGCGGGACAGGGGAACTCTGAGTCAGGGCATGGGGCATCAGGAACAACAGGAGCTGGAACTGGCGGATGAACCAGAGAATCAAGGCTCACTGCAACAAGGAGAGAGCGATGAAAAACTAAGTGTACATGCATGGATCTGGGCAATGTCAGATGGTAGGTCAGGGTGCTGGGTGTGGGGCATCAGGAACAATAGGAGCTGGAACTTGCAGATGAAGCAGAGAATCAAGGCTCACTGGAACAAGGAGAGAGCGATGAAAAACAAAGTGTACATGCATGGATCTGGGTAATGTCAGATGGTAGGTCACTGGATTGATGACCTTTCGACAGGAAAGGTCCTACAAAATGTTGGTCAAGCGGCTGGGTTTTTCAGAGGAAAGGTATTTGGTGGAGTGTCTTTCCGAGAACGATCCGCAAATCGTTTGTAGTCTTCCTTGGCTTTGGTCAAGGAATGCTGGACCTGGTCGTGTACAACGTGCAGTTTAGTCACAAAATCTCCAGCGACTGGAACTGGGGAATCAGAGAATATGAGTGGAAAAAATTGAGGGTGGAAGTTGTAGTTTGTGCAGAACAGCGTGGTCTGCGTGGAAGTATGTTCAGAGTTGTTAAAGGCAAACTCGGCTAAGGGAAGATATTTCACCCAATCTTTCTGTCAGTCGTGGACAAAACAGCTCAGGTGTTGCTCCAGGATGCCAATAACATTTTCGGAAGCCCCATCTGTCTGGGGGTGGTAGGTGGAAGCCAAGGAAACTTGGACCTGGAGTGCAGTCATAAGTTCTTTCCAAAATGTGGCAGTGAATTGAGGTTCTCGGTCAGATACTATGGTGTCAGGTAGGCCATGTAGTCTGAAGATGTGCTGGATAAATAGTTGAGCAGTGATTTGAAATGCACCATCTTGGTTAGCATGTCCACCACCATGAGCACGGCTATAAATCCAGCGGAAACAGGTAAACAGATCAGGAAAGTGATGGAAATGCCCCCCCCCCAAGGTCTTTCAGGTGTAGGCAAATGCCATTGTACTCCTGTGGGGGGGCGTGTTCCTGTGGCTGTCTTGGCTTGGCGACAATGGATGCAAGAGTCCCAAAAGGTTCGGGATACAAGGAGTACTGTCTTGAAAAGGCCAATGGCCAGCTGCAGGGTTATCATGGCACTGGTTGAGAGGTCTCGGAGTGGGCCCACTGGAACATATAACAGAGTCTTCGGAGAGGGGCGGCATACAAATTTAATAAATCTAAATCTTGATAACATAGTAGGTCTTCGGAAAATGTCCATGGTGAATCAGGGTCGAGGTCTTGTTTCTTTTGGTCTACAAAGGCATCTTGGCGTTTCACTTCCCAAATTTCTTCTCAAAGATGTACCATATTTTGTACAGCTGCGATTGATGCGAGGGGTAGGATGATATGAAGTGGCAATGGTTCTTTGGCTTGGTTGTACTCAGGTTTGTGAGACAAGGCATCGGCTTGCTTGTTATCCCACTTGGAGGTGTAGGGGATTCTGAAGTCGAATCTGGCAAAGAAAAAGGACCATTGGATCTGTCTCTGGCTTAACTTCCTGGCAGCTTGGAGGAATTCCAAGTTTTTCTGGTCAGTTCTGACCTCTACTTGGTGACAGGCTCCTTCCGGGTGATGTCTCCAGGCTTCGAAGGTGATCTTGATTGCTAAGAGTTCTTTTTCCCAAATGGTGTAGTAGCACTCGGCTGGGTTTAGTTTTCTGGAATAGTAAGCACAGGGAAACAGGCCCTCCCTCTTGGCATGTTTGAAGAAATATGGCCCCCACTCCAACATCGGAGGCATTGGCTTCTACAACAAAAGGACAAGACAGATCTGGGTACTGGAGGATACATGAAGACTTTTTTCAGGGTCAAGAAGGCTTGTTGCTCTGCATCACCCCATTGAAATTTAACTCCTTTCTGGAGAAGTTGAGTGAAGGGCGCAGTCAAGGTGGCAACACTGGGAATGAAAGTTCAGTAATAGCTGACAACTCCCAAATTTTTTTGAACATCTTTAACTTGACATGGGGGTTGCCATGTTTGCAAGGCATCAAGTTTTCCGGTGTCCATGGCAATGCCTTCGGGAGAAATAACACATCCTAAGAATTCAATGGAAACCCGGAAAAATTGACATTTTTCTAACTTGGCATAAAGGTGGTTTTCTCTCAGGCATTGAAGGACTTATGGGTGTCGCAGGTGGGCTTCTCTGGAAGGGGAGTAAATCAAAATGTCATTGAGGTAAATAACCATGAATCGGTCCAAAAAATCTCTAAAGATGTCATTCATGAAATGTTGAAACACTGCTGGAGCATTGGTAAATTCAAAAGGCATCACAGTAAACTCAAAATGGCCATAGCAGGTCCCAAACGCAGTCTTCCACTCATCCCCATTTCGGAAGCGACTGAGATTGTAAGCACCCTGCAAATTGATCTTGGTGAAGATGGTTGCTGTTCGAAGGCACTCCATGAGTTCAGAGTTCAAAGGCAATGGGTATCGGTTACAGACTGTAATGGAGAGCAGAGGCATAGATCTCCAGTTATCTTTTTGATAAATAGTATTGGGGCAGACAGTAGTGAAGAGGAGGGTTGGATGAAACCCCTGGCCAGGTTTTTGTCTACAAAGTCTTTTAAGCAGCCAATTCAGGTTCTGACATTGAGTAGAGGCACGCCCCAGGAAGTGTAGCTTCTGCTCTGGCAATCTCTCACTACTTACCAGAGCTTACAAAACTTTCGCCAGACCCATCCTCGAATACAGCTCATCTGTTTGCAACCCATATCGTATCTCAGGCATTAACCCTTGAAAATGGTCAAAGATACTTCACCAGAAGAGCCCTTCGCTCCTCTACTCGAAACAGAATACCCTACAAGACTAGACTTTCAATCCTGGCTCTAGAAAGCTTAGAACTAAGACGCCTTAAATATGATCTAAGTATTGCCCAACAAGATTATATGCTGCAACATCCTTTATTTAGCTAGCTAAATACATACATACATGCATAAATAAATAAGGTATTTTTTCTGGCGGAATTGTTTTGCTTTTCCAGAATTGAGCAAATTTTCCAGAATTGAGTGAATGATATTCTTGCTTCTGTTGTTACATATGTCCTTAAATACAGTGTTCTTTTGGGGTATTTTTCCCCCCAGATTCCTAACACATTTCCAGATTCTTAATACATTCCAGAGTGAATTCTATTTCTTCTTTTATTATCTCAGATAGCCACTTGTGGATTACTTTCCAAAATTCTTTCATTTTGGAACAAGTCCACCACAAGTGAAAGAAGGTTTTCATTACATTTCCAACATTTTGCTTTTAAATTTGGGTAAATTTTAGCCAATCTTGATAGTCATAAATGCCATCCATATAACATTTTATGTAGTTTTCTTTGAATACCACAGATTTCGGGGGGGGGGGGGGGGTTGGCAAAGAATTTTTTTTTCTCTCCACTCACAGTACAATAAAAATTATAACAACATCAAATTGTTTTACAATAAATCAATTTCAGGAAGTTATAGAATACAATGCTACCACCTTCACTTTTGACATCTGAATAAAAATAGCTACCCAATTTTTTAATTCTATAGAAATAGAATTAAGCTGTTCCAAATTCTAGTATCTCACATTGAATAGGCTGAAATGTTTCAAATCTCTCCTAATCGCTTTCATATCAATTTTCATATATAATCAATAGCCTTTACAAATAGTTAGCACCTATTAATAAAATACCCTTAAAAAAACCATTTGAAAATTCTTACAGTAGCGTTGTCAAAGAGGAAAAAATAAACCTAATAATATCACCAAATATTGCCTAATTAATCCAATTACCAACCTAATTACTAATTGCTTTATTTAAAAATTAAAAGGATAGAATCAAAATAAAATTAAATCTATAAAAAATAAAATGAAAGTAAGTCTCTAAAAAAATTAAAAAGTAAGACAGAGAATAGAAAATTACACCAAATAGATAAGATAAATATAGGGGTAAAGATGCAGCAGAATAAAAAAAGAAAGCTAGAAAAAAGAAAAAAAGCACAAAACAAAAAAAGAAACAAGAGGAGGAAAGAGCAAAGAACTTTCCTCTTCTCAATGACTTCTCCACCCATCTCTTTATAGCATTTTCCAAAATTTGCAAAGTTTTAAAATTGCTTTATAAAAAAGAACATACCCAACAGAATCCTCCAACACAAACAAAGAAAAGAAAAGAAAGAAATTTCCTTGATAGCCCACTGGGGTCAACTTTTATATATAAAGCTGCATACCCAGCTGAATCATTGTGCCCTTGTCTAGTTTTATCGCTGCAAACCCAGCAGAATCATCATGCCCTAATCTAAGTTGTTGGTCCCAGTGAATAAAAAAGAAAATTCCCCTTCCCTAATTCTGACCCAATTTATAATTCAAAAATTAATAATATGCTCTTCCAAGTTTGTGATCCAGATTGTCTGAAATTTATCTAAGGTAATTTCTCCATCATTGTTCATAAAAAAAAATTTAAAGGGAAGGAAGAAAGCTCTCCAATATCCAACCGGGATCTAATTATAAATATAACACTGGATGTCCAGCTAAATTTTTTATGCCCTACTCTAACTTTATCACTACAAGCCCAGCAGAATTCTCATACCCTATTTAAATTGACCCCAATAGGTAATAGGAAAAGCTTCCCTTTCTTCAATCCATATTTTTGATAGTTTTAAGTTAATAAAGTAAATAACACAATTTCATTAGAAAATAGCTTAAACCAGTTCATTTCTTATCTAAGTAAATTCATTCCATTATTTCATTATTAATTCCATTTTCAATACTTGTTTCTTATATTCTTGCCATCAAATCCATATATTTCCATATACACATGTGATTCTGATAAATCCTAAGTTCTAGATTTAATTTTAAATTTTTCCAAATATTAAATTTTTCTCCATTAAACATTTTCAATTTTTGCAAACTTTTAAAATTGCTTTGTATATAAAGAAAAAAAATTCCTTAGAAAATAGCTTATTCCAAGAATCAGTTCATTTCTTATCTAGATAAGTTCATTCCATTCTTAATTCATTTTTAATACTTATTTCATACACGTTGTATCTTATATATTATAAAAATCTTATAGAATCAATTACGTGTTCCTAAAGTTTAAGATCATTTTCTTATATTCTTGCCATCGCTTAGCATACTTCACTCCTCTTCTCCATTCAGATCATATATTTCCATATAAACATGTGTTTCTTTTATATCCTAAGTTCTGGATTTAAATTTAAATTTTCCCAAATAGTAATTTTTTAAGAAAAAGATCTAATAAAAAATTTATACAAAGAGTCTGTCAAAGCCTCATTATAACCAGTATCATATAAAACATAAAAAGCTTTTTACTTATTAAATAATTCCCCTTTCCTCAAACCATATATTCTCCAAAACAAAATACATTCCCTCTAAAATTATACTGCAGATCTTTCCCATTCCTCTCCGTGACCATGTTATTCAAATCTTCCCATTGTTATTAAAATCTTATTCAAATCTTCTCATTGCATTTACTTCCCGAATCCAAAATCGCAATTCCAAGATGGAAAATCAGCTCTCAAAGCCACACGACAGCCACACAACGGCCCCAAGATGACACATCATTTCCTCAAAGACAAAAGGGATAATTTCAAAAGTAAAGCAAACATACACCATAATCCTAATAGACATATTTATAATAAAGTCTAATTTAATTTAAGTCTCCATTTAAGAGTTTTTAAGTCTTCATTTAAATCCTTTAGTAAAAATCTTCTCCTTCCTTAAAAATCCTATCAGCATCCATATCTCCAATGGGATTAACCAGCATATTCTTCAAACTATATCACCTCCCAGCTTCAAAAAGATTTCTTCTAATTGGCCATAATCCGAAATAGAGCTGGGTAGAACGTTCTTTGCACAGTGTAGATGAATAACCGGCAGCTTCAATCCTTCCAGCAAAAAAGAAATGTAGAACCATCTGGTATGAATATGCATCTTAAAATAAAAATTCCTTGTAGAAGGTCCTCCGACCAGAAGATGGCAGTATATTATCATAGTTAACTATTCTCTTCAACTGTTACAAATGGAACTGGTGTCATCAGAGAAAAAAACCCTAAATAAATCCAAATAAAATCCAAATTGAAGCTCCAAATCTTTGAAATCTTTAAATATCCTTGAAGAAAATAAGGAAAAACAACAATTCTAGGTGATTACTACAATTTTATAGCTTTCCGCTAATTGCCCCGTAACTGAACAGCCACTTCTGCACCAATTATCAGCATTTCTGCTTCCAGGAGTAAAAAAATATGAACAGTCATTTAAGGTCTCCTCCGTCTCTCCGCACTCACCAGCATATCACTTAAAACATTTCTGCACCTCACCAAAGCTTAAAATAGATTCTCATTCCAGATGTTTCCAGGCTTCTTCAATCTCTATGTTGTGTTGTCTTGCGTGGCTACATCAGTGATACATGGTGGCCTGGCTGACCTCGCACCACCATTGGTGCGAGACTAAGTCGGTCCGCCTGGGGGGGCATGCCGGCCCCCAACCAGGCCCCCAGTAGCATCCCCTGCATCACCTCCCCTGCAGGGAGGATCAGGCCCGGTTCAGAAGAACCGGGACCCCCGGACGGTGGGGGTTCAGGGCTTCCCTTGTGAGAGCAAGGGAGCCCCTTGGCGCCGCAGCCATTGACCCCGCCTCTCTTTCCCCAATGAACGTTCTTTAAGCATCTCATTTCCTTGAAAAACCAAAATAGCTGCAGGAAAGGCCCACGTGAACTTTACTCCATTTTTAAACAGGCAACTTGTAATTAGGCATAAAGCAGCCCTCTCTGTCAAGGTTTCCCAGGAGAGATCTCTGAGAACTCTTATCTTATTTGAATCTTGATTGAGGCCAGCACAGCCTTTCAGATGTTTATAAATCATTTCAGCTTTCCTTTCGCTTGCCAGCACCATAACAATCTCTCTTTGCCTCTCTGGATTTCTATGTGGGACACTCCAGTGAACACATTCCATATCCTCCAAATTAATTTGAACTCTGTTCACCTTAACCAATCATGGAGTGCCTCAGCCAACTTCAATCCTGCACCAAAACCTTGTTTAAAACCACGTAAACGCAGGTTTCATCTCCTTTGATGATCCTCTAAATAAGTAAGTCTGTAATTATGCTGCCTGTATACTTCTGCTTGGCCTTTCACTTGGGTCTCTATTTTTAATTTTTTTCTGCTTGTTCTTCTGACCTCTTTTTAACTATTCTGCTTGTTCTTCTGACCTCTTTTTAACTATTTGGACATCCTTGGCAAGACTTCCCAGCACATCCTCGACAGCTTGAAATCTTTCTTTGAGAGATGCAAATATATGAAGCAATTTATCTAATTTTGCTTCAACACTTCCCCCGGGGCTTAGAGCTCCTCCCTCAGCCATCTTTCTTTGTTGTGATATTTGTAGTCACTTTTGCAGATAGCGAAACCTAGAAAGTGTCCGCCCCTTTCAACATTTATCTTCAGCTCTCTTTGATCTTCTTTAATTGCTCTTCAGTTCTGTGTCTTTTAAGGAGTTTAAGGGTGGGGTGGGGTTGGGGGGTTATTTTCCAACTTTTCAAACAGATCAGTCAATGTTTAAATAGAGGCAATCTATTATGCCAGCAAGTAATTTAAATTATTCATTAAGTTGAGTGCTTAATTATTTATTTTGGGGCTAGTTCTTCCTTTTCTTCAAAGGTAGATTCTGGGGAAGGTATGTGTATCAAGAGCAATTATAGTGAACTGATGAGCATGTGATGATTTAATCACCCCAAATCCACCAGCAATCATTTATTAGTTAGGACATTTGATAAAATGGTGTTTCTATTTGCCATGGAACTAACTGTAGATACCATCATCCTGTTCCTTACTCCACAACAAATATCCCTAGTACTTATAATCCCCAAGTATGGTAAATATGAAATCAGGAGAGATTGCTTTTCAGTATAACTGGTGTTTGTGACTGTGTGTGTTTAAGTCTCCCTTTGGAAATCAGGCTGTGCTCAGCTATTTAAATTATTTTGGGCCAGGGTTTTTTTGGTTATAAGTAACATGCAGCAATTTTTTTAGTAGCTGGAGAATGATAGCCAGGCATTACAATCTGATTGTAATCACAAATATCTGAGTGACCTCATAAAATCAACTCATTATTTGAAAAAGAGGCCACTGCCCATATGTTGCCATGGTTCTGGGAATTCTATGATGTCAGGAATGATGCTAAAGTGATGGCACAGAGGTGGCATTATCCTGCAGCCCCATATAGAATAACTGCATAGAATCATTTCAACTGTTAGCTACAGCATTCCAAGGCATCCTTCAGTTGGGTAAATGAGCAGGAAGAGATGAGCATCATGAGATGTATTGCTCCTTCTGTGACCCCAATTTTCCTGTTAGGAATTCTTGTGTATATTGGAAGCTTGGATGGATTTAACCTTCCATGCCCAGCCTCAAACACAACTGGCAAAGGGAATATCAATTTTGACAACCTGCATATTCAGCAGATATTTTATAATTCGATTGAATTTCTTAAGTCATCAACTTTAAATATATGGAGTAGATTAACTAAATCCAATCCTCATGAATATTTGGATGAAAAGGGATCCCATGAAAATCTTCTAATAACCCAGTATGAATCATCCAATGTCCTAGAAGAAGGACTCAAAGCAAAAATAACCAAAACGGAAGAGACTCAAGACTTGGAATTCCAAAAATATTTTACTACTGAAATTTTGGAAGCTTCTAGGAACATCAGCTTGACAACTAAATGCTATTTAGGAAGATTAAAGAACCATCAGAATGTGATACAGAGAGATCATTGGCCTCAAAAACATCCAAGAGAAAAAGAGACCGCTGTTAGATTACCAACAAAGAGACAAAAAATAGCAAACCTTCCATGCCCAGCCTCAAACACAACTGGCAAAGGGAATATCAATTTTGACAACCTGCATATTCAGCAGATATTTGAAAATTCGATTGAATTTCTTAAGTCATCAACTTTAAATTTATGGAGTAGATTAACTAAATCCAATCCTCATGAATATTTGGATGAAAAGGGATCCCATGAAAATCTTCTAATAACCCAGTATGAATCATCCAATGTCCTAGAAGAAGGACTCAAAGCAAAAATAACCAAAACGGAAGAGACTCAAGACTTGGAATTCCAAAAATATTTTACTACTGAAATTTTGGAAGCTTCTAGGAACATCAGCTTGACGACTAAATGCTATTTAGAAAGATTAAAGAACCACCAGAATGTGATACAGAGAGATCATTGGCTTCAAAAACATCCAAGAGAAAAAGAGACCACTGTTAGATTACCAACAAAGAGACAAAAAATAGCAAACCTTCCATGCCCAGCCTCAAACACAACTGGCAAAGGGAATATCTATTTTGACAACCTGCATATTCAGCAGATATTTGAAAATTCGATTGAATTTCTTAAGTCATCAACTTTAAATTTATGGAATAGATTAACTAAATCCAATCCTCATGAATATTTGGATGAAAAGGGATCCCATGAAAATCTTCTAATAACCCAGTATGAATCATCCAATGTCCTAGAAGAAGGACTCAAAGCAAAAATAACCAAAACGGAAGAGACTCAAGACTTGGAATTCCAAAAATATTTTACTACTGAAATTTTGGAAGCTTCTAGGAACATCAGCTTGACGACTAAATGCTATTTAGAAAGATTAAAGAACCACCAGAATGTGATACAGAGAGATCATTGGCTTCAAAAACATCCAAGAGAAAAAGAGACCACTGTTAGATTACCAACAAAGAGACAAAAAATAGGAAACCTTCCATGCCCAGCCTCAAACACAACTGGCAAAGGGAATATCAATTTTGACAACCTGCATATTCAGCAGATATTTGAAAATTCGATTGAATTTCTTAAGTCATCAACTTTAAATTTATGGAATAGATTAACTAAATCCAATCCTCATGAATATTTGGATGAAAAGGGATCCCATGAAAATCTTCTAATAACCCAGTATGAATCATCCAATGTCTTAGATGAAGGACTCAAAGCAAAAATAACCAAAACCAAGACTCAAGACTTGGAATTCCAAAAATATTTAACTACTGAAATTTTGGAAGCTTCTAGGAACATCAGCTTGACGACTAAATGCTATTTAGAAAGATTAAAGAACCATCAGAATGTGATACAGAGAGATCATTGGCTTCAAAAACATCCAAGAGAAAAAGAGACCGCTGTTAGATTACCAAAAATGAATATCAAAGAAGGGACAAAAGGGAACAAAGAGGTGACTCCTGATTTGAAGATTCAAAAGGAATCATATCAACAAATTTCAGATACTCAGATGTTTAATAGGTGGCCAAAGGTGATTCTTAAAGAAGGAATAATAGAAAACAAAGATAAATCTCCTGAATTGGAGACTGAAAGGGAAGCATCTCAAGAAATTTTAGAATGTCTGAAGTTTAAAAGCTGGCTTAACATGATTTTCAAAGAAAAAGTAATAGAAAACAAAGAGAAAATTCCTGACATGGAGATTCAAAAGGAAGCATCTGAAGAAAATTCAGAAGGTCTGAATTTTAGGAAGTGGCCGAAATTAACTGTCACAAAAAGAACAAAAAGAAAAAAAGTGGAGATCCCCAAATTTCAGATTCAAAAGGAGTCATCTCAAGAAATTTCAAATACTAAGAAGTTTAAGAGGTGGCCCAAGGTGATTCTTGAAGAAAAAATAATAGCAAACAAAGAGAAAACTCCTGACTTGGAGATTCAAAAGGAACCATCTAAAGAAATTGCAGAATGTCTAAAGTTTAAGAGTTGGTTGAAGAAGATTCTGAAAGAAAAAATAATAGAAAACAAAGAGAAAATTCCTGACTTGGATATTCAAAAGGAAGCATCTCAAGAAAATTCAGAAGGTCTAAAGTGTATGAAGTGGCTGAAAGTGACTTTCAAAGGAGGAACAAAAGGAAACAAAGAGGAGACTCCGGAATGGGAGATTCAAAAGGAGGCATTTCAAAACATTTCAGATACTCAGAAGTTTAAGAGGTGGCCAAAAGTGATTCTAAAAGAAAAAATAATAGTAAACAAAGAAAAATCTCCTGACTTGGAGATTCAAAAGGAAGCCTCTCAAGAAAATTCAGAAGGTCTGAAGTTTATGAGGTCACCGAAAGTAACTGTCAAAGAAAGAACAAACAGAAACAAAGAGGAGACTCCTCAATTGGAGATTCTCAGATACTTAATTATCAAATTTATGCGTGCCCACAAAATAAAGTGCAGGAAAACCATTATCCGGAGGTCTTGTACTAAACTGATCAATACAATGAATTCTATCTTGACAAAATTCATTAGTTCAGCAGAGATGGACAGGTTACTCTCTCCTATTGGGATCTTTTTGCCAAGAAAAAATGGAAGCAATACTCCAACAGCAAGCTCCAGAAAAATGCTGATACCCACTGATGAGGTAAAAGCAACCTAGATAATTAATCATAATAAGTACACTCTTAGGAGTTTTATCAAGACTTGGTTTCTTAGGGGAAACCAAGGGGACCAACTTGGTGTAAATTATCTGCACATTCATTTCTGTAATAGCAGTTACTGTTCTAGAGTAAAAACCCTTTTAGATTGCTTATAGTAATGTTTGAACACCATTTTTCTTTATGATTTCCCTGTTTATTCCCAAGCTAAAGCAACAGGTATATTTATGTAAGATTTTACATCTAGGGAGAGTGGCATATAGTACAACGGTAAAGTAACTGAAACCTGAAAACAAAGAAAAACAATGAGATTCATCGGAATTAAAAAAAGGTTTCAGATAAAATTATATTGTTTTTAAAAAACTGAATTGGTAGAATAGCTGTTGCTTTTAAAGGATAAGTGAACCCAAATATACCCATCCCCCTGAAAGCTTTTTATAGATTGGAAGAATTGAAAGAATCTGCAATATCTCTTATGTAAAGATGATAACGTTTTTTTTTTAAAAAGGATTTACAGAACAACGTTAGAGTCAAATGTTTGTTGCACACGATGATGATGGGCCATTTTCTCTGGCCGGATTTAACAACTTAATTTCTGCTTTTGAATTTTGACTCACTAAAGGGTCAAAATGTATTTTGAAATAGGTATCTTTAAAAATAAATAATAAATTTGTCAAAAACTTTCTAAACAGGAGGCACAAATGAAAGTTGGATAATAATAGAAAGATAATAAAAGATAAAACCAGTGCTTGTTTACCTAATTCCTGGCTACTTAAAAAAAATAATTTTTACCCTGATAATTACGGTTTCTCCCATAATTAATTACTAATTAATCCCATAGCACAGAGATGGCTTCAAAACTTTTAGCAAAGAGTTCTCTGCCCGCTTGCTGGATGGGTGTGGCCATGTTGGATGTGGCCTAGTCAACCTCCTGCACCATGGTGGTCGGAGGGGCATTTTTGCCTTCCTTGGACTCTGAAGGCTTTCCTTGAACCTCTGGAAGGCAAACATGGCTCCCACTTCTGTTTCCGGTCTTCCCGAACTTCTAGTCAGCCCATTTTTGCACTCCCTGAGCCTCCATGTGGACCCTGCATTTTATCTGCATCCAAAACAGGTCTCCTGGGAGCGGCGGGATGGGTGGGGCCAGCCAGATGTGGGATTTGGTGGTTCTCCGAACTGCACAGAATCTAAGTTAGAGGTTCTCCTGAACACCTGCAAACCCTCAGCAGCCCACTCCTGTGACCTAGCAGCAACAATACTTTTCCCATTCATATTTATAGGAGTACGTTTGATCAGTGGTTTATGAAGATTTTGCTAATGTTTTCTAAATTTATCTTTTATAAAATATATGATTTATGAACGTCAATTTTAAAGATTCTGCTGGTGAGGTGGGTTTTTCTCCTTTTCCTGATAAAATCAAATGGGTATTTTGGGGCTAAGAGGTGCTTTGGCATACAGAGTTCTGGCTTTTCCATCTGTCTGGTACTCAGCAGACAAGATAGATGGGGGGAAATTGCCAAGGAAGATAACAAGACTGCATGGAGGGCACAAAAGTTCTGAAACTTGAATTGGTAAGGACCTCTGATATAGCACAGTATAAATCAATAATAAACTAGGATTCTAAGTTCAAGTTAATAAAACATGATTTAAAACCTATTATGGATTAATACAGCATCTTCAAGAAGTGGGGTTTTGATTGTAGTTGTTGCTAAACTTTATATTGTGCTATTGGCTGAGACCTTCAAATTAAGCAACTTCTAGCTTAACATTACCTAGAACTAGGCAGTTACAGAACAGTCCGATATATACTGATGAGTACAAATTCCCCTCTATGTCATTAGTGAGAATAAGAAAATGTTGCAATACATGAAAACCTATCTTTCATTTTGCTTTCTTTGTTTACTCTTGCAGATTGCAAGGCAGAGAATTCCAAAACAAAGGAATGGAATCCTTTCTCCTTTCCTATTGGCTTTTTCTCTGACACTTTTGGTATCGATTATTATTATAGGGCTGATTGTAATAAGGGTAAGCTAAAGTATTTTCCTAAAGATCCTTATATTATTTTATTAACCCTCTATAGCGCAAAGCCCAGTAATGAAAAAACAAAAATTTCCAACTTTCAAAATATTGTTTTTGTAAAGAGCTAATATTTCCTTAAACACTAACTCGCGGAGATCACATTATTCTAGTAGGATTTAATATTTAACCTCAAAGAACTACAGCAGATGAGACAGTGACATAGGAATATCACAAGATAGAGTGGGACTGGTTTTTATAAAATTATTTGCGAGGGGGTCAAATATACATAACTAAATGGGTGTATAGAGTTAGATTCATTCTACTCCAAGTCTGATAGGCAACACCGGGCTGGTAGGCTTGATTCGGTCCATAAGACCCAGCTACTCTGGCCTAGAGGTGGAGCTCTCGCCTCACAAGTTATTTATTTTATTTATATATTTGATCTAATTTATATATCTCAAATTCCCAATTTTAGATAAACAATATTTATAAAATAGTATAAAATCAGTTTTAAAACCCCTTTTAGCAACCTTCATATCCTTTGCGGCCAGATCTAAAAGGTGTCTCTTTAGCCCAACGGGGTCTGTGGAACTGAGGACCCCTGCCACACCTTGCCAGCTAAGCGCCCCTCCGCCTCTCACCTGCCTGAGGAAGAGCAGCCACTTCCACTATTGCTGCCTGAAGGGAGCTCCCCCCACTGCTGCTGCCTGAAATATGCTGCTTTCCTTCCTGCACAAAGCTTGCTCCCAGATTGCCTGAGGAGCTGCCACCCCCGTTGCTGCTCTAGTGAGCCGACTAACAGGGAAGGAAGAAAGGAAGGAGGAAAGACACACAGGCAATAGGATGACTCCTCATGCTTCAGCCAGAGTCAGCAGCAGTATGACCACATGCACACTCATTTGGATTGCTGGGTGATTAGGAAGGAAGGACACTGTTTCCTCTGCCTGCATCCTTGCATTTTCTCTGGTGAAGCTGCCATTTTGATCACTTCTTCTCTGCCGGTCCCAATAGGTGAGACAAGTACTATAACTACGCTATCTCTCCCTTTGATCTTCCTTGTAAGAAGTATACATATTTGTAAAAAGTATTCTGCTACACTGTTACTGTATTAAATAATATATTACTACACCAGTTGGTTCAGAATACATTTTTCCTTCTTTTCCACCTCTAAAATCTAGGCGCAACTTATACTCTGGTACATGTTATGCTCCGAATAATATGGCATCCCTCACAATTTCACCTCTCTTTTTGACTTAAACAGATCTATTGTCGTGATATCTTCACAGGAAAGGAAGGGAGCCCTCTGGAAACATGGTAACTTTTCCTGGAGATCAGTACAGTGGTACCTCAAGATACGAACCCCTCGTCTTACGAACAACTCGTGATACGAACCCGGGGTTCAGAAAATTTTTGCCTCTTCTTACAAACTTTTTTCGAGTTACGAACCGGCATTCGGAGACTGCTGGGAAGCCGCGCGGCTGTTTTAAAAGGTGACAACCGGGTGGTGGGGCTTCCCAGCAGCCTCCCGAATGCCGGTTCGTAACTCGAAAAAAGTTCGTAAGAAGAGGCAAAATTTTTCTGAACCCCGGGTTCGGTTCGGGAGGTTGCTGGGAAGCCCCCCAGCCCGGCTGTGACCTTTTAAAACAGCCGCGCGGCTTCCCAGCTGTCTCTGAACGCCGAACGCGGAAGTTCGTGTTTGGCGTTCGGCTTCGGGAAGCTGCTGGGAAGCCGCGCGGCTGTTTTAAAAGGTGACAGCCGGCCTGGGGGGCTTCCCAGCAACCTCCCGAACCCCGAACTTTTGCCGAACTTCCGGGTTCGGGATTCAGGGGGGTGCTGGGAAGCCCCCCAGCCCGGCTGTGACCTTTTAAAACAGCCGCGCGGCTTCCCAGCTGTCTCCGAACGCCAAACACGGAAGTTCGGGTTTGGCGTTCGGCTTTGGGAAGCTGCTGGGAAGCCACGCGGCTGTTTTAAAAGGTGACAGCCGGCCTGATTCCCGAACCCCGAACTTTTGCCGAACTTCCAGGTTCGGGGTTCGGGAGGTTGCTGGGAAGCCCCCCAGGCCGGCTGTCACCTTTTAAAATAGCCGCGCGGCTTCCCAGCAGTCGCGGAACGCCGGTTTTTTGCGTGGGGTTTTTTTGGTTGCACGGATTAATTGACTTTACATTGTTTCCTATGGGAAACAATGGTTCATCTTACGAACCTTTCGTCTTACGAACCTCCCCCTGGAACCAATTAGGTTCGTAAGACGAGGTATGACTGTATTGTGTTTCACTTACCTTTGCTAACGCTTTGGGAATGGGAGCGTGCACATGTGCTTTGCATGCTTGCATTACTTCTGCACATGCACAGAACACTTTTGATGACTCCGGGTGCATGGCAATAGCCCCCTGCCACCGCCATTGGTTCACTCAATCCGGGGTAAACCAATAGCAACCCACCATTGCTGGAGAGACTTAGTTATTTGCAATTCTCTGTTTTGAAAATCCTCTTTATGAGGACTAATCTCCAGATTTATTGGCAATGCACCGTGACTTTCATGTTTAAAAAGAAGGTTTTAGTGCACAGGATGCTACATGTAAAAGTTGAAAACACTGAGAACAAGACTGAATAATGTGCTTTTGTGCTGTCCGAAATTGTACGTATAGTATTGGCTTCTGTTACATTCCGCAACTGGTGCTATATGTTCCCCTCTCATCTTGGCAACTTTAAACAATTTCAGTGCTGAACAAACTTGAGAGGGCATGCATGCTAATGAAGCCCAAAATAAGTAAAGCCCCAAAGAGTTATGTGGTTACCTGCAACATGCACTCTTATCATTGGAAACCATTGCAGGTGTGTGTTTCAGCATACCAGGCACTTAAACCTTCTACTGCCTGCACACTGCTTGTACATGCACAGAAGAGTCTTGTGACTCAAAAGGCCTTTTGACTCCATTTTAAGAAGTGGAAATAAATAGTTCCTGAGTCTACGGAGAGGGGTGGCATACAAATCTAATAAATAAATAAAATAAAATAAATAAATAAATAAATAAATCTTTCATTTAAATGATGAGTTTGTGTACTTCTCCACAGAAATGTATGCTATATTTTCTTTGCACATTGCCAAAGCGTCCCGGCTAAGATCTCAATATTTGTCTTTTGGTTTGTTTGTTTAAGGTCACTTCTGGATAGAATGGAGAAAGGAACACTTGAAAAACAGGTATGTAAATGCAGAAGCAATATCTTGTCTTATTTATTGGAACTGAAAAGCATGGCCCCACATTTCCAAAAGTATTACGGATGTGGCTTAGGAAAGCTTGAATTAAACAACAACAGCAGCAGCAGGAGCACAGCAGCAACAACAACAACCTAGCTAGATATATATGTGGATAGATAATAATCCTCTCATTTTGGGGGTAATAATCCCTCGATTTTCACGGCTTCAAACTTCGCGAAACGCTATACCACGGTTTTTAAAAAAATATTAATTAAAAAATACTCCACGGTTTTTTTTCTATACCACGGTTTTTCCCACCCGATGACGTCATACGTCATCACCAAGAATCACTTCTCTGTCTCTTTCTCTTTCTTTCCTGTCATTCTCTCTCTTTCTCTCTTTCTCTATCTCTCCCCCTCTTGCTCTCTCTCTTTTTCTCACTTTCCCTCTCTTGTTTTCTTTCTCTCACTCTTTCTCTCTCTCTTGCTATCTCTTGCTCTCCCCTCTCTTTCTCTCTCACACGCCGGCCCGTGCACCCACCAGCCTCCGGAGAATGCCTGTCCCGCCTCTCTTGCAGCAGAGGAGAAAGAGAGGTGGAGCGGGCGAACGGGTGAGCGGCGAGCGAACGGCGGGCGAGCGGCGAGTGAACGGTGGGCGAGCGGCGAGCGAGCGGCGGGCGAGCGGCGAGTGAATGGCGGGCGAGCGGCGAGCGAACGGCGTGCGAGTGGCGAGCGAACGGCGGGCGAACGGCGGGCGGGTGGGCAAGCGGCGGGCGGGCGAACGGGCGAGCGGCGGGCGAGTGGTGGGTGAACGGCGGGCGGGCGAACGGCGGGCGGGCGAACGGTGGGCGGGTGCCTACGGGGAACGGTGGCCGCCAGCACTGCTGCAGGAGGACCCGTGTCCGAAGAAAGCAGGTAAGAGGGGTAGTTTTTGGCTGTCCATAGCCAAAAATGGTGTTTTTACTTCCGCACCGCTACTTCGCGGAAAATCGACTTTCGCGGGAGGTCTTGGAACGTAACCCCCGCGAAAATCGAGGGATCACTGTATATAAAACTCAGTGAGGCTTACTTCTGAGTACATAGAGTTCAGGATTGGGTTGCAGTGTTTAACATAGGTTGGCTCTTGATAACTGATTACTAGAACCATCTCTGATACTCTTTGAAAATGTAACTGTTCCTTTTTTAAAATCACTCCTGTTTTAAAATGATCTATACCATCATTCCATTTTGACAGTACTATGGATAATGATGGCAGCTTCCTAGCTGTACCTCCTGAATTTGCCAGTTTTTCCCATTTCTCACCATTTGTTCGGACCCTGTAAGCCAATCAGCCATCTTCAGGAGCATGAGGCACTCTTATTTTCTACTCACAGATAAGACATCCAGAACCATTCTAGTTTCTCTCTGTAGAATGAGAAGAAGATTGTTGTAATAGCCTATGGTTTTGTGCCCAGCCTGCCCTAATTTCTGCCATAAATTTCTGACAGTTTCCCAATATCCAAACATATACTGCAATATTTAGAAAAAAAACAATATTTTGAATCATTTTGATAGATGATAGATCACTTAAACCAGAGTTTTATCAACCAAATGAATTTATAAAACCCCAACACCATTTCCAAAGTTTAGGAATGCTAGGGCTTCGGGAATACTTTTAACTACAGCTACTGATTACTACGTTTACTGACTACTAACATTTATCGGCAGAACTACAAAATATGTTCAACGCTTCTCTACCATAAGAGATAAAACTAGTGTTTGTCTAATTGGACACCTAACTAGGAGTTAACAGTTGCTCTGGTTTGCTAGTTACATGTTCTGTCTGCTAGATCATCCATTCCAGGAATTAGAATTTGAGTTATACAAATAATAAGATAATGTTATATGAAAATTGAAATCTCAGATTGAAATTTTATGCTCATTTTTAATATCCTTTCCTCATTCTCAGACTTCAGCAGAATCATTTGGAAACCAAAAGTTTCAGGATACGTGTCAAGTTATAAATGAAGTAAAGGATGATATGATTAATAAATTACGAGATCAAGAGTCCGCAGAAGAGCCCAGAGAAGAGTCCGCAGAAAAGGAAAACATATTCGCTTGGGCTTGCACAAGGTATTTTTTCTTTTCTTTTCTCTTTCTTTTCCTTTCCTTCCCTTCTCTTTCTTTTTTTCCCTTTGGCACATATTTCAAGAAAAAAACTGGAACACTATGATCATGGTGATCATGATGCATTCAGTCATGTCCAATTCTTCTTGATTCGATGGGCTGAAGCAGAATTACAGAGGGAATAGTCTCATTGTGTGAGTTAGAGGAGTTGATTTTTCCATTACACAATTCTTTGGGCATATTCTTTGGGAGAAACCAAGAGAAGGTCATTTTTAGACTCACCTTGGGCAATATAATGGCCAGGTGACCTTTGGGACAGAGGAATGACAAACCACTTCTGAAATCTTTCTATGTAAATAGCAGGGATAAGTCCAGGCAGATTTCAGAAATCGGCATTAATATGAAGACATTGAAAGATCGCTACATCAATAAATCTGCCTCAAATCTGCCTCAAATACAGCAATGGTACAGATCAAACTAAACAAACACAGAGGTTATAGGTGAACAAATGTGGCTTTAACTAGTAAAAGCTTTCAGGCTCAGCATCTGTCTTAAAGAGAAATGAGAGAGAGACAGACAGACAAAGAAGGGGGGAAAAGAGATAAGGGAGAGAAAGAGATGAGAAAGAGAGAGAGAGAGGGAAAGGCAGAGAGAGAAAGATGAGAGAGACAAACAAAGAGAGGGAGAGAGAGAGATGAAGGGGGGAGAGAGACATACAGAGAGGTGGAGCGAGGGGAGAAGAGAATGCCTGAAGAACCCCATCCTGACACTGGGAGTCCAAACGCTTCAACAAGCGGTGCGCTAGATTCATATTAGTGATCATATTAGTGATCTGCTGGATTTAAAATTATTGTGGTTCATGAGGTGTGAAAGGTTGGTGACTCCTGCTCTAAGATGCAGGTAACAACTGGGTTTTGCAGAAAAGCCATATCACGATGCTCAAGAGCAAATAAATGATTTATTCTCTTTAGACAAAATGTGAAATGCTGGGTTTACATAAGGAAACCAAAGAGTACATCTTTGATCTTTACAAACCCATTCCAACTTGGATTAACTTCTGTTTCTCTTTGTCTTCTAGGGACCTAATGCCACCAGCAGCAGCAGTTGAAGCTCCTACTCCTGCTCCTGCTCCTACTCCAGCTTTTACTCCTTCTCCTGCTCCTACTCCGGCTTTTACTCCTTCTCCTGTTCCTGCTCCTTCTTGTGTTTCTTCTCCTGTTCCTGCCCCTTCCCCTGCTCCTTCTTCAGCTCCAAAGCCTGTTAAAAAAGCCAGTTCAAAGAAACTGTGAGTATCTCTAGCATTATATGTATGGGATATTATTTATTTACTTAAAGATATATCCACTAATTCATTGAATTTATGAAAAAGGTGTGGTAACGCGGAGGCTAAAAAGCTGTATTGCAGGCTAGATCACAGCTCATTGCCAAAAATTCGAGACTGGCTGACTTGACTTCCTGTCCTACTGATGTCGGTAAAAAGACAATTCCTATTGTTGGGGGCAATATACTGACTTTATAAAGTCAGTATATTGCCCCTAACAATAGGAATTCTCTGCCTAGAGAAAACTGTAAAACATTATAAAGCGGTATATAGTGCTATTGATTTTATAAATCTTGTTTCTATAAAATGGTTGTGCTTCATAATTGCTATACTAAGAGTGGGCTCTCAAAATTCCTAGCCCTGATCCATAGGCAAACAAATTTGATGAAGTGATATTTTATTTAATTTGTCAAGAAGAAAAGAATTATCCAATAAATTGAAGCTCATTGCTAGCCATGTTACAGAAATTTATCTACAGAGAATTTCTCAATCACAGAGCCTTTAAGACATGCGGATATCAACAACAAGAATTTCCTAGCCATGCTTAATATTAACATCTTAAAGTATCTGAGATTCAGGAAAACCAGTCTAAAACTTCCTTCTGTTTTAAGTTGAAAACAAATGAGCCATCTCCATTCCCATTCTTGAAGGTAGACAAGCTTAGCCATAGAATATTTCCTTTTTTAGCTCTCTTCTGTTAAAATGTTTCTCTGTTCTTTGTCAGGTCTGAAAAAGAGACACCTACTAATGAAACCATTCCAAAGATTGAGTGACTTGTAGAGTCTCTAACGATTGTTCTTTAACATAGGTTTTCTTCCAAGATTCCAAGGCTTCAGAAACAGAGGAAGTAACTGAATATACTGAATGTACTTCGAGTAAAATGTAAGTAGTTTCAGTGTGCAAGGCAGGAATACTTGTCTTTAAGAATTTTTGAAGCGGTTCAGAAAGCATTATATGATATTTATTGTGTAAAACATCTTATAACATCATCATCTTATTTTACTGTTCAACAGTAGAAAGGAAAAGTTCTAATAGGAAGTAGGAAAAAGAAGGAGTTCAGGGGATCATATTTTCTAATGCATGTTAAAATATATACCGTTAATGAGGTTTTTATTTCAGCTTGGCTTAACAGAATCTGGAAATGTAGATTTAGAAGTCCGTTGCTTCTTTCTGGCAAAGAAGCTATTATTTTGCAACAGGTTTGGCAAACCAATGGAACTTAGATTTCTATAACACCCTACAGTGCTTTACTGCACTCCCTGGGGTGTTTATATTGTTAGAATAACATCCCCAACAATATGGAGGCAATGTTGGGGCAATACTGACCTTGGAAGGATGGAAGGACGAGTCAACTTTGAGCTAATCAGGATATACAGCAGGGGTAGGTTCTGGTTTTCTTCACTGGCAGTTCATTCCTTGATTCAACATGTCACATGGGAACAGAGGCATATGTACAATGCTAAAAACCAGCTTCTGCGAATGCGCAGAAGCAAAAAACAGCTTCTGTACCTGCTTAGAAGAAAAAACAGCTTCTGTACCTGCTTAGAATAAAAAACTGCTTCTGTATCTGCTTAGAAGCAAAAAAACAGCTTCTGTACCTGCTTAGAAGCAAAAAAACAGCTTCTGTACCTGCTTAGAAGCAAAAACAGCTTCTGTACCTGCTTAGAAGCAAAAAAACAGCTCCTGTACCTGCTTAGAAGCAAAAAAACAGCTTCTGTACCTGCTTAGAAGCAAAAAATAGCTTCTGCTTGTGCATAAAAGCAATAAACGATGGCAGTGCCAAAGGAACTGCAGAGAACGACAGTTCGAGTATGTGGCAGGGTTGGGTCTCTGCTGGTTCCAGCGACCCAGGTGACTAAGTTACTATTGGTTCCATAGAACCAGTCTGAACCGGAAGTAACCTATCTCTGACGTACGGTAACTGGTGGCTGTGGGCAGAGTTAACCTGCAATACTGCATCCTATTAACTAGCTGTACTACTCAGTAGAGAAAATACTGCACGGTACAAAATGTTCACTTCTGTCGCGATGCTAATTGGTGGGGAAGGTAAGCAGAACTCACCCCTGCCCTTACACTATCACTATCATAGATAGAAAGTGATGCAGCCAAACTCAAAGTAGCTGTTGTGGGAAGATTCTATGGGTGGCTATTGAGCCCTCTTCTCTTAGAGAGGTAGGCTACCAGAGTATTGTTGAAGTTGCTTCTCATCCTGTGTTCTGTGTTGTAATCCTCCTAGAAAAGCTCCTAGGATGGTTAATCTTCTCAGGATCTATATTGTTATCTTAATAACCATTTAAACTGAATTCACTTGAGAAACTAGGTCAAAATGTGGTTGGCTAGTTTATGGCTCCGTGTGCCCACCCAGGAAACTGGGTTAATTCAGTAAATGAGTTCACTTCCCATGAGGTAGTGTATTGCACAAACAAAGCTCTTAGCAAGATAGGCACCAATAGGAAAACTGGTAGGAAAAGCCAACAGTGAAACATTGCTGATTCTCTGCTTCATACAAGCAATATGTCCATTCTGCTTTCTAATATATGTTGTTTTATAAATGCATGGTAATACCACCTTCTATTCCTTTTGTATCTACAGAAATTCCGAAGAGGAAGAGGCTGATTAATTATAACCATACTTTGTATACAGATATAAGTTGTTTTATGTTATATAATAAATATGTTATATGTTAAAATGTTGTTTGGCTTGTACCTTTTTTATTATTATTGTTATGCTGAAGCTTAAAAATGTTTCAAAAAATTCCATCTGGAACAACTGCAATTGGATTGGTGTAAGGTTCTTATTAATCGTGGTCCTAGTGGCTACCAATAATAGATTAGATTCCTAACAGACAGAAAGCAGCAGGTGTAGCTAGGAAAAATTACATCAGATACATGTACAATTAGCACAAGGGCCCTCCAAGGCTGCGTACGCTCATAACTTCTCTCTATACACTAATGACTGCACCTCAAAAGACCCATCTGTTAAACTATTGAAGTTTCCAGACTCTACAACAGAGATCAAACTCATTCAAGACAATATAGATGGGAGGTTGAACAACTATCCCTGTTGTTGTGTGATCGGAACAATCTAGAACTGAACACACTCAAAACCATAGAAATGGTTGTAGACTTTAGGAGAAACCCTTCCATCCTTCCACCTCACACAATACTAGACAACACAGTATCAACACTAGAGAACTTCAAATTTCCAGGTTCTATCATATCTCAGGACCTAAAATGGTCACCTAACATCAAAAACATCATCAAAAAACCGCAACAAAGAATGTTCTTTCTGCGCCAACTCAGGACTGGAAAGGGGCAAACAAGTAAGTGCCTGCTCGACGCTACCTGCCGCCATTTGCCCCCCCACCGCCCACTTGCCGCGCTCACCTCTCGCTCTTGGGGCAAATGGCGGCACCATGGGCAGTAGGGGGAGCCAGTGCGAGAGACCCGCAAAGGGCAAACGTCAGGAGAAGGCAGACGTAGTTGGCGCGTGCATGCCTGGCATTGCCACCAGTGCTAGCCTATGTACTACATGGCCCCCTCCGGAACCGCATTCCCCACCGTTGAGGCTGGGGCCCAAAACTGGACAAATGGGAAGGTAGCTAACCACCAAATTTCAAGATCACAACTGAGCAGTCAGACGAAGACACCCAAACTCGTTGGTAGCCTCACATTGCAATGAAGAAGACACAAATTTTATTTCGCCGCTAAGATTGTGGCTATGCCCGTGCAAAGACAGGCAGAAAAATTATTGAAACTTGTGAAATGGGCTCCTTCTCAATTAACAGGAATGCTGCATTACAGCAGCTTACCAAGTACTTGGGAACAGAGGGCTTGTCAGCACAAGGAAACAACAGCCAATTGCCAGCCATCAACACACCAATTAGCCAATACGAAGACATTACATAAACACGATATTCTCTGAAGATAGTCCCCAGCATCTTGGCAACCACTTCAGCTTCAACCACAACACAAGAGCACACAACAGATTTAAACTTAATATTAACCGCTCCAAACTTGTCGGTAAAAAATATGACGTCAGTAACTGAGTTGTCGAAGCATGGAACTCATTACTGGACTAAATAGTGTCATCCCCAAACCCCCAACACTTTACCTTTAGATTATCTACTGCTTTCCTATATCTCATATACCTTTCTTCTATTCCTATATCTCTCCTCCTATTCTTTCATTGATATATCTTCTTTTCTATCCTTTCTTAGATATATTTTACTATGAGTATCTCCTCTATAACCTTCATCGTGTATTTTTACTATGTGTATGTATATATATATATATATATATATATATATATATATATATATATATATATATATATATATATATAAGCAGGTTCAAGTCCCAGTGGGTATGGCTAGCTGATGAGGCCAAAATAAGGCCGAAATAGATCTATCCTAATTTTCAAATTCAGCAAAAAAATGTGACATGTATGTATGTATGTATGTATGTATGTATGTATGTTTTCGTAGATTTTCACGGGTACAGGTATGACGGTCTTGGTATATTCGGGTTTCTTCCCGTGTAGGATTTGGAAATTTCTGGCGACGTTTCGATGAGGTCTACAACCATTAACTAATCAGCATACCTCAGCTACATCAACGACCCCAATTGTTACCCCACTGACTCACCAGGAAGTTTCTACACAGCAGGCAATTGCTGAGCCATCAAACCATACCCAGCCACCAGTATTTATAGAAGGAAGGCAGCTCAGGTCTCGCAGTGTTCGCCTGAGAACAAGGACAGAAACACCAGCCTGAAGATGATGAGTGGGACCTCATCGAAACGTCGCCAGAAATTTCCAAATCCTACATGGGAAGAAACCCGAATATACCAAGACCGTCATACCTGTACCCGTGAAAATCTACGAAAACACACACACACACACACACACACACACATATATATATAAGATAAGGATGCCCACTGATCAAATTGGTTCAATGATGTCATGGTGACATCACCAGCAGTTTGCTACCAGTTCGGGCGAACCAGTCCAAACCGGAAGGAAGCCACCTCGGATTTAAACACTGATTCTGAAAGATCTACAGAGTTGGGCCAGAGTTGAACCTAGGTAGTCTAGGCCTTCCTAGGTTCAAATACTTTTGAATTCTGAAAATGCAGCAGTATAGAACTTATGGCAATGGCACTAAATATTGCTAAACATCTATTTCCAGCAGATCCAGACATCATGGGCAATGACGGATGCTAAGAATAGTAGTTTAACAATATTAGAGGATCACAGGTTATCTACCCCTTCAACCCAAGCATACTAACTTTGATATTCCATTGAATTGAATGAAGTTTTTGACTATTTAGCAGAGGGGTTAAGATTGGTGGATATTATCTGACATACAGCTAAGCATCAATTATTCTACATGAATAAGTAGAAAATAAGATGACACCATTCCTATTCCTTTCACGTGGAAAGGAGGAATCCCATGAAAGACATCATGTCCTGGTATGTCTGAAGACACAGGAGAAGATAACATATTCAAAATATACACATGTTCTTATCTTTTTGTGGCCTTGAGTGATTTAAAAAACTTTTGATAAAATGTAAATAGAACAAAAGCTAATGCCATTAGTCATAATGCCAAACGAAGTATCCAGGAAAATACTTAATTGCTTTTAGCATATTTACTTTTATACATAAGCCAAAAGATGGCATTTGCGCTTTATTTCTAAGTATCTTTTACAAAATGGCACTTTATAAAAATTTAGTGTATTCCTTCTGTAATTAAAAAGCCTCAGTCATTTTTGTTTCTATGATATAAACTATAGTAGCTGTAAAATCCTGTAATTAATTTGTGCCAATGTTTCATACTTGAGAAATTTTCATTATAAATTTCATTACTGATTCACTTATCTGTAATTTGTTCCATATAACCTAAAGAACAAATTTGGAATCTCGTGTCTTCATTTAAATGTCTAAGATAAAAAAAAGAAGTGTGTTTCCTGATAATGGTACAAAATATTTTTCTAAAAGAGATTGCAATATGAAGACTGTGAATAAAAGTTGTGGTTAGTGGAGCAAGATAATTTATATTAAATTTTTAAAAATGTCTAATAAAGTTGTCACAGTACCAGATAAGATGCTGCCAAAAGTGGGGAAGGGAGGCTTAGTCTTGGAAGCAGAGAAATCAGTGTTCATTTTCTGGCAGACCTGATTTGGGCACTGGGTCACCCATGTTTCTTCCTTTCCTGGTGGAATTCAAAATGTGACTAAAATAGTAGGATTAAAGGATAATTTAGAAGGCCTTTCACTTTCTGAATTGCAAAACAAAATCTAAATAGAATAGAATAGAATTTTTTATTGGCCAAATGTGATTGGACACACAAGGAATTTGTCTTGGTGCATATGCTCTCAGTCTACATAAAAGAAAAGATACATTTATCAAGAATCATAAGGTACACTTAATACCGGGTACAGTACAAAAAAGCAATCAAATCATATTAGGAACCAGTCAGTATAAATCACAAGGATGCAAGCAACAAAGTTACGATCATATAGTCATTAGTGGGAGGATATGGGTGATGGGAACAATGAGACTAATAGTAGTGCAGAATTAGTAAATAGTTCGACAGTGTTGAGGGAAATATTTGTTTAGCAGAGTGATGTCGTTTGGGGAAAAAACTGCGCCTGTGTCTAATTGTTCTGGGGTGCAGTGCTCTATAGTGTCATTTTGAGGGTAGAAGTTCATGTCCAGAATGTCAGGGACCTATAAATATTTTCATAGTCCTCTTTTTGACTCGTGCAGTATGCAGGTCCTCAATGGAAACCAGATTGGTAGTAATAGTTTTTTTTACAGTTCTAATATTTGACTTAATTTACAATTATACAATTACCAAATTAAATATACAACATTGTAATTCTTTATGTACTTAACAATTTCCCCTTCCATCACAGGAAGAGTTCTGGACCAATGCTGAAAGGGTTGCATCTGAGCCTTTGGAGGAACAAGTAACGATCTCTTGATTTGTGCAATAACATTGTGGCTTAGTTGTAATTTCTTTTCCTGCAATACAATTTTGTCAGGCCCCAGCACTTACTAGCTGTTATAACCATATCTATTGTATTCTTATCTGTAATTTAATTTTCACAAAATTAATTTTTACAAAATTAAATTGGAAAATAAAAATTACTTTGCTGGCATAAATAATCTAACTGCAGCACATGACAACTTTTGTCAAAATCAACAATAAAACATACAAATGAAATATATTCTATAATTCTTATTAATTTTCTGCTTTCATTCTTTGAATAATATTACAGTGAAAATTGAAATTGTTTATCATTTAGTCAACTTTAAAAAGATATCATAGCCAAATAATCCCTTTTAAATAACAAACTAAATTATGTGACAAACCTGAGTGTTTAATTAAGAAAAGTCTGTTCTTCATCAAATTAGATTAAACTTGTATAAATATCTTTTCCAAATAAACCCAAATATAAAATTCACTTATGAAGTTCCAAATTTGGAAGGTGAAATAGTTCCCTAAAGTTTATTTCATAAAGAGGAACAGAACATGTGCTGTTGAACAATCTATATTTTCTTCTTACAGAACAATTATTTATTTATTTATTTATTCATTCATTCATTCAATTTTTATGCCGCCCTTCTCCTTAGACTCAGGGCGGCTTACAACATGTTAGCAATAGCACTTTTTAACAGAGCCAGCCTATTGCCCCCACAATCCGGGTCCTCATTTTACCCACCTTGGAAGTATGGAAGGCTGAGTCAACCTTGAGCTGGTGATGAGATTTGAACCGCTGACCTTCACATCTACAGTCAGCTTCAGTGGCCTGCAGTACAGCACTCTACCTGCTGCGCCACCCCGGCTCCTTTATTATGATATAATGGTGAGAAAATGTGACCTGGGCCAGAAACTGGGCCTATGTGTATCAACCTAACAAAGACGGATGGCATTTGAGAAAATCCTCCAATGCAGGTCTTCTTCAGGTCAGCCTCCAGTTTCCTTCTTGGAATTTGATAAATCTCACCTTTAGCCTTAGGTTGGAAGAAAAACAGAAGATAAGAAAGTTGTTGTATGTAGTTTTTAAAATCAGTTGGATCTGGCAATTATCCTTATACTACTATGATGTGATATATTTTACATACGTACATACATACATATATACATACATGATTATATGTGATGTGATAATACACACTTTCACACACACACACACACACACACACACACACACAGAGTGAGAGAGAGAGAGAGAGATTATAAGGGTTGTTTTTGTAGAATATCAAGCACATTCCAACTGGCACACAGTCTAGCATTTAGGCTGATAATTGGTTCACAACATAAAGGAGCTGACAATACCTCAAAAATATCTCAAAATATTACCCTGATTACCATTTGCTTTTGGGGAAATCAGAAATTTTACTTTTCAAATACCAAGTTAACATATGAGCCTATCAGACACTAGATCATCTTTCAGGTACCCTAATTTCAGAGGCCATCAGTTTTTGTAGTAGAGGTCAAATGTTTCCGCAAGGATTTGTGATTGTCCTCTATATGAAATTCAGGAAAGAAATGGAGACATTTCTCTTCAGCCAAGCATTTTGAATGGGATTGGTGATGATTTAAACTGCTATTTGTAACTTTCCCTGTCTGTATGCATGAGTGTGTTTCTATAATGGAGGATTCTAAAGAGTTGATTAAAGGTGATAACAATAATAATAACAACAACAACAAAACAACAACAACAACAATAATAATAACAATAGTAGTAGTAGTAGTAGTAGTAGTAGTAGTAGTAGTAGCGGTCTTCGTTGTCGTCATCAACATCAGACAAGGAATCTTCCAGGGAGACTCATTTTCATTGCATTGCTTGCCAATTAGTTTCCAGTCACAATTCAAAGTGTTGGGAATGACCTATAAAGCCCTACATGGCACCGGACTAGAATACCTTCAGAACCGTCTTCTGCCACATGAATCCCAGTGACCAATAAAGTCCCACAGAGTTGGCCTTCTCCGGGTCCCGACTAAACAATGTCATCTGGCAGGCCCCAGGGCAGGAGCCTTCTCTGTGGTGACCCCGGCCCTCTGGAATCAACTCCCCCCAGAGATCAGAACCGGCCCACCCTCCTTGCCTTTCGTAAGCCACTAAAGACCCACCTATGTCGTCAGGCATAGGGAAACTGAGATACCCCTGGGCTTATATTGTTTATGTATGGTATGATTGTGTTGCATGGTTTTAATAATGGATTTTTAGATGTCTTTTAAATATATTGGATTTGTCACATTGTTGTTATTGTTGTGAGCCGCTCCGAGTCTCCGGAGATGGGTGGCATACAAATCTAATATATTATTATTATTATTATTATTATTATTATTATTATTATTATTATTATTTCAACACTACTGTTCAACATTGCATTAATTCCATTGACAATAATCCTATGAAACACAAAACTGGGATAACAAATCTCAAGCCAACATGGCAAGATAAACCACTTACGGTACTCTATATAGATGACTTAAAAATGTATGCCAAAAGCCCTGCTGAATTTAAATCAATACTCAACACAGTTCAACTCTTTAGCAGTGACATCAAATTGAACTTTGGACTTGAAAAATGTGCTATATTATCCATGCAGTGAGGAAAAATGAAAAAAATGGAAAGAATAGAACTGGGAAATGAAAGCATAATGAAAGCATTAGCAAAGGATGACGGTTACAAATACCTATGCATATTGGAAGCAGATAACATTTTAAATGGAAAAGTCAAAGAGTCAACACAAAAGGAATACATCAGGAGGATCCGCAAAATATTAAAATCAAAGCTGAATGCTGTAAACATAATTAAAGCCATTAATACATGGGCAATGCCAGTAATACGCTACTCAGCTGGAATCATCAACTGGACTGTGGCTGAACTGGAAAACCTGGACTGAAAAACATGGAAACTCTTGAGTATGTACACCAACAGGTTGTACTTTGTCAAGAAGAATAGGAAGCAGAGGGCTATTGCAAATCCATCAAATTGTAGACGAAGAAAAACAAAGTTTGAATGATTATGTGAACCAAAGTACAGAAAAATTGCTCCAGGCTGTGAAAACAGAGGACATTTTAAAAACAACAGAAACAAAGCAGAATATAAGGAAAACCAGCTGGATGACAGATTAAATACATTTAAAACCAAAGCTTTGCATGGACAACACTTGAAAAACGTTGAAGGAAAATGTGATGACAATCTTACATGGGCATGGCTTAAAATGGGAACCATCAAGAAAGAAACAGAAAGTTTAATCCTCGCTGCTCAAGAACAAGCACTACAAACTAATGCCGTGAAAGCACAGACACAAAAATCCACTGACAATCCAAACTGCCAACTTTGCAACAAGAAAGTTGAAACTGTTTTACATTTAATAAGTGAGTGCAGCAACTTTCCTTTCCTCTTTTTTAAAAAAATATACATTTCTCAACTGCCAAGCTGCCATATCAGTTCTGGGCATTTTATAGTCCCTGAACCATATCTAGATCTTTGGTTGCCCCTGTCTTAATCTGAGGTCAATTGGAAATTAAAAATCAAATATAAATAAGTGTAAAAAATAAAAACACATTGCTTTATTTTAAAGACAACTGCTATTTTTCCCCAATTTATATATGTGCATGTATACATTCCTGCATGCCTTCACAGCCCTCTTGGTTTGGTCCTTCACAATAGTCCCAATTTCTCATGAGGTTCTTGGGAATTATTCACTCCAGCTTATATGTTATGTTAAAGATGGTGGAAAAAAAATCTAAAGTGAATTATCCTGGTCTGATTTTTTTTTTAATCTCAAAACTCTTAATAGGGATATGTAGACTTTCTAGATTCCACTGTGTTGCTAATAGAGAAGCTTTCATAGCTGAAGCAGGTAAAAGTAGCTGTGATTAAGTAGACCTAAATTAAGGCATTACTTTTTATACGACTGCCTTTGGAGACACCAGGCACCACCACCATTACTCCCCCCCCCCCCAAAATGTCCAAACCATTTCTTAATATTGTTGTCTGCATCATAATCTGCTTCTTAGTTGCAGGTCTGAGCAGCTGTAATAGAATTAATTATACTTCATTTTGCTGTCTTTAACAGTATTGACCAAATTTAAGAACAAATGAGAAGTGCTTATCAAGCTTGAAGAAAATAATCCATCAGTGGCACAATTTAAATTCTCTACAGTTCTCTTATTAATCAAACTAACACTTACTATCCTATCTCCACTTCCCATTAACAGTCATTAAGCACTGTTGCTGATTGAAGCAATTTCTTTAGGGATCTCAACCTCATTTTTAAGAGAATCTTCTATAGCAGAAAACAATATCATAGAGAAACACTGACTTCAGGAGAGGAAGAAGGTTCTTCAATCATCTCGTGACCTTGACATTCTGCTTCATCAAAAGTTCACAACTAAGCAAGTAAGGTTTTCAGAACTTTCAGTGTTTTTTCCAATGGTAGAAAGAATCATTCATTATTAACACCAAGAGGAAAACATTTCAGAAGACAGCATTGGGAAGCTGGGTTAAGTGTTTAGTCTTAACTGATGCACTTCAAATTACATTGGAGGCTCCTTATTTTTCACGATCCACATGGCTAAATCCTATTAGAATGTATTGCCGAGTTCAGCTTTTCCTAACTCATTGCTATTTTGGATTTGTGAGCCAGGGTGGCGCAGCAAGTAGAGTGCTGTACTGCAGGCCACTGAAGCTGACTGTAGATCTGAAGGTCAGTGGTTCAAATCTCATCACCGGCTCAAGGTGGACTCAGCCTTCCATCCTTCTGAGGTGGGTAAAATGAGGACCCGGATTGTGGGAGCAATATACTGGCTCTGTTAAAAAGTGCTATTGCTAACATGTTGTAAGCCACCCTGAGTCTAAGGAGAAGGGCGGCATAAAAATTGAATGGATGGATGGATGGATGGATACCACCGTTCCCCGAAAGCTGCGCACGCGCGCGCACGCGCACCCCAAAATACACCCCCGCGTGGCCTTTTTCACGGCCACACGCTCCCCATCCCCATGCCAGCCGCGGGGGGGGCGGGGAGGCGCCAGCAGCAGAAGGGAAGGGAGCCGCGGCCGCCCCTGCCTCCCCACAGTTCCTCCGGCCCCTCGGCCTTTCGGCGCTGCCCCTGCCCGCCCCCTCTGCTCCTCCGCCGCCTCCTGCTTTTCGACGCGGCTCCTTCCGCACCCGGAACACACACCCTGCCCGTCTCACCTTTGCCGAGAGCACTTTCGTCCCGGGCTCTCGGCAAGGGGATTGCAGGAGAGGCGGAGCAGGCATTCTCTCAGCGGAGGCCGGTGAAGGTGATATTCAATGTCGGGGGCGCGCGAGCGGTTGTGCGCGCTCCCTATCTCCCTGCTAGCCCCCTCGGAATATTCAAAATAAGAAAAGCCTTCGCTGGCGAAGGCTTTTCTTATTTTGAATGTTCCGGGGGGCTAGCAGGGGGATTTGGAGCGCGCGCAAATGCCCGCGCCCCCCCGACATTGAATATCACCTTCGCCGGCCTCCGCTGAGAAGAACGGAGAGAGAACGAGAGACAGTGAGAGCAACAGATAGCAAGATAGAAAGTGAGAAAGAGAGAGAGAGAAAGAAAGGGGGGAGAGAAAGAGATAGCAAGAGAGAGAGAACAAGAGAAAGAGTGTGAGAAAGAAAACAAGAGAGAAAGAGTGAGTGAGAGAGAAAAAACGAGGGAAAGTGAGAAAAAGAGAGAGAAAGAGGGGGGAGAGAGGGAAAGAGAGAGAAAGCAAGAGAGAGATGAGAGGAAGGAAGAGAGAGAGAGAAGAGTGGAAGGAAGAGATAGAGCGAAATGATAGAAAAAAGGGGAGAAAAGAGAAATGAGAAAATGATTGAGGCAGAGAATGACAGGAAAGAGAGAAAAACAGAGAGAGAAGTGACTCTTGATTTAAAGCATATGGTAAAAGCACTTAAATAATAACAGGAAAAAAACCCAGCCCTCACCTGTTTTTATTAATAGTTATGTTTTTGGTTTTGCTGGTTGATTTAGTTTTAATAGTAATGGATTTTGGTTTTTTTAAATTATTAATTTCTTTTAATAAAAAAGAAGGGATTTTTTTCTTATTTATTTATTTATTTATTTATTTATTCTTCTATGCCGCCCAGTCCCAAAGGGACTGTCGCTCAGACACTATACTTTTCCGCCCACACTGGAAAAAAATTAGAGGGTACATTGATGGATACTACTACTATTCTGTATGCTGATGGAAATTGAGGTCTAAGACATCCAAAAAGTATAAAACATAGTTGGCTTGTTGTCCATTGTGATATTACCAATGGCTACTCAAATAACCAAATTCAGTTTCAGTATTCACGATTCACCTCAACTTTATTGCTCTGTATCAATATTTTGTAAATTGATGGCTACAATCATTAGTTATTCCTCAAAAGACCAGGGTATGTACCACAACTGTCTTCTTTCCGATATGCAATTTCATGCTTTGTTCATAACATGTGACTTGCTAGATAAGACTAAAGGTCCTTTAGTCATGATGGTGAAGCTATGGTAAGCATGCCAGAAGTGGCACACAGAGCCCTCTTCTAGATTCCGCTGCACACATGCATGCTGGCCAGATCCTCTCTTCCGGGTTCCGGCAAACACATGCACACAGACTAGATGGACAGCACACACGCACGCACTGGAACCCAGAAAAGCAGCTATCCATCACATGCAAGCTGCTATCTTCCAGGTTCTGGCATGCACACATAGTTTTGGCACACAGTGATGAAAAGGTTAACCATCATTGTTGTATAGGACAGTGGCCCCCAACCTTAGGGACATCAGGAGCTGATTCCATACAGCAGTGATTTTAAGCATTGCCTGGATCCCTCATGAGTCTACGGAGAGGGGCGGCATACAAATCTAATTAATAATAATAATAATAATAATAATAATAATAATAATAATAATAATAATAATTTATTTTACTTATTTATTTATTATTTAGATTTGTATGCCGCCCCTCTCCGTGGACTCGGGGCGGCTCACAACAAGGCATAAACAAATCGTAACAAATCCAAATAAATTTAAATATTTAAAAAAGTTTAAAAGAGAACCCCAATATACTAACAAACACACACACAAGCATACCATACATAAATTATACATGCCCGGGGGAGATGTTTCAGTTCCCCCATGCCTGACGGCAAAGGTGGGTTTTAAGAACTTTACGGAAGGCAGGGAGAGTAGGGGCAGTTCTAATCTCCGGGGGGAGTTGGTTCCAGAGAGTCGGGGCCGCCACAGAGAAGGCTCAGAGAGAATGGATTGGCTTTGCTTGTTGGTGTGGCCTAGTTCTTGATGTGCTGTGGACCAGTGCTGATTTGCAGCCCAGGGCTTCAGGACCCCTGCTATCAGAGCATCGCCATGACCACTTGTTATCCATCTGAATGGGATGAACAGATTTCTATTATAAGAAGCTATTTAATATTTAATACCTTATCAGATAACAAGAAACAGTAATTTCACATTATATTCACATAGAATCACAATAAATTTATTCTTCAGAAATTCTGTAAGTATTGTTTTTTTGTAAAAAAAACAAAACAAAACACCAACCCAGCCCTCTAGCTACATTTTGTAATTGAGACAAACATGCATGGATTGACTACAACCTTTTTGTTTCTATTATACTGATTGATTTTGGTTAGATTTAGCATTTTTATAAGAATTGGCCTAATCTTTTTCTGAACATCCCTTTTTCCTGTTCCCCTCAAGCAATTTTTTAGAAACTTCCATTTTAGGAGAACCACAGATTAATATATTAACTGTAACTACAGTTAATGAAAATGTTACTTTTAGAAATTATGGTGTGAACTTTGCATACATCCACATATATCATAATTTAGACTGATACTAGTTTATTAGTTTTGGAAATGTTAAATTATGTTTAAAAACTTCTGACACTCTGTAATATTCAGAATAAGAGATGTCAATACACTGCTAAATTATAAAAGACAGATTTTAGAAATGTGTAGATTATCTAAGAAGGTTTTAAACAGGTACAATTGAGGTTGCTAAAGAAACTTGATTTTAAACAATTTATTCAGAGACTTGAGTTGCTTTGTTTTGACTAGAAATGTTGGAATGTGTCTACTCAATTCAGATGCAGCTTCTGCCAGCTTCAGTTTGAGGCTCAATGTATCTATATATGCACAAAAACTATTTTTATTATTTAGAGCACTGTGGTCCATTTATTATAGATATGTAATGCTGTTTTACTTCAGTATTTCACTTTAAAGGCACTTTTTAAGACAAATTGAAGCACATTTTGGAATTCCACCAAATGTTAACATAAATCTAACTTCCTGTTACTTTGGCCCTGATCACATGTGGATCACATGTGGACCACACTCCACATTTAATGTGGATAAAAGCAACGTTTTATATCTACGCAGGAAAAACCTGACTCAAAATCAATAACTGTGAAAGGGACCTTGGAGGTCTAGTGCAGGATTACTTAAACATGAGCCAGCAGTGTGCTGCAGCAGTCAGAAAAGCTAATAACTGAAATATCAGTATGCTTTATCAATCCTTAGTAAGAACCACATCTGGGATACTTTGATCACCACATTAAAAAAACATTGAGACTTTGGAGCACAGAGCACAACTAGGACAGAGACAAAAACATATAGGTAAATTTGGACAATAGGCCAGACTAAAGAAAAGGACTAGGGGTGATATGATAGATATGATTGAGAGGTTGCCATAAAAGAAGAAGGGTGGTTTTTTTTTACAAAGCACTAGAAAGCGAGAAAGAAACAATGCATGAAAATTAATCAAGGAGATAAGCAACCGAGAACTAAAGATAAATTTCCCAACAGTGAGAACAATTAACCAGTGGAACGACTTGCCTCCAGAAGTCATAGGTGCTTCATCACTGGAGGTTCTTTAGAAAAGACTGGCGAAACACCTATCTGAAATAGTATAGGATCTTCTAATTGAGCAGGAATGGGTTGGATTAGAAGACCTCCAAGATCCCTTCCAACTCTATTCTGATTGATTGATTGATTGATTGATTGATAGACTAGCATTGAAAGATTAAATGTGACATCCCTACCTAGGATTGGTATGAATGTATTAAGAAATATCACTTACATTCCATGCCATGCATAACAACTTTTAAATATTATGGCTATTCTTTCATTTCGCATTTGGGTAGGGTAATTTTTTTGCAAACTGAGAATGAGTTGAATACATGTAGGCAATATAACATTCTTCCATATTTTTACAAAGGTAAAAATATGCCCGCCACAAAATAAAATGCTAAGTTGGAATTTGGATCAATGTAATATCCGCTCCTGTTAGAGCACTTAAAAAGGAAAGCATCTATAAAGTGTCCTATTAAATTGACAAATTTACAGCAGTATGAATAGAAAAGCAAAACAGGGCACAGTTTTTAAGAGCATGACTGGATTTAAGGTCTGTAGTCCTTCATCTTTGCAAATAAGGTTAGTTAGCCTGTCACATATCTTCAAACTATTTATCAGTACTGTACTGTGTGCATTTGTTGGTGGTATAGATACTAAATGCAGCTGTGGACGTTAAAGTATATTAGCAAATTGGTTTTAGATGAATTATGAGAAATCCAGTAGGAATATTAAGAATTCCTTGTAGTGCAATACTTAGAAGTTTGGCTTTGTTGATGTGCTTAACTGTCAGGAGCTGTTAAAGATAAACATATAGCAATTCTGCATCCTATATACTACCATGGAAACTTAAAAGAGTCTTTGCTTATAGCAGAAGCCAGTAAGATCTTATTAAGTATAACCTGCATGTCTACTGTTAGATTATATTGCTAAACACTTGATGACTTACTTGTATGAATGAGCCAATGTAAAATTAAAAGTATATTATTTCAAACTGAGTGCAGGACCTATTAATTAAATCTTTGAAAAATTGAATTATTCATCGACACAGTGAAAAATCAAATGATGTGCACGCATAAGCCAATTCTAAGCAAAAGTGTGTTATGTTTTACCATAGAAGGCAAATGCAGAAGACTAACCATAGTAGATAATCTTTCATATTGAACTAAATTTGTAATTGAACCTATGAGGGAGGGGGGTAATGTTATGAGAAGGACACAGTTTACACTTATTAGCTTTTAACTTAAATAAAGATTTGTAGTAGATTAAGCCTTTCTACAAATAAATAAACATGTTTATATAAAACTAGAGATTATAAAGATAGCTTTGCTCATTTATAAATTTGTAAATATTATGTATCTGTAGTAGAAGAATAGTAAAATAAAGAGTGTCAAATATAATTAAAATATACTAAAAGAGAGAAACAAATAGCAAAAACTTGGTTTTCAATTGAATCGGAACTAAATGTTAACCATATTATTTCTCCAAACTATTTTCACTTAGCACAGTTCAGATGGAATTATTGCTATGACCTTTTAAAAATGTGAAGGAGTGAATCAATACCCTTTTAGAGGCAAGATTGCATGAGGAGAAACCAGCCTAGCTGTAATGATGTGTATTTCTGCATCAGAAGGCAGTTGAAACCTAATTATCGTCAATCATGTACAAGGTAGCCTTGATGAGGACAGACCAACACAGTATGATTGTGTGACAGGGAAAGAAAGACAGTGAAGCTGAACTGTGTATGCATAAGGATTTTCTGAACTCTCTAAGAAATTATCCTCCTGTTCTAATGACTATCTCTGATATGTCAGGACTAACACATGTGACTGAATGGCAGCCTGCCCTTTCTCAATATAGATCTCAAGTCCAAGAATCACATTGTATTGTCAAAGTTGTCCAAATGTTTAGCTAGAATGGTGCCATACATTATTAAATAATAATAATCAACTAATCAACAGCTGTTCTGTGCAATCTGAAAATATAATTAGAAATAGCAATTCTGGTTATTTTATATAAGCGAGAACTGCAATGCTTAATGTCAATTTTAACCCAATTGCCTTATTGGTTTTCATTTATGTGCTTCATGGGGGAGGAGTCACTGACTCTTGTTGAGATAAACAGCTGTTTGCTAACACAAAACTTGTTTTTGGCCCACATGAATGGATCTCATAATAAAGTATTTTAAAAGTAAAATGCCTGTGAGGTAATGCACCAATAGAAAACAAATGGTCTTTCTTTCTTTCTTATGCTGCAGGATCATTGAATTCAATGTTATTGTTGTTTTCCATGCCTAGGTAAGTAATAAGAGGGCTTAATGCAAAATACTCTTTATTGTAAGGAGCTACCCTACTTCTACAAATTATGCCATGTTATTTACTTTGCCATTTTTAAAATGAGGCCATGAGGCCATTTTTAGACTTCTATGTGAAGGGTGCCTAAGCATTAAAAGGTAAATGGCATATCATGGAAGAGCCTCTCCAGTGTTTCTCAAATAATAAGACTTACAACGATGCCAAAATACCCAAGCTAGCTGCAGGTCCAAGAAAGCCTGTACCTTTAGCACTAGACACAGGAGCTGGAGCTTCTGCCGGCCAGGAAGGACGTCTCCGTGACATCAAAGCTCCGCTCCTGGAATTCCCTATTGGGATTCCCCACCTCCGTTTGAGCCTCCCGACCTGCCAACAGCTCCACGGCTCTTCTGTGAAGGTGACAGCCGGGCGGTGGCACTTCTCGGTGTTCTCCCGAACCCGAACTTTTGCCGAACTTCCAGGTTCGGCGTTCGGAAGAACGCCAAGAAGCCCCCCAGCTGTTTCAGAAGGTGACAGACAGGCGGCAGCGCTTCTCGGCGGCCTCCCGAACCCGAACTTTTGCCAAACTTCCAGGTTCGGCGTTCGTGGCGGCAAGATCCAGCTTGGCGAATATAGACCCCTATCCCAAGGAATGCAGGTGCTGCACTATTAGCACAGGGTAAAAAGTAGCCTGAAGGGCCTTGTTAAGGGTAGCTACATAGTCTGCACAGATACTAATGGATTCATGGTGCTTTAGGGGAATAACAATGGTGGTCTCTCATTTGAAATGTTCTAATGCTCCCAATACTCCCTGGGCTATCAATTTATCCAACTCTAAAACTTCTTTGAGCGTAGGGCAAGAGGCACCCTCCTAGGCTTTAAATGGACAGGGGTGACCTAGGGGTTCAAATTAAATGAAATTGGGCTCCCTAGGCCACTGTCAAATACATCTGCAAATTAAATGGTGATGTTGGTAAGCGGAGAGTTGGCGCTGAAGAACCCGCTACCAAATCCGCCAATAGCCCAACCTGCTCCCGAGGCCCAGTTCAAGCTCACCAACGACTCTCCACCCACCCGCAAGCAAGGAACTGCAAACTTAGCTGAAAGGAAGAGCCCGGGCCCATTGGAAGGTGAGAAGCACTCTGGTGAAGAGGTCGGGCTGGGGGCGGAACGGCGGCACCTGTTGCACCCGCTCCCACTGCACCACTCTGGAGATCTGGGCATGACCGGCGTAGACTGGTTTATTTAGCCGATTGCGCATGCACCCCTTAAGATAGAGGGGTGTTATGTCCATCTGTCCCCTAGAGAGTGCAATGGAACAGGCGGGAGTTTTGCTCAGTTATGATTGGTTAATTAGGAATATATTAGCCGTGTCAAAACCTATCAGTGTTCTTGCTGTTACGGTTGCTGTTGATAATAAACGTTGTGTTCCTTCAAGCCGTCTGTCTTCCTCCTTAAGCCACTTCAACTAATATATATTTAAACTAAACCTGCACTCTGACTGTTTTATGCTTATTATTCATCATCAAAATACTGGTGGAACTGGTATAGTCATCTTGGCGAAAGTAGCACTAGCCAGTTACCAGGGCAACAAATGGGGCAAGTTTGAACTTTCTGTGGCACTTCCTGTTCCCAGCCTTTCCATGGAATAACACTAAACACTCCCCTAATATTGAGGCCTCATCTACCAAATGTTATGGCAGAGGAATTAATCTTCTTTATTTGGATTTTCAAGACTGTCTCATCATTGCAGCCATTAAGACAACTTTGAAGTAATTACCTGTATTGTAATAAATGTTTGTGTACATTTAGTCTCCATTTATCAACAAGATACTAAATGAAGGGCTTAATTTTATACAATAGCCTAAAGGTGAGAACTTAATGTTAATCTATGTTTCAGGGCAAGCAACAGAAAGTTCTCTAACCATATTGATAGAAAGTGTCTGGCAATCACATTGCAATTGTTTCCTCTCTCTATTCCTTCATTCTTATTTTTAAAGCATTCACATATATAGGGATACAACATACGGTAAGTTAGCTATAAAAAAGGTGATAGGAAAATAAGACCTGCCAATATATTTCTTTTAAAAAGCTAGATTACTTAACATGTAATTAATTATGTAAGCAAAATAGGCCTATCTCTTTTAATAGGAAAAAAAAATAGAATATTTCCTATTTTAAAATAATTGTTTGCCATGACTTTTAAAAAAAAAAACACACACTAATTTGCTATTAAGATTAATGTTATTCAAAACAGAGAACTAATACTTAAGACAATCTCCTATTTTTGAATTATAAAATATTGGTAATTTACAATTCACTATCGGACTCTGTAGTAGTAATAATAATAATAATAATAATAATAATAATTTATTAGATTTGTATGCCGCCCCTCTCCGAAGACTCGGGGCGGCTCACAACAAATGATAAAACAATATATATAGGCACAAATCTAATATTAAGAAAAAAACCTAAAAACCCTATCATAATTAAAAACCAAACAGCACATACATACCAAACATAAATTATAATAAGCCTGGGGGAAAGGTGTCTCAAATCCCCCATGCCTGGCGGTATAAGTGGGTCTTAAGTAGTTTACGGAAGACAAGGAGGATGGGAACAGTTCTAATCTCCGGGGGGAGTTGATTCCAGAGGGCCGGGGCCGCCACAGAGAAGGCTCTTCCCCTGGGGCCCGCCAGACGACATTGTTTAGTCGACGGGACCCGGAGAAGGCCAACTCTGTGGGACCTTATTGGCTGCTGGGATTCGTGCGGTAGCAGGCGGTTCCGGAGGTATTCTGGTCCAATGCCATGTAGGGCTTTAAAGGTCATGACCAACACTTTGAATTGTGACCGGAAACTGATCGGCAGCCAATGCAGGCCACGGAGTGTTGTAGATACGTGGGCGAATCTGGGAAGCCCCACGATGGCTCTCGCGGCTGCGTTCTGCACGATCTGAAGTTTCCGAACACTTTTCAAAGGTAGCTCCATGTAGAGAGATCATCCCCTAACCCCCAAGACTATCCACGGTTGACTTCACCAAGTTCTTAAGAGTAAGGGGCGTACATAAGTGCACCAGTGCGCCTACCATCTCCTCTCCCATATCTCATATATCTTCTCTTCTATTTCTGCTATTCTCTCAGTTATATTTTACTCCTTTATTTTCTCCTCTATTCTCCCTTTAATACATTATACCTTATAACCCTTATTGTGTATTATTGTGTATTGGACAAAACAAATAAATAAAAATAAATAAATTTCTAAAATCCAGCTGAGCTCCTGTTGGCACTGCAATGAAGAGGGTGGGGGGGATATAATATGCTGACTTTGTAAATTGCTCAGAAACTTTCTTTTCTCATATTTTGTTTTATGATTAGGCAAAAACAAAATGCACAGGTACAGTATATGTGGTACATTGTTCAACAGTATTAACTGTGAGAAGGATCTTGGAGTCCTGGTGGAGAACCATTTAAATATGAGCCAGCAGTGTGCAACAGATGCCAAAACAGCCAACACAGTTCTAGGCTGCATCAGCAGAGGGATAGAACCAAGATCACATGACATCTTAATACTATTTATAAGGCCCTGGTAAGGCCACACTTGGAATACTGCATTGAGTTTTGGTTGCCACGATACAAAAAGTATATTGAGACTCTAGAACAAGTACAGAAAAAAGCAACAAAGATTATTAGGGGAATGGAGGCTAAAACACATGAACGGTTACAGGAACTGGGCATGGCTAGTTTAATGAAAAGAAGGACCAGGGGAGACGTGATAGCAGTGTTCCAGTATCTCAGGGGTTGTCACAAAGAAGGAGTCAACCAATTCTCCAAAGCACCCAAGGGTAGAACAAGAAGCAATGGATGGAAACTAAAGAAGGAGAGAAGTAACTTAGAGCTAAGGAGAAATTTCCTGACAGTCAGAATGGTTGATCAGTGGAACAGCTTGCCTCCAGAAGTTGTGAATGCCCCAACACTGGAAGGTTTTAAGCAAATGTTGGATAACCATCTGTCTAAAGTAATGTAGGGTTTCCTGCCTAAGCAGAGGGTTGGACTAGAAGACCCTTCCAACTCTGTTGTTATTTTATTCTAGAACATCCAGGGGTTTGCCATCCTTTGATATAATTTCAGTTTACATTGAATGTCCATGTGGAAATGATTTCTGTTATTCTGTCCAAATCAGAGCTCTCTAAAATTGTGATTAAAAAAATAATTCAATAAAGACACAAAAATTACTTTGTTCAATATATATAGCAATAGATTTATATATTCGTCTAGGGTGTTTCAGCACTCTCTGAGCAGTTTATAAAGTCAGCATATTGTCCCAAACAATCTGAATCCCCCCATCTGTTTAGTTTAGTTTTTAAGATATTTTTTTAATTAACTACTCTATTAATTGGAATAGAAATGTTTTATATATTGTATCTTTTTTATCGAAATGTTGTAAGCCTTTCCGACTCCATGGAGAGGGGCGGCATATAAATCCAATAAATAAATAAATAAATTTTACCAACCTTGGAAGGATGCAAGGCTAAGTCATCTTAAGTTGGTCAGTATGAAAGTTGTGGCAGTGGGCAAAGTTGGCTTGCAATACTGCATTATAACCACTGCAATGCCACAGCTCTTATATATAATTTTTGTGACACTGTCAGAGATACCATGCTGCTTAGAACAAAGACTTCTCTCTTCAAATTAAGTTCATCCTTTTGTGATTACAGACATGACCATGTTCATTTCAGATACTGAATCTTCAAGGATGTATTTTCAACTTCCTAGTTATGCTTTATGTTCTCCTTGTGTAATATAAGATCCACCTTGCTTATTTTCTTTTTTAAAATCAACAGTCAGGTAGCTATTCCAAATTACTATATGCAGCCTGAAATTTTCTTTCTAGAGTTCAAAATTTGTTGCAGATTGAATATAATGTACTTTTATTAAAAGTGATTTTTGCATATGCTACACATTGATTTTAAGTCGTAACCTCTTCTTATATTTAATTTATTATATTCTCACTCCCAAATCTATCAGATTTCATAAATATATTTAGTATCATTTGACACCATGATCTAAAAAGATATGGAAATTGAACAGTAACTTGCCACACATTAGAATCAAGAATCTGCGAGCCACAACATGGGTTTTATCTGGTAGATAAAATTATCTGGTGGATAGCAATAAAGCAAACATTTTCATTTGTGAATGCTTTTTATCTATGGAAAGAAAAGTAAGAACCAATTTTTGTTTCAGGGAACTGAGCAAAAAAAATTTTTTTTGGATTGTTGCCCATATTTGGCTTCTCAATACAAAAAAGACAAAAAAGAAGAGACTACAATGGAATTCATGAACAAAAATTAAGGCCAAAAAATAAATTTGATACTATTTAAATTTAACTTTAATTAATAATACGAACCAATTAATAGCAATTAATATTATTACTGCCTACATCTTTAATCATTTTTTAAAATATGGAACACTGAAATTATAATTTAGGCCTTAAGAGATGAATTTGTGAGCTAGACTACAGCTTGTGCACCCCTAGTTTAGAAAATCAAGTAAGAGATTAATCTTTTTTTTTTTAATAAACTGGATTTTTAGAGCTGGTATTAATGTTATAAAATCTTGCATATGTTGTTTTGAAAACTAATCTCTATCATCTATGATATTTAAAAGCAATAGGCCCATTTTATTTTTTGTTCTTTTAATATTTAAAAACTATATTTGGTTAGTGTTTTTTTCCAGTCCAGAAAATTCCGTCTGTAGTTCTATTCAAGACTGGATAAAAATGGGCTTTACATTCATAATGTGCATTGAATTACACAGAATTATTACACCAACTTATATGACTCAAGCCATTTAAAAGGGATCCAGCATAATTATTTTAGAATTGAGGAGGAGAGGTCACTATTTAATAATAAGGAGTCTGTAATAGATGGTATTCTCATCAGGCCATTATAAAGTCACATCTCTCTCTCCCTCCACCCAGTAACCTTTACTTCTGTGATATCCTTGTCTTGACCAATAAATCACATCACTTATCTTCCTGATTGCACAGGTTGCCCATATTGGTCCCCTCATTGCTCTAAATTAATCCCAATAAACAGGCGATGAACAACTGTTTGCAATATATTCCTTTGTGTTCCATCAGTAGTCAACTATAGCCCAAAATTCAGAATTTCTTCATTGCTTATTGGTCAGCCCTTTGGGAAAGATAAAAATATATAATTTCTTGGAGTTGAACTTGATTGCTGCTGGACACATGGACACATCCATGTCTTTCTCTTGGGCTGAATATGGAAAGGATTTGCCACTGCCTTCTTCTAAGTACATTTTTCACTTCCCCATTCTAGCCTACATTTGTGCTATTTTCTGATGATCTCCAACATATTTATCAGACCCAATCTTCTTAGCTTCTGAGCCTAGAGAAGGTCAGACAGATGCTGCCACCTGCTGAAGTTTAACAAAGATACTGAGATACAATTTTGTGCCCAGAGGAGGGCAGACTATGTCACTCATTGGTAGGTTTAAAAAAGGGATTTCAACCAAGCACAAAAGGTAGAATATAGCACAGTCCCATAATTCACCCAGGAGGGTGAACAAAAAGAATTATTGCTTTCAGTAGCTCTTGTCCTGAGACACTCTTTAATGCATCTTCAGAATTACAGATGTATTTGCAGTGTAAACATCCTACTGCAATGTAATTCAACTGTAAAACATCAGGTATTTTCTTGAGATCTATTTTATAACATTCTAAATTTCTATTCTTCCACAGGGGAAATAAAATCAGTTAGTGACCATTATTAACATGTTAAAAAAAACTTTTAGGTATGTATTTCTTTAAGGTTATCTTTTCATCTGATATAGTTGATGAAAAGATAACTAGGCAGATAGATATATCACTCTTTGGCAGCTTAATTTTCGGCTAACTATGCATTGTTCCTTGACTGAATTTTGCATATTAAATGTGTAATTTTTGCTTGCATTTAAGATCATTGAGGGAATATGCTTAGTGAAGTAACCAGTTTCTTTGGGTTATCTTTATCTATTTTCTGTAGCCCTGTATCTTAGTTTTTCCCCTAGAGTGTTCTGTATAATGCTGAGAAAGTGTCAGAAATAATGACTATCTACCTATATCTGCAATAAAATGTAGAGAATGGATATTATAGTTGTAAGTATCAAAGATTTATTTCATGTCTGCAGGTAATGATGAATCTTTTAGCACAACTAATGTCTGGAGGAAACCTCTCTTCTCCTCTGGGCTGCCAGTGAGAGACTATTTATAGGCCCTTAGTATGGTGGGATTTTAGCATAAAGAGCAATGCATCTAAGATGCCACTGGATTGGAAACATTAGGAAAGGCTTCTTTTATTGAATATCTTTTAGTAGATGGCATTAGATTCCTTCTCTGTGTGTTTACATCCCCCCAAAGACAGGGGACATATGTTTAACATCAAACCATTAATCCCTAAACCCAGATTCCTATGACAGCCAAAACCCAACAGAATGAGCCCTTTTGCCTGAGCTCAGGGTAAATGTTGCAATTTACTGCTGATTTGCAGAAGAGGGTCAGGCCATTAGAAACTTGGCAATCTTCAATACAGCTGGAAAACAATATGCATGATAAGCTAAAATTCAATACCTTATTTTGCTAATTAAATGGGTTCCCACCAGGGTCGGGGATGGGTGGTGATGGTTATAGTGATTTTGAAAAGATTCAACAACACAAATTATTAGTATTTGGTCCATTTCTGCATTCTTATGAATTTTTGTTACATAAGGAATCCAGTATTCACCTGGATACCAAGATTAAGGATTTAATCTTGAGATGCTTGCTACAAAATAAGTTACAGTTCAATTAGTACTGCATATGAATATTTTATTCTGTTATACTGTTTACAGTATCACCTATTTTACCTTTGCTTTGACAAATCAATCAGAGAAGAATAAAGTACTATTCTAAGACATTAAATGCTTCATTTTGAATGTGATTTTTACTTCTAAAAATCTGACCAGCTTTGGGTTGATTCTTGAATTTCAAAATAAAGCTGCATCAATTCTTTAAACACCTATTACTTTCCAAAATGTTGCACTCTCATTTTCTAATTTGAGTATTTTGGATGTCCCCCACGCCTTGCTAAAATATGAGGTTTGGATTCAAATGTCATTAGAACACTAGCTATTGTTTCACGGCCAGCATAATTAACTTTTATTGCAGATAACTGCTGTGATATCACGAACAACAGTAAATATTTAAATAAGCATGTCAGAATGCCTAAAACACTAGCCAACCAGTAAAAGGTTACAAAACTTACTGCATTTGCTTCCTGAAACAATGGCCCTTGATAGAAAAATTAGTAACCCTTGATAGAAAAAATTGTGGCATCTTGAAGAGTAGCAAATTTATTATTGCATAAGCTTTATATAATTAAAACATGAACCCTGAGAGTATCTGAAATGTCTTTGAGGCGCACAAGGAACTCTCATACTTTGGTGCATAATATTAAACTACTTAGGGATGGGGGTGGAGAGCACATTTTGTTGGGGAACGGCCTGGGAATCTTCCTGACAATTGAATAGTGAATAGGATTGAGATGCCCATGCAATTAGTTTCCAAATTTATTCACTGATAATCAGCAGCAGGAAGAGGCTGAACAGCTGGAGGCTTTAAGTAAAACAATAATAATAAAAGAAATAGCTGCAAGCTTTAACTCAGATCCAAACTGTATGAGTAATAACCAAAATAACAATAAAACTAATAAAAAAATTGGGTAAGTATAAATCTCATCAGCCAATGTAAAAGAACATTCTAAATCTATTAATATTTCCAAAGACATTACCTCCTAGCCACCCCACTGCTATGCAACCTGTCATCTCAGCTATATTATTTGCCTTAAAGCATCATCTAAGTGGTTTTCTTCCCCTGCGTGCATCTTCTGCAACCTCCGCAGGATACAGCCCACTGCTCCCCTGCAGGAGAACAAGATAATCATTAACAAGCGAAGATACTTCAGGCACAAGCCAGGGCTCCGCAGTCTCCAAGCCTTCCTATTTCCCATCAAAATTCATCTTCTGTCACTGTTCTAGAAACAGAAAGGCTTCTCATTACAGCACCATTCCCCTTTTGCGAGAAGCCCTGATTGCTGCACTGGTGCCTTTGGAAGGCAAAGATGTAATTTAGCAAAATAATGTACCATGCTGATTAATTTAATGTAGCCCATGACTAATTATGGTAATTCATTACATCTACAATTAGGCTAAGTAATTTATTGCACTGCAGTCTCATAAAGCAGAGGATTTATATCGAGTTTTGAATGTCACCCAAAGGACGTTTCGGTACCTTGTCTTTACTGAAGCGGAATAAGGCAGCCAGCTGAGATGAGCCCAAAATATTTAAATTCCCTACACACCTTTCCTCTGCCACATTTGATGTTTGTATTCCTAGCATTACACGGGTATGATGCACAGCCCCTTTTCTGAACGGAACGAACCCTCTTACTGAAATTGCTTTTTGTGATGATTAGGCATTGAGTCCAGGCCTCCCTTACTCTCTCCCTACTCCCCTTTTAATTATTGTTGTTAAAGCCACATTATCCAGTTTTACTTTATTCTAAAACCTGGAGATATATGCTGCAATCAGGCTTGTCAGATCATTTTGCACCTGGTTTGCTTCGTTTTAGACCGTGATTGAAAACAGGAGACGTTTTAGCAATCGATCCAGTGATTCCGCAGACTGTACAATGCTGCAGTCTCAACTCAACAAAGAATCCGCGCGTATGAGAGCGCGCATGCGCACGGGCGCCCGAAGCAGAGAGGAAGGACGGAGTGGAATACAGTACTGTATCTCCCTTTGCCCCGGAGGGGGGGGGGAAGAGAAAGACGCAGGCGCGGCGTTACTGTGAAATACAGTCTTCCTGCTACCCTGCAGCACGTTTGCTCTTGCACTGCTGTACTTTAGAGACCAATTTGTTTAGCTGATCACTGTCTCTTTGACATGGCTGCAAATGTTACCTTTCTTTTTCAATCAAAAACACAGCAGGGTGTGCCATCTGTTTGGCACAGCCTCGCGCTCCCTTCCCCAACGTCTTTTTTGTGCTGATCATTTTATATGGCAATTTGTTCTTAAACCCCCTTCTGCCATGACTTTTTCTTTCAAAAAAAAAAATCTTAAATTTTCATTTATTTATTTATTTCCTGGTAAAAGAAGCAACCACTTGGCTTTCAAAACTTGCATGCCTTCAAGGGTGATCAGGGGGCATCAGCCAAACAGCAGACAGAAGAGAGATCTCCGTCCATAAGCTGACGATCTGTGTGTCAACCTGGGAGTGATTTAGCATTGACATATTTACCAAAGCTATTTTCTTCTCTCTCTCTTTCTCGTAATATTTAAACGGACACCCCGCGTGTCATTTTCGCTTCCTCTGATTTAACTAGTGGCTCTGTTATTTGTACGGAAGATTTACCTTTTCTGTGAAAGCTAATCCGCATAAAAACTACCTCATGAGGCTCGACTGCCGTTAGATCAGCGTGATTCAGACGGTCCCCTCACCCACCCATCTTAGATGCAGCTCAGCACACAAATAGGACCAATGTCGGAACAGATGATGAACACCCCTAAAGTGGAAGCCACAGGGTCTGGGGAGTTTGGGACGCTTTCAGCATGCAAATGAATTATCTTCACTGCGTGCATACACAGGGAAGCGCTCATTAGAATTCAGTATCATTTGCTTTTCTAATGTTAATTTTCCAGTTATGCAGGAAATACAGAGGGAGGAATTTCCAGTGCCATTACAGTCAACACATATAATTCTGAAGATTTTCTTTCTTTAGACTTTCAAAATGAAGAGACATTTATTGTCCTTCCTATAATAATTTTTTGTTTTTAAAAAAGCTTGCCTGATCCTGAAATGAATATAGTAACTGGATTTTGGAAAATGGCTGCAGCTAAAAGATAAGATTCTGTGAAATAATATTTGCTGAAAAGAATAATAAGGCAGGATTCATATTGTAAAACCACAGGGGTACAAGTTTCCTATATCCAAAATAAGTGCACTAATGTGCCTTCCGTCCCCTGTCCAATTGCCCCTCCTATATCTATATATCTTTTCTTCCATTCATATATCTTTTCCTCTATTCTTCATTTCTTTTCTTCTATCCTTTCCCTGATATTTACTACTACATGTTTTTATTCTCTTTAACTTTCAATTTGTATTGGACAAAATAAATAAGTAAGTAAGTAAGTTTCAGTACCAAAGGTCTTTTTGCCTTGTGCTGATAGAGATCCAGTGAGAACAAAGCAATTAATTAAATGAAGATTGGAGAGGGTGGGGTAGGGATATATTATATATCTTTTTATCCCCAGGATTAAGTTACTTCATATTTGTATGAAACATTCTAAGGAGCAAATGTCATGTTTCTGACTGATGATTTAGAAAAATTTGCCTGTTGGGCAAAGCTGTAAACGTTTTCATGTAAAAGCTGAATTTCAGAACCCTACAGATCTCATCAGTGAAATAGTTCTTCACCTAGAAAAAATAAAAAATATAGAAAAAGTGCATACCCTGCTACATCACAGTATTCAAATGCTGATTACTCACTTTAATTATTCAGCCAAATGTCTTGTTGATATAATTTCCTACTTATGCTACTGTATTGTTTAACCTCATAAAACAACGGCATTTGAAAGACTGTGCATTTTTCAAAGAAAATAACTTTCCTTCTTCATATATTCCAATAATACATTTCCATTTAATATGTGTTTTCCAGCTTTGTTTCATAAAAGACCATTTTAGTCCCACTGAAAAGTTATTTGAAACGTATCTATTGAATATTAATTTTGAAAAGTTAATATAGGCTCATTTGCTGAATGTATTGAATATTAAGCTGAGGTCTTTATTTGATGGATAAAACTTCTTTAAAATGTTCTTTCAAAGTTACTTTATCAAAAGAGCTGCAGCTTTTTACATCTCTCAAGACACTCAGAACTCACAATTCACTATCTTCTTATTTATAAGGAAGAAGAAAAATACAACTTTAAACGCTTGGATAATCAGTTTGTAAAAACAGCCATGTACTCATTTATACCAAGTGGGGAATATTGTAACACACTACATTTTTTGCCGTATTCATCTTTAAAATTTAAAAACTCTTTAAAAATTAAGGACACAGAACAGGCTGCAATGCTGTTGTTTGTATTTTCATTATCATTAAATAATCAATATTTAATACAATTTATTTTTATAAGACAAAGCATGACAATAAGCATGAGAAGAATCTTTATTATAAACAGTTTCTTGGTTAGCCATTTGTTGCTTTTCAGCATTTTTTTTTTTGGATAGGGGAGCAGTGGGCCCTTCACTATTTAGTAATAATAGAATAGAATAGAATAGTATTGGCCAAGTGTGATTGGACACACAAGGAATTTTTCTTGGTGCATATGCTCTTAGCGTACATAAAAGAAAAAGATGCATTTGTCAAGAATCATGTGGTACAACACTTACTGATTGTCATAGGGGACAAATAAGCAATGAAGAAACAATCAATATTAATAAAAATCTTAGGATACAAGCAACAAGTTACAGTCATACAGTCCTAAGTGGGAGGAAAAGGATGATAGGAATGATGAGAAAAACTAGTAGAAATAGAAGTGCAGATTTAGTAAAAAGTCTGACAGTGTTGTGATGTCACCAGTGGGTCATTACCGTTTTGGACAAACCAGTCCAATTTTCCCCGCCCTCTTGCAGTATACAGGTCCTCAACGGAAGGCAGGTTGGCAGCAATTATTTTTTCTGCTGTTCTGATTATCCTCTGAATTGTATGTCGGTCCTGTTGGGTTGCAGCACCAAACCAGACAGTTATAGAGGTGCAGATAACCAGTTATCAGTCTCTATAAGATATTTTCTTCCAAAACTAGAATTTGGTCTGATTTTTGTTTATAGTCAGACAGGCTATGTAACTCAGGACTTTTGCAATTAATTTTTTTTTCTAACGAGAAATTTCTGAAGAATGCTTTCAAAAACGTAATGAATTAAGAAAATAATTACATTTCAGTGTACAGTATTCTCTACCTGGAGAATCTGCTATGGGGAACTTTCTGTTTGAAGTGGGTTTTTTTTTAATTTACAAGAGAACAAGGGATGTGTACAAAACTACTGACTTAAAACCAGAATACTACACATAATCTATACAGAAGAAAGATCTATGTGGAACAACCCAAGCAAGTAAACTTGAAATAGGTTGTGTTTTATCTAGCTTTATAAAGTGGCACTATCATAAGCACCAAGGTTTATCTCAGATACAATTATTTCTAATTGAATTGAAAAATTATTAATTGGATGCTAACAAGATAAGGTGATTGTAATTTTTAATACCATACAGAAATATGACTTATATTCTCCCATTTTGGTTTTTTCCTCTGAAAAAACTTTTATTTTTGTAGCACATTCTACAAAATGTGCTTTAATGGCTTTTCTGCTTTTATAAGATGGCAATTGATATTGTTTTCTTCATCATCCTTCTTCTCCTCCATTTTCCATTGATTATTTATTTATTTATTTATTATTTTATATTTTCTTGATGATTTTTTTTAATGGCTTTTCTGCTTTTATAAGATGGCAATTGATATTGTTTTCTTCATCATCCTTCTTCTCCTCCATTTTCCATTGATTATTTATTTATTCCTATGTGACATAATTGAGTATGTAAGTTCTGTTATACCATTTGAAAATGTAAAATAAAATGAAAAGTTAGGAAATGCATTAGTTGAGGATAATGTCTTATTTGAAGACATAGTGGAAATATAGGAAATCAAATGGCTAAAATGTTTAATAAATTTATTTTATAATGAAATGCATTTTCAAGATATCTCAAGGCCTAAAATGGTCATCTAACATCAAAAACATCATCAAAAAAGCACAACAAAGAATGTTCTTTCTGCCTAACTCAGAAAGCTCAAGCTGCCCTACTGTATCAAGCTGCTGATACAGTTCTGCAGAGAAATCATTCAATCTGTCATCTGCACCTCTATAACTGTCTGGTTTGGTTCTGCAACCCAATAAGACCGACACAGACTTCAGAGGATAATCAGAACTGCAGAAAAAACAATTGCTGCCAACCTGCCTTCCGTTGAGGACCTGTATACTGCACAAGTCAAAAAGAAGGTAGTGAAAATATTTACTGACCCATCACATCCTGGACATAAACTGTTTCAACTCCTACCCTCAAAATGTTGCTACAGCGCATACCAAGACAACTAGACACAAGAGCAGTTTTTTCCCAAACACCATCATTCTGCTAAACAAATAATTCCCTCAACACTGTCAAGCTATTTACTAAGTCTGCACTACTATTACTACCAGTTTTTTTCTCATCATTCCTATTACCCATTTCCCCCCCAGACAGAAAGATGGCAGGGAGGAACACAGAAAGAAAGAATATGGTAGATAGGAAGGCAGACAGACAGAAAAAGAAAGGAAGGAGGGAAGGGACGGAATAAGAAAAGGAAAGAAAGAAAAAAAGAAAAACCTATAACCACAATTGAGCCTAATATTTTGGTTGCTAAGCAAGAGCGTTGTCAAGTGAATTTCAGCATATTTTACTAGTTGGCCATGTCCACCTGGTCACCTGACTACCAGGCCACGCCCACCTAGGGGGTGGGGATGGGGACATTGAGGATGAGTTTGTAGCACCAAGAGGGCAGTGGACTGAAAATGTTTGAGAACCACTGGCCTAGGTCATCTTTATGTAGAGCAACAATTTGTTTTTTAAGATCCTCAGAGAGTTCATTGCCATGAGGTGCCATGTGGAACTTCCAGTGACCAGTATGAGAGAGTGAGAGCACTAACACCAACTTTAACACACTTCCTCCCCTTTCACACCTGAGACCCTGCACCACTTACAAATCATATGACACCAGGGAGAGAAAACAGCTACTTGGGCCTCATTTAGGCACTAATATTTAGGGGTGTACTCACTTTTGTTGTCAGTAGACATTAATGGTTGTGTGTTGTGTTATTTTGAGAGGACAGCTCATTTACACTATTATACAGTAGCAGTATACACACTATTTTACATTGTAGCCAAGTGTCATTTCATCAGTGTTGTCACATGAAAATATGTACTTAAATATTTATAAAATGTAAGGGGGTGTACTCACTTCTGTGACATGCTGTATATACTATCAGTATGTAGGATTATCCAGTAAGGTTGTGAAATAGTCCAGGATCTTATCAGCCTCTCTGCATCACCACCCTGGAGAATTCCTCCTCAGTGGATCTCCCTCAGCCGGGGGATCCTGGAACATCCAGAGCCTCAGTGGCTTCAACTAGCCACCTGGCATTTGTAGGGGCCCGCTTGAGCAGGATACATTTCCCTGGGAAAGTCATTCAGACTATGCAGGCAGCCAGGACATAATCCACCATCAGCATACATAATGCCATCGTGCCTTGTCTCAGCCTTGTTTCGCGGGTTCTGGATTTCCTCCAGGAAGGCCTGGCTCATAGCACCTTGCGCCAGCAGGTTGCAGCATTGTCTACTGTGCTGGCTGGCAGAAAGAAGACCCCTCTGTCTCACCATCCTGACATTTGAGTCTTTCTCAGAGGTGCCAGCAACCTGTGCCCCACACCAGTCCACAAATACCCTAACTGGAATCTTCCCAAGGTTTGCATTGACAGAGCCTCGCTTTGAGCCCCTGAGGCCTACCAGTCTCACGTTTATGATGCTCAAGGTGGTGTCCCAACCTGAGGGCTTTATCTGTCAGAGCTGACCGCTGCATCTTCCATCAGGATAAAGTAACTCTAAGATCCCTCCTTCATTCCCAAGATCAACTATCCTTTCCACCAGACCAGAAGTTGTTTCTGCCGAACTTCTGCCCTCGACTTTCTCATGCCTTGGAGTGAAGATGGCATAAACTGGATGTATAGAGGGTCCTAAAAATTTATATCCAGCAGTCAGCGCCCACTAGGAGATTGGAGTCTCTCTTTGCCTCTCTCCACCCCCTTTCAATGGGCACTAAGTTGTCATCCTCAACTATTGTTTGCTGGATCAGAGTGTGTATCGCTAAAGCGCTGTATCAAGCACTGTCTCTCCTGGTGCCTAGTTGCATCACTGTGCAATCCACAAGAAGTGCAGCTACCACCGCTGCATGGGCCAGGCAGGCCTTTCTCAAGGATATCTGCAGGGCAGCCTCTTGGGCCATTCACTCCCCTTTCATTAGACATTACAAATTTGATGTCCAGATAAAATACAGGAAATAGTATAACAGCAGACTAGATGGACCATGAGGTCTTTTTCTGCCCTCAATCTTCTGTTTCTGTTTCTATGTCCTTGCCTTGGCGGAGGCTTCCTTTGTAAAGGGGATTTTTGCAACAGATCCCCTTGGCCCCCGGGGGGCTCCAGTCCCAATGGCTACCTGTCCTTAGGCATATGAGGCTTTGGTATATTCCATTCCTGGACTATTTCGCAAGCTTACTGGAGAAGGGGCGTTCGCTTACCTGAATGCTTTTTCTCAGTAGCTTCTGTAGTAGTCCAACCCTGCCCTACAGAAAGCTCATGGGATTTGAAGCTGCCTTATCTCTAACATTGTGTGAAAGTTTCCTTTTCAGTCATCACTTCATCAAAAACTGGGGCATGCTCAGTAGGATGGAGGAATGGCCGGGAAAAAACATAGATTCCGTAACTGGGCAGATCAGGCTGTAGCAACCCATTCCTGGACTATTGCACAATCTACTGATAAAAGACATTCATGTAAGCCCAACACCCCTTTAATCTAGGTTGATCACCAGGACCAGTTTTAAACTTCTGAGTACAGTATTCTGGAGCCCCGCCCTCAATTTAATAAATGTGATGCATAGACTAGCCCAAAGCAGAGTGCTCTGAGGATGTGTTCCATCATGAGGCTGAATGTTCAGAAGACTAAAGCTGTGATCCCAGTGACCGACCCGCTTATATACTGCAATATTATCCTGGGGAGACTTATATTTGTCTTCATTCACATAGTATATATTTTAAAGACCTTATTTGGTACTGATACTTATTTTCAGTATAATGTTTATAGACAGCTGGTATCCATGCCTTTCAACAGCTTTTTTAAATCTATAGAAGTTGGTTCCGTTGGTACTTTTGTTTCCAGCTTGCCAATCTGGAATGTTTACTTATCTTTCATGCACAACCAAGAAACGATGTAAGGGAAAGTGATTATAATTCAACCGAACTCTTCAAATCCTGAATGTTAGATCTGGGAATTAAACATGTGCAGCCTACCCAATGTTTCCATCTGGATAGTGAGATTTCAGCTATGAAGGGGAATTTTCTTGGGGAATTGGAAACCAGGAGAGCCAAAGTCATTCACTTCCTTTCCTTCAGAAAGTACATTGCACTCTTTAATCATCAGCCACAAATGATTTCTTGCTCATAATTTGAATTAAGTTATCATTTTCAACTTATCTCTCTAGAAATTCAACACAGTTTCCTGTGAAGGTTGTTCTGTGCATTTGTCTGTGAGCGGCACAAACTCTAGCTAATAAAGTTAATGAAAACCTGGACACAAATTTCATTAATTTAAGCACATTTATCTGTTCTGATAAATAAAGCATTCCACAAAAGTTATATACTGTACACTTCCATTTAAAATGAATTCGGTATTAACTTTTTCACAAGAAAACTGTTTCAGTCTGGTATTTTAATTGCTGAAACATTTATTTAGATTTCATTTCAAATGTTACTGTAAGTCACTCTGAATAGATTGTTGTAAAAACAAGATATAAATTACAAAATGAATATGAGAAACAAATGTACCAACTTAATTGTCTGTAACTGATATAGACTAGGCATTTTTACTGAATTAAAGTGGCTACATGTTTCTACCAAACTACAGTGGTACCTCTACCTAAGAACGCCTCTAATTAAGAACTTTTCCAGATAAGAACCAGGTGTACAAGATTTTTTTTGCCTCTTCATAAGAACCATTTTCTACTTAAGAACCCAAGCCCAGAAAAATTTCCCAGGAAATTTGAGAGTGGCACAAAGGCCCGGCCAGTTTCCTGTCATTCCCCCTTTAATCCCGGCCACCTCGGGCTTTTCTGGGCTGCCAGAGGAGCCTTTCGGTGGCGCTTAAGGAGGCTTTGGCAGTCCAAAGTGAACAAAGCATTTTCCTTTCTCTGGGTCCTTGGAGAGAGAATAAACTACTTCGCTGTGGTGACTCACTTGCGCTGCCTCCCATACACTCCCGGAACGTCTGGGCACAGAAAGGCAAATGGGGCACTTCACCCCGGCCGGATCAACTCAAATTCAGACCAGCGGAGGAGTCACCACAGTGAAGGAAAGGCGCCGGCTACAAAGTGAGCAAGCAAGAGGAGAGGTGAGCCCTTCAGCATGGGAAGGAAGAGGAAGCAGGTAGGAGTAGCAGCAGCAGCAGCAGCCTCCTTTCAGTCAAAGGAGCGAGAGTTCCCCCCCTCCCGCCTGCCTGAGTTTCTCTTGCTGGCGCAGTGTATGGGAGGCAGCCTCACACTGGGTGTATGGGAGGCATGTGTTCTTCCTTGCCGCCCCAGAGTCCCTCTTTTTTTTTAAGCCTTAAAGTTTTGGATTTTTTTGATTCCCCTCACATCACCTTCTTTCTTCAGCAGCGACTGTCCTCCTCCTCTTCTTCCTCCTCCTCCTCCCACCCAAATTCAGAGCTTTTATTTCTTTCCTAATGGGTTTGCATGGATTATTTGCTTTTACATTGATTCATATGGGAAAAATTGCTTGTACTTACAAACTTTTCTATTTAAGAACATAGAAACATAGAAGTCTGACGGCAGAAAAAGACCTCATGGTCCATCTAGTCTGCCCTTATACGATTTTCTGTATTTTATCTTAGAACCTGGTCACGGAACGAATTAAGTTCTTAATTAGAGGAACCACTGTATCTTAAAGGTACACTGACAATCTAAGGATGAATGTCATTGTAATGCTCTATTATTTTCATCTCTTTCTTTTTTCTGCAACCTTCTCAAATTTCTTGGAAAAAAAATATTACTCTGGAAAATCAGGTATATGAATCATACCAAATTATAGCACTCTTTGCTGATATGCCATGAAACATATATTAGTTGACATGTTTTTCTAGACACTTTTACAGTATGGTATTTACTATAATAAAAGATTTTTGCAAGCCTGGATTAAAACAGAATTATAAATGGAAAGAGGCAATTCAATTCAACCCTTTGTTCAGTACAAAATGCAGATGGAAGCACTCATAGCGAATATCAACTCTGTCACTGCACACTTCCACTGAAGATGGCCTCTTCACTCCCATGGATTGGTTCACTATTGACATGCTATTGTTGGTAGGATTCATTTGGAGTCTTTTTCCTGTAATTTAAAATAATTATTGTGTGCTCTGGGCTCTCAAAATACAGAAAGCAGATCTTGACCTTCCCTCAGATTCTTTCAGATCAAAATATATCTGCAGTATCCCTTCAAATACTTCCCCAATTCTTTTTTTGAGTAATTTCATTTAATTAATTTGTGTTATATGTCGCCCAATCCCAATGGGACTCAGGGTGGCATACAACAGTAAATAATACATACATAAACAAAGTCAAATATTTAGTAATAAGAACTGTAAAACCCATAATAAACCCTAATTAACTATCCAATCAAACCCCCATACATACAGAACAGTTACAAATCAGATGAGATAAGATGTTACGTTCAGGGTCCCCAAGCTTGTCAGCAAAGCCAGGTCTTTACAGCCTTTTGGAATGACAGTAGGGAGGGAGCAGTATGGACATTGAAGTGTAGTTGGTTTCATAACATTGAGGCAGCCACAGAGAAGGCTTTCTCACAAGGGCCCATCAACCTGCATTGTTTAGTCAACGGGACCTGGAGTAGGCCAACTCCTTGTGATCTAATTGGTCTCTGGGAGTACATGGCAGGAGACAGACTCTTAAATAGACTGGTCCTAAGCCATGTAGGGCTTTATAGATAATAACCAACACCTTGAATTGTGACCGGACACCAACTAGTAGCCAGTACAGCATGCAGAGCATTAGTGTTATATGGGTGTATCTAGGAATTCCCATAATAGCTCATGAGCCATGAAGCTTCATTCTGGACTATCTGTAGTCTCCAAACACTCTTCAAGGGTAGCCCCATGTAGAGCGCATTGCAATAATCTGGACAGGAGATGATGAGGACCTGAGGGCCTGTGTGCAGCGAACACATCGAACCCAGGCAAAGGTCCCCCTGGCCACAGCTGAGAGATGGTGGTCAAAGCTCAGCTGTGGACCTGAGAGTACACCTAAGTTGTTGTTGTTGTTATTATTATTATTATTAATTAGATTTATATGCCGCTCCTCTCCGAAGACTCGGGGCGGCTACGGACCCTATCCGAGGGGGTTAAAGTTTCTTCCCCTCCGAGAGTTGATGGACATATGGAATGGTCCTTCAGAGGAAATACCCAAAGCCACTGGGTCTTGTCGGGGTTGAGCTTGAGCCTGTTTACTCCTATCCAGAGCCTTACAGGTTCCAGGTAGCGGCATATTACATCAATTACTTCACTGAATTGAATGAAGCTAGCAGGTGACTTAGGGCAAGGCATTCTTCCTCAACCCTAGAAGAAGGCCATGGCAGACCATTTTAAAAAATCTTGCCAGAAAAATTGCAGGTACTTGTCCAAGAAATAGCCAGGAATCAACACTAGCTTGAAGCATTAATAATGAGAAGTTTGAGAAGGAGGAAGAGGAGAAAGCATGAATGAGGAAGTGGAGAGTATTTTGTCTTGGAAAAGGAAAGGATTTGGGAGTATTTAAAGGGACACTGCAGATATATTTGGATATGGAAGAATCCAAAGGAAAGTCAAGATCTGTTTTCTGTATTTTGAGAGTGCCTTAACCATTACATCAAACTGTCTATTACTTTCATAATGGAAAAGAATCAAGGTTTACAATAAAGGTAGCTTTTTAAAAATAAGTTCCCCAGTTTTAGTAATATATGGTACCCACTTAATTTATGGACTATAACTTCCCCCAAGATGGTAGCCTCCTGAGCTTCCTTCTGCCTAACCAGTATGACCATGCTTGCTAGGTGGTAATATAATGTATTTAATCTATTTTGTGACACCAGATTGGGGAAAGCTGACCTAGAACTGGGATTCCTACTTTCTTCCATTGATAAAATTAACAATAACTATTTTTTTAAAAAATTGAACAAAAACTTTTTTTTTTGTTCTGGAGGTTCTTTTATTTTTATTTATCAGACTTGAAAAGGATTACTTTTTTTAACATGATTTTAAATGATTTCATCCAGTGATTACAAATCAGTGAGCCGCAAGAGAAACAGTTCTCTCCAGTTACTCAGATTTCAATATCTACATTTTGAACTTGTCTTTATATAAAAAGAGAACTCCTTGAGTTTGTTTTCACCAACTTGACTCCTGCTGCTCACATGGCTACATCTGTTCTCTTCTTCCAAGCAACATGGATGTAATTTGCCTTTTTTTCTAGGATGCATTTCTAGTCTCCTATTCTAAGGTACAACCATGTAATTCCTTGGTGGTCTCCCTCCAAGTGTTAGCCAGAGTTAACACTGTCTGATTTCCAAGCCAAAACCCATGCAACTACCCACAGTGATCTGTTACTCATTCACAGCAGGATCCAAAGTGTCTTTTTATTCATAGAAGGCACTCAGATCACTAAATATTTCCCAGATTCAGCTGTGATTTATCTGGGTTTTTTGCCATGTCTCAAAGGATTCTCCCCAGAACCCATTTTCAGGGAGCATTGGGAATGCCATGAATTGGAGTGCTTCACTCATTTATGGACTCATTCTTTAACACATCTAATTTGTTCTTAAGTGGATAAATTTTTTAAGCATACAGTATTCATCCTTTTAAAAGGGCCTACTTACACTGATAAAGTTTTATTAGATTCAATGAAAATGTAATAATAGATTCTAATGGAATCACCTCCATTTACCCTTCTAGTCCAATAGCACATTTGCAAAAGCACTTGAAGCTAATGGAATTTAAGGAACTGATTAAAGCTCAGTACAAACTGGGGTTAGGAAAAGGGAAAACTTCAAGCTATGTTTAAACCATCTGTAACAATACCACATATTAAAAGATGACTCTTTTGGGAATATTAACATTTCATCATAATATTCTTAATGTTTGCTTTGAAATATGCTATTGGAAAAGGATATTAGTGCAAGGGAATATTTTCAACAATGGTCTTAATTGACTGTGTTGAGAAATCCTTTATTTCTGTGGTAATTTAGGTAGTTATTTCTCAATCATGTTGCAATCTAGTGTCTTACTTAGAAATAACATACAAGAGAATGAAGAATGCTGCAACGTGTTCAACCATGCATATCCAGAACCAGATCGGCTTAGTAGCTGTAATAAATTTAAGATGTGAAGGCTGTATTTTTGAATATCCCTATAATTACAAGATAAATTACCCTGTTTTCCCAAAAACAAGACCTATCTTGAAAATAAAACCTACATTGGTTTTAATACCTGTGCCTAATATAAGCCCTACACCCCCAAAATAAACCTGACTTAAAAGTGGTTTCCTGTCCCGCTGCGAGAAAGCAAAAGTGGGCCTCCCATAAATGGGGGGGGGGGGGAAATAAGGCACTTATTTTGGGGTACTTATTTTGGGGCCTTAAGGAAAATAAGACCCAGTCTTATTTTCGGGAAAACACGAGTTAAGAAAGATTTACAAGGTATGTTCATGACTTTTATTTCCCTTTTATGTTCTTAATGAATAGCTTCATTAATTTATTAAATCCTTTTCCCTTGCATTCATTTAAATTAGGAAAACACAAATTTGCTAAATACTATAAATTGGGATCAATCTATGTTTGTAATCTTGATTTACAAGGCTGAAAAAATAGAAGTTCTTGTGAGCCTACAAACCTTATCTTGAAAAATAGAATAAATATACCTAGCACATCTGCAAAACTCCAGATGACCACTAGCTAATAACAAAATTGCAACCCGTATATAATCAGCCCGTACATAGTTATCTCCAGCAGTTGTCTGGATTGCTATCATAAATTATTTTAACATCAGATAATTGCTTCACTAAAATCGAAGGGCATTATCATATAATCATCATGAAAAAACTCATTAAAGAAATATTGTATTCATTCTGAAATAATGCATTTATCTCTTGTTTTAATGTGGCTTTGGACTTGGGTTAAAGAGCAATGGAAATTCCTGTCCCTCTGAATTGTTCTTACTGGATTTTTCATAATAACAATGATCCAGTAAAAAGTAAAATATTTAAAACCATTATGAGGGGATAATGGTAAGAGTCAAGATATACCTTACAAGCCTACATGTTCCAAGTACTGCCACTTCTTTATTTTAATCAAAATCAACCCTATTTGCATAGACTAGTAGATTAGGATTGAATCTGAACCAATGAAACCTTTGCTGACATTTAAATGCATCATAAACGAATTTAAAACAAGGTACCATAGATGGTGGTGTTGCTGTTTGCTAACAAAGTTGAAAAAGAAACCCGGAACTCATAATCAGGAAGCATAGCAAAATAAGAGAGTGTTGTTGAAGATAATTGGTGATTCTAAAATGTGTTCATAAAGGCATAAGAGGCATACTATGGGCTTAGCAGTAATATTGCTACCACCCTTACTAATTTTTTTCTAACAAATTAATAACTGCTTGTTTTAAACCAAGGTAAAACATTATTATTACAAGATATTGCCAATAATTCCAATTGTAGTAGCCCTTCCCCTCAAAATGAGAAACTATCACAGTATTCTGCAAACTGAGAAACTATCACATTATCAAAATAGTCTGCCATCCCCTCCCCCCTTCATCTCCTATGCCAAACACATTTCATTAATTGTCTGATCTAACTAATATGCATAAACCTCCTCCAAGAAAGAATTTCTCCTTTAATTCTCACTATGTAGCAAATCTGGTTTTTCACTCCAGAAGCAGATTCCCCTCTCCCCACACCTAGAATTTCCTGTTGGGAAATTGAGGGAAGGTAGGAGGAAGTTAAAGTTGGGGGACTTTAGAGACACAGCCTCTGGTGATCAGATGTCATTGTTTTGATAGCTGCTCTATAGCAATAGATGATTTTTGCCTTCTACTGATGCAGTGTCCACTAGCTCCATGTGTGGACAGAAATAAGCAGGAAGTTTGAAAAGCAACTTCAGTCAGTAAATGGCTTCATAACAAGAGCCACACCGATGAAGATCCAGAATAGTTGAAGAAGAAAGGAGAGGGAGGGAGGGAGAAAAAAGAGATAGATAGATAGATAGATAGATAGATAGATAGGGTGGGTAGGTAGGTAGGTAGGTAGTAGGTAGGGAGAGAGAGACCCCTAAAATAAGTACATCTCTGCCCTGTTTTCTTAAAAACAAAGGTTGTTTTGTGAAATCTCTTCCTGATAAAGAGAGGAAAAAAGCATGAAACTAGGATATCCTTTTAAGCAGTTTTATATTATCTCACCATTAGGTGTTTGTGCTGCCTTTAAGAAGTGATTTTTCACAAAGAGACAGCAACTGCAGGTGGAGTGATAGGAGCTCAATAGAAGAGCAAGATTTTTAAGAGAGCTGTGAGGACAATTCAATAGTTTGCCTAAACTGGAAATGATCAATATACATTATCCTCTTGTGAAATGTTTTATACCTTTCTACTGTACTTAACATGATTCTAAAATCGGTGCTGAATACTTGCGTTACTGATGTTTATTTATTTATTTGTTTATTTTTATATCATCTCCCACAAAGTCCCACCTTGAGGCATGTATTGAAATAAATAAAGAAATTAGTTTTTATTAAATGTGCATGTATTGGAGGCAATGTGATAAAGGAAGACAACAGAAAGCCTAACAATGACCCTTGACATTCATAGAGAGAAAAAAACTTTGGTGAAGGAACACATCACCAGAAGTTACGGTACTTAAGGAATAGTTCTTGATTTACTATCATTAATAGTCCGTGATTTACAACCATTAGTAGGCCAGGAATTTCTATTACTAAGACTAGGTGATTTTTAAGTCAGTCATAAAAATATTTTCTTCATTTTCATTGTAACTTCAAGCAATAGTTGAATGATGATAGTGAAGGATTATCAATAATAAGTGTTTTCTGGATTTTAGGAATACAGTATATTTTTTTACTGCCACTTGAAAGATTTGGGTGTTGCAAAATTAAGCTGATTAAGCTGTTCCGCCCCAGACGCCTGATGGATCCAGAGGGCTTTCAGAAGGCGCTTGGGGTTATTCCAGATACACTCGTACACAGTTCGGCAGAGTCTCTGGCTGAGGCCTGGAACAAGGCTGCAGTGGAGGCTCTTGATCGAATTGCGCCGTTGCGACCTCTCCGCGGCACTAGACCCCGTAGAGCTCCATGGTTCAACGAGGAGCTCCGGGAGTTGAAACGCCAGAAGAGACGTCTAGAGAAGCGATGGAGGAAGAGTAAGTCCGAATCCGATCGAACACTTGTAAGAGCACATGTTAAGACTTACAAAGTGGCGCTCAAGGCGGCAAGATGCGCGTATCATTCCGCCTTGATTGCATCAGCGGAATCCCGCCCGGCCGCTCTGTTTAGGGTGACCCGCTCTCTTCTTAATCAGGGGGGAGTTGGGGAGCCCTTGCAGAGTAGTGCCGAGGATTTTAACACGTTTTTCGCTGATAAAACCGCTCGGATCCGAGCGGACCTCGACTCCAATTGGAATACAGAGTCGACTGACAACGAGTCAGTTGAGGTGACTGGGGCACGTACTTGTCCACCTGTCTGGGGAGAGTTTGATCTGGTGACACCTGATGAAGTGGACAAGGCCATTGGAGCTGTGAGTTCCGCCACCTGTTTACTGGATCCGTGTCCCTCCTGGCTGGTTTTGGCCAGCAGGGAGGTGACACGGAGCTGGGTCCAGGAGATTGTCAACGCTTCTTTGGGGAGGGGGTCCTTCCCGGATCCCTACAAGGAGGCACTTGTGCGCCCCCTCCTCAAGAAGCCTTCCCTGGACCCAGCCATTCTCAACAACTATCGACCAGTCTCCAACCTTCCCTTTATGGGGAAGGTTGTCAAGAAGGTGGTGGCACTCCAGCTCCAGCGGTCCTTGGAAGAAGCCGATTATCTAGGTCCTGAGCAGTCAGGATTCAGGCCCGGCTACAGCACGGAAACTGCTTTGGTCGCGCTGATGGATGATCTCTGGCGGGCCCGGGACAGGGGTTTATCCTCTGTCCTGGTGCTTCTTGACCTCTCAGCGGCTTTCGATACCATCGACCATGGTATCCTTCTGCGCCGGCTGGAGGGGTTGGGAGTGGGAGGCACTGTCCTTCAGTGGTTCTCTTCCTACCTCTCTGGTCGGTCGCAGTCGGTGTTAGTGGGGGGTCAGAGGTCGACCTCTAGGTTACTCCCTTGTGGGGTGCCTCAGGGGTCGGTCCTCTCCCCCCTACTATTTAATATCTACATGAAACCGCTGGGTGAGATCATCCAAGGGCATGGGGTGAGGTATCATCAGTATGCAGATGATACCCAGCTTTACATCTCCACCCCTTGTCCAGTCAGCGAAGCAGTGGAAGTGATGTGCCGGTGCCTGGAGGCTGTTGGGGTCTGGATGGGTGTCAACAGACTCAAGCTCAACCCGGATAAGACGGAGTGGCTGTGGGTTTTGCCTCCCAAGGACAATTCCATCTGTCCGTCCATCACCCTGGGGGGGGAGTCACTAACCCCCTCAGAGAGGGTTCGCAACTTGGGCGTCCTCCTCGATCCACAGCTCACATTAGAGAAACATCTTTCAGCTGTGGCGAGGGGGGCGTTTGCCCAGGTTCGCCTGGTGCACCAGTTGCGGCCCTATTTGGACCGGGAGTCACTGCTCACAGTCACTCATGCCCTCATCACCTCGAGGCTCGACTACTGTAATGCTCTCTACATGGGGCTACCTTTGAAAAGTGTTCGGAAACTTCAGATCGTGCAGAATGCAGCTGCGAGAGCTATCATGGGCTTTCCTAAATTTGCCCATGTCACACCAACACTCCGCAGTCTGCATTGGTTGCCAATCAGTTTCCGGTCACAATTCAAAGTGTTGGTTATGACCTATAAAGCCCTTCATGGCACTGGACCAGAATATCTCCGGGACCGCCTTCTGCCGCACGAATCCCAGCAACCAGTTAGGTCCCACAGAGTTGGCCTTCTCCGGGTCCCGTCAACTAAACAATGTCGTTTGGCGGGACCCAGGGGAAGAGCCTTCTCTGGGGTGGCCCCGACCCTTTGGAACCAACTCCCCCCGGATATCAGAGTTGCCCCCACCCTCCTAGCCTTTCGTAAGCTCCTTAAAACCCACCTCTGTCGTCAGGCATGGGGGAATTGACATGTTCCTTCCCCCTAGGCTTATAAAATTTATGCATGGTACGCTAGTGTGTATGATTGGTTTTAATTTGTGGTGTTTTTTAAAGTAATTTAAATATTGGATTTGTCTTACATTGTACTGCTATTGCTGTGAGCCGCCCCGAGTCTGCGGAGAGGGGCGGCATACAAATCTGATTAAACTTGAAACTTGAAAATCTGCTATGTACTAATATTATTGTAGTTATTTTACTAACAACAATTGTGATGTAATGTGGACCTGGAGGACAGTAGGGGACAAAACAAAGTTTTTCCAGAAGAAAGGGCTGGATTTGGATTAAGAGATTGTGCAATCCCAAACTGGATTGGGGAAGGGGGAAGATGTTTGAGAAAGCAACTTCCTCATGCCCCATCATTCACATGATGTACCTTGGTTATAGCTTTAATTTGCCAAAATTCTGTACATTAGGTGTCAGCAAACAAAGATTGGACTTCATTGGAAATTAGTATCATTTCTAAGTTTGGACCTGACAGACAGAGGGGCCTTTTTCAAACACAATGATGAACAAAATGTGGACAAAGAATAGTGTTAACTGAACACCAAGTGCACTTAACTGAAGCTGTCAGTAACTGAGGGAATTAATTTTAGTCTTAAACGTTTGCTTCCAGACTTATTTCCAGCAGCCAACTAACTGTACGATTTCTTCTCAATGACCTTTCATATTTTCACCCTTCTGGGCAATTCAGAAACAGGATGGGTGTCCTGTAGTGTGGTTGATAATCTTGACTTTGAGACCATGAAAATTTCATTGTTCCCTATCCCCACCTCTAAAATAGGGGAACAAGAAAAATGAGACTAAGAAGTATGCCTGTCTTTTTGGAACAAGGTGGAATGATTATTATTTCAGAGCCGGGGTGGCGCAGCAGGTAGAGTGCTGTACTGCAGGACAATGAAGCTGACTAGATCTGTAGGTCAGCGGTTCAAATCTCATCACCGGCTCAAGGTTGACTCAGCCTTCCATCCTTCCGAGGTGGGTAAAATGAGGACCCGGATTGTGGGGGCAATATGCTGGCTCTGTTAAAAAGTGCTATTGCTAACATGTTGTAAGCCGCCCTGAGTCTAAGGTGAAGGCCGGCATAAAAATCGAATAAATAAATATAGCTGCTCGTTTACCAGTCCACTTCTTTTTATCTGCACAAAACTGACATAACAGAATATTATGAAAGGGACCTTTGAGGTCTTCTGGTCCTCCCTCTGCTCAAACAGAAAACTATACTACTATTTCAGCAGAATGGAAGTTTTGGCCGCACTTCCTTCTCCTCCAGGGTTCTGTGCAGCGCATTTGCGACCTCTGCACGACCCATTTGCCAAAACGCCATTCTTCCCTGGCTTTTGTCTGCACAGACAATTCGCTGCCAGCCAATCGCTGGCAGCCAAATGCCATGGTGCGATCAATGCAGGGGCTGGGGGGCTTTGGGGAAGGTGCTGCGGCCAACCGCCTCAGGCACTTGTTGGATGGAAGGGGAGGGTGTGGAAGCTCCCCAGTACCTGATGCTGCCTCCGATACTGAACAGTAAGGGAAAGCGGGATGGGGAGGTGGTAAGCAAAATCTCCTTTGGATGAAATTGGCTTACTTACTGACCTCAAATCCCTGCTCTTCCCTTCGCAGTCGAGGTCAGGGAGCCAGCATCAGATACTGGGAAGCTTCTATCCCTCCATCTTTCTCATAGCAAGCACTAAAGGGCGTGGGACAGAGGCCCGTTTGCCAGGGCAAATGAATGGGGAGGACCAGCCAAGGAGAAAAGCTAGAGGTTAATGTGTAGAGACGGAACCCTTGAGAAGGAGGCACAGCCAAGGGTAGGAGCTTAAAAGTCCTAGGCCCTATTTCAGACAGTCCAGTTTTCTTTAAAAGACTCCAGTATTGGACCATCCACAACTTCTGGATGCTGGTCGTCCCACTTATTGTCAGGAAATTTGTCCTTAATTCTAAATTAGTTATCTCCTTGCTAAGTTTTCATCCACTGCTTTTTGTCCTGCCTTCAGGTACTTTGGATAATTCTTTTTTGTGAAAGCTCCTTAGATATTGGAGCACTGCTATCACATTACCCCTTCTTTTCATTAAACTGGAATAGCCAATTCCTGCAAGCTTTCTTTGTATTTGTAATCCTCCATTCTCTTAATTATCCTTGCTCCTGTTTTCTGCATTCTCTCTAGAGTTTCAGTATCTTTTTTATATTGTGGCAATGAGAACTGGATGCAATATTCTAAGTATAGGTTAACAAGGCATTATAAAGTGGTATTAAAACTTCAGGTGAACTTGATCCTATCCCTCCATTAATGCAGTGTAGCTTCTTTGGCAGCTGCAGCACACTACAACGCTAGCTCATATTTAAATGATTGTCCACTAGGACTCCAGATCTTATTCACAATTTACTACTATTGAGCCATGTATCACTTATTCTATTTTGTTTTTCTTGTTTAACTTTTACTTTTACTGTTTTACTTTTATCTACATTGAATTTCATTTTGTTAGATAGGGCCCAGTGTTCATATCTGTTAAGATCCTTCTATATCTTTAATCTGTCTTCTGGAATATTGGCAATTCCTGTCAGCTTGATTGGTATCTCTGCACATTTGATGCATTCCCCTTCTAGCCTCTCATTTAAATCATTGATGAAGATAGTGAAAATAACTGGCCTAAGACAGAGCTTTGGGTACCACACTGCATACTTCCCTCCATGGAGAAGCAATTTCATTAAGGACTATGTGCTGAGTGTGGTTGGTCAGCTAGTTACAAATCTATCTATTTAATAGGTGCTGTCTAATCCATATTTCCTATCAAATAGTAAGTTGTAGTTAACTTTATCAAATGCCTTACTGAAGCCTAAGTCTCTGAGTCCCTGTGGAGAAGGGCAGCCTAGAAATCAAAGTAAGTAAATGAGTGAGTGTGTGTGTGTGTGTGTGTGTGTGAATAAGTGAGTAAGTGAATGAGTGACTGAGTAGGTAGGTAGGTAGGTAATTAAGTAATTAAGTAATTAATTAAGTAAGTAAGTAAGTAAGTAAGTAAGTAACTAATATTCACATTTCTTGGGTCCACTAATTTTGTCACTTCAACAAAGATTAGATGAGATTTGTTTGGCATGATCTATTTTTGACAAGCCCACATTGGCTTTTGGTTATAACTTTGTTTGCACTAGATTTTTGCAGATTTGTTGCTTGAATAGCTTTTCCAGAATTTTTCTAGATAATGATGTCAAGCTGATAACATTTAGTTTTCAGGATACTTTTTTAAAAAAAGGAAATGGATTCTTGTTTTAAATTTGTCTGAAAAAAATATAAGTTGTGCAGATTTTAAGACTTTTTAAAGACTTTTTTGTTTGTTAAACAAATTGCTAAGTAAGTCATGCGATTGTTAAGTGGATCCAGATTTCTACATTGGTTTAGCTTGTTAGAAGCCAGCTGGGAAAGTCATAAATGACAATCATGTGATCCTAGGATGCTGTAATCATTATAAATAAATGCCAGTTGCCAATTTTCTGAATTTTGATTATATGACTATGGAGGTGTTACAATAGTCCTAAGTGTGAGAATCGGTTGTAAACCCCTTTTTTCAATCTGGCTGTAATTTGAAATTAAACTAAATTGTAAATCAAGAATTACCTGTTGCTGTTTAGATTATGCCAACATGTTTGAAAAGACATGTTTCCTTTGAAGAATGTAATAGTGATGGGATAAGAATTCTTCGGCATTTATTCTACTTTCCTAATACCAGTTTGTCCTCAAAAATAATCTTAACTAACCTTATGACTGAAGTCATCTTGTTGATCTCTTTGGGCTTTAGGCCTGAGCATACTATACTGTACAAGCATGGTATCATATTATTTTTATTTCACTGGTTTATCATTACAAACAGTGCCCTAAGGTTGCATTAAAAGCCAATTATAATAATATTTTCATTAGCAAGCATTTATAAATATGATAAATGGCAATTAAATATATTATCAAGAAGTGTACATTTCTTGCACTATAAACACAGCAGTAGAATAGATACACAAAGCCATTCATGTTTTGCCTGAAAACTTATACCCATTCATAGCAACTGGAAATGCAGATGCTATGAACATAATTCCCAACCTGTTGCTTCTTCCAGACGTGCTCTCACTCCATGAGTGCTCCGGGGCCATGAATGGCTACTATAGACGAAAAGAATTGGAACATAAACCACACAATCAAATAAATAGCCATATGCATATGTATATGAAATCGCTGTACAAGCTAACATGAGTACATCCTGGCATCTCTGCACAGGAAAGCATCTGTATTACCCTTACGTCTCTGAATAAATTCAAATGACAGCTCCATTTCCTTTCTTCATTCATTTTGGAGGCCAGATGGCATTAGAATCATTTACTTCACCTTGTTGTGTTTAATTACTACAATCAACACACTATTTTCCAAATTAATCATAACAAAGTAATTTCATTAGTAACCCAGCAGGCTATTGAATTATTAGCATCATAACAGTTTGCAAACAATTAAACTTTATTTGAACCTTAAAAATTTGCAGCATGGAATGTTGTTCTAGGATCTAATGGCAGTGTCATACAAATATAGTACAGAGCAAATAAGCAAGATATTATATAAAATATGACTTTAAAAATAACTTGTTTGCAAAGGAACACAAGGAAATACAAGTAAATAATGAGAACAAACCAATTAGCATATATGGTTCACATTAGTGGGAATTTTTTTTCAGCTTCTCTTTTTCCTTCCCCCAGGTTATGGCATTTGTCAAGCCTTCATAAATATGCTCATCTTTTTCTTTTTACTGGTTTAGATTATGGTATGTCTAGTTAAAAGATATGAATATAGTACTTTTGAAATATCTGCACTGTGAATAGTGTGTTTGCTAACATCAGCTGTGTTGTACATGAAAGAAGATTAAGATTAAGAGAACAATAAAATCACTACTGCCTACATCATCCAATCAATAGGGGAAAAATATTTGAAGGGTTCGTCATTGTTCAGCTGGCTAAGGACTCCCTCTCCTGGATTAACATGAAAAAGGGAAGGAAATTCTCCAAATATTTTAAGTTGCAAAAAATTCATTTGAACACCCCTCCTCCCCAAAAGTGGCTGGGGGATGGGTTCCTCACCAGCATGTGCCGTGAAAGTCTACTGCCATCTTCTGGCTAATGTTGGCAATACAACAGATTAGTATTATTTCTATCACTAAGACATGTTTGGGAACAGTGATATAATTCCTGATTTGTTAACAATCGTTGCATCTCAGGCATGTCATGTTCATATCCATAAACTTGAAAAATGATTAATCCTTCTAAAGAATTCTTCATTCACCAATGAATTTTCTTAAAATAATAGTCTAGCCAATAATCTACAATGGAATTTATAAAACAAAACAAAACAATAAAACAGGAGATAAACATTGCAATTGAAAGAGGCTTTTATGCCATGATGCATAGCAAGAATCATTAATCACATGCTAAAACTGCTCTTGGATTATACCACTTCAGAATGCAATGAGGAAGATTTGTTTGAACGCTTCCTTGCAATGGGTTAGCGTAAACAGCACTGGATACAGACTTAATGTTGGAGCCTTTTACACATTTCTTCAAAAGCAGACAAGATTTATTTCTTTGTAAGTGGATATAAAATCACAATCGACATTAAATTCCCTTTGATTGCAATGGGAGTTTATTTCCAAGTCAGCCAATTAGCCTTCCCCTTATCATACTAGCTTTCTATGACTAAATATTATATATATGTGAAATTATAGGCAGAAAATTAATATTTTTTTCACTACGCGAAGAACTATTTGCATGTATGCATAGTAAAAGATAACTAGAAAAATAGATAGAATCATGTGAATCCTTTTTCAGTATGTGTGTGTGCAATTTAACTGTTAAGATTAAAAATGCAAATGAAGGAAAAGATTTTCTTTTTCAGTTAAGAAAAAGCAGATCACTGCAATGTTTACAGGAAGGATCCATTGTCATGTATCATTTATGTCAAACAGGCATAAAATCTTGCAAAGATCTGCTGTATTGCACATATTGAAATTAATTAGGCTAATCATCAAAAATTTATTGCAGCTCTCTTCCATTAAATTTCAAGTGCATATAATCAGGTTATGCTCATTTACCAAGTGAGTAATAAATACAACTTTAAATAACTATATGCCACAGCAAAGAGTGTCAAAGCAAATAGCAAAAACCAAAGTAAAAATGTCTATATCTTCCTAGTCTTCCATTTCATGTAGATCTCTGCAGCCTCTTCACAGCTGGCTTCCAGTTTGCAGAATCAGACTGTCTGGAAAGCAAATTTGGGGGTGGGGGGGTGGGGTAGGGGTACAGTTACAAATCTGAAAATGTAACACATGCTTAAACCATAAGAAATTCTGCACTCCGTGATTTCCTAAACTTACTGCCCCTAAATAGTTTTGGAATATGATTTTCCACTACACTGAGAAACTACAAGTTAGGATAATGCATCTTAGAAAACAGACACACAAACTAGAGGCTTTTTTCCCTTCTTTGATTAATGATAACAAAAAATTCTAAAAAATACTCCCCTGATCAATAAAAATAACCACAGAATACCCTTAGTCTTGGTTAGCTGTCTGCAGTTCACAAATTATAAGATTTTGCTCATTTCCCTCAGTAATTAATCAGAATAGAAAACCCCTTAGACTGGTGGACACTAGAGCAACAACATAATGTAACAATTTCACGTGACAAATGACTCAATCTTATCCTATTAATGTAGAACATCATCTTTACAAGATTTCAATTGATTAGCTTTATTTTCATAATTGAGCAATGAATCCCATGTGTAAACTAAATGAAGATTGTAAATGTGAACAAGAAAATCTGGTGCCTAATTCTCAACTTGCAATGTCAAATTTTTAAAAAGTTGGGGAGAGGGACAATTGAAACAAGAATCTTTCTTAAATTAATTTTAAAACGTTTGATTATGTAAGCAAACTGTTGAAAACAGCATGTGGCGCTACCAACTTTATCCCTATTGTCTGGTACCTATTTAGATCACTAATAGCATAAGACATTTGAGCAAATAGAAATACAGACATTTATACTAAAGAAGTCTGTGCCGTATTCAGATTTTAAAAATGATCTTTGGACATTTATGGACATATAAGAGCTCTCTGTCTGCAGCATCTCTCTATTGCAAGGACCATATTGCAGCTGTTGAAAGCTTCTACATTCTCAGAAAAAGATATACCGGTAGGTGCTTTAAGCAGCTGCATGGATCTCATAAGCATGTTTGTATTTGGAGAACTGCATAGCCGCAGATAGATTATTGCTATTAAAACAACTAAATGTGAAATATATCTATAAGAAAAGAAGCTGAGGATACCTTGGACTCTAGGTCACCAACCTGTAGTCTGCAGACCACTGGTGGTCCACAAGAAAATTTTGGTGGTCCCCAGAGAAATCTTTGTATTTTTGCATATTTTATATTGCACTCGTCCTGAAGTTTGAGATGGGGCTATCAGCCGCTGCTTCATTTGCAAATCCCTTCCCACGCCGTCTGCAGTCCAGGGGCAAGGAATGTTACTTCTATTCTGCCTCGCTCAACCCACACTGCCTAATCCTGAGGAGGTTTTCAGGTGGATCCCTTTCATGGTTCCTCTGGGTAAGAGGGGCACGTATTGTCCCCCACCCATCCAGGAAGGCTGCTGAATTAATACAATGGAAGTTCTCTGATCATTATTTTACTAATGTATTTATCTTTTTTTAAAAAAAAATCATATTAGTGATCTACGGCACTCAAAGTTATAAATTCGAGTCCACTGAATTTAAAATTATGACTTTGGTGGTCCCTCAAGTCAAAAAGGATGAGAATCCCTGCCCTAGACAATATGAAAATAAGCCAGAGTATATGAAATATTTTGAATTTAAATCTTTTCCAATGAAAGGTCTTTAAAAAGACTTCTGAACCATGTTCAAAATTGGCAATGAAGCAAGTTTTAGAACTTATTTATTTATTCATTCATTCATTTATTAGATTTGTATGTCGCCCCTCTCCGTAGACTCGGGGTGGCTAACAACAATAATAAAACAGCATATGAGAAATCTAATATTTAAAATAGCTAAAAAACCCTTATTAAAAGCCAAACATACACACAAACATACCATGCATAAATTGTATAGGCCTGGGGGGGAAAGGAATATCTCAATTCCCCCATGCCTTACGACAAAGGTGGATTTTAAGGAGCTTACGAAAGGCGAGGAGGGTGGGGACAATTCTGATCTCTGGGAGGAGCTGGTTCCAGAGGGTCGGGGCCACCACAGAGAAGGCTCTTCCCCTGAGTCCCGCCAGATGACATTGTTTAGTCGAAGGAACCCGGAGAAGGCCAACTCTGTGGGACCTAACTGGTCCCTGGGATTCGTGCGGCAGAAGGCGGTCCCGGAGATATTCTGGTCCGATGCCATGAAGGGCTTTATATGCATATATGCCATGAAGGGCTTTATATGCATTTGAACTGTATGATTTTTCTAGAAGTCCCATTAATAATAACTATTCAGTCAGGTAGTTTACAAGTAGAACATGGCTAGAGAATATACAAATGATCACGTTTCTAAACCCTCCCTTTCCTTTCCTTTGCTGTTACAGAATCATTTATTAATTAAAACAACTTACGGTAAATGATACCTCCGACTAGCAGTTTTGGTATTATTTTAATTGTTTTTAAAAAAACAATAGTGTGTATGAAAAAAAAGGAAGGAAAGGAGTGTGCTCACCTTTTCTAATCTCTATGTCCACACTATGAAGAGGGGAAATAACTGGAATCATTTTGCAAAGTAAAATTACTTACATATCCTGTTCACTGTTCTAAATACTCTACTCCTGGTACTCTTTAATTATAATAAAATGAAGGTCAAATATTGGTGTGATGGTCACAATATTGATGTGATGGTCACAGGGATACTGGAGAACATTTTTCCTATTTTTAGAAACACATTTCTTTAATGCAAAATTATTCCCGAGAAATATGTTAAAGGTTCCAGGAAAAGAAACCTGTACAAAAAAGAATAAAAGAACATATAAACCATTACAGAAAATTGAATTAAAATGTACTTACTCTTGCCTCTCAAATATCATACATCTCCATTATGTAGGCTTTAGGCACTAAGCCAATGGTTCCTTTCATTTCTCCTACCCACCAGCCAAATCTATTGTACTCCTAATTGAAAACAATATGCAGTATTAACCTTTAGTCTGATATGAATGCAACAGAGTTTTGCATATGACTCAAGTTTCCTCCTTATGTACAGTTAGAAGAGCATGAATGGAAAATTAAAATGTTAAGGAAGAGTGTATTAATGTTGTACGCATGACTTTCTCAAGCAGTTGAAATGCAGTTAGGGCCAAGACAGGAAATTACTTTTTAAATGGCCAGGCATCTGTTCCTATGTCTGAAAAAATATTTTAAAAATGTACTTACTTACCTATGGATCCTACAAGCCATATATACTCAATAAGACCAGAAGATGATTATATCATCAACTGTTTTGTGTGTACAGTATTTCCTGATTTGGTGATAAACTTTTTTTAAAAGTTTTTTTTTAAAAGAAAGACAACCCCTGTATCTCTAAACATGTTCAATCGTAAATATTTTTCAAGTTTCAGGTAATTGGTGCAGTCTTCCTTGTAATGTTGCTTTTTAATTTTTAAAAGTGCACATCATTGAGGCATTTTTCAGAAGTATTCAAATTGGACTCATCTTTCTTTCTATGTTTTGTTTAATTCCCACTAATAGAAACATATTTCTCTAATATAAATACACAGAGACACACAAACACACAGTATTTCATTTTTAGAAAATTCATTTAAAAATGAGTATCATCTGATACCAACTCAAAAATAGTTTAACAAAGTTGAAAAAGATCCTGTGTGAAATTTTTGGTAAATTCACATGTAAGAAATAGATAACATTACCCCTTCTCTGTGTTAACCAATGCTTCCTGCCATAAAATTTTATCATAGATCTTATGAACCTGATAAATGACTAAATGCGTTTTGCTTTCAATTTTGTTTAGGCTTAGCAAAATAAATCCAAATCAAGTACAGTACATGAAAGTTTAAGTAACAATCTTTTCCAAAAGCAATACCAAGTAACAGAGATCCAAATTTAATTGTCTTTTTATCTCTTGAAGGTAAATATTGTTATGATCAATTCTAACAGGAGCTCAATAACTTTCAGCAATTGAAAATGGATTCCAGTAAAGTATGTGCCAAGGGAAGCAGAAGAAAACAGATTTGATGTTCAAAAGATAGTCTGACGATAAACTGTTTTAAAAAAACAATCAAAGAAAATAGAACAGACCTAGAGAGAATTCTGTTGCATTGGGTTGTATTTACCAGTCTGCTTTTACCTGAATGTAAGCATTAATGGCCTCTGATGGAAGTTAAGCATTATATGGGGTGCAAATTCACCTGATCTTTCATGGCATTTAAGGGAATAGAAACAGCAAGTTACGAAAATTACTTCCATCCCTTCCAGGGCTTTCTTTAAATGATCTGATTAACTTGCACCAGATCTGTTAACACTAATCCATTAACAGCTCATATATATTTGTACCCCCTCTATCTTTAGTTCACATTTGTTTCCTATCTATTCCTATCCATTAACCCAATTGTTTATAACCCCAAATTTGTCTTTCTTCTTGAAGGTGTCCCTCCATACCTCTTCCCCTCTCAAGTCCACCTTAATTTATCATTTGGCACAAACATTGAGGAGAAGGTTTTTCCAGGTTATGCTGTAACATAAAGTAGCAGAGATATTTGCTTCAGTTTTGATAATGAAGATAATTCTGTATAGTGGGGAAAGTTAAGGCTCCTATGGAGATATTAAAAGCCATTAAGCATATCTTAATGCACTCATTTAACCAATAAATGGTCACCAAGTCCTGCTTTTACTTCATTTTCCATCAGGATAAAAGAGCAGCTCCAAAGAAAAACTCTTGACTTCTTTATTTCCTTATGCCTATACATGGTGCTAGTTCACCAGTGCAATGCAATGAGGACCCAGATTGTGGGGGCAATAGCCTGGCTCTCTTAAAAAAAAGTGCTATTGCTAACATGTTGTAAGCCGCCCTGAGTCTAAAGAGAAGGGCGGCATAAAAATTGAATAAATAAAAAAATAAATAAAATAAATTCAGCAAGAAAGCTTGCTTACTAGCTACAGTAAGAATGACTCTTGCTGGACTGATTGTTCTGGGGCCAAAACCCTTAAAGGCAAAGAGGCACTTGCTCAGATGTTCCAGCTGTGTGTATTTGTTTAATAAACACATGTTTCATTCCACATTAGCCTGCTTAAATACACAAGCTATCTCTCTACAGATTTAAAGTGCAAGTAATCACTCATAATGCCAGTCTTCACCTGTGCAAGAGGAATCTTGCCAAGGAAGCTTTCCAAAATAACTTTTTTTTGGTAAATGTATGCTGGAAAACAGGGCAGAGAGCAATCAAAATGTTCTGCAAATGTTCTGTTTCACTTAAGAGATCATTAAAACTTTTTATGACAGAATGAAAATATTCCATATAGGTATTTCAGGAACTTATAAACAACATATTCTAAGGGTGATAGGAAAGCCACAAATTAAAATACCCAACCCCCCAAAATATCTTGCTATTTAATACACTTGTCTGATTTTAAATATTATGGTAATAGAAGTATAATAGTATCAGAAGCTAATTTATCGATAGGCTTCAGACACTGAAATCTTACTTTATCATTATTATTCTTGATATGAACCCCACAAGCAATCTGAATCCCAATTAAAACATATGAAATACAAGCAGGTGGGAAAGGAAAAATGAACTTGTATATTGGAAGTATAATGTTTTAGACTTAGGTTAATGCCATCACTACAGAGACATCCATTACTAGTTAATTTGCTTACAATCCTTTCTTAGAATGTGTTTAACTTTTGTATGCACTTACAAATCAATTTGACCACACTTTTATAGCATCTTTACCGATACATTATCTTCAGCAACAATAAAAGGCAGCTGATTTTGGCTGGTAGCTATTTTCAGAGTCATTTGCTAGATCTGTATGTGAACATCCACACAAATATAAATGAATAGAATTAAACAGACACCTCTAGAGAAAACCCAAGTATTACTGAGATTTCAATATTTTATATTCTGTTCAAAATATAGATTGCCAGGCATAGATTATTAATTGTTTGTCTAAAATATTTAGACAATTTTAAAGAACAATCCAACACCAACACGATTCATGTGTCATCATTTACTACAATTAAATGTTCAGAGTCAGAATAATGTATGTTATGAAGCAGCTCCTAAGTGCATTTAAGAGAACATGAAATGCTTACACTGGTAAAGTATAAAACGATTAGGGTGGGGCTTAAATTTAAATATCACGTAGCCTCAAGAATCAAATATTTAATTGTAATGAATAACAAACATAGTACGAATCTCACACACAACCTATTTAAGATAATTGGTTTTTCTATATCTGAATAGAATATGAATATTCTATTCAGATATAGATAAACCTATTATCTTAAATTCTTCTGTACGTCCAGATATACTCTGTATTCTTCCCATCAGCTCTTTCTTACAGCTTTGGCAGTTGATTCAGCTTCAAAAAGACTGATAAAATAATGAAGAGTCCTTTAATCTGCATGAAACCATTCCAGACAATTTATAAGAATTATTACATTCCTTTGTAGGATGTGTAATTATTTTCTATTAATCATGTACTATGAGCTGCATTATGTGGTGATTCTATTATCACTGGGAAGAAGCCTGCAGTCAGTTCCCAACAATGTTAGGTAATTACTAACACAAAGCTTATTTCTCCTTCTGGAGAAATTCTATCAAGATCTAGAAGCACCGTAATGCTTTATTGTATGAAAGTAACCATGAAAGAAATTAAGGACCTACATAATGAATTGCTTAATAATAAATGTGCATGTGAGAAAAAGCTAGTGGAAGAAAAGGGAAGAAAAATGCTTTTAAATTTGGAAGAGGTGGGTCCAAAACTCCTCTTACTTAAGAGTAAACTTAAATAATGTAATTTTGTTATTATTAAATTATTTCAATTGGTCTACCTCCTAATCCAGAATAAATCTACGAGGATCTTCTAAAATGACATTTAAATACATGCATGTACACACACATACACACACACTGTTATGATCATCAATCATCAAAGGGAGGTGTTCAAATTTCAGGGCAGTAATAATTGAGAGTGATATTATGCTAACATTAGTGTAGTGTAGTCCTACACTACAAAATCCTCCTAGAGTGTCCTCCTTGTTCTGTAAAAATCTTTCCATGGAGAGTCCTTTGTATTAAATACATACTTGTGATTTTGTATGCACTTGTGTGACGAAACAGCATGTCACAATGAATGAGTCAAATCCAACTATTATCTGAGTCATGGCAAGAAACATTCTTGTTAAATATTTAAATATTACTCTCAAAGTAAATGTGCAAATGATAGCCCATAGAGCAGTGTTTTTCAACCAGGGTTCCACAGAACCCAAGGGTTCTGCAAGGGCCAGCCAGGGGTTCTGTGACTTAATAAGAAGGCAAGGCAAGGCAAGGCAGGTCCCCCCTTCAATCCCACCCGCTTCTGCAGCGGGGCAGCCTCTTCCTCCGTCTCGTGTCCGGCAGATCAATTATGCTCTGCAGCAGCAGCCACCAAACAGGAGGAGGAGTGGCAGTGGCAGCGGTATTGGCACCGACAGCAGCAGCAGCATCCCTCTAGCCCAGTGTTTCCCAACCTTGGCAACTTGAAGAAATTTGGACTTCAACTCCCAGAATTCCCCAGCCAGCTGGCTGGGGAATTCTGGGAGTTGAAGTCCAAATTTCTTCAAGTTGCCAAGGTTGGGAAACACTGCTCTAGCCTATTGCTGCAGCAGGGTCCAAAACGTGGGCTGCAATGGCAGGAGGAAGAGGAGAAAGAGGAGGAGGTGGGAGCGGTTGACTCTCCAGCACCTCCGACACGGAGCTTCCCAGTCCAGGGCCGAGGCGCGCCAAGCGACTCAAGGTTCTCTCCCACTCCTCCTCACGCCTCCTTCCCATGTCTGCGTACATGCCGCCCCGCACTCGGCCAAGCGGCCAACTCGTTATCTCCCTTTTCCCTGCGCAGGTCACTGTAAGAGAACGCGCCCTACTACGCCCCTCCACACTCAGGGCCTGAGAGGGCAGGAGGAGTGGAAGGTAGAGTGGAAGGCTCTGGCTTTGCCTTCACTCCGACCTCTCACCAGCCCCTGCAGCTGCCAAAAAATGGGGAGGGAAAGCCGGTGGAATGGAGAGAATGGCCTCTGCTTATTGCCCCGCTCAGGCCTGGCACTCTCCCTCTCTCTGATACTCTGCAGCCATGGACCCCCACTATTAGTCTTCTCATCATTCCTATCACCAATCTCCCACTTATAACTATGACTGTAACTTGTTGCTTGTATCCTTGTGATTTATATTGATTGTTTCTTGATTACCGGTAGTTATGTGTACCCTATGACAATCATTAAGTGTTGTACAGTGTTCCCTCGATTTTCGCGGGTTCGAACTTCGCGAAAAGTCTATACCACGGTTTTTCAAAAATATTAATTAAAAAATACTTCGCTGTTTTTCCCCCTATACCACGGTTTTTCCCACCCGATGACGTCATATGTCATTGCCAAACTTTAGTCTGCTTTTAATAAATATATTTTTAAATAAACTTTAATAAATAAACATGGTGAGTAATAATCTAAATGGTTGCTAAGGGAATGGAAAATTTGCTATTTAGGGGTTTAAAGTGTTAAGGGAAGGTTTGTGATACTGTTCATAGCCAAAAATAGTGTATTTACTTCCGCATCTCTACTTCGTGGAAAATTCGACTTTCGCGGGCGGTCTCGGAACGCATCCCCCGCGAAAAGCGAGGGAACACTGTACTTCATGATTCCTGACAAATGTATCTTTTTTATGTATACTGAGAGCATATGCAATAAAGACAAATTCCTGGTGTGTTCAATGACACTTGGCCAATATTATATATCTTTGTTATATAATAAAAAGAATGAAAATAACCATGTTGCCTTATAATTCTTTGTGACCAGCACATGAAATTGTTCAAATTTATGAACTAAAATCATCTTGACTTTGACAGAATAATCTTCAACTTTCTTACAATATATTCATAATAAAAGTATTGAAAATCTTGACAATATGTACACTTATAGTGAGAGTTAAGTCTATATACTATCCAATACCTGCACTGCTTGGGAAATGGAAACAGTAGGATAGCACATTTTTATTTATTTATTTTTATTTATTGGATTTATATGCCGCCCCTCTCCGAAAACTCGGGGCGGCTAACAACAATCATGAACAATATACAATAAAATCCAATACTAAAAGCAAATTAAAACCCCTTAATATATAAAAACCAAACATACATACAAACATACCATGCATACAGTTGTAACGGCCTAGGGGGAGAAGAAGTCTTAATTCCCCCATGCCTGGCGGCAGAGGTGGGTTTTAAGGAGCTTACGAAGGGCAAGGAGGGTGGGGGCAATTCTAATCTCTGGGGAGAGTTGGTTCCAGAGGGCCGGGGCCGCCACAGAGAAGGCTCTTCCCCTGGGTCCCGCCAAGTGGCATTGTTTAGTTGACGGGACCCGGAGAAGACCCACTCTGTGGGACCTAACCGGTCGCTGGGATTCGTGCGGCAGAAGGCGGTCCCTGAGATAATCTGGTCCAGTGCCATGAAGGGCTTTATAGGTCATAACCAACACTTTGAATTGGGACCGGAAACTGATCGGCAACCAATGCAGACTGCGGAGTGTTGGTGTAACATGGGCATATTTAGGGAAGCCCATGATTGCTCTCGCAGCTGCATTCTGCACGATCTGAAGTTTCCGAACACTTTTCAAAGGTAGCCCCATGTAGAGAGCGTTACAGTAGTCGAGCCTCGAGGTGATGAGGGCATGAGTGACTGTGAGCAGTGACTCCCGGTCCAGATAGGGTCGCAACTGATGCACCAGGCGAACCTGGGCAAACGCCCCCCTCGCCACAGCTGAAAGATGTTTCTCTAATGTGAGCTGTGGATCGAGGGGGACGCCCAAGTTGCGAACCCTCTCTGAGGGGGTCAATGATTCTTCCCCCAGGGTGATGGACGGACAGATGGAATTGTCCTTGGGAGGCAAGACCCACAGCCACTCCATCTTGTCTGGGTTGAGTTTGAGTTTGTTGATACCCATCCAGGCCCCAACAGCCTCCAGGCACCGGCACATCACTTCCACTGCTTCGCTGACATGTTAAATCAGCCTTTTCAGTTTCAGGTGCATTTGTTTTTTTTTAAAGAAGCTCCATATAATTGTTAGCAAAAATTCCTAGAACCACTAAAATGACATGGGTTTCCCCCTGTAGTTCTACTTTGATATCTGATTTTTAATAAGAAATAAAAGGGTAATCAAAGAATTAATTTTAATGCTATATTTTAAAAATGAATTCTGGATCCTTGGTTTCTGCAAAGTTACTTTAAATGCTTTCCTCTCTGAATTGAAAAATGTGGATGTTTAACTAAAGAATTATGGAATTACAGTGTTCCCTCAATTTTCGCGGGTTCGAACTTCGCGAAAAGTCTATACCACGGTTTTTAAAAAATATTAATTAAAAAATACTTCGTGGGGGTTTTCCCTATACCACCGTTTTTCCTGCCCGGTGATGTCATGTGTCATCACCAAACTTTCGTCTGCCTTTAATAAATATTTTTTTAAAATAAACTTTAATAAATAAACATGGTGAGTAATAATCTAAATGGTTTCTAAGGGAATGGGAAATTGCAATTTAGGGGGTTAAAGTGTTAAGGGAAGGATTGTGACACTGTTCATAGCCAAAAATAGTGTATTTACTTCTGCATCTCTACTTCGCGGAAATTCGACTTTCGCGGGCGGTCTCGGAACGCATCCCCCGCGAAAATCGAGGGAACACTGTATTTGAAAGTGATATCTCATTAAAAAAATCAAGAGCAAACAATCATAATAACATGCTGGTATAGACACAAAGTTTTAATAAAAACACTTTCTGATTATAATCACTATTACAATTAATCTAGACTATATTATGGATTTTTTCAGCAATGAACATATCAAAAATATAATAAAATGAAGAATTTAATAACCACTATATTTTACACTACATTTTTTAGGAATCCAATTACTATAAGAAAACTTTAGTTTAAAATATTTAAAATATAAATTCTGCACTACTTACAGTTGGTATTCAGATTCATAAATGAAGCTATAAACTAAGCTTGCTTAAAACAATATATGGTATTTTTTAAATCCTATCCAAGATTTTTTATTTTTTCATTATCAAAGCATAATTCATAAATATTAGAGTAGAATATTGAAACAAGATAAATTTTCCAACAAAGGTGCCCAAATCCATTAGAACTTTGGCAAAACTTTCTAAAAAATTGTTATTGGCAAAAACTGCCATAAATATATTTTGACTCCTTTTGTTAATTCTTTTCTGTTGAAATACTATTTGTATCTGTTTTATCTTTCAATTTATATTGTATTCTTCCTAAAACATATAATGCTTCAATTTAATTCTTTCTCATGAGAATAAGATTTTACCAGAATTAATGTCAATAAATATCTGATATATGATGAGGGGATAATAAATAACAACTAAGATGAAGCCTAAGTTAAATTTCTGACATCATTTTTAAACTCCACACATTAACAAGTGCACCTCTACTTTTCAGCCACTAGATGGGGTAAAGAATTATCTTTCTTTAAAAAACCAGCAACTCAAGGATTCCCCAGGAGCCAAGAAGCTAAATCTTTTTATAGTGTTAAGAAATATTGACAGCTTTAAGAAATGTTTGATCACGTTCTTGAGCTTCAAAGGCTTTAGATTATTTTACCATAACAGTACTGTTAAATTCTTTCTCTGGCTAATAACTCTCAGAGCTAGATAAACTATTATTCTGTACATTCCTGTTTCCTAAATTCAGAACTGATAGAAGACTGTATTTTGCAGAAGCATTTATAATAGCAATTTTGGGGGGGGGGGTTGTTGGATTTTTACTCAAATTTATTTTCAGTTTTAGAAATTAGAAACATAGAAACATAGAAGTCTGACGGCAGAAAAAGACCTCATGGTCCATCTAGTCTGCCCTTATACTATTTCCTGTTTTTTATCTTAGGATGGATATATGTTTATCCCAGGCATGTTTAAATTCAGTTACTGTGGATTTATCTACCACGTCTGCTGGAAGTTTGTTCCAAGGATCTACTACTCTTTCAGTAAAATAATATTTTCTCATGTTGCTTTTGATCTTTCCCCCAACTAACTTCAGATTGTGTCCCCTTGTTCTTGTGTTCACTTTCCTATTAAAAACACTTCCCTCCTGGACCTTATTTAACCCTTTAATATATTTAAATGTTTCGATCATGTCCCCCCTTTTCCTTCTGTCCTCCAAACTATACAGATCGAGTTCATTAAGTCTTTCCTGATACGTTTTATGCTTAAGACCTTCCACCATTCTTGTAGCCCGTCTTTGGACCCATTCAATTTTGTCAATATCTTTTTGTAGGTGAGGTCTCCAGAACTGAACACAGTATTCCAAATGGGGTCTCACCAGCGCTCTATACAGCGGGATCACAATCTCCCTCTTCCTGCTTGTTATACCTCTAGCTATGCAGCCAAGCATCCTACTTGCTTTCCCTACCGCCTAACTGCACTGTTCACCCATTTTGAGACTGTCAGAAATCACTACCCCTAAATCCTTTTCTTCTGAAGTATTTGCTAACACAGAACTGCCAATACAATACTCAGATTGAGGATTCCTTTTCCCCAAGTGCATTATTTTACATTTGGAAACATTAAACTGCAGTTTCCATTGCTTTGACCATTTATCTAGTAAAGCTAAATCATTTACCATATTACAGACGCCTCCAGGAATATCAACCCTATTGCACACTTTAGAGTCATCGGCAAATAGGCAAACCTTCCCTACCAAACCTTCCCCTATGTCACTCACAAACATATTAAAAAGAATAGGACCCAGAACAGACCCTTGTGGCACACCGCTTGTAACCTGACTCTGCTCAGAATACTCGCCTTTAACAATAACTCTCTGATGTCTACGCTTCAGCCAGCTGAAAATCCATTGAACTATTCAGGGATTAAGTCCAATGTTCACTAATTTATCTATCAGCTCTTTATGTGGAACCGTATCAAAGGCTTTGCTGAAGTCCAGGTAGGCAATATCCACGGCACCACCTTCATCCAACACCTTTGTGACATAGTCAAAGAAATCAATGAGATTAGTCTGACATGATTTGCCTTCAGTAAAGCCATGTTGATTTGGGTCCAATAAGTTATTGGGGTTTTTTTAGGTGCTGATTTATGTTTCTAATTTCTAAATCAAGTAACTATAAGCCATAAAATATAGCTAAGCTGCAAGATATAGATCAAAAGACAAAAATTCCAAATATATCTATTTAACCAAGTATTAGACAAGTTAGAGACCAAGAATTCCAACTCATATTCCCTTTTATAATGGAATCGAATAACAATGAATTTTGTCACTAAAAAGGGGAATAATTTTTTTAAAATTAATTGCTTAATATCAAGAAGCCTACAAATTAATTACTAGAAGAAACCTACAAGTTAGTTACAAGAGTATATAGAAATAAGCCTATTATCACAGATCAGCATTTGTCAAAAATAAATATTGCCAGTCAAACCTTATTGCCTTCTTTGATAAAGTGACTAAATTAGTGGATAAGGGAAATGCTATGGACATAGTTTACTTAGATTCCAGTAAGGCATTTGACAAAGTAGATCATTCATTTGATCATCCATCCATCCATCCATCCATCCATCCATCCATCCATCCATCCATCCATCCATCCATCCATCCATCCATTTATTGTATTTCTATGCTGCCCAACTCCCCAAGGACTCTGGGCAGCTATTCATATCATATCTTATTCTTGATTAGACAGAATAATGTGGGGTAGATAGTTACACCACCAGATGGATTTACAATTGGCTAACCAAACACACTCAGAATGTAATCTTAATGGAACTAGATCTACCTGGAGAGCAGCATGCAATTTAATTCAAGATTCTGTCTTGCAGCCAATGCTATTGAACATCTTCATAAATGACCTAGAACAGGGGCGTCACACTCTAATTGTCACAGCTGTATCATATGATGTATTTGGACTTTCCCCCCTTCACTAAACTGGGCGTGGGCATGGCCCGTGTGTGACTCTGGGCCACAGGCTGTGAGTTTTTGACAGCCTTGTCCTAGATAAAGGAACTCATCAAATTTGCAGACAACACTAAGCTGGGGGTAAATTAACACCTAAAGTGTTAGACTCAAATAGACTCAAGACTCAGAAGGATCTTGACAGATTTGAAATGCAATGAGTGAGCAAAGTAAGCTTCTACACAAAGGCAAGAGAAACCAAATGATAAACAATAGGAGATACTTGCCCTAACAGTAGTAACTGAGAGAGGATGTGTTCAGGAAGACTACCATTTAAGTAAGAGCCAGCAGTATGCTACCGCTACCAAAAAAAGCTAATGCTATCTTGGGCTATGTTAATAGAGAAATCGTTTCAAGATCATGTGAAGTGACAATATCACTTTATAATGTACTGATGAGACCATACTTAGAATACCTGCATCCAGCTGTGGTCACAATATAAAAAAGAGATTTAATCCTAGAAAGATGAAAGCAACAAAGATGATAAGGTTCCAGCAGCTAAACAGTACAATGAATAAGGGAATGGCATGTCTAAGTTAATGAAAAGAGGAAGTAGGGATGATATGATAGCAATCTTCCAGCACTTGAAAGACTGTCACAGAGAAAGGCTCAGCCTATTTCCCAAACCACCTTAGGGCAGTAAGAAGTAAATGGTGGAAGATACTTAAAGAGATATCCACACTAAAACTAAGGAGGAATTTCCTGACAATGAGAACAATTAACCAATGGAATGGCTCACACCAGAAGTTGTGGGAGCTCCATCATTGGAGACTAGAGACTTTGCAAATATTTGTCCAGGATGGTGTAAACCAGAGGGTAGAACTAGAAGATTTGCAAGGTTCCTTCCAAACCTATTTGTTTGTTTGTTTATTGGATTTATATGCTACCACTTACAACATATAAAAATACAATGTAAACATATTGAATCCAAATTTAACTTTAAAATTAACTTCTCTAAAATCCACGTTTATTACAAATCAATCACTCCCATTCACACAGCAAACATAGTAATTAATAGCCCCAAGCCTGACAGCACAAATGAGTGTTCAGACTCTTGCCAAAGGCGAGGAGGGTGGGGGGCAGTGCGAACCTCTGGGGGGACCTGGTTCCAGAAGGCCGGAGCCCCCACGGAGAAGGCTCTTCCCCTAGACCCCACCAAGTGACATTGTCTAGTTGATGGGACCCATATAAAGCCGACTCTGGGACTTGACTGGTCGCTGGGACTCATGTGGCAGGAGGCGGTCCCATAAGTAATCTGGTCCAATGCCATGTAAGGCCTTATAGGTCATGACCAACACTTTGAATTGTGTCTGGAAACCAATTGGCAGCCAATGGGGCCCCTGGAGTGCTGGAGAGACAGGGTTGTACCAAGGTTGTTAATGGTGAATATTCTGAGCAGGTTACAAGTGGTGAATATTCTGAGCAGGTTACAAGCGGTGTGCCACAAGGGTCTGTTCTGGGTCCTATTCTTTTTAATATGTTTGTGAGTGACATAGGGGAAGGTTTGGTAGGGAAGGTTTGCCTATTTGCCGATGACTCTAAAGTGTGCAATAGGGTTGATATTCCTGGTGGCGTATGTAATATGGCAAATGATTTAGCTTTACTAGATAAATGGTCAAAGCAATGGAAACTGCAGTTTGATGTTTCCAAATGTAAAATAATGCACTTGGGGAAAAGGAATCCTCAATCTGAGTATTGTATTGGCAGTTCTGTGTTAGCAAAAACTTCAGAAGAGAAGGATTTAGGGGTAGTGATTTCTGACAGTCTCAAAATGGGTGAACAGTGCAGTCAATGTGTAGGGAAAGCGAGTAGAATGCTCGGCTGCATAGCTAGAGGTAAAACAAGCAGGAAGAGGGAGATTATGATCCCGCTATATAGAGTGCTGGTGAGACCACATTTGGAATACTGTGTTCAGTTCTGGAGACCTCACCTACAAAAAGATATTGATAAAATTGAACGGGTCCAAAGACAGGCTACAAAAATAGTGGAAGATCTTAAGCATAAAACGTATCAGGAAAGACTTCATGAACTCAATCTGTATAGTCTGGAGGACAGAAGGAAAATGGGGGACATGATCGAAACATTTAAATATGTTAAAGGGTTAAATAAGGTCCAGGAGGGAAGTGTTTTTAATAGGAAAGTGAACACAAGAACAAGGGGACACAATCTAAATTTAGTTGGGGGAAAGATCAAAAGCAACATGAGAAAATATTATTTTACTGAAAGAGTAATTCTTGGAACAAACTTCCATCAGATGTGGTTGGTAAATCCACAGTAACTGAATTTAAACATGCCTGGGATAAACATATATACATTCTAAGATAAAATACAGAAAATAGTATAAGGGCAGACTAGATGGATCATGAGGTCTTTTTCTGCCATCAATCTTCTATGTTTCTAAGACTTGAATGCTACACATTAAAATATAATCCAATGTACTGTTTCTTTCTTTAAAAAACCCACCCCGTTTGGTTCAAAGGGGCTTTTTCTTAAATACCATATAGCAAGATTGCTCTGTCTCGTTCTATGCCTTGCAGCTAACTAATGAATTAAATAATGCAAAAGAAGGAATAAGACCTGATTTACATGTAAATAATTTTGCATCAACCTCTTCTTCTATTAGTGCAGGGTGTCCAGGGGAAAAGCATTTTGAAATTCCCTGATATTTCCCTGTAACTTGCAATCTAGTTAAGACGCGGTTGTAGATGATGTCATACCAAACAGCTAAACTATGGAGAAATATCGGTAGCTGAGGAAGCAAGTTGTTGCCACAGTTACCGTATATACTCGAGCATAAGCCGACCCGAGTATAAGCCGAGGCACCAGTTTTTGCCACAAAAACTGGGAAAACTTATTGACCCGAGTATAAGCCGAGGTTAGAAAATGCAGTGGCTACTGGTAACTTATAAAAATGGAAACCAATAAAATTACATTAATTGAGACATCAGTAGATTAAATGTTTTAGAATATTTATTTTAAAGAAAACCAGTAAAGTAGCTCTGTAAATTTAAAAGAGGGTAAACAAAAGCAATCTGGTAATAACAATAAATTAAAAAGTAAAAAAAGTAGCTCAATCAGCAACCAAGCTAAAACCTATTTCTAAACCTAACCCAGGGCTCTTTAAACTTGACAGTTTTAAGACTAGTGGACTTCAACTCCCAGAATTCCTGCACCAGCCATGCTACTTCAGGAGTAGGAGTTGAAGTCCACAAGCCTTAATCTTTCCAGGTTTGAAGACTCTTGCATTTCTAACCCTAACCCAGGGCTCTTTAAACTTGACAGTTTTAAGACTAGTGGACTTCAACTCCCAGAATTCCTGCACCAGCCATGCTACTTCAGGAGTAGGAGTTGAAGTCCACAAGCCTTAATCTTTCCAGGTTTGAAGACTCTTGCATTTCTAACCCTAACCCAGGGCTCTTTAAAATTGAGTTTTTAGAAGCCTGGAGTTTTTAGAAGCTCATGCTGTTCCCCTCCCCCCCTTTAGCTTGCTGGCTGGCTCGTTGGCTGGATCTTCCACCCCTGATCCTCCCTCCTCATCGTCTCCCTTTACTGCTCCATGTGTTGTGCAGGGAAGCAGATTTGCTAAAGAGATCCACTTGGGACGACAGCAGGGGGAGGAGGAGGAAAGGAACGAGCTGTTCTCCTCCTCCTTCCCCAGCTGCCGTACCAAGTGGATCCCTTTAACAAATCTGCTTCTCTCTCCGGTTGGGGGCTTCTAAAGCCTGGAGAGAGTTCATGCCGTTTCCCCCACCCCCACTTTAGCTTGCTGGCTCTCTCCTCCCCCATTTCCCTTTATTGCCCCATGTGTTGTTCCAGGAAGCAGATTTGCTAAGGGAGGGCAGCAGGGAATGCTGGAGGAGGAGGAGGAGGTCCAGAGTAGCCTGCAGCCGCAGAGGAAAAGGAGGAAGAGGAAAGAAAGAAGAACCCTCGCTGACAGCATAATTATTTATTTAAGTACCGGTATTTTAAAAATAAATTTAAACTCCTTGTAGCGGCAGGAGAGCGAGAGAGAGAAATTAGCCTTTTCCTCGGAGGAGCAGTTGGCTGGCGTCTTTGCTTGAGCCGGGGAGAGGAGGCAACGGCCCCACCCTCCCCACAGCTGCTTCTCTAGGAGAGCGGCTGTGGGGAGGGTGGGGCCGTTGCCTCCTCTCTCCGGCTCAAGCAAAGACGCCAGCCAACTGCTCCTCCTCCTCCGAGGAAAAGGCTTGTTTCTCTCTCTCTCTCGCTCTCCTGCCGCTACAAGGAGTTTAAATTTATTTTTAAAATACCGGTACTTAAATAAATAATTATGCTGTCAGCGAGGGTTCTTCTTTCTTTCCTCTTCCTCCTTTTCCTCTGCGGCTGCAGGCGACTCTGGATCTCCTCCTCCTCTATTCCCTGCTGCCCTCCCAAGTGGATCTCCTTAGCAAATCTGGAGCTTCTGTCTTCTCGCAAGTGCCTCCTCTCCCCGGCTCAAGCAAAGGCGCCAGCCAACAACTCGAACGGCGCGCAAGAGGGGGAAAATGGGAAGCCGGTGAGGTGGGGGAGGGGTGAGAAGACAGAAGCACGAATCCACCCCCCCCCCTCACTGGCTTCCCATTGCGTTTTTCCCTTCTTGCATGCCGTCGGAGCTGTGGGAGGGGTGGGGCAGGTGCCTCCTCTTCCCGGCTCAAGTAAAGGCACCAGCCAACCATAGCCCCAAGAGCTCCGGCATCGTTGGAGCTGCGGAGGATGTAAAAGTGTGACCTCCACAGCCCAGTCCCTGTGTCTAGCCTTCCCAAAGGCACCCCCGAAGCTGCCTCAGCAGGCATCTGCAATAGATCCCTCCCCCGCCCAAGCCAGAAATGTCTGCCGGGCTCCCGCGGGGCGCCCTCTTGTGGTGATTCGGCGCCCTCTTGTGGTGACCCGAGTATAAGCCAAGGTCGGGTTTTTCAGCCCATTTTTGGGGCTGAAAAACTCGGCTTATACTCGAGTATATACGGTATGCTCATTTTTGCTTGACTCTGCCAGGCAGCACGATTCGGGTGGAGTTTTTTTAATAAGATTTTTCCGTGACTTTTAAACATTTTAATACAGTTTGTTTTTCTCCCATGATTTATTCCACTTTTTTCATGAATTCTCTGATAATTCCCTGATATTTCTGGGAACACCCTGATTAGTAACGTATTCTGTTGGCCCAGTTTTCTATCTGTTATATGGGATTAAAATATTTTTTCATTCGAGGAGTGTCAGGAGGACAGAAATGATAAATGAAGACTGTACAGTTAATAAAACCCATGAGTAACTTAGTTATTAGATTTACAACAAATGGATCAAATTCATTATCAAATTACTATTAGTAAAACTAGATCTTTTTGGATCACTTCTAGCTATTCTAATCTCGAGTAGGAAACATTGTGCACGCTACTGTTACAATGGGCATGGCCCAGAGAATATTATGAAAATATTAGTTTGAAACCAGTTGACATTCTTAGGAATGTATTGGATGAAAACTGGTAGGGATCTGATATCATAAGTCGCCTGTAGCTTTGGTAAGGCAGGAACTTTAAAAAGTTCTGCAAAGATTTGGGCAAATGGTGTAAAAAGGGGGAGGAGGGGGCTGTTGGAAAGTGACCCAAACTCTTTTCCATGCAAACATATCTGAAAGGTGTAGCTCTACTGAGTGGTTTAAGGCAGCAGTCAACTCCTATATAAAGTTGTCGTTACCCCTTTCTTCATAATAAAATAGGGCTTAAATGTAAATATATATATATATATGTAGATTGTTCTGAGTTCGGGTTTTGCCCTGTGTAATATTTTGCATATATATATATATATGACATTTTTAATCTTACTCGAATTGCCATGCTGCATAATTTTGTCTCTTTTAGTGAATGTAGAGCAAAAATAAAATAAAATACAGGAGTGTTTGAGTAACCTTTTTTGTAGTTACCAGAAAGAAAAGGAAATTGGTACTTTGAAAATTGTATAAATTTTCACATCACACCCTTGTGCATACACATGGAGAACACTTCTTGAGGCCAAAACTGTGAAAGTTTACCAATATAAATCTCTCTCTCCCTCTCTTCTCCCTCCCCCCTCAGATCAGCATATATAAGAGCATCAAAGAAAAGGAAGTAAAATATATACATTCACATCCACTCCATACTATATTGACAAAGCTACATTTTACAAGCAATAAGAGCATTGTGTCAGCGGGAAGTTACTTAGTGGTCGGTAACCAAGATTCCAAAAAGAGATATATAACTTTTAAAGACAATTCCTGTTGCACAATAACACTTCAAATGTGGTTACCTTAAATTGACAAAATAATTAATGTGCAAGGAACTTCTCACCGAGTGTGAAAGATGCAAAGGAAATGCCCATTTCCTGACGACCTTGAAGTTTGCTCCCCCTTCCTTTGGTTTTATTTCAACTATCTCCCCATACCTATCTATTAGGGGTTGAATACAGTACCTTACTGAGAATGTAGATAACATCACCACGTTTGAATGACAGCTCATCAGGAATATCACCAGCGCAGTCCCATAAACCTTGATAGAAATTAACATAATCGGTTTTTTTATTGCCTGGGGAAGAAAAAGATGAATACATTAGATTTTTGAGCCTGATTGCTGCTCTGATGAAGATTTTTTTCAGAGGCTTGAAAAAAGAAAAAAGAAGAATACATCCACCTTTGGTCCTTACTATTCTTTCCAAGTACAACAACAAAGAAAGACCCTTTTTCATTGCAAAACGTAGTTCCACACCCTCTTTGCTGCTGTTACCGTATTCATTTCCACACATAAAAAGAGAAACATTACTACTGGCATTATAAAAACATTCGGCAATAGAGAGAAATAAATGTTTCCTTAAATATTAGGGTTTGGTGGTGATGGTGGAATCTTTGAAAATTTCACTCTTTTTGAGATCTATCACAAAACTTTTGTAGATATTTCTGTCGAGAGATCCTTGCTGAAGCTGCATTTTAAAAGAAATGTATTTATGTCAGCAACAGCTGATAACATTAAGTTCTGGAAAAATATGCAACACTCTTTAGATATAAACTTATCCTTCTGAGAACATAAGCACAATGAATGTGCTATGTTCAAACTGCCATACAGATCATTAACTGATAGATTATTTTAGCACTGTTTGTTCTGTAATGCCACCATAACAGTGTAATAAATGCTTTGTCATGTGCATACCATGCTCCCAAGCATTTACTGGAGCCCAGAAGGCAACTCCACTAAAAGATGCTGGAAGCTTCTACACACATGGCAGGCGATTTCCTGTTTTCAGTTTCATAAGAAATGAATTGACTGAGTTAACCCACCAAGAATGCAGACTATCCCCAGTGAGGCAAACAGCTGTGATACCATTACACAAACCAGACTAAATGCAAATATATTCACTGTCTGCACCTTTTGATCAAAGATAAGGATCGTGCAACTGATTAGATTATATGAGAAGGTATCTTAATTTTATTAAAGAGGCAAAATATCTCTCTGCTAATAGACAAAATATTATTTTCATGTCATTTAACTCTCCACTGTTTCGTATAGCTGCACAAGATAAAAATAACTGCTACATATGGAAAAATCATTCCCATATGCAGGACAGAAATAGCATTTTAGAACCTTAGAACCTTTGGTCATATAGGCAGTACACTTGACCCATAAAATAAAAGCTAGATTTACATTTCATTACGTCTTAATGTATTGGAATGTAATATGGATTTCTTTCACTACTTCCTTCATTACGATTCATAGGGAGACATAGTGAAATGTCTCTACTTAAACACCTCAACTCTACTCCAGCAACAAATAAAATGATCAAATAACTTGATTGCATTGCTCCAAAAAGGAATGTTTTAACTGCCATTATATAGCACTAGAGGGCGCTCAGGATCAGTTGCGCAGCCATGGTTCAATTTTCACAATTATTATTTTTAGTGCAATTTGTTCAAACATATACACAGAAAAATTCATACTTTATTAGGATGCATTAGGAAATTAAAAGTAAAGTTGTTTTTTTTTTTAAACACTCTATGGAAACCAGAACATATTATGCTCCCTTCCCAACTCCCCTTCACAGATTTCAAATGGTAAAATAAAATTGGTAGGCATATTTGTACTTTCAAATAAGTTCGAGAAATTCTCTAATATCCAGTGGTTCTCAACCTACAGTTCCTCATGTTGTGGGGACCCCAACCATAAGTCTAGCAACAATTATCCCAATAGAGCTTTAAGCATACAGTGATCCCTCGATTTTCGCAGGTTCAAACTTCGCGAAACGCTATACCACGGTTTTTCAAAAAATATTAATTAAAAAATACTCCGCGGTTTTTTTTCTATACCACGGTTTTTCCCACCCAATGACGTCATACGTCATCACCAAGAGTCACTTCTCTCTCTCTTTCTCTTTCTTTCCTGTCATTCTCTGCTTCAATCATTTTCTCATTTCTTTTTTCTCCCTTTTTCTATCATTTTTCTCTCTCTCTTTACCTTCCACTCTCCCCCCTCTTGCTCTCTCTCTCTCTCTCTCTCCCTCTCTGTGAGAACGCCTGCCCCCACTTCTCCTGCAGCCCCCTCGCTGATAGCTGGGACGAAAGTGCTCTCAGCTAAGGGACTGTGAGAGGGGCGAGGCAGGCATTCTCAAAGCGCTCAGAGCGGCTACCGGCCGAATGAGGAGGATGAGAAGCCGTAGCTGCCAGCGCTGCTGCAGGAGGACCCGTGTCCGAAGAAAGCTGGTGAGAGGGGTGGATCGGGCGGGCGGGCGGTAGCGGCGAGGGGCCTGGAGGCGCTGGGGGGGCGGGGGCAGCCGACATTCAAATCAATCTTTGCCGGCCTCCGCACTTTTGTCGCTCCCTGCCCTAATTTCAAGCCCGGCTCCTTGCGCTGCCTTGAAAAAGGGTGCGTGGGGGTAGTTTTTGGCTGTCCATAGCCAAAAATGGTGTTTTTACTTCCACACCGCTACTTCGCAGAAAATCGACTTTCGCGGGAGGTCTTGGAACGTAACCCCCGCGAAAATCGAGGGAACACTGTATTGGCAGGAGGGTTGGAGGGACATCCTTACTGAAAACGCTTAATTGATCGGATTGTAAAAATATGTTCCAAAACACCAGAATAGAAGCTTTAGTTCCTAACACCATGGGAAATTTGTCTTTCCCTATGGTCTTAGGCAACCCCTTTTTAAACAGTCGTTTGACCTCCCAAATGGGTCCCGACCCCCAGGTTGAGAACCACTGTCCTAAAAGATCCCAAAGGCTCTGCATGCAAAAGATCCCAAGATGAATCTATGACATCCCCAAGTAAAATTGACAAAGATCTCAATATGAAACTGTTTCATATAAAAGGAGGTTAAATTACCTAAGGATTCAACAACACTCTCAATCATGAACACATGGAATATCTTACCGATTTTCTAACTTAATGTTAAAAAAATAAAGACAACAAAAATGGGACAGAAACTAAGAGTAAGATGTTCAGGGGTTGTTGGAGGGTTTTTTTTGGTGTGTGTGTGTGTGTGTACACACACAAACCCACACACAAACCCACACATAACTTAACTGGTTGAGTTATCTAATTCATGAAATCATGACTGGCTCTTATTTGAAAGAGTCTCCCTACAAGCATTTATCTACGGAATCTACGGAGAGGGGCGGCATACTAACTAACTAACTAACTAACTAACTAACTAACTAACTAACTAAACAAAGAAAGAAAGAAAGAAACAAATAAAATAAAATTACATTACATTACAACAGTAACCGAAAACAATATATAATACAAATTCAATAATTAGAAAGCTAAAACCCCATAGTTTAAAAAAAACATGCACACAACATACCATACATAAACAGTATAGGCCTGGGGAAGATATTTCAGTTCCCTCATGCTTGACAGCAGAGGTGGGTTTTAAGGAGTTTGCGGAAGGCAAGGAAGGTGGGGGCAGTTCTAATCTCAGGGGGGAACTGGTTCCAGAGGGTTGGGGCCACCACAGAGAAGGCTCTTCCCCTGGGACCTGACAAACGACATTGTTTAGTCGATGGGACCCGGAGAAGGCCAACTCTGTGGGACCTAACCGGTCGCTGGGATTCGTGTGGCAGAAGGCGGTCCCGGAGATATTCTGGTCCGATGCCATGAAGGGCTTTATAGGTCAAGACCACTTTGAATTGTGACCGGAAATTGATCGGCAACCAATGCAGACTGCAGAGTGTTGGTGTAACATGGGCATACCTGGGGAAGCCTATGATTGCTCTCGCAGCTGCATTCTGCATGATCTGAAGTTTCAGAACACTTTCCAAAGGTAGCCCCAGCAGAGAGCATTAGTAAAGTGTAAGACTAGAAATGGAAATCCAGGTTTCCAGTCCATCCTGAGCTGCTCATTCTGTTATAGTTTCTTAATCTTGGCAGCCTGAAGATGTACAGTAGTCCCTCACCTATCGCTGGTGTTATGTTCCAGACCCGGCCGCGATAGGTGAAATCCGCGATGTGGAATTTATTGACTGATAGTACTTATTTAAGTATTTATATTGTAATTGTTTGGTAAGTTTTCATTGTTTTAAGTGTTTATAAACCCTTCCCACACAGTATTTATTTTAGATACAGTATTTAAATACAGTATTTACAATTTTAGATATATATTTTTTGAAAAACCTGCTGATTGAGTTCCGCGGGCTGTTTAAATCTGCCGATCGACTTCCTCAGAAACCCGCGAACCAGCGAAGATCCGCGAATGATTTTTCTCATTAATATTTCTTGAAAACCCACGATGAAGTGAAGCCGCAGTAGGTGAAGCGCGGTATAGCGAGGGACTACTGTATAGACTTCAGTTCCCAGCATGTTGGCTGGAGAATACTGGGATCTGAAGTCCACACAAACTAAAGTTGCTAAATTGAGAAACATTACTTTAGATCAATCTATCTCAGATTGGAGAGAAGAAGGAACACTATTTATGTCAGTTTCAGGTTTTGGATGAAAGGCAGAATATAAAACTAATAAAAAAAGGAGTTCCTGTTCATTGCTGGAAGGCAAAGTCAAAAGCTGACGCTGAAGCCAAAGTCTGACCGAACATAGCAGAGAATCTCCTTAATTCCAAGTTGCTTCTCTCTTTGATCAGTTTTTGCTGAATTTTTAATCCTTCTAGACTTTTGTGTTCTAAGCAGGAATGTGTGAAGGATTGGTTAAGACAGTGTTTCCCAACCTTGGCAACTTGAAGATATTTGGACTTCAACTCCCAGAATTCCCCAGGCAGTGAACGCTGGCTGGGGAATTCTGGGAGTTGAAGTCCAGATATCTCCAAGTTGCCAAGGTTGGGAAACACTGGGTTAAGAAACATTGTTGTAACCCAAGGAATCACTCTGGCCATCATGCTTATATTCTTTTCTTTCAAACCAGGACATCTAATTCATAGCACAATAATGATCCCTAGATAATGTTCCCACATTGCAAAAATATAAAATATTCTTCAGCTGTTTGTTCCTTATCTTCATTTAGCATCCAAAGTCTTCCGATTTTGATCTCCTGAGAAAGGAGTTTGCCTTTTCATTCTTTAAACTTTAAAAAAGATTCCAAGCAGCAGTTAATTCTTTTTGGAGCAACACAGTTTTTTCTTATCTCCCTCAGCCCTTCACTGGAAAAGAGCAACGGAGGGAGTCTACTAACAGATGTTTTATAACACTTCCATCTCAACTACTATGTGTCCATGAGGTAAACATAAAGAGGGACAAACAGATTTTGGGATGTGGGAAATAAGTTATGGAGAACAATTAACCAATGGAAGATCCATCTTTTGGAATGGTGGGTTTTCCATCACTAAAGGAAATAAGAGCTCCTGCTTGAGCAGGGAGTTGGAGTAGATCCAAGTTCCCTTCCAGCCCTATAATCCTTTATAGTCAATACTTTAAAAAAGAGTATTTTGATTTAGGAAATGTGGCCAAATAGTTTAGCAATAAAATCAAGATTATTCATCATTTTTCTCTATACCCTTGATGGCAAACCTAGGGCACATGTGCCACAGGTGGCACACGGAGCCATATTGCAGGGCACACGAGTCGTTTTCCTATTATTATTATTATTATTAATTAGATTTGTATGCCGCCCCTCTCTGTAGACTCGGGGCGGCTAACAACAGTGATAAAAAACAGCATGTAACAATCCAATATTAAAACAACTAAAAAAAACCCTTATTATAAAACCAAACATACATACAAACATACCATGCATAAATTGTAAAGGCCTAGGGGGAAAGAGTATCTCAGTTCCCCCATGCCTGACGTCAAAGGTGGGTTTTAAGAAGCTTACGAAAAATGAGGAGGGTGGGGGCAATTCTAATCTCTGGGGGGGACCTGGTTCCAGAGGGCCAGGGCTGCCACAGAGAAGGCTCTTCCCCTGGGACCTGTCAGATGACATTGTTTAGTTGATGGGACTCGTAGAAGGCCCACTCTGTGGGACCTAACTGGCCGCTGGGATTCATGTGGCAGAAGGTGGTCCTGGAGATAATCTGGTCCGGTGCCATGAAGGGCTTTATAGGTCATAACCAACACTTTGAATTGTGACCGGAAACTGATTGGCAACCAATGCAGACTATGTCAGCTCCAGCATGCACCAGCAGATTTTTGGCCTTGGGAAAGACCGTTTTGCCCTCTAGAAACTTCAGGGAAGCTTCCTTGAAGCCCTGAAGGCAAAAACCCCCCCACCCAACAGGTAGCAGGAGCAATCTCCATTTGCCCCCCACCTCAACAGCCCGCAAAGATGCCTGGAATCCTTGCTGCATATTCGGGGCTCCTCGGGCTGCTGAAGTGGGGGCGGGGACAGGTAGCAAGAGCTACCTCCATTCCCCAATTCCTCAGCACTCAGAGAAGCCCCAAACATGCAGCAAGGATTCCAGGCATCCTGGCTGGTGAGGAAGTGGAAGTGGCGGTGAGCCAGGTCAAGATCTCGCTGCATTACTCAAGCAGCTCCATGCCCACGTGCATTTCGCTCCCACTCCTCGTTTGCTCCCCAGACAGACGCTCCGAGATGACAGAGGCCCCCCTCGCCCTTCCTTCTTTCTTCCCTTTTGTGTCAAGACTCAAATCAAGCGATGAGGGTCCCGCTTTGTAGTGATTGAGTCGCAAACATTCGCCTGCCACGCAGCTCAGGAGGTGCTCCTCCGGGCCTTGGGATCAGAGGGTGGGAGGACGCACCTCAGTGTGCGATGTGCTCCCGTTATGGCGAGCAGCTCCGCTGGGTTGGGACACAAGGTGATATGAGGGAGATCTTCGGCAAGAAACTAACAAGTTATGCATGGTATGTTTGTTTTTTATAAATAAAGGTTTTTAGCTGTTTTATTATTGGATTGTCACATGCTGTTTTTATCATTGTTGTTAGCCGCCCCAAGTCTATGGAGAGGGGTGGCATACAAATCCAATAAATTATTATTATTATTATTATTATTATTATTATTATTATTATTATTAATTATTATTGTGGTGAGTATTTTTGTTTGGTCACCACTGGGGCGGGGGAGAAGAGGAAGTGATGGAGGAAAACCGCGGCATGTCTTTTTGTTGTTCCTTTTTTCACTGCCTTGCCTTAACTTTGGAAGCAGGAAAGGGGATCATGCTCCTGGGAAGGCATAGTGGCAGGAATCTGCCTTGAGCAAATCCAACATCTTTAGCTGTTGCACCAGCGGGAAAAAGTAGGCATCCAGTGCAAAGCTTCAGCGCATTTGCCTGGCTCAGCCCCATACATCTGCTTGCAAATGAAATCAGCTGTGCTAAAACCGCCGGAGACCCAAGCCAGAAAGCAAAGTCTCACTTATGGAACAGTGGCCTGGAATCCTTGCTATATGTTCTGGGCTTCTTGGGCTGACATGGGGAGGGAACAGAGATAGTTCCTGCTGCCCATTCCCTCCCAACCTCAGCAACCTGAGAAGCCCTGAACATGCAGCAAGGATTCCAGGCATTTTCACATGTTCCGGGCTTCTCTGGCTGCTGAGGCAGGGGAGAATGGAGATAGCTCCTGCCTCTCATTCAACCCCTTCAGCAGCCCAAGAAGCCCCAAACACATGCTCTTTTTTCCCCACTCCATAGGGTTCAGGAAGCTTCCTTGAACCCTCAGGTGTACAAAAAAACAGCACAATGGCAAACTGGAAGTGCATTTTTCCAAACTTCCAGTTTGTCCATTGGATGATTTTTTCCCCCACCTACCAGACTTCAGAAAGGCCTGTGTGCATGCATGGGGGGCAGTATGGGGTGCCCATGGGGGGGGGAGAGGGAAGGGTTGTGGGCATGTGCACTCATGCTAACCTCCCCCCACCCTTTTGATTGCCACATCAATCAAAAAAGGTTCGCCATCACTGCTCTATACAAAATACCTTGATATGCAACCAATGAGTAGCTTATTTCTTGTCATATTAAAATGACCAAAGTTTAAAATGTATTGGATACAAATGAATTAAACTTGTTCCAGAATTGATTCAGAAACTAGAGATCTAGCTCATCTATGCAATTTTATTTTCTAAGTGATTTCATCAAAGTCTCCAGTTGAGGAAAAATACTTTTTTAGGTACACATTTTTGGAATTGCTTTCTAAATGTTACTTCTGCTAATTGTAAACTCATTTCCCTTTAAACATATAAGGTTTTGATAAAAACCTGCCAAGAATTTGGGCGGAGAAAAATAACATCCTTCTCCATGGCATTTTTTGTAAGTTAACATTTCTGACATCTCTTCCCATTCTGCTTTATCATGTTCCTGAAGTCAATCCAGATGTGATGCAGAAACTCTGCAAACAGGATCTCCTGTGCATAAACATATTAATGCCATTGCTCTCTTATCAAGACCTAAATATTAGAGTAACTTTCAAGTTTCCGTCTGTCAAAAGAAAGGGACATATGATTTCTATATGTTGCTTTTTGTTAGAATTAATTAGTCTGGAAATAATTTTCAATTAGGAAAATGGATGGGGGGGAGAAGGTAATGATGCAATTCACATCCAATGAATAAATAAAAAGCAGTAGAAAACCTTGCTTAAAGATTTTGGCTTTCAAGCTCAGAAGAAAGCATAAGATGATTTAAATGACTCTTTCCTGGCATTCAGCATTCCTTCTCAAATATGGCGACATATGCCAGGAGCAAAATGCAAAGCAATTGGTAGAAAATGCTTACTTTGCATAATGAAACAAGGATTTGCATAATATGCATGCCAGGCTGCCTTCATTTAGGGAATTGGGATATGGCAAACTTAAAAGAGCACCAGACAATCACTTTAATTCAGATAGGTATCAACCTTAAATGTGATTATAAATCTAATGGCAATTATATATTCTATATTTCTATTACCATTAATGTAAAATGCAATTGGCCTGAGCCATTCAGTATGGTTTCATGTATGGAACATGCAAAATTAGAAAGAACTTCCTGGCCTAAATATTGACTAAACCGAAGGCAAAAATGTTATATAAATGCTTATTAGGAAAATAAAACCTGAGCTTTATATTCTGAATTTTATTAGTCTCCAAAGTTGTAACTAGTTAGCAGTTCAAACACAAGTGTCAAGCTCCTGTGTGGGTGTTTATGTGTGCCCATCTGGGAAGGGAGCAGAAGGGAGGGATGGTGTAGGGCAAGGTTAATTGGTACATTATGCTGCAGCTTTACGTTTAACAAGATTGCACAGAGTAAGATGCATATTGTCTACTCAGAGGTAAGTGATAGATTTTAATGAGACTTGTGGCCAGAGTAAGCAAAGTGAAACAGTCTCAGGGGCTTGAACTGAAAAAGATGGCATGTGAAGACAATATTTTTTTCCAGCATTCTAATCCAAAGACAAATTCATTTGGGAGAAGAATTTAACTTGAATACGGTATATGTTATAAGTTGCCCTGAGTCCTTGGAGAAGGGCGGCATATCAGTCCAATCAATCAATCAATCAATCAATCACAGGCGAAAAGAACAGTTTAAAAGAGGGGCGTGGGGAGAAAGATGCTAGTGGTTGGTCAATACATATAGGTGTGTACACACACCTATGCAGATTTTCAATTATTCAGGTCTTGGTTGTCTCAAAGGTGGTTTTTTATAAGAGGCAACTGGACTTCTTCATTTTTATTTGAAGACATTTTGCTTCTCATAACAAGAAGTTTCTTCAGCTTCCCCACCATCCAGTGAAGAGCCGAAGAAGCTTCTTGGATGAGAAGTGAAATGTCTTCAAAGAAAAACAAAAAAAGTCCAGTTGCCTCTTTAAAAAGCACTTTTGGGATACATAAACACACACACACACACTCATGCAAACATTTTTTATTTATTTATTTATTTATGTATGTATGTATGTATGTATGTATGTATGTATGTATGTATGTATGTATGTATGTATTTATTTATTTATTTATTTATTTATTTATTGGATTTGTATGCCGCCCCTCTCAGTAGACTCGGGGCGGCTAACAACAGTAATAAAAAACATCATGCAAATCCAATACTAAAAACAACTAAAAAACCCTTATTATAAAACTAAACATCCATACAAACAAACATACCATGCATAAATTATAAAGGTCTAGGGCGAAAGAATGTCTCAATTCCCCCATGACTGACGACAGAGGTGGGTTTTAAGTAGCTTACGAAAGGCAAGGAGGGTGGGGGCAAATCTAATCTCTGGGGGGAGTTGATTCCAGAGGGTCAGGGCCACCACAGAGAAGGCTTTTCCCCTGGGCCCCGCCAAGCAACATTGTTTTGTTGACGGGACCCAGAGAAGGCCCACTCTGTGGGACCTAACCGGTCGCTGGGATTCGTGTGGCAGAAGGCGGTCTCGTAGATACCCTGGTCCGGTGTCATGAAGGGCTTTATACATATAAACATCATGGGAAAACACAATGGAGAGTTTAATAATTAATTTACCTTAAGGGTGAAACTATTATTCTAAAACAAGTACTTTGTTTATTCTCTTCCTTCATTTTTAAATTTTTATTTTATATTTATTATATTAAATTCAAATCTCGAAGCAATTACCGTATTTTCGGAGTATAAGACACATCAGAGTATAAGACACACCTTAGTTTTGGGGGAGGAAAAGGCCTCTGCCTCCCAGCAATTTGCCAAACATTTGCCTAGCACAGACAACATAGACTGTTTGCTTTATATTTCTGTGCGTGTGTGCCTGTCCCATAGAAATAACAAAGAATTGGAGAAATAAACATTGTGGCAGTATATTAGCATCAGAAAGTTTTCTTAACTGTAATCACACTAACTCCTCCCAATTATTTAAATAATTCTACTCCAAACATGACTAAGTCAGGGTTTAACTCAGCTGCCTTATCTTAATACTAATACTTAATACTAATACCTAATGCTTAATACTAAAACAGGACATTTCAGATTATACTTTTACAGATCTTTAAAATTGGTGTGGCTTTCTGGAAATATTCTCTGCTGTTTAAAAGAAGATACAATAGCACTGGGCCTCTTCAGGTCAAGCATTTATTTTAAAAAGCTTTTTCGTTTTATTCAGTCTTTAAAAAATAAGTCTAATAATTTGAACATTCTATAGGCATTTATTGTTATTAACTTATCTCCTTGCAACAAAAAACAAACATCCAGTTTCAGCATAGTCTGATTAGCACAAGAAAATAAAATCCTGTCTTTGCCTCTCCCTACAGCAATTTGCCAGCTTTAGTTTCGCTTTCATTTTAGCAGGTGGGCTTGCCAGCAACTTCAATCAATCAGCTGAGTGTGGGGAGGTAGATAACCAGTGCCTTGTGCTAATCAGGTTCTGCTGCTGTTTGCTGTAAGGAGGTAAATTGCTGGCAGCAGATACTAAAGAGTTTGGGTGGCTGGGTGGGGCTACATTCGGTGTATAAGACACACCCAAATTTTCACCCTCTTTTGAGGGGTAAGAAGGTGCCTCTTATACTCCGAAAAACACAGTAGTAATTTTTGTGACCATAACATTTGAAAGCGTAATTAATATTAATTGAATATATTTTTCTTACATTCTCTTATCTATATTTAATAATCTAAGGTGCCTATAGTGTATGATCTAATACTAAGAATTTAATATATTATACATTATAAGAGAATGGAATATGACTTAAAACACAGCTATATTGATATTTCTAACTGAACATCACACAGAGCCCCTCTATGAGTGAGATAGGCAGATTATTATTATTATTATTATTATTATTATTATTATTATTATTATTTATTAGATTTGTATGCCGCCCCTCTCCGAAGACTCGGGGCGGCTTCTAAATGTGACAAATACATGAAATAAAATATAGATATAGCTTTAGTTTCTACAAATGTTATTAGTTTATTCATTGTTCAATCTTTTAAAAAATATTGATTAGCACTGATATATTTTGAATTTTACTTTTTCATGTCTTCTGGCTATATATTATATGTATGTATATGTACAATTCAGATGCTCAAATGGAAGCTAGTGTATTTATTTTGTATTTTGTTGTGAGCCGCTCCGAGTCTTCGGAGAGGGATGGCATACAAGTCTAATAAATAATAATAATAATAATAATAATAATAATAATAATAATAATAATAATAATAATAATAATAATTTTGTGTGGACAATTTTAATGTAAAAAAAATCACATTCTTAAATAAAGTTAGAATGGGTTCATCTGATATAATTCCAAGAAATCTCCTCCCACCCAACAGAAAAGGAAAAGGAAGAAAATATTTATTAATTCGCTGCTCTTCAGAGTAAAACATTATATATTTAGATGTTTGGATGCAGAGGTTATTTGAAATATTCAAACTATTGCCCAAAGTGAATTTCATCTTGGGAAATAATTATTATGATATTCTCAAGAATATGGTATTGTTTTCATTTGAATTTAAAAGTCAGCTCATATTTTATAATACAGATAAAGTCACTCCTTCAACATCGTGTGCTGGAAAATTAAGCTTGATTGTATATTATTTTTGTACAGCAGCTGTAATTCGCATAATATTTGGACAAATGTCAGTCCCCAGATGTTAGAGAAATGGGCACTCTGGAATGTTTGTGGAGCTTCTGATATGGTGACTCAACATTTTAAAGTTTTACACTGGATAAGGAATTAGAAAAGTTGGAAGGAATCCAACTACAGTTATCTTATCACAGCTGCAGTAACTTGAGAAATGCTGAAATGTACACTAATTTCAAACAAGGTCAGCAATCTTTTCAGGCATTGTATAATTTCATGTTATGGTATAAATGCTAAAGCATAAGCATTAAAAAGTCTCTTTTTATTTTAGGAAACCAAGGTCTTATCAGATTGCATATTTTCTTACCTGAAAATTGATAAGAGAAACAGAGAAACAGACAGTCTCATTGGATTTTGGTCATTTTATGACGGCAATCTAGAGAGGATATGGTGCCAATGGGCATCATACTTCTTCTCCTTACAATTTCATTGTTAAAATAATAACAACCAATTCTTTGCTTCCATGTATATAAACTACCGTATTTTTCACATCATAAGACATACTTCCCCACCCCAAAACCACCATAGTCTGAATAAACATAAAAATGGGTATTGATAAGATACACTGGGATCCAACACTTACTGTTTGTTAACTGAACATGAAATTATTTTCCCTAAAAAAACACAGCAATTATTTGGGCAACATTGTGGTTTCTAAAAGAAAGGCTTTGCACATTTTTCTTGCTAATAGCTAATTATTAACAAAACATTTAAATAAGAAAGAAAAAGAACAAAAAGTCAAATTAAAATAGTAGCAAACCTATTTTTTTCAACGTGCAACAGTACAAAATCTATACTAAATCTGCAAGTATTCCAAAGTCCATTCTGAACAAGTAGAGCAATGGAAAAAAAAAGCCAAAAGAAGACTTAAGGCTTGGAAAACATTCTTTGCAGAGAGTAACAATGAAAGATCTTGCAAGCAGATAAGAGCTGGGAACATTGTTAGCACCTGCTTAGAGCTGGAAACAAACATTTGAAGCAAGTAGAGCAATGAAAAAACACCTGCAAAAACTTAGGGCTTGGAAAACGTTCTTCTCAGAGAGAAACACTGAAAGAGCCTGCAAGGTAAGAGCTGGGAAGATAGCAGCTAGTTAGGACTGCGGGGAAGGGGGGGGGTGTTGAAAAAAGCTACATTCAGAGTAGCTTAGGGAGCTTTCCTCTTAGGGAGGAAAAGGATGTATCTTATACTCCGAAAAATATGGTATATAAAGATCTGGTATTTTAAATCTGTAGATTTTTGTATGCTATACTGATTGCTATATTATGGCAGAATATGTCTGCAAAATTCAAATGTAAAAAAAATATAATGAAGATTGTTTAAAACAAACCAATTGAAAGTAACAAATTGCATTTACGTTTGAGCTTGCTAAATATATTATAACACCATTTATCAAGATTTACTTGCTGAAGATTGTTGAGTTTGAAATTTATCAGGATTAACCTTATGAGTAACAGAGAAATCCTAGAAGCTACAGACTATAGCCTAACACTATCTTCCTATGAAAGAATGATGTACACTGTTTACTAGTTCATCCTTATGGTTCACTGACGTTCCAATCCTACACAGACTAAGACCTACTGAAATCAAGGCAATCCTTTAGCGGCTAAATACATGGGATCTAAACAGAAGTATTTTTGGTACTTTTTGAGGGAGGTAGTAATAATACTGTAAGGAGCATCAAAAATTCTAGGTGATGCTTAAATATTCTTTGAATGGCATTTTACTTCATTTCTGAAAAGCCTAAAGGCCTTGAAGTGGAGCCCTCTAATATTGTATCCATGTAAATGCATGCCAAGTTACCAAAAAGCTTAAAGGATCCCACTTGTTAGTGGGAGTAACTATTCTATGATAAGAAAAATTACTTAATCTATTGCAGTGGTCCATTATAAGAGCAACATCTGATGACTTAAAACTTTGTTTCCTTTGCAGCAAACCTTAGCCTAAACTGTCCACAACAACCTGTTCATATAGTTTCCTGCCAGAGGCAGGAAGCCAGGCCTGTTTCCTTTCTACATGCTACAACAGGAAGGGCACAGTGAAGAAATTTCCTGAACATACTCCTCATCCACCCTTTCTCTGACAGCAGTGGAAGAATGATGTGGAGCGAGTATGACGAAAAAGATAACCTCAGGTTCATTCTTTCAGAACACAGTGACAAAGCACACCAGGCATTCAGCTGATGTCTGGGATTTGGGTGTGTTTCGATAAGGAATAAGTATTGGGTTTTCAAATCCAGAAGTCAGCCGAGTATCTAAATGGCAAAGCAAAGATTAGCATGATCTTAAGGTGCACCAGTTGCGGCCCTATCTGGACCGGGAGTCATTGCTCACAGTCACTCATGCCCTCATCACCTCGAGGTTCGACTACTGTAACGCTCTCTACATGGGGCTACCTTTGAAGAGTGTTCGGAAACTTCAGATCATGCAAAATGCAGCTGCGAGAGCAATCATGGGCTTTCCTAGGTATACCCATGTCATACCAACACTCCACAGTCTGCATTGGCTGCCGATCAGTTTCCGGTCACAATTCAAAGTGTTGGTTATGACCTATAAAGTCCTTCATGGCATCAGGCCAGAATATCTCCAAGACCGCCTTCTGCCGCACAACTCCCAGTGACCGGTTAGGTCCCACATAGTTTGTTTGTTTGTTTGTTTGTTTATTTATTTATTGGATTTGTATGCCGCCCCTCTCCAGAGACTCGGGGCGGCTAACAGCAACAATAAAACAGTGTACAATAGTAATTTGGTATTGATGATTAAAAATCTATTAATATAAAAACCAAACATACATACATACATACCATGCATAGAATTGTAAAGGCCTAGGGGGAAAGAGGATCTCAATTCCCCCATGTCTGGCGGCAGAGGTGGGTTTTAAGTTGTTCACGAAAGGCAAGAAGGGTGGGGGCAGTTCTAATCTCTGGGGGGAGTTGGTTCCAGAGGGCTGGGGCCGCCACAGAGAATAGGCGTTGATTGCTTACCTGAACGCCTCTTCTCGTACGGTGAGCGGGTACAGCAGTCACATGGGTTGCTCATGTCCAATCCGGTGGAACTGAGCCTAGTATTAAAAAAGCTTGCCGGATCCGCCCCTTCCCCAGAATTCGCGAATCCATAGACTAGGCTCAGTTGTGAAGCTCTGTAGTGTTCAACTCTCATTGTTAGAGGAAGAAAGATATAGAAAGGTAAAGAAGACACATACAAGGGCGGGAAGTGACTGCTGTACCCGCTCACCGTACGAGAAGAGGCGTTCAGGTAAGCAATCAACGCCTATTCTCCGTACTGAAGGAGCGGGTCCAGCAGTCACATGGGACATACCCAATAGATGGTCCCTAGGGTGGGATTAGATTGCTATCGTGTGAGATAACGGATTGGAGTACCCTTCTGCCGAAGGCAGCGTCCGCTGAAGCGTAAGAATCAATCTTGTAGTGCCTGATGAAGGAATTTGGCGAGGCCCAAGTGGCTGCTTTGCAGACCTCCTCCAACGGGGCTTGAGTCGCCCAAGCGGCCGAGGTGGCTGCGCTCCTGGTGGAATGCGCTGTGATGTTCCTTGGAACTGAGAGGGAGGCCGACTCATAGGCCTTAGATATAGTCCCTCTGATCCAACGGCCTATTACTGTTGAAGACACTTTAGCACCCATGACTCTGGGGTGATAGGCTATAAAAAGTGCTTCTGACCTCCGAAAGGGTCCTGTGCGTTGGATATAGATTCTCAGCGCTCTGATGAGATCCAGAGGGGCGGCATACAAATCTAAGTAATAAATAAATAAATAAATAAAATCTAATTGCCAAGGGATGGTCTCGTTGGAGGCAGAAGGAAGGTAGGACAATATCCTGAGATCTGTGGAACATGGAACTGACCTTGGGTAAGAAGGTGGGGTCCAGTCGCAAGACTACTTTGTCCTGATGAAATTGACAAAGGTCCTGCCTGATTGAGAGGGCAGCCAGCTCCGAAATGCGTCGGGCAGAGGTAATAGCCACCAGGAATGCTACCTTAAAGGATAGGTACCTGAGGGACGCCGATTTTAGGGGTTCGTAAGGTGCCTGCGTGAGGGAATGGAGAACCCGTGGCAAATCCCAGGATGGATACCTGTGGACCTTGGAAGGTCTGAGGTTGGCTATGCCCTTGAGGAATTCCTGAACTTCAGGGAAGGATCGGAGAGGCTGTCTGCGGGGACCCCCTAGGACAGATGAAATGGCTGCCAGATGACGCCGGAGGGTGCTGGTGGAAAGTCCTTTATGGAAGCCTTGCATAAGGAAGGAAATAATTCTGTGTATGGGAATGCACAGAGGGGAGAGACCTTCCTGTAGACACCACTGGTGAAACTTGGACCATGTGTGGTCGTAGATTCGATTGGTCGAACCCCTTCTGGCCTTTAAAATGACCTCCACTGAATCGGGGTCATGACCACGCAGTTCTAAGTCTCTCCTGATAACAGCCAGGCGGTGAGGTGGAACCACTCCGGGTCTGGATGGAAAGAGGCCCCCTGCCGCAGCATATCCCCCGAAACGGGGAGTCGCCAAGGGTCCTGGACGGACAGCTGTTGGAGATCTGCGAACCAGGGCCGGCGGGGCCAATGAGGGGCGATTAAGATTACTCGGGCCCTCTCGGTGAGGACCTTGTGAATCACGTCCGGGAGGATTGGAATTGGAGGAAATGCGTAGAGTAGGCCTGGAGGCCATGGACTCCGGAGGGCATTGATTGCTTCCGCTCCCGGGGATGGAAATCTGGAAAAGAAGCGAGGGAGTTGGGCGTTCGCATTGGTCGCGAAGAGATCCAGGACTGGTAGGCCGAATCTGAGGCTGATTTGATGGAACAGGTCCTGATGGAGGTTCCACTCTCCTGGGTCTATCGTTGCTCGAGATAGCCAGTCCGCCTGGACGTTGAGGCTCCCCGAGATGTGGTCGGCTAGGAGCGACTGAAGATGTTTTTCCGCCCAAAGGCCTAACTTGAGGGCCTCCCTCATGAGAGCCTTGGATCTCGTGCCCCCCTGTCTGCAGATATGGCTTTTTGTGGCAATGTTGTCGGTGAGAATGAGAACGTGCCGGTTGGGAATGCGAGGAGAGAAATGTTTCAGAGCCAGGGAAACGGCTCTTAACTCTAGCCAATTGATTGGCCTGGAAGCTTCCTCCGGGGACCACGTGCCCTGGGCTATCATCCCCTGGGCGTGGGCGCCCCATCCCGATAGACTGGCATCTGTGGTGATGACAAATTGATCCGGGCACCTGAACGGGGATCCTTTGTCCATGGCCGGAGACTTCCACCACTTGAAGGATCTGCGAACACTTGGCGGGATGACAATGCGCCGATTTGAGTTGCTGTGCCCCGATCTCTGAAAGGGTAATAGGAGCCACTGGAGTTCCCTAGCATGAAGGCGAGCCCAGGGAATAATGCCTATGCATGACACCATCTTCCCCAAAAGGGAAGACAGAGTTACTATGGATACTGAAGAATTAGATAAAAAGTTAGAAATTAACTCCCCTATACTGAGTTTTCTCTCGGGAGAGAGAAAAACCTGGGAGGATTCTGAATCGATAATGGAACCCAGGTGAGAAATGGATGTGGAAGGTTGGAGGTGGCTTTTTTCAAAGTTGATGGAAAAGCCATGGTCCTGAAGGACTGACATGGTGATAGAAAGGTCTGTTTTCACTTTCTCTAGGGAGTTCCCATGAATCAAAATATCATCAAGATAACATAAAATGTGAATGGGAGACGCCCGGATATAGGCCGCCAGGGACCCCAAGAGCTTTGTAAAGACCCGAGGGGCCGAGGAAAGGCCAAATGGCATCGCCCTATACTGGAAGTGCCTGCCTTGAAAGGAAAAACGTAAAAATTTTCTGTGGCATTTGGCTATAGGAATGTGGAGGTAGGCCTCAGTGAGGTCTAAGGAGACCATGAAATCTCCCGTGTGAATGGCGGCCAGAATAGAAGATAAGGAGTGCATCTTAAACTTCCTATATTTGATGAATAGGTTTAGTTTCTTTAAATCCAAAATAGCTCTCCAACCTCCGGATGACTTTGTAACCATAAATAGGATGGAGTAAAAACCTTGGCCCTTCTGACCGGAAGGAACCGGTTGAATGGCTCTGATGGACAATAGATGAGAAATGGCCTCCTCCATACGGTTACAATCTGAGGAGGACCTGGGAGAAGGGCAGGAAATAAAACGTTTAGGGGGAGGAGAAATAAATTCTAAAAGAAGGCCTGTTTGAACAGTGTCAATGACCCAGGGGTCCTTGGAGGTGAGACGCCAATTAGAGGCGAAATGGGCTAGGCGACCCCCTATGGGAATAGAGGAGAGATTACCATCTAGGTTTTTTTGAAGCCCTGTTAGAGGAAGCTCCCCTTTGGAAGCGAAAACCTCTACCCCTGGAGTTCCTACCTTGGGAACGAAAGCGGGGGGAATACTGACCTGGAGATCTCTGATAGGAAGCCGTTTGATCTTGCTGGCGCCCTGGGCGACGAAAGGACTGCGTTTTGGTAGCCTTTTTTGTGGTTGGACCCAAAACCTTCTTCTTGTCCGTGGTTTCCGTGAGGAGTGGATCCAGAAGATCACCGAAGAGAAGGTCGCGCTTTAAGGGTCCCTGGGATAATTGCCACTTCTGGCGTACTCCCGCTTGCCAAGGGCGAATCCATAGGAGTCTTCTTGCCGTTGTAGAAGCTGCAATAGACTTAGCAGAAAATCTAGTAGATTGCAAGGTGGCATCAGCCACGTACTGGGCAGCTGCAAAGACCTTGTTGAAGTCTTGTTGACCTCTCAAGTCATCGGGAGGAATATGCTGTTGAAGTTGGCGAAGCCACAGCAGCATGGCTCTGGAGAAAAAGGAGGCCGCTGCAGAACTTTTAATGGCCCAGGAATCTGCGGTGAATCCTCTTTTGAGGATTTGTTCAATGCGCTTGTCCTCTGGGCGGAGGACTTCCTCCGCCTCGCCTGGCACAGCCGCTGCCGAGTGAAGGATCTTGACAGGTTCATCCGGTTTGGGAAAGGATAGAAGCTCTCCATAGGAAGAGGAAAGTTTGTACAACTTTCTGTCCTTGGTGGAGGGATTAAGGCCAGAGGCTGGGAAATCCCACTGTTTGAGTAAAGCATCTTTAAACAATTTTGGCATAGGAATTACCTCGTTATCCTCCTGTTCCTCTGTGAAGTAAGGTAAATTCTCCTCCGGGGGATCAGTGGAAGTGGAGGCTTGTTTCTCCTGGGCCGCTAATCCCGTAGAAATCCTAGCTTTGAGGAGGAGAGATTTGAATAATTGAGAAGGAAAAATGGTAATTGGAGAAGGAACCTTTACTTGGGATTCCTCATCATCTGATAGGCCCTGAAAAGGATCCTCATCATCCTCCATATCCTCATATTCGTCCTGAGAGGAATCTGAATCATCCTGAATAGGAGCTCTAACCGCTGGGGAAGAACCCAAGGGGCGGGAGGGACGAGAAGGAGGAGTAGGTAAGGGAAGCTCATTGATGGTGGAGAGTTTAGCATCAATGGCCTTGGACAACACAGCAAAAATAGATTGGAACTCAGGAGGTAAACTGGAAATATCAGCAGGGATGGCAGAAGAATCCCTAAAGGCCTGGGAGGATCCTGGCTGGGGGGAATCTTCAATAATATCTGGTTCCTCTGGACCTATGCCCCATAGGTTAGGTTGGGGTCTGTCTAGGTTAGGCTCATCCAGAGATAACACAGGGACCCCAGAAGGAGGTAGACTAGCAGCCTCTGGGGGGTCTTGACTACTGATTACTTGGGCCTGCACTTTCAAACGTTTAGCTGATTTGTCATGGATTCTTTGTAGGGCTAGGTCCCTTCTCTTCTCGGCCCTGGTGACCTTGGTCGAGGGGCGGGCCCCTGGAGAAGAGGAGGAAGAGGCCTGGGGGATACTAGTAATCTCATCGCCTGTAGGCCTGGCCTCTCTGGGACCTTTAGTTGTGCCTCTCTTGGGAAAGGTAGCCATAGTCTGACAATTAACAGAAGACAAGGCTGAGCCAATAACTGAATAAATAAGGAGAAGAATTTCAAGGACTTCCCAAGAGGAATGGATCCTGCTTCGAGGCCTCGAAGCTGCTGAGACTTGAGGACAATCTGGGCAAACCCAGAGTTCGTGTCCCCAGATCCAGCGGGGCCAGCCTCCCTAAACTTATTAATTAAGTAAACCAAGGCACTCTGGTTGGAGGCTTAGCCGGTGGAGAATTTAGCCTGGGACCCCCAAGGCCCGCTCCGGGATCCACGCGGTGGACTGAGGCCTACGCGGCTGGCAGGAGGCCAACACGAGAGGCCTAGATTTAAAAAGGGCGCGAAGGCCTTCGCGCCGAAAAATCGCTCCGTAAAATTCTCTTAAAGGGGAAGCGATCGACTAAGTCCAGGAGACTATAGAGGCGTCTCACTCCGCAGGAGGTATTCTTAAGCCCTTTAATATTTATATATACAATAAAGAATCAATAAATCAATAGATTAATACTTGCACCAGAACCTCCAGGCCAAAGGATTAAAAGAATCCACAAGCGGCCGCGGGGATCGTACACGGCAAAACCGCCGGGGGAAAACGAAACCGCAACTTCTCCAAAGGAAAAAAGCCGAGCCGCAAACGGCTGGCGCTATTAGTGCAAGTAAATAATAATGATAAAACAATTCTTACTACTTTTGAAGAAAAAGATCGAAGGGAAGGTGTTAGAATGTTGAACGAGCTATCACAATACAACCGCAGGATATGCGAACTGAGCGAATTCTGGGGAAGGGGCGGATCCGGCAAGCTTTTTTAATACTAGGCTCAGTTCCACCGGATTGGACATGAGCAACCCATGTGACTGCTGGACCCGCTCCTTCAGTACGGAGAAGGCTCTTCCCCTGGGTCCCGCCAGGCGACATTGCTTAGTTGACAGGACCCGGAGAAGATCCACTCTGTGGGACCTAACTGGTCGCTGGGATTCGTGCAGCAGAAGTTGGCCTTCTCCTGGTCCCGTCGACTAAACAATGTCATCTGTCGGGACCCAGGGATAGAGCCTTCTCTGTGGCGGCCCCGAGCCTCTGGAACCAGCTCCCCCCGGAGATTAGGATTGCCCCCACCCTCCTTGCCTTTCGTAAACTCCTCAAAACCCACCTCTGTCTTCAGGCAGGGGGGAATTGAATCATCTCCCTCAGGCCTATATAGTTTATGCATGGTATGTTTGGGTCAGTGTTCCCTCTAATTTTTTTTGGGGGGGGGGCGGAAAAGTATAGTGTGTGAGCGGCAGTCCCTTCGGGACTGGGCGGCACTCTTTCCCTCTCACTCTTTCCCTCTCGGCTTCTGGGCAGATTTGAAAAACTCTGAGTTGATGATGATTTTTAAGTGAGCCATTGCTCACTGCTCAGCTTAGAGGGAACTATGTTTGGGTGCATGTCTTGCTTTTTAAATAAGGGGTTTTTAGATTTTTAAATATTAGATTTGTTCTCTGTACATTGTTTTATTATTGTTGTGAGCTGCCCTGAGTCTGGGGAGAGGGGCGGCATACAAATCTAATAAATAATAACAACAATAACAACAATAACAACAACAATAATAATAATAATAATAATGATGATGATAATAATAATAATAATAATAATAATAATAATAATAATAATAATAAAAAAGCCTGACCTATTCTAGGGTACCTGATCCAGCTCCCCAACTCCCTTCTTTAGTGTGGATTAGCATCAGGGCAACTTTCCAACACAAACAAAAAAGAGCAGTGACTCTCACCCCACTCCACCAACTGCAATTCCTGGGTAAAGATGTTCCTTTCTAATTTTCATACCACCATCACCTTTCCTTCTGCAGTCATTGGAACCTGGCATTTCTTAGTCCAGTTCATTTGCTTTCTGCAGTATAATCATATGCAATGAAGATATGCATGGCCAACATTTAAGCAGGCTGCAGATCAATTAGTGGTCTTATGTTTATCTGATTTTTATCAAAGAAGACAGAGCTGTGGGTCGATTGTCAGAGCCTGTGTCAAGATGACCTTTTCAGAGATGTCTACATTGTTGGTCCCCTGGGCAACTTGTTGTCCCCTGTTAGTCTCTGAATGACAGAAGTCTGTTCTGCTCAAGCACAAAGTATACACAGATGTCTATATTACATTCTTATAGGTTTGACAGCAACTGCATGTTGTATCTATAAACTGTCCTTTAGCGGTGACACATCCTCAATGATGATAAGCTAATTTATGCAGCTAAATCTCCTTTGTGAAGAAATGAAAGCTAATTGAGTCATTACAAAGTAATTCAGAAAGGAATACCTTGTATAAATTGGCTTACTTTATAAATCCTTCTCAAGCAATTTTCATGCATCCTAAATGGGGCTATTCAGATTCTGCCCTCCACCAAATCCCACTCAGCTTTAGTGCCATAAGAGAATAGTTAAGCTTCTGGAATTTCAAATATATTTATATATGCTAAGAGGGAAGACAGGTCTTCAAAAGCCAATATAGACACCACGTCCAACGCACCTGAAATATTGCTTACAGCATCCTGACTTTGTTTCTTTGGTTCTTCACTCTTTCCTGCCATTTCAGCTACTATTGCTGCTTCTTCTGTGGATACAAAAAGTTCAACCAAAAAGTTAGCCTACAGAACTTTAGTCCTAAAATTATTCAGAAAAGATGAAGATGATCATTCATTTGTGCACACTTTATCTCTCAGACAATTCAGAACATGTTAGAGGCTTAAACTGTGTTAAACACTCACCATTCTCCCTTAATTACAAACATCAATATTTTGAATTAAAAAAAATGTCCATAGCATATTTACAAGTATTTGTTTTCTCTAAAGAGAGAAAGTAAATTCTAATTGCCAACAGGTCAGCCTTTCCAAACCTGGTCACCTACATAGATAGGAAGTTTCCAGTAGTTATTTTCAGTTAGAATTTGCTTAATCTATATATGTTCTCTAAGGTTATTTTTCCTACTGCATTCTTACTGCCCTTATCACCACGAGGTTCGATTACTGCAACGCTCTCTACATGGGGCTACCTTTGAAAAGTGTTCGGAAACTCCAGATCATGCAGAACGTGGCCGCAAGAGCCATCGTGGGGCTTCCCAGATTCGCCCACGTATCTACAACACTCCGTGGTCTGCATTGGCTGCCGATCAGTTTCCGGTCACAATTCAAAGTGTTGGTCATGACCTTTAAAGCCCTACATGGCATTGGACCAGAGTACCTCCGGAACCGCCTGCTACCGCACGAATCCCAGCGGCCGATAAGGTCCCACAGAGTTGGCCTTCTCCGGGTCCCGTCGACTAAACAATGTCGCCTGGCGGGCCCCAGGGGAAGAGCCTTCTCTGTGGCGGCCCCGGCCCTCTGGAATCAACTCCCCCGGAGATTAGAACTGCTCCCACCCTCCTTGTCTTCCGTAAACTACTTAAGACCCACCTATACCGCCAGGCATGGGGGATTTGAGACACCTTTCCCCCAGGCTTATTATAATTTATGTTTGGTATGTATATGCTGTTTGATTTTTAATTATGATAGGGTTCTTAGTTTTTTTTAATATTAGATTTGTGCTAGTATAATATTGTTTTTATCGTTGTTGTGAGCCGCCCCGAGAGGGGCGGCATACAAATCTAATAAATAATAATAATAATAATAATAATAATAATAATAATAATAATTATTATTATTATTATTATTATTATTATTATTATTATTCTCTCAACGCCAATATTTTATTTCAGTTTATGTACTGACATAGTGATAACTTCTAGTACTTTAAGGCAATGCTGTCCAAGACATTTTGCTGCCTAAAGTAGAGATGTTTGGCAGTTTCATGGCCATCCTCATCAGAATAATTTCTGAATCCGCCTATCTATCATTTATTGAAATACTGCATGAATCAGATTATTTCAATGTACCTCTTGGCAGAACTACCTCTGACATACTTGCAGCCTTCCCCCCCCCCCTTTTTAAGCTATAAATATGTATGGAAAACTTTCTCATGTTGCAAATTGTATAATTAAATCAACACAAATTAATCTTCTACATTGAGTATGAAACACTAAAAGCTTTAGACCACAGCTATACACATCAAGTGATTTCTCCTTTATCCTTCTAGACCCAATACTGTTCTACTTCTAATGGGGCATGGTCACACAGTTTCCTTACTCTGAATTGTGGTTACACCTGATTCCACTTTTAGAACAGTATGTGCATGATATACTGAAATATTTGGAAAAATTCCAATATCAGTGCTGAGAAAATCTATGAACCAGCTCACAAAATGCTATTTTGTAGATTGCAGGAGTCACAAATTATGCAATTTCATGTTATTATAAATGTAGGATGGTAGAATGGTCTATGGGAATACAGTGATACCTCGTCTTACAAACCCCTCGTCATACAAACTTTTCGAGATACAAACCCAGGGTTTAACATTTTTTTGCCTCTTCTTCCAAACTATTTTCACCTTACAAACCCAAGCCACCGCCACTGGGATGCCCCGCCTCCAGATTTCTGTTGCCAGCGAAGCACCCATTTTTGCGCTGCTGGGATTCCCCTGAGGCTCCCCTCCATGGGAAACACCACCTCTGGACTTCCGTGTTTTTGCAATGCTGCAGGGGAATCCCAACAGCACAAAAACAGGCGCTTCACTAGTAATGGAAGTCCGGAGGTGGGGTTTCCCAGAGAGGGGAGCCTAGTGAAATCGCAGCATCACAAAACCACGGAAGTCCAGAGGTGGGGTTTTGAGGACTTCCGTGTTTTTGCAATGCTGCAATTTCACTGAGGTTCCCCTCACTAGGAAACCCTACCTCCAGACTTCCATTGCCAGTGAAGCACCCGTTTTTGCGCTGCTGGGATTTCCCTGCTGGGATTCCCCTGCAGCATCACAAAAACACAGAAGTCCGGAGGTAGGGTTTCCCATGGAGGAGAGCCTCAGGGGAATCCCAGCAGCGCAAAAACGGGTGCTTCGGCTGGCAAAAGGGGTGAGTTTGGGGCTTGCACGCATTAATCGCTTTTCCATTGATTCCTATGGGAAACATTGTTTCGTCTTACAAACTTTTCACCTTACAAACCTCATCCTGGAACCAATTAAGTTCGTAAGATGAGGTATCACTGTATTGTTGAGAGTTAAAAGGAGGAAGAGCTGCAGTCAGGGCAAGAGTCAGATAAAGGCATCAATAGTCATGGTACTAGTTTCTTGTCAGTACTATTTAGAAAGCCTGACCAATTGGTATACTTCAGAAGCCGTTCAAATGATTCCAGAGACCCATCAATTTATGTAACTGTATGATTTTTACTGATTATGAACAAATTTTTAACTTATCATTAATTTTATTTATTTTTGTCACATTTATATGACACCCTTCTCCCCGTGGACTCAGGCAGTGAACAACCATAAAATGAATACAAAGTTTTAAAAACCCATAATAAAAATATTTATTCATTATTCATTCATCAATAGGCCGGAACAAGATGTTAGAGTGAGGGCAGTGCGAATCTCTAGGGAAGCTGGTTCCAGAGTGATGTTCAAAGAACACACTATCACCTGCAAATATTGAGGATCGCTTAATTATCATTACAATATTGCACCTAGCTTCAGCCCATTCACAATTAAGATTTAGTTTCAAGAATATTACTCTAGGACTAACCATGTCATAATTCTTGGACCACAACAATTCAGTTAGAAGCTAGTAACATGACTAAATATTATAATTCAGACTGAATCGCTTTATCTAATTTAATTTGATCCAATTGCCTTTCTTAGCAACTAGCTGAGCTCTAAGGCAGAGCAGATGGTTTGATGTCCATTTAAAAGAAAGCTTTCATCAATAAGTAGTTTGTGATAATAATATCCAAAGTACTGTACTGGGTGTCTTCACTTTACAATTCATGTAACAGTTACTAATTCCTTAATATTACTGCTGGGGTCAGCATGATAAATCCAATGGGGAAATCCAACTTGCAATCTTTAGCAATAAAACTCCCTGGGTCGGCCACAGTAGATCCACTACCTTATAGTTCATCAGATGAGGTTTTTGTATAGATAAAATAACCTCTCTTCACACAAAGGAAAATGCAATGGAAATGAAGAATAGTACAATAGCTTCTTCATGCTACTTGTTCTTCATGCTTCATGCTACATGTTAACCAAGCTGACAAGACTAGAAAAATCTATTTATCTTACAGTCAGGGATACTAATTTCTCATTCCTTAGTCAGATCCATTGATGTCCAATGGGGAATCCACTGTTCCAATGGGCACCACAGTCTTAAATAATTTACACTTGAGAAACATTACTTAATATGCAGCATTCTACAAAAGACCATTTTTGCTGCTAAAAATGTTGACTATTTATTTGCAGTATTCAAACAATGATGTCAGCTGTTCTTACCAATTTATTACTGTACAGTCTTGGCAAATGATAAACAATGCAATATTAAGTTTAGTTGCACTTAATTAAGAAATATGCTCTTCCCTAAACACTCTTCCACATGATGTAGTCTGTGCAACCCATCAACCATTAGTGGACATTATTCCAGATTTTCACAGCCATATGTTATTTCATAGTTGTTATACTCTGCCAATTACCGATAAACATTTACTGCATATACAATTTTTAATTTTTATAATAGTTTTACATAAGAATGGTTGTGCACGACTGCCTGCTTGCATAAATAAAGAAAATAAACTTCTCATTCAAGTTTAGAAAATAATTACAGCAGCTTTTTTTGACATCTTAAATAAATTCATTATAAGATTAAGGTTTTCCATATCATATTTCCTTTCTTTACTGCTCGCATAATTACATATGATTAAATATGCTTTGAGGGATTTCTTTGGACACTCAAGAAGATACAAAGAGGTGAACACCTCCCGTTCAATAAATAAAACAGAAAACATCAAATTAAATGGATATAAAAATTAGTCTAAGTTTGGTTTCTGTGGTGCAGTTCTGCCACAAAACATAACTAACCTTTTGCTGTATGAGGCAGTCCTTCTATCTCACTCTCATTCAAGCTCTAGTCCCTATCACCCACATTAGCCCTAATTAATAGCACATTAATAACAAGAAGCACTCTGTTGGGCTACATTAGTTAGGAGAAGCTATGTCACTGAACAATATTAATACTTCAGATAGCGAACTTGTGAGTTAATATATTCTACCCAATATTACAAACAACAGTAAACAAAAACAGCTGAACTCTGCAGTAAAATTCATCAAAACACACAGATGGTTATAAGATTTTCATTATGTGGTTTCCATAGCAATCATATTGCAAACCTGGAAGCTTCTTGCAAATAAGCAGCTTGTGTTTACATGCTTTTCAGCTGCACCATGGAACTCTTCAATATGAGAAGCGATTACTCCTATCACATTAGAAAAATGACTGGGATACACAGTGATCAGTCACATTTTCTGTTGATATCTAAGACTAGTTTTTCTGTGAAAACTAGTTGTTAATCATTTCATGCTTTTAGGAAAGGAACATGCATGCTTTGAAAGCTGTGATCTCAGCATATTAAATATGCAATACTTGTTTCAACTGTACAAGTAAATATACTGAATCTTCTTTTAGACTCAAGCATTGTTGTGGACCTTTCCATGACCATCTAGAAGGGTAGGCAACAGCAACAGCAGAACAATGTAGCATACTGTTCAGATACTGGAGCACCAGACACAGGATAACCATCATAAACATTCTTGTTTTGAAAACTAACAGAACAGACATTTTTGGTAGATAACAGGGCCAGTATCCTGCATAGTACCAAAATTAGCAGTGTATTACTAACAATCAGATCATTTTCCCCAGCACAATGCAAGGTAAAAGATTTAGTGAATACCATCTTTCATAGAGCTAATAATAAGTGAGTATATTTTAATATTATCTTTCAGAAAAAGCTCAAATCTGTTAGAAATAAAAAAAAACTAAGTTGTGACATCTTTGCTAGTATTTCTCTAGAGCTGAAGGGTATTTTTTTCCTGCAAGTTTTAAAATATAAGCCCCATCCTCCCAATTCTGTGAAAAAAGCACTGTTCTTTATTCTTCTGTGGGTTTTTATATATTTATTTATTTATTTGTTAGATTTATTTCCCGCCTATCTTGCCATGAGGTTACTTGCCATTAATTGTTGCCAGAGGACTGCTAATATATCTCAATAACTTTGCTATATAGAAATTCTGGACCACTTCTTGAGGCTGAATTGTTTCAACTCAATTGCTCATTTCAGACCTGCAGTAATATTTCTATAGAATTCAAGTAAGGGAGGTGCCAAAACATTCAATGTATTATTTGCATTCATTCTCGTAGATCTTCGTGTATTTCAGCTCTTGTAGATCTTCACTTTTTGCTGTAGGAACACTTGCATTTCAGCTTCAACTGATAACTGCTATTTTTCTATAGATTTTTCCCTAATATGATGGAAATGCCTATAGTGTTTGATCTATGCGCCATCAAAGCATTCCCAAATTATAACATTTGCATGTTTGACAATTTTGAAAATGTCCATTCCTGATATGGGGGAAGCAGTGTTTGTTTTCATAGGCCTAACAATACTCATAGCTTGAAAAAGTTCTACTTTTGATTTATTTGTTCATAGAACATTCCCCCAGAATCTGGAGGGATATCCATGTACTCTTTGGTAAACTTGAAATGAGCAGTGACATTTTTTCCTTAATAAGGCATGGTTTTTTTAACCTAGCTATCCACCCCATAATTCCTATTTTTACCACTACTTTTTTGACAGGTGAGTCATTAGCTTTGACTTTGACCAAGAAAAGATGAACTTGCACATCCCCAGATGCTCTTCTCAGTTCTCTGATTTCCTAGATGGTTTTATCTTGCACTTTTGCAATGATTTTGACAGGACAGACATTCTCAGGAAGATTTAATAGGGCCCCAAATCTCAAATTCAAGAATCCCTCAGTCATGTGGAGAAATGATTCCATAATATTTTTCCAGAATGATAGCCATCAAAATAGTTTTACATGGAACTCTTCAGAAACTTAGTTTATGTTATCTCTTTTTACACTCTAAGCACCCCAACTATTTTCTAAATACATTTTCTATCCAATGCTGATTCTATCCACTTTGATATGCATGCTCCTATTCAAAGAAGACAAATTAATGCTGAGAATGACATTCTGATTACAGATAGTCCTCAACTTAAATCCATTCATTTAGTGACTGTTCAAATTTACAAAACCACTGAAAAAAGTGACTTAGGACCATTTTTCACACTTATGACATTGTAGCATCCCCATATTCATGTGATCAAAATTCAGACACTTGGCAATTGACTCATTTTTATGAAGGGTCATATGGCCCACCTTTTGCAACCTTCTGACAGGCAAAGTCAATAGGGAAGCCAATTTTAGAAACATAGAAACATAGAAGTCTGACGGCAGAAAAAGACCTCATGGTCCATCTAGTCTGCCCTTATACTATTTTCTGTATTTTATCTTAGGATGGATATATGTTTATCCCAGGCATGTTTAAATTCAGTTACTGTGGATTTACCAACCATGTCTGCTGGAAGTTTGTTCCAAGGATCTACTACTCTTTCAGAAAAATAATATTTTCTCATGTTGCTTTTGATCTTTCCCCCAACTAATAACCTTAAATTTTACTAATAACCATGCTACTAATATAATAACTGCAACAATTTCCGTAACAGCTGTGGCAAGAAAGATTGTGAACTGGGGCAATTAAAATTCACTTAACAATTGTCTTGCAAAATTTCAATTTTGGGCTCAATTGTGGTTGTAATTTAAGAACTACCTGTATTCATTGGGTATGCCATAATCACACAACACAGAGCAGGCTAATTAACTATTTTCCAATGTGGAACTTCCATTCTGGAAAATATAAAACCTTTGGAAGAGAGGCCAACATTTTCTAATGTCAGTAATGATTTTATGGTAGAAAAATACACCATTTGTGTATTGTGTATTTTGTGCATTGTATATGCATATTTATTTATTGATTTATTAATCAGATTTGTATGCCGCCCCTCTTCGTAGACTCGGGGCGGCTAACAGCAATAATAATACAATGTAAACAAATCTAATATTTAAGTTAATTTAAAAAAAGAACCCCAATTTAAGAAACCAATCATACATACTGACATACCATGCATAAATTTTATAAACCTAGGGGGAAGGGAAAGTCTCAATTCCCCCATGCCTAACGAGAGAGGTGGGTTTTAAGGAGCTTACGAAAGGCAAGGAGGGTGGGGGTAACTCTGATATCTGGGGGGAGTTAGTTCCAAAGGGTTGGGGCTGCCACAGAGAAGGCTCTTCCCCTGGGTCCCACCAAACGACATTGTTTAGTTGATGGGACCCGGAGAAGGCCAACTCTGTGGGACCTAACTGGTCGCTGGGATTCGTGCGGCAGAAGGCGGTCCCTGAGATATTCTGGTCCGGTGCCATGAAGGGCTTTATAGGTCATAACCAACATTTTGAATTGTGACCGGAAACTGATCAGCAACCAATGCAGACTGCGGAGTATTGGTGTAACATATGTAGAAGTGGACCAATGTCTGAGTTCATAAAGATTATTAACTGCCTTAAATGCATAAGGCATATACAAAAAGCCACATTCTTAAGGATTTCTCCCTCTTTCCCCTCTCTTGCGCTCATCTTTGGGATATACAGAGGTTCAGAAAGCATTACATTTCCAGATGACTGATGCTTCCTTCAAAAATCTACAAATTTTTCATGGATATCATAGGCAACTCACAGTATACTATATTGGTATTTAGCCTCAGTTTATTCTGGCCTTGGAGAATGCCATGGCTCCTAAAAGCCGATCAGAAGAATTTAGAATACAGTATTCCTGAGCGTATCTATACTGACTTTCCATGTACAATAATGTGGTCAACAAAGGTAAAGCAAAGTTAATTAAGCAAAGTCAAGAATAAGGTCACTGATGAAATAAATCAATGAGGTAGAAAGGGAAGGAAACCCGCATGTTAAATAAAGACAATCCAGTAGTAAATAATTACACTGGATTTTTTGAAAAAGCCCTAATTCAGCAAAAGATCAGCTGAAATATAAAAGGTCCATATTAATAAAAGAAATTCCCTGGTTTCCTCAACAGAGAGTGGTCCATTGCTACCATGAAAACTATTCCTGTTAAGAGAACTATAGTATGCAACAAGACAGAAATAAGGCGACCCCCCTAAGGGTCTTGAAGAAAATGTAGTCTTTCAATAACTTTATTATGTTTTGAATTAATGAAAGGCACCTTTGTTTATTATTATTATTATTATTATTACTATTATTATTATTTATTTGTTTATTTATTGGATTTGTATGCCGCCCCTCTTCCCTTATCCTCTTTCATTCATTTATGATAACAGGTAGAAGCTAATATAATTTTAGTATTTACGGGTTCAGAAAGATTGATGTTGGTGCTATTATACATCTTGGCACAAATGATTTGTCCCCCCCAAAATGTACTTTCTATGCAGAATGACTTCCAGACTTCCACGAACTTAGTAGTATAGCTTGTAGGTTTATCTTTTCAGTGGTTTTACCAGTATATAAGGAACAAAAAGGGAAAGGCCAGTGTGGAGCAGAGTTTAATGTGTGGCTAAAGGAATGGTGTAAAGGGAAGACTTTGGTTTTATTAGTCATGATGTCTGAAGCTAGCCCAATGAAAAATTGTGCAAAAGAGATGGTTTGGATCCATCAAAGAAAGAGACTGAGTTACTTGTTATTAAATTCACATATTTTCTGGATAAACATTTAAACTGAAGAGCAGGGACAAAGAATTAATTGATACAGAACATTTCTGTCCCCAGCAATCTAAAATTAATGGGCTTATCAGTGCATGTAATATAGATGTGTGTATGGGTAAGATTATCAGCCCTGCTGTGAAGCAAAACCAAGCATTTAATAGTGAGTGCCATACCATGTGCACTTATCAAACAGGTGGCAAGAAACTAAGGACATTTAGGCACAACACAAGTTAGACAGTTTATTTATTTATTTATTTATTATTTATTAAATTTGTATGCCGCCGTTAACTCAGGGTCAATCAAAATTGATTCAAATGTGTATATATCAATACAGTCTATATATCAATGCGATGAGGAATAAATAGGATGAATTAGAAATTCAAGTAAATGAGGGTAGTTATGACATTGTTACCATTACAGAAACTTGGTGCGATGAAACCAACAAATGGAATATACAGCTAGAGGGATTTAAATTATTTAAAAGAAACAGACCAAATAAAATAGAAGTTGGAGTTACGTTATACATAAGAAATAACTACACCTCTACAGAAATAGAGCACAACAATAATGAAAATTATCTTGAATGCTTTTGGGTTAATATTAAAAGGGGGGGGTGATATTGCCATAGGTCTATGCGGTAGGCTACTCAACCATACAGAGGATGTAGATGAACTTTTTGCTAGACAGAGAACTAAGGTATGTAGGAAGCACATCACAATAGTAATGGGGGATTTTAACTACCCTGACATCAATTGGGAGACAAACTCTGCACTGAGTGGAAGATCCAACAAGTTCCAACAAAGCAGACAACCCAAAAAGTAGAGAAGGGAATAAAGGGTCAGCCGTATTGGACTTAATTCTCACTAACAGAGATGAAATGAAAGAAGGTGTTAAACTACAGGAACCTTGGGAGCAAGTGATCATGCAATATTGGAATTCAACATTATGCAAACACAAGCAGTAGAATAAAGTCAAACTAGAGTCTTGGATTTTAAGAGACCTAGTTTCAATAAACTTAGAGAGCTTGGGAAGGATTCAATGGATGAGAATTCTCAAGGGGAAAACAACTCAAGAAGCTTGGGAAATTTTAGAAAGTGAGATTATAAAAACCTAGTCTAGCACAATACCAATGACGAAGAAAAATAATGTCTTAAAAGAAACCAGCATGGCTGTATAAAGAACTCTTTGACAAGTTGAAAGACAAAAAGGACGAATATAAAAAGTGAAAACAGGGAAATAACTAAGACAGAATATCAGCAAATAGTCCGAGCCTATAAAGATGAAGTGAGGAAAGCTAAGGCCAGAAGTGGGCTATTGCCCAGATTGGGGGGGGGGGGGAATGCAGCGGGGTAGCAAAAATGGTGCTCCACCCCAAAGCACTCAATTTGCACTGAAAGATGTTGAAAGAAAATGCATAAGCCATGCCCACAATGTAGTAGTAAAAAATTTGGTAGCGCTTCACTGGCTAAGGCTCACAATGAACAAAGGCTTGCGACAGAAAGGAAAAATTACCAACCCCCCCCCTCCTCTTCATTCAACATATTAAAAACAAGAAAAAAGTCAAGAAAACCATTGGTCCATTGCTGGGAGAAAGGGGCAAGAAGGTGACATACAACAGGGAGAAAGCAAAGTCACTTAACTCATTTTTTGCATCTGTCTTTACACAAAGAGAAAAAAACAGTCCAACCTATCAAAATTAGCACCACAAATAATATATTAGGAACACAAGTTAAAATAGGGAATAAAATGGTAAGTAAACAACTATCTACCCTAGACACGTTCAAATCACCTTGACCGGATGGATTATACAAGGTTCTGGGAACTGGCAAACGAGATCTCAGAGCCAATGAACTATATCTTTCACAGATCCTGGAGCAACCAGAGGACTAGAAAAGAGCTCATGCAGTTCCCATCTTTGAAAAAAGGGGGGAAAATAGATCCAGAAAAGTACAGACCTATCAATCTGACCTCAATACCACGGAAGATCCTATAAAGGATAATCAAGCAATGAATCTACAAACACCTAGAATCAAACAAAGTAATAACAATAAACAAACCAACTCTTCTGATCCACTAGTTTTGTCATTTGTCAAAGAATGCAATAAGATTAGTCTGTGATGATCAGTTTTTGAAAAACCAACATATATTTATTTTGCTGGGAGACACTCTGAATCCCTAGGGAGTGGGGCAGCATAGAAATAGAGATAGAAATAGAAATAGAAAAAGAAAAGGACCCAAGACCCAAAAATTGCAAACCCCCACCACCACACACACACACACACACACACACACACTTTAGTGTGTACCATCTAAATTCCGCATGACTTACAAATGCAGAGAAGGAATGTCTGGTTTATATCTCATTCTGAAGCACTCTCTTTAGCTCTGCTTGCAAAAACTGGAGTATATCTCTTGGGCATTTTTAATGTGTTAGGCCAAGGTAGGAATCATGTTCTTTTTAAGCAATGTTGCTCAACCATGGTAACTTTAAGAAGTGTGAACCTCTACTCCCAGAACTCCCTGCTAGCACAAAAAATGTTAGTTTAAAACCGCACTTAGTATTTCTTTCAAAATAAAGTCATTGTGTGATTTCTAAGACACCAAATAAATAAATAAAAGTTCAAAGTATTAGCTTAGGTGAGTAGTAATAAAACTAATACGCTTTTGATCTTAAAGGAAGTTTCCAATATTTTAAAATTTGTTTTAACATTTCTGATGGAACATTTATATTACTCTTTTCATTCACATCTACAACAATATGAACACAAGTCAGAACCCAAAAATCTAGACAAGTCCTCAGTAACATGTATGATATAACTAACCTATATGACATAACATGAGAAAATACTAAGAGGGGCAGAAAAAAAGCCTTAAAAAGCTGCAGGCCATAGCTACTGAATGACATCATATTGCTGCCTTACCTCAAAAGCATTTTTCCAATGATGAAGCCTTTCTTGAGATACTCTATATTATCTCCCCCAATTCTCTTGTAATATTTTCAGTCTTTTGTTGCTTAAAATAAAAAGCTAAAAATATGCACAGGTCCAGGTGAAAATAGAAAAGTTCTTTTACAGACTGGAAAACACCAACCTCATTCTTCTTGGAAGAATAAAAGTATAAAGTGGATAATTTAAAAGAGTATAGTTGTCACACATGGCATTTGATGGAACATAAGAGAACAAGTCATTACAGTTATACCTCATCTTACAAACGCCTCATCATATAAACATTTCGGGATACAAACCCGGGGTTTAAGATTTTTTTGCCTCTTCTTACAAACTATTTTCACCTTACAAACCCACCGACGCCGCTAGGATGCCCCGCCTCTGGACTTCCATTGCCAGCTTTGCTGGCAACGGAAGTCCGGAGGTGGGGTTTCCCAGCAAGGGGAGCCTCAGTGAAATTGCAGCATCGCAAAAACACAGAGGTCCAGAGGTGGGGTTTGGAGGGCTTTGGTGTTTTTGCGATGCTGCAATTTCAATGATGCTCCCTTCGGTGGGAAACCCCATCTCTGGACTTCCGTTGACAGCGAAGCGTTCGTTTTTGCGATGCTGGGATTCCCCTGCTGGGATTTCCCTGCAGCATCGCAAAAACACAGAAGTCCAGAGGTGAGTTTCCCATGGAGGGGAGCCTCAGGGGAATCCCAGCAGCGCAAAAAACGGGCACTTCAGCTGGCAAAAGAGGTGAATTTAGGGCTTGCATGCATTAATCGCTTTTCCATTGATTCCTATGGGAAACATTGTTTCATCTTACAAACTTTTCACCTTAAGAACCTCATCCCGGAACCAATTAAGTTTGTAAGACAAGGTATCACTGTATATGGAAGATTATTTACTTATTTGTTTTTAAGAAAGAAGGAAAACTAAGAGGTTCTTTGGCTTCCACTTTCTTTTGTGCACAAATGCAGTTCTTGTAATGTGGGGATGAAAAGCTCCCACTATGAAAAACAACAGGGATTGCAGCATCCACTTCCTTTACTTCCTCCCCATGAGTACAAACTCAGTGGCTTAACGACACTGGAAAAGATCTACGTTCCAAGAGTCCTAACATTGCCTGGTGGAATGAGTACCCATCACTTGCCTCAGCTTCTCCAATCTAGCAGTTCGAAACCACGTTTGCAGCATCCCGTGTTTTGCAACCTTTTGACAAGCAAAGTCAATAGGGAAGCCAGATTCACTTAACTGTGTTACTAACTTTACAATTGCAATGATTTACTTAACAACTGTGGGGAAAAAAAGGTTATAAAATAGGGCTTAATACAAGTCTCACTTAGCAACATAATTTTTGGGCTCAATTGTGGTTGTAAGTCAAGGATGTTTTGTAGCCCTCTGGTAATGGAACATTGCCATATGTTAAATAAATAAATAACGTCCTTTGGCATTTTCCTATTCACACAGCCTTTTCCCCTCTCAGCTCTTTTTCTCTCTTTTTTTAAACCACACACCAACATCAATACTTGAATACATGTGCAGAAATAGCACTTCAATTAAACAAAGTTAGACTTCTGTAGGCAAAATTTAAAAAACAGAAGCAGGAAGAGCTACTACTCCCCACAGGGAAGGGGGGAATGCCTTGCTTTCCCATCAGGTAACTGAGTTGCCAATTTTAGCTGAATAAGTATACATAACCGACTTGCATAGGGGTATCCGAGCTTACATAGCTGTCAAAAGATACAGCTTCAAAATAGCAGACCCAGATCAGAAAAATTAAATTCCGGTAATTAAAAATAACACTCAGTTTTCTGGAGACATATCAGGAGAAAAGAAAAAAGTAAACCAATGACAAATAGTTGCAAAATAAATAAGACAATGTACATACTTTCTTATATGGGTATGGTTTTAAGAGTTATAGTACAAAAATACTTTTGTGTAAGTAGGCAAGTGCACTGATTTGGGGGAAAACACAAAACTAATTATTAATATATTAAGCGATCTTACTGAATATTGTCTATTATCAATGTTTCTAACTTAATTTTTTGTAAGAAATGTATGGGGAGGGGAAGGGAGGAGGGGAGCGTAGGGGAGAGGAGAGGAGAGGTACAATGCTAATTAACCACATTGGAAAAATATCACCGGTTACAATTTTTCAAGCCAAGGTGTCAGGCTAAAGCCAGAATGATTGGAGGTTTTGGCTTGCCACATTATGCTATGTTCTTTTGGACTGTTTCTTGCTGTGGGAACGGGGGGGGGGGGGTGCGTGCGATTGCATGAGGAGTTAGAGGTAGACAAAATAAATTCCTTTTAGAGTTTCAAGGTCATGAAGAAGAGGATGTATACAGACCTGGTGGCAGAAGATGGGACAGGAGAATGAACAGTAACATGGAAGTAGAAATCCTGGGGAAATCAAATCCGGGTTTCCCCAGAGACATGCCAAGATGGCTCGAAGAATAAATTGGAACTTTGAGGAAGCATTTGCCTTGGACTCTGATTTAAACTTATATGTTAGTTGCTGACACAAAGGTGCTTAGGAGGTGCATACGCACCCAGGAAGGGAAAAGATGAGATGGAGACAGTGGCGAAGGAGCAAGGGCTGTTGTCCCCCTCTCCTCTTTCCAGAAAACAGCCTCCCTCCCACTTCTTGCTCTTTTCTGGACCTACATCACCAGGTGGATGGCTAAACTGCAGGCAAACGTACCACAACCAACGGTGGCCACCTTTATGACAACTTTCTCGGTGATTCCCACTCGGGGCTGGGGAAAAGATTAGAATTGCCCCTACCCTCCTTGCCTTTCGTAAGCTGCTTAAAACCCACCTCTGCCGTCAGGCATGGGGGAATTGACACCCTCTTTCCCCTAGGGCTTTACAATTCTATGCATGGTATGTATGAATGTTTGGTTTTTTATATTAATGGGTTTTTAATTGTTTCTAACATCAGACTACTATTGTACACTGCTTTATTGTTGCTGTTAGCCGCCCCAAGTCTCCGGAGAGGGGCGGCATACAAATCCAATAAATAAATAAATAAATAAATAAAAAGAAGAAAGCCCTGACTGTCCCAAGACCACAATGCACTCCAGCAACCTGTTGGCCCACCCAGAGCTGCCTCAATCACCAACAACCAAAGCGTTCTTGACTCCAGACTTACTTGACAGGCAGGGCCCTTAGCATTGATTGGTCCTCCATTCAACTTAGATACAGAGTCTCCAGGAGTTCCAGAGAACACTACACCAGCTCTTCGCTCTCCAGCTCTTGCCCCTGAACTAAGACGAACTGGGTGGAGCCAACATCGACCAGAATATCTAAATGACTACACATTTTCCATCTGGACGGTGAAGCATGTTAAGTTCGTATTTATGACACCGCCAAAAGCTATGTCGGCTGCAGGTCGCTGCTGATTGAGTAAGACGCAAGCAGCCAGCAAGTGGGAAAATAAAGCCCTGCCATTGATCCACCCATTTGACAGCTCCTATATAAAGAGAGCTGTCAGGCAGCACATGTTGTTATTGCCATTCTGAGTTGCCTTACATGCTTGTTAGCAATAAGGTTGTTTTCTTGGCACAACTTGCCTGGCCTCAATTATTGCCCACTCCGGTTGTCCATACAGAACAGCTGCTAACCTTGATTCTTATTTTGGAAAGAGTATATAATATCCATCTGTGCTTAAATAGATACAAGATAATGTTGCTCAGTGAATATTTCCAAAGAACTTCATATACATTTTTAAAAATTTCTGAGCTGGCTTATCAGAGATATTCTAATATAGATTATAGATCTATCACAGTAATCTTTAATTTAATTGAAAAAAATAGGTTATTTGGAAGAATAGAGAGACTCATAGAAGAACCGTTGAATTTACCTGAACGGTCTTCTCGATGCACTGCAAGCAGAGTCCTATGTGGGTTATTCTCTAGTCTGATTGGAAGGGACTGAGTTTAATTTAAATATTAGGCAGGCAACGCCCTTTAGCCCTCCAGTCAATAATAAAATGATGGAGCAGTAAACTATTAAACTTTTATTAAACAACGAGAAATTCCAAGTTAAGCTTAAAACTGTAAAGATATGAATAATATAATTGACCCTGGTCCATAAACTGGGCGGGTTTGGACTCTCCTTGCAGTGCATCGAGAAGATCGTTCAGGTAAGTTCAATGGTTCTTCTCCAATGCACTTGCAAGGAGAGTCCAATATGGGATATACCCAAGCTACTATTATAGGGAGGGAGAAGGCTGGACCAGGGGCGCTGAATCTGAGCACAACCTTTGTAGCACAAGTCTCCCAAATGCCGCCTCCAAGGAGGAAAATGAATCAATACAATAGTGCTTAATAAATGTAGATGGTGTTGCCCACGTGGCCACTCTGCATATATCCTCGAGTGATGCCTGTGTGGTCCAGGCCGCTGATGTAGCTGAGCTACGAGTAGAATGTCCTGTTATGCCTTGTGGTACCTGGTGGTCTCCCGCCCTGTATGCCTCTGTGATGCAGTCACGCAACCACCGGCTGATGGTTTGAGATGAAACCGTTGTACCCCTGGCTCCAGATGAGAATGACACAAACAGGGCTTCGGAAGTTCGGAATGGTTGTGTTCTACGGACATAGATTTTCAAGGCCTGTCGTACATCTAGCTTGTGCCACCTCAACTCCGATGGGTGGGTTCTGTGTGAGCAAAAGTCCAGCAAGACTACTTCCTGGGCCCTGTGGAACCAGGAGTTTACTTTCGGAACAAATGCCTTTTGTAAAACAACCCTGTCCGGGTGGAATTGACATAGATCCAGTCTCACTGATAAGGCCGCTATTTCTGACACACGCCTGGCCAAGGTGATTGTGACCAGGAATGCTGTTTTAATTGACAAGAAACGTAATGAAACAGTCCGAATTGGTTCAAAGGGTGGTCCTGTCAAGGCTTGCAATACTAAAGGCAAATTCCACGACAGGTATCTATGCACCATCGGTGGTCGAATGTTGGAAGCCCCTCTTAAGAAGGCCTTGATCCATGGGTGATGTGTTAGAGGGCGATAGCAATCCTGCCCTAGGATTGTAGACAATGCTGCTACGTGTCTCCGCAAGGTGTTGGGAGTGAGGCCCTTATCCAGTCCTGCTTGAAGGAATGTTAGGACTATGCCTGGTGTAGCCTTCTGTGGACCCACCTCACGAGATCTGCAAAATGAAGGTCAACCATGTGGCCTGATAAATGCGCTTAGTAGATGGTCTACCAAGCATAAATTGTATAGGCCTAGGGGGAAGGAATATCTCAATTCCCCCATGCCTTACGACAAAGGTGGGTTTTAAGGAGCTTACGAAAGGCGAGGAGGGTGGGGGCAAGTCTGATCTCTGGGGGGAGCTGGTTCCAGAGGGACGGGGCTGCCACAGAGAAGGCTCTTACCCTGGCTCCTGCCAAACAACATTGTTTAGTTGATGGGACCCGGAGAAGGCCCACTCTGTGGGACCTAACTGGTCGCTGGGATTCGTGCGGCAGAAGGCGGTCCCGTAGGATGATATTTCTCTGCTGAACACCTAATTTCCACAGTCCTGTTTTACAGTAGTCCCTCACCTATCGCTGGTGTTACGTTCCAGACCTGGCCGCGATAGGTGAAATCCGCGATGGGGAATTTATCGACTGATAGTACTTATTTAAGTATTTATATTGTAATTGTTTGGTAAGTTTTCATTGTTTTAAGTGTTTATAAACCCTTCCCACACAGTATTTATTTTAGATACAGTATTTAAAGACAGTATTTACAATTTTAGATTTTGTTTTTAAAAAAAACCCTGCCGATCGAGTTCGGCGGGCTGTTTAAATCTGCTGATCGACTTCCTCAGAAACCCGCGATGAAGTGAAGCCGCAGTAGGTGAAGCGCGGTATAGCGAGGGACTACTGTATGTCTAAATATACTTGCCCATATTGTATTACAGTAGCAGTAGTAATAGTAGTATCCTTCTCATCATTTCTACTACTTTCTCTTTTTGGTATTAGTATTATTATTATTATTATTATTATTATTATTATTATTCAGTTGTTTTGCATGTACATTGAGAGTTTCTACACTGGGAACATTTTTTGTGTATTTCTAATCACACTTGGCCAAATAGAGAATCACCTCTAACGTGAGATGAAGCTTCTGCAATATATGCTCTTTCCACTGTTTCCAATGCTTTTCAGGGTATCAAACTACAAACCATAAAAGTAATATCACAAAGTGAATAAAGCAACTGCTGGTATTCATAGACAGGGGAATGGTATGTGCTGGTATTCACAGATAGGTAAATCTCTCTGTGAATAAATTGTACTTAGGGCAATTTTGTACAAACAACATCCTAATAATGTATGTAGGCCAGAAAACCATCTATCCCATATCCCATCTCTCTCTCCCCCTTGTCCTTACATCATTTTCTTGGCATTTCTCCCATGTAGTGCATAGACTCATATTGGACCTTCATGTTGTAAATACAAGGAAACTATGAAGTCATCTTAAGTAATCATTAAAAAATAACCCAAACTGTGTAGTATGGAAAGCTGTTTGCCTTCTTGTTCTTCAAGTTTTTAGCTATACACATTTGTGACTTGTTATAGCAACCTCATACAAAAGCTCTTGCTTTTGTGGATTTGTCAGCCACAAAAGGCTCAGGAGCAAAGCATGCTTATGAACTGAAGCTGCAAATGTCGCAAGTTTTATTACACTTGTGACTGATACCAATGTCCAATTATTGCTGACATTTGGGGTTTGGGGCTGAAATCTTGCAAAGGTCAGTATGAACAGTGAAGTAATACTCCCTAGGAAATTTCTGAAGAAGAGAACTTAAAGGGCTCTCTCCAAGCATATAGCAGATTATACTAGCTGAGCTCTGTGTTGCTTAGATAAACCCAGGTTATATGTTATTTGATATAATCTGTAATAACAGAGACAATTTCTGTGTTATTTCAATCAGAATTCTAAAGCAAGTTGAGATCTTATCTACATCATTGCAAATAAAAAATGCATTTTATGAATAATACTTAGAATTAAATCATAATGCTTTTTATACTTCAAATGGTGTACTATCCACATTAGGTGGAAGAGACATATTTAAGTACACCCAGGGGCTTGAGCACATCAGGTACCTGTGAAAGGCCATGCTATTTCTCATAAGCCATATCAGTAACTTCTTCTGAAACTTCCTTCGATTAAAATTGATATTGAGAGTAAAGCTGCTGTATAAGAGGAAAAGGGCAGGGATCTCTTAGGTGTACAGAATTAGTTACATGGGTTTGTGGAGAGGGAGTTGTTTAGATCTAGGCCAGATGTAAAGCACTAAAACAGATACTGCAGCAAACACCTGATTAAATTCAGTAAAGCCCAATGCCCCAGGGTGCTACTAGAAACATGTAGTTTCACAATCTTGGGTTGCATTGCAGTGTATAGGTGTAGATTAGTAATTGTGCTTTAGTATTGCACTTCTGTGCAATTCTTATACATCGATGCAATCACATTCCAACCTAAATTACTTCTTAATTTCCCTTAAGGAATCCCATTGCTTGTTTTAACATTAAGAGGCTGGGTGTGCAGTGCACTTTATGAAGTAGAAATTCTCTGGAGGTAGCAAATGCTTCATAACCAAATTAGGCTTGAAAGGGTCTACAAGCGGTTTGCTGCTAGTCAGAAAGGGAAGCAAGAAATAAGATAACCCAAATGTAGTCTGTTTGCAAAATTACTAATAGTAAAGTGCACAAGTGAAAGCAAGGGACTTGTAGCAAAGGCAGTAGACTCCAATACTATTGAGGATATTAATTAATAGAAAGACATTTATAGCATAATCATTAGTTATGGGTTACAATTGGGAAAATAGGTTTATTTAAGGGATAAAAGAAATCGATGCTTTAGTTTCTACTTCACATAATCAGCTCCATAATTCAGCTCCATGCTTCTCATCAGAGACTTATAAAACATCCAATGTATATCTACATAAATATAAATCTACTTTAAACACCACGGGATTTACTCAGAGGGAATCATGGAATTTCAGCTTAAATATCAACTTGAGTTGAGGGTCAGTTTGGGATAGTAGGCTAGAAATTAGAGAGACAGTGATTTCTAATCCCACTTTAGGCACAAAGCCAGGTGGGTGACCTTGAGCTAGTCACTTTCTTTCAGCCCTCAGAAGGAAGCAGTGGCAAATTACTTCCGAAAAACCACGTTAATAAAAATGCAAGGACTGTCTCTGAGAAATGGAAAATGAACAGAAGGAAAAAAGAAAATCTTGAATAAGCAAATCAGTTGTTAACATCTACCTAGGTAAAAAAAAAATGCCCATTCTTAATTCCAGAAGGGAAACAACAAGAACACGCGACAATACCCCTTTTTCTCCAATTTTGTCCTGCTTCGTGTAATTTGCATATTCCTTGACTGATGTGCCTTTATAAGCCACAAAAGGAATTTTTATACAATAGTCAAATATGTATATAGCTTCCTAAGGCCATCTGTCAAAAACAATGCTTTTCAGAAAGCCCCTTTCCTTATACAGTGTGCTAAATTAAATGCAAGCTATATTTTCCAAAGATTGGAAATATCTACTACATAACATGTATTTATATAATTTATACTGTATCACTTAGCTCTGATTGATAACACCAGTGCCTTCCTAGACTACAGTTTACATCCCTATTACATTTAGTATAGAAGTGCTTTAGTTCTCTATTTAAGATCTCATTTCTATATAACCTCAAGTGGGAAACCTCATTTCCATGTGATTTTATACCCTTATGAACCCCCCACTTGCCATTTTGTTTTCACCACAATGAATTTCATTTCTGTGTGCCATAAAGAATATTTTAATGAGATTTACATCTGGCTGTCAAGAACTAGAAATCTTGGCCATAACTAGATGGAATAAAAAAAATAGTAAAAAGCCCTGGCATAATCAGATTTCTGTAGATGGATGTAGAAAAATTCAAGTACAGCTACTGTGCTTTTATTTATTATTCATCAGCAGATCCTCTTTAAAAGCAAACAAAGCAAGTTACCTTGTCACTCCTTTAAAAGCATAATCTCATGTATCAAGGAATAGGTATCAATTTATAGAATGAATGAAGAATATGTGATTAATATCTATACACTAATTTAAAAAAACTAAATAAGGCAATTAATCTGTCAGTCACTATAAGAGTCAATTTTCTAACTCAAAAATTACATTTCAGAAATGGTATAATTGAGTCAATAATCTTATGGGATGGTTTTTTATAATTTCTTTGTAATATCATACCCTTATAGGAACATTTTATTTAAAATATTGTTACTTCTGTTACTACAGATATTTCAAATACTGTATCTGAATTCAAAAGTTATACAGAACTCTGGGGCAGAGGTATATTACTTGTCCAAGGAGTATTACTTATATACAGTTCCCAAAATCTAAGAAAATCATTTCCAATCTCACATGGTCTAAATTTTACTTGTTACTTCTGTTACTACAGATATTTCAAATATCTGAATTCAAAAGTTATACAGAACTCTGGGGCAGAGGTATATTACTTGTCCAAGGGGTATTATTTATGTACAGTTACCAATATCTAAGAAAACCATTTCCAACCTCACATGGTCTAAATTTTGGCATTCCACTTCCCAGAATTCCCAGCTAGCCAATAGATGCCTGGAGGGCACCAGATGGGTGAATTAAATTCTACTTGCTACCACATCATGAATAATCACCAACTTTTACAGCCCTTTCAATCAGCCTGAATAAAAATACCTGGAAGCTCTTCATAAATATCGTCAAAAATAGGTGCTACTCCTGATTGAGAGGGAGGTATGGAATTTTCCTCAATGTCATCATATTCCTCTTCTGGAATAGTTAGAGATCCCATGTCTGTTAAACACAGAAAAATATTCAGTCAACTTAGCCATGTAGTTTTACAAGGAACTCTCTAAAACAGAGGTCTTCAAACTTGGCAATTTTAAGACGTGTGGACTTCAACTCCCAGAATTCTCCAGCCAGTATAGCTGGCTAGAGAATTCTAGGAGTTGAAGTCCACAAGCCTTAAACTTGCCAAGTTTGGGGACCCCTGCTCTAGAGCAAAAGACATGCTCACACCCTTCCATTTTCATATCAAAGTACTAAAAGACATCCCTTCTAATTGTATGTATTAAACAATTCACATACAACACTTTGATTAGGAATGAATACTTTGTATAAGCTTCTTTGGAAGGGGAGCCAACTAGGTAAAATGGAACTTACACCTGCATATAGAGAGATTCCTTAATCTTTCGTGAATACACATAAATGAAAAATAAAATGCACTATTAAAGACAACACAGTAATCACATGATCAACAAAGAGAAACCAGGGAAACTTTGATTTCCAACATACCGGTACATTATAGGCAAAATGTCTTGTTAGTAACTGGCATACCTTGTAATACAAATTTCAGCCTCTCTACCCATTCTGCAGCTTCTTTGGGAGTAGCAGCTGTAAACTGTTCAGAAACTTCATTTTAGAGAAGAATAATCATGAGCATCAAAATATAACTAGCACTATATTAATAAAGCCAAAAAAGTAGCATTCTGGTCACTTCTTCAAGACACCATTAGCAATTCTTTACATGTCTTCTGGTACTTTTCTTGCAAGGATGCTTCTTATAATGTACAGTTAATTTTGACAAATTTACGTAATTGAAGCAGAGGATGATGGATTTAGAACTCTGATCAGCAGCTGGCAGCTGTGCATAAAAAAGCTGCTTCTCTTCATCAATGTCAAAACCAGGACTGATGAACAAAATTTGCCCTTGACAATTAGAAGACACCCATGAATTTCTTTAGACTGCTGGTACAGTTTTCTTAAAAATGTTCTTGTCACATTCCAACACAGTACCTGACAACTTAATTAACTGGCTTTCAACTGCAATCTCAGATATTTAAAACTTATTAAACTTACATTTCACATTGATGCCTAGCTGATAGATCTCACATTGCATACTTTTAACTTTGATTTCCCTCTTAGGCCTCTAAGCAATGCAATACATATTTAACATTGAAGAATTTATATTCAATTATTTTACAACATTATTCATCCAAGAAATCAGACAAACCTATTAGATAATAGATATTTAAATATAAGCAGTAAAATGAGCCAGCAGATAAGTATGACATATGAGCTGTTCTTATACAAAAATTTAACATTCAAACAATCTTTTTGCAAAATCTATTATATGAATGTATAAGATAAGAAAATAAAGGATTCACCCCTACCCCAACTCCAGCTCTTTTTTCCAACATGTCAAGGAATGTTTTACAAAAATGTTAATGTCTCCATAACTGGAACAGTAACAGTTTTATCAATTTAATTTCAAGACAACATAAAAACTCCAACCTGATAAATGCGTTTATCAGGAGCAGCGATTTCAAAACAGCAATCTTTCTTTATGTCCTTCCGAAGGGTATTATTCATTCTGACGGTGTAGCCATCTATAGCGAATTCACCTTTCTGTTGTTTGTCTGTTGTAGATGAAAAGTAAAGATAGAATTTCATTTGCAACATTGAAAATGAATGTCCAACCAGGTTATCATTTATTCAGATTTTGTTTTTCTGTTTCATGAATATTCAAGAGGCTGAGTTAAACATTATTGTGAGTGGATTTAGTGATGGTTGAAAGATAAAACTCTTTTTTAAGGAGAAACTACAAAGAATATTTTTGAAAAGGCTGCTTATAGAATCCCACAGGGTGATCCTTACAGATGGTCTTATTTAGCGTGAAATGCACACACACTGATGCCTCGGGGGGGGGGGGGGGGAGAATCAAGAACTGGAACCTGGAACTTGCAATACAAGTGTACCATAAATCAGTGTCTCTTCTTGGTTCAGTAATCAATGGACCAACAAAGGATGATCTTCCCATTATACCTGGCCTAGTATTGGAATTTAAAAAGTGAACTTCAGATGCAGTAAATGATATTTGTAAAGGTGTTTTTCACTTAGTGACTAAAACAATGAGCTATGGAAAAGCTATAGCCTCAGGTTAATAAGTTGTTTAAAAAAAACTAATGCAAACTAAAAATAATTTTAAAAAAACACCAAAAGCTGCAGAAAAAAGTAGAAATTTAAAAAAGAAATTTAAAATATGACTATAGTAAAAAAAATGTATAAATAAATGACTTCGCTCTTTATCAATAAGCACAAATAAGTTTATAATTTATCATCTCGCAGAATATAGTCAATTTATCTTCTCTTTTATATTGCATATCTATAAGCAATCCTTAAAAACTTGTTTTAATTCTGATCAGCAAAAGTCCATGAGGATTGTATCTATTTTAACACTGATCAAATAAATAAACCATGTTCCTTCCTTTTATTTTTAGTCCCTTCAAATAATGTCCTTGAATTTTATTTCTTTTCATTTTTTCTTTTCCTCAGAAAACTTTTCAAAGCTTTAACAAGTCACTTTTATAAAGTCTCTTTTATAAATTCCATATAAGAAAATTATCCAGACAGCTTAACCTAAACCAAGTTTCAGTTTTCTGAGTGATCTGATAGTCCTTAATAATTTGGGAGTGCATTTCTTAACTGCATGGGAACAGTAAATGGAGAATACACTAATTGTATACATTTTCTAAAATCAATTTTGACATTAAACATATACTTGCTTTTAGTTTAATTGTTTCCATGATCAATAACAGAAATTTATGGCAAGAAAGATTAAATCAACCAGAGATAAACCCAGAGATTGTTCTTACCCTTCTCCATCATAGTCATCATGAATTAAGCTATCTAAACAGAGTCTATCTTAACTCTAGTTAACCAGTCTGTCCACTCATTAAGGAGATAATGAAGAAACTAGAACAGGAGGTGTCTAAGATATGTCGTAAATCAGTGGTCCTCAATCTTTTTGGCTTCAGTAAATGGTTTCATGGAAGACAATTTTTGTTTGAATTAGGGGCACGGGGAATGGTTTTAGTTTCACTCACTTGCCTGCCACTTGTGTCAACTATACGACCTGATTCCTAATAAGCAATGTACCAGTACTAGTCTGTGGCCCATGGATTGAGGATCACTGATGTTTGGGGCTACCTTTGAAAAGTGTTCGGAAACTTCAGATCGTGCAGAATGCAGCTGCGAGAGCAGTCATGGGCCTACCTAGGTATGCCCATGTTTCACCAACACTCCGCAGTCTGCATTGGTTGCCGATCAACTTCCGGTCACAATTCAAAGTGTTGGTTATGACCTTTAAAGCCCTTCATGGCACTGGACCAGAATATCTCCGAGACCGCCTGCTGCCGCATGAATCCCAGCGACCGATTAGGTCCCACAGAGTGGGCCTTCTCCGGGTCCCGTCAACTAAACAATGTCGGTTGGTGGGCCCCAGGGGAAGAGCCTTCTCTGTGGCGGCTCCGACCCTCTGGAACCAACTCCCCCCGGAGATTAGAACTGCCCCTACTCTCCTTGCCTTTCGTAAGCTCCTTAAGACCCACCTGTGTCGTCAGGCATGGGGGAACTGAGACATCTCCCCCGGGCATATACAATTTATGAATGGTATGTGTGTATGTATGTGTGTTTAGAAAATGGGGTTTTTTAAATGTTTTTAGTAGAAATTTAGATTTGTTGTAAATTGTTTTTTCACTTTGTTGTGAGCCGCCCCGAGTCTGCGGAGAAGGGCGGCATGCAAATCTAAATAAATAAATAAATAAATAAATAAATAAATAAATAAATAAATAAATAAATAAATAAATAAATAAATAAATAAATAAATAAATAAATAAATAAATAAATAAATAAATAAATGAACGAACAAATGAATGCATGAATGAATGAATAAATAAATAAATAAATGCAATTGTTCTAATTCTCTTTCACTTTCTCACTATAGTGCAAAACAGACTCAAAACATTGTTCCTAAGTAAAGGAACTGTGAAACTACAGTGACAGTATCTCAAAAATGGACAGTATCTACTAGCAATAAATTTCTATATATATAAGCTGTTGGATGTTGCTTTTTCCAAGATTGCCCTTGAGGATGGTCCAAACTCCTATGGCTTATAAAGAAATATTATGGATTTATTTGTCTGACATCCTGGGACTTGAAATGGCTGTAACAGTATTGAAGTTATATGGATTCCAGTGCTGTCCTTAATTATTAAGTATTAAATAGTGAATGGCAGAAAATTGGACAGTTGGGGAAGAAACTAAAGAACTACAGTAAGTTAAGGAAAGCATCTATTGTGCTCCCTGATGAACAATGCCACATTGTATTTGTAATACAAATTTCAAATGTCTTGAGTTTTTCAGTAGCATCCAGATTTTAAACTGCCATAAGCAAATACATTTTCTTTTGATTTGTTTGACATTGGACAATTTATACACATCATTCTGAAACATTTTCTTACTAGATTGTGCAACTATATCATGCATCACCTGGATTTTTATTTTAAAAAACATTTTTTTTAACTATGGAATGAAATAAACATTAACTAGAAACTCTACAGCAACACAGAATGTCTTGTAGATTTCTTCTCTACAAGCTGGAACCAAATGAAACATGATGATACTTAACAGAATAAAAATACTGAAATCGTCTTTGGGTGGGTGATAGTGGGGGAAGGAAGAATTACCAAAGGAAACTAAACCAGGATAACGTTATATCATCTTGAAAATTGATTAAAGTTCAGAAAAAATGGCCCACCAACACACATCAAATTCCAAAGAAAATAAAAAAGGACATAAGCTCACATTTCATCAAGACAGTATATTTACACCATCTGGAAGCACATGGAGAATTATATGAAAGCCAGGAAAATTGCACGTAAATCCGGTTTGCAATTAAACAATAGAGAGGCCTCTGAAGCCTGTAAACACTTAATTGTTAATGTCCATTAAGCAACATTCAGGATAGCCTCTATATTTTGCAATACAAAACATTTAACTGTTAATACCCATTCAGCAGCAATCAAAATAGTCCCTATATTTTTTGCAATACCTTTGTCACTTCCATAGTAGTAGAAGACTGTTCTACTCAAAGCACACCAACGTTTTTGCCACTCAAAGCCAAGGAAACTGTGATCTGCAATTAAAATATTTCACATAGATTTTTACACATAACAAAACTTGTTAATTACAAAGAAGCCAAAATAAACAATTCAGGATGTACAATGAAAAATATATATTCTTGTGCAAATATGAATTTAAGCAAGGACTGCTAAAAGTAAGGATTATTCTTCACAAAGTTTGGTGCCCACTCCCAGGTATATTTCTCTCAAAGTTTCAAGCAGATCTTAAATAGATATTCGAAATGTTTAAGGAGATCCTGATCTTAAGCTGTGATTTCTAAGTTCTTTCTGAGTTAGGAAAAATATTCCAGTGATGCAACAGGTTTTTCTTTCACGATTAGCAGTAAAAAGATGATAATGTATAAGACAATGTATGTATCCAATTCAGAGATTATGAAGCTTAAGATGCATACAGACATACTTTTCCTCTTTTTCTTTTCAAAATTCTTAAATGGGCCAGGGCCAGTAAATTATTTTCACTGTATTTTTCATTTTATAAACGTATAGTGATATACATAATCTATAACAATGTGTTTTTTCAATATGGGTTTTTTAGATTATAATGAAATAATGGTATGATTAAAAAAAAAAGCTATTGCAATTGAATCTACATTACAGATCCTAAACATTTTTCTTGTCTTTTGAAGCAAGAAAAATAATCTTAGGAAGCAGATAGCTGAACCCAAATATCTTTTTCAGTGCTTAATGAAAAGTACAGTAAACATCCTAAGAATGGGTAACTTTCTTCCTGTTGCACAAGCTGCACTGGTTGCTGGTTTGCTTTTGGGTCCAATTCAAGATATTGGTTATATTACATGGCATAGAACCAGGTTATCTGAGGAACTGTCTTGCCCCAATGGATTGGCCCACAACCCACTTGTTCCAGCAAAGGGGCATGCCACAGCGTTTCAGTTGATAGGGTCTAGAAGGATAGCTTTACAACCTTTAGGTTTCCATTTTGATCACTGAAAATCCACGTCTTTCTGTTCCTTTATTATTAAAATTCAGTCAAATCAATTCTTATCAAGTCAGTCCAAATGTTATCTTTCATCCAATAACAAGCTGCTCACCATTTGGGGTTTTCTCAGCTTTCAAAAGTTTTCCTGTTCGAGGTCAGCAGCTGCCTAAATATTGAAAGTACTATTCCACCAATACAGCAATTCTTCCAACCAACGGATGACATTCTTTGTTCCAATCTCCCAGCTCTGCCTTTTCTACTCCATGTCTTCTGTTTTTTGAATCAATTCCAACTTTTTCAAAATATTCTCCTCAAGATATTATCTTCTCAATTTCTCCTTGGGTTTAGTTACAGTTCCGTTTAAATTTTTTTACTCTATGGTCCACCGTTCCCCGTAAGCTGCGCCCGTGAGCAGGCGTGCACCCCCAAATACCCCCGCGCGTGCCCTTTTCCATGGGTGCGCGCTCCCCATCCCCCTGCCAGCCCGCGGGGGGGGGGGGCAGGGAGGTGCAGCAGTAGGAGGAAAGGGAGCCGCGGCCGCCCCTGCCTCCCCACGGTGCCTCCGGCCAAATGCGCCCCTGGCTTCTCAGCCCTGCCCCCCCGCCTGCCCGATCCGCCCCCTTTCCTCCTCCACCGCCTCCTGCCTTGGGGTGCGACTTCTCTCGCGGCAGTGGCGGCTGCGGGACGAAAGCGTTGCCAGCCAGCCAGGGGGCTGCGAGAGAGGGCTTTCTCCGCGGGCTTCGGGAATGCCCGCCCCGCCCCCCTCGCAGTCTCTTTGCTGGGAGCGCTTTCGTCCCAGACTTCCAGCAAGGGGGCTGCAGTAGAGGCAGGGCAGGCGTTCCCGAAGCGCTCAGAGAAAGCGCTCTCGCAGCCCCCTCGCCACCTCACAGCTGATCACCCTGCCGCCGCCCCAGGGCTACTGCCCGATGCCGCTGCTAAGAGAGAGAGAGAAAGGGGGGAGAGAGATAGCAAGAGAGAGAAGAGAAAGAAAGCAATAGAGAGAAAGAAAGAAAACAAGAGAGAAAGAGAGAGAGAGATGAAAGGGGGGAGAGAGAGCTAGCAAGAGAGAGAAGAGAAAGAAAGCAATAGAGAGAGAGAAAGAAAACAAGAGATAAAGAGAGAGAGATGAAAGTGGGGAGAGAGAGCTAGCAAGAGAGAGAAGAGAAAGAAAGAAAGAGATAGAAAGAAAGAAAGAGTGAGAGAGAAAGAAAGCAATAGAGAGAGAGAAAGAGAGAGAGAGAAAGAGAGAGAGAGAAAGAGCAAGAGGGGGAGAGAGAAAGATAGAGAAATGACTCTTGATTTAAAGCATATGGTAAAAATCACCCAAATAATAACAGAGAAAAAAACCTCCAGCCGTGTGTGTATGTGTGTGTGTGTGTGAACTCTTGAACCATTTCCAATAGCTCACCTCTAATTGGAAATGGTTCAAGAGTTCACACACACACACACACACACACACACACACACACACACACACAAGGGGGGAGGAGACAGGGATGGAAAAAGAGAAGATAATAATAGTAATAGATTTTGGTTTTGTTTTATTATTAATTTCTTTTAATAAAAAAAGAAGGGAATTTTTTTCCTTATTTATTTATTTATTATTTATTTATTTTTCTATGCCGCCCAGTCCCAAAGGGACTGTCGCTCAGACACTATACTTTTCCGCCCACACCGAAAAAAAATTAGAGGGAACATTGCTATGGTCTCCATTTTCTCCAGCTGCTCCTTAATTTCTGATCCTGCCATTTGTAGCTACCACAGCAGGGACGACACTTAATGTCATTTTCTCTTCACTGGTGGCTGAGAGGACTAAGTTGGCTCCCGGGAGGGGTTGCCACTATCCCCTCAGCTTATCAGTGGGTGCCTCTCTTTCCCCCCACCCCTACAGGGTGGTTTTGACCCAGTTCTGACTGAATCAGGTATCTGGGTTTCCCAGCAAAGAGCAGGGAACTCCACTGTGATACGGTGTTGGCCACGCTTCTTTTCCTCCTCCCTTTCCTGAACATTCATTCACATGGTCCTTTCAAGGCACTGTCCAGTTGCTTGGAAACTTCACTCCTCCTCCCTTCAGCCACCTGTGAGAATGTCCTTGGTTCTCAGGGAAAACTATTTTGTTTTGGCTATAAAACGCCAACTATCTCTATTCCTCCCCTCCCCCCCCACCATTCCTTATCACCAGGGTGGCAATACTGAAGTATCCAAAATGATCTCGATCAGGCCAGTTTCAGAATTAACCTTTTCTACCATGGCTCCACTCTCTTTGGAATACCTCCTCACCAAAAATGAAATCTATCTCCACTTTTTGGCCTTCCAGAAGAACATTAAAACCTGGCTTAGGTAGTTGGCTTTAGGCCCTGTTGGGAGCCCTACGTTCTATGATGGAGGTGATTGGTGGACTAATAAGGAGGATGCCACCACTGTGGCATTCTTGTTTTAGCTTTTCCGATTTTATATCTAATCTAGTTAATATTTCAAAATTTATTATTTTAATTGTGCTCTATCCAGATTTGCTTTGTAGAATGAGATTCGTGGCATATTCATCTTTTATAAATTTATCTTCTTGCACAGAATAAAACCATGATGACCCTTCTGTTTTTAATCCTCTGAAGTTATGGAGTAAGGGATTAAAAACAGAAGCTACCAACTTCTCTGGTCCACAGTGCTCAGATACATTAAAGCTGTACTCTCAAAAGGAAATGTTCATTATATTTCCACCTATACATTATAGTTAAATTCTTTCAATATTTTCCAAAATAAGTGAATAATTTTCCTCTGGATACAAAACAATTGCAATTACTATGAAAATGAAAAGGATTATTTCTACCACCCTTTTTGGTTTACCTTTTCTACGTTTTTCCAAATATCCAGATACTGAAACAAATGGAAGATCTTGCGCCGCAACTGGAAGAAACTGACGACCTAGAAGCAGAAAGAACATAAAGAACAAATAATTTTTTAAAATACTATGAAATAATCTCCTTTTGGATAAAAATATATACTAATTAATGACTGTAGGTTTAGTTTATCTGAATACAGAAATTAATAATTTACATTCATTAGCACTGATTAAACAGGGCTACATAGTAGTTAAAATTTATTGAAGCATTTTAAATTATTTGAGATCCTTTTCTTTGGTATAGTCAGAAGGATGAAAAGAACATTATGAATTGTTTATTTAGTAGAACATGGAACATTAATCAGTTAAGAAAATCATCTGCTTTTACCATTAAGAAAATTAATGCTGCAGCACAGACACTTCTGTTCGGGATTTCAGGCAGTCAGCCATACCTCTGTTTAGGATAATGTTATTTCATTCCCTCCATCACTCCCTCCCAACAATCACAAAGATCTCTCTAGCCACTAACCTTCATTGGGCAATCTTATATTTTTCTACACATATTTTAACTATAATTAAGCTCTACAAATTTAAAATCAAACATGGTTGCCAGATCTGACCCAAGTATCACCCACAATTAGTCAATCTTATAAATTCAATTGAATATGTTTTTAAAAATTCAAAGTTTTCAAAACTTTTTACTGTAGGAAATAATTATTCCTCATTTCAGGAAACACAATAATTTAATCAAGTAATGGCAAATATATAGTTTTTAACCAATTGATGAGAATGAGCTGTTTTAAATGCCCTATGAGAAGAATATAGATATAAAGTAAAAGTACATTGTATGTATGTATATTATGTATGTACGTACGTACGTATGTATGTATGTATGTATGTATGTATCTATAGACAGATAGATAGACAGACAGATACATAGACAGTGCCATACTGGACCTAAATATATTTTAGGATTGTTATTTCAATTGCATTTATTACACTTATTAAATTTATAAACACATTGATACTTGTCTTATTTTTGCTCAACATTCTGTAAGCTGCCTTGAGTCACCATGTGCAAATAGACAGCAATATAAATTCCAAAAGAAACAAACAAACATCAGCTCTCTTATAAGTACAGTGGTACCTCAAGATACGAACCCCTCGTCTTACGAACAACCCGAGATACGAACCCGGGGTTCAGAAAAATTTTGCCTCTTCTTACGAACTTTTTTCGTGTTACGAACGGCAAACCCGAACTTCCGGGTTTGGCATTCCGGAGGCTGCTGGGAAGCCCCGCAGCCCGGCTGTCACCTTTTAAAACAGCCAGGGGGCTTCCCAGTTGCCTCCCGGAGCCAAACCCGGAAGTTCGGGTTTGGCGTTCGGGTTGGAGAGGCTGCTGGGAAGCCACCCGGCTGTTTTAAAATGTGACAGCCGGGCTGCGGGGCTTCTCGGAGGCAGCGGCAGGTACGTAAGATGGAAAACGTTCAGGAGGCCGCTTTGGGTTTTTGGCTGGGAGGGAGGGCAGGAGGTCCGACGCTGGGGGAGGGAGTCAGGAAGGTCCTCCTGCTTCCCCCCTCAGCGAAAAACACAAAGACGGTCTGCCATCGCATGACAGGCAGGGCGGAGCAGCGTGGAGCAAAGGGAGTCTGAAACTGCCAGCAGCTTCAGTTTCCCATTGCTCCGCGGGCGGCGGCAGACCGCCTTTGTATTTTTGGCTGGGGGGGAAAGCAGGAGGCGCAGGATCAGGCCGGCGGTGGGCACGGGAGAGGCAGCAGGTCTGCATCCTGGGCGGGTGGGCGGGGCCGTGGGCGAGGAGGCGCGACCGAGCGGGCCGGCTCAGGCTCTGGCTAGGACGGGGCGGGCAGCGGCTGGGCGCGGCAGCGAGGGTGCATCTGACTCGGGGCTTGCGGCGCCTGACGCAGCGGGGAACAACAGCGTGGGAGGCAGGAGAGGACCAGGCAACCGGAGCAGCGTTGCCGCTGCTCCCGACTTGGCTTCCCTGGTCCCTGGCGCTGCGATCTTCCAATCTTCCCTTGGCGATCTTCTGATCTTTCCTGGCTTCCCTGGCCGCCTGGTGCTGCGATCAGAAGATCGCAGCGCCAGGCGGCCATGGAAGTGGCCAGGGAAGCGGCCAGGGAAGCCAAGGGAACATCGGAAGATCGCAGCGCCAGGCGGCCAGGGAAGCCAAAGGAAGATCGCCAAGGAAAATGCCCAGCCCAGCCCCCCCCCCCCCCCCCCCCGGAGGCGTTTTCCTGGAAGGAATGCCATCCACCACTGAGCTTTTCGTAATCTGTTTACGAAACAGATTACTTCACTCCCCCAACATTCCCCGCCTTGCCTCGCTTGACTGGCCAGAGGACATGACATTCACCGCCTCCCGTGCCTCCTTCGGCTTTGTGATTGGGCAGAGCGGCGGGAGGCGCGTCCAATCGCAAAGCCGAAGGAGGCACGGGAGGCGGTGAATGTCATGTCCTCTGGCCAGTCAAGCGAGGCAAGGCGGGGAATGTTGGGGGAATGAAGGAAATTTAAACAGATTACGAAAAGCTCGGTGGTGGTGATTGCACTCCTTTTAGAAAAACGCCTCCACGGGGGCTGGGCTGGGTATTTTCCTGGAAGGAATGCCATCTACCACTGAGCTTTTCGTAATCTGTTTAAATTTCCTTCACTCCCCCAACATTCCCCGCCTTGCCTCGCTTGACTGGCCAGAGGACATGACATTCACCGCCTCCCGTGCCTCCTTCGGCTTTGTGATTGGGCAGAGCGGCGGGAGGCGCGTGCCTCCTTCGGCTTTGTGATTGGGCAGAGCGGCGGGAGGCGCGTCCAATCGCAAAGCCGAAGGAGGCACGGGAGGCGGTGAATGTCATGTCCTCTGGCCAGTCAAGCGAGGCAAGGCGGGGAATGTTGGGGGAATGAAGGAAATTTAAACAGATTACGAAAAGCTCGGTGGTGGTGATTGCACTCCTTTTAGAAAAACGCCTCCACGGGGGCTGGGCTGGGTATTTTCCTGGAAGGAATGCCATCCACCACTGAGCTTTTCGTAATCTGTTTAAATTTCCTTCACTCCCCCAACATTCCCCGCCTTGCCTCGCTTGACTGGCCAGAGGACATGACATTCACCGCCTCCCGTGCCTCCTTCGGCTTTGTGATTGGGCAGAGCGGCGGGAGGCGCGTCCAATCGCAAAGCCGAAGGAGGCACGGGAGGCGGTGAATGTCATGTCCTCTGGCCAGTCAAGCGAGGCAAGGCGGGGAATGTTGGGGGAATGAAGGAAATTTAAACAGATTACGAAAAGCTCGGTGGTGGTGATTGCACTCCTTTTAGAAAAACGCCTCCACGGGGGCTGGGCTGGGTATTTTCCTGGAAGGAATGCCATCCACCATCGAGCTTTTCGTAATCTGTTTAAATTTCCTTCACTCCCCCAACATTCCCCGCCTTGCCTCGCTTGACTGGCCAGAGGACATGACATTCACCGCCTCCCGTGCCTCCTTTGGCTTTGCGATTGGGCAGAGCGGCGGGAGGCGCGTCCATAGGCTTGGTCGGGTCGCCGCAGCACCCTCCCTTCGCCAACCCTTTGGCGGTCACCGGTGGGCTTAGGGTGCCTCGGCACCGACTTCGCAGCCCCTTCCCGAGCCCAGCCCCGTGACATTCGCTTTTCTCCCGCCCGCAGCCGACTGATCGTGGGCTCCTTCGCAACCTCGGAGAGCTTCCTGGTTTTCGTGAGCTTTCATGCCCTGGAAGCTCTCCGAGGTTGCGAAGGAGCCCACGATCAGTCGGCTGCGGGTGGGAGGAAGGCAAATCCCCCGTGGGCTCCGTTACACCTTCCCTTCCAGCCAGGCCATGCTGGCGGCAGCGGAACAATCGCCTCCCTCCCGCCCGCAGCCGACTGACCGTGGGCTCCTTCCCGAGCTCCCTTCCTGAGCCTCCCGTTTTCTCTCCCCCCCCCCTCGCCCCTTCGCCTCCCTGTGTTCCTAGGAGAAGTGCTGGGGATTGAGGCAAGTCAGACCTTCTGCTCCTCACCAGCACTTCTCCTAGGAACACAGGGGGGCGAAGGGGCGAGGGGGCGGAGAGAAAACGGGAGGCTCAGCATTCCGTCAGCCGCAGCGCTGGCTGTCAACTTTTCTTTTTAAAACTGGGCAGGAGCTGACTTGCCTCCCCAGTGTTAAAAAGAAAAGTTGACAGCCAGCGCTGCGACTGACGGAATGCTGAGCCTCCCGTTTTCTCTCCCCCCCTCGCCCCTTCGCCTCCCTGTGTTCCTAGGAGAAGTGCTGGGGATTGAGGCAAGACAGACCTTCTGCTCCTCACCAGCACTTCTCCTAGGAACACAGGGGGGCGAAGGGGCGAGGGGGCGGAGAGAGAACGGGAAGCTCAGCATTCCGTCAGCCGCAGCGCTGGCTGTCAACTTTTCTTTTTAAAACTGGGCAGGAGCTGACTTGCCTCCCCAGTGCTAAAAAGAAAAGTTGACAGCCAGCGCTGCGACTGACGGAATGCTGAGCCTCCCGTTCTCCCCCCCCCCACCTCGCCCCTTCCGGTTTCGGCGTTCGGGAGACCGCTGGGTTCCCAGCTGTCTCCGAACGCCAAACACCAAAGCCCCGCGTTCGGCTTCAGGAGACAGCTGGGAAGCGGCGCGGCTCTTTTAAAAGATGACAGCCGGCCTGGGGGGCTTCCCAGCACCCCCGAACCCTGTGCTGGGAAGCCCCCCAGGCCAGCTGTCATCTTTTAAAACAGCCGCGCCGCTTCCCAGCAGTCGCGGAAAGCCGTTTTTTTGCGGGGGTTTTTTTGGTTGCACGGATTAATTGACTTTACATTGTTTCCTATGGGAAACAATGTTTCGTCTTACGAACCTTTCGTCTTACGAGCCTCCCCCCGGCACCAATTAAGTTCGTATCTTAAGGTACCACTGTATAACCTAACTGCCAAGAATGGCTATACAACAGAGCTCCCTAATCTTTCCAGCTATTCAGATCAATGGTGGGGGTTAGAGGGGATAGTTCTGCAACCATTACTTGCACAAGTGGAGCATACATTAGCCACTGCTCATGCAAGTGAGAATGAATGCATGAACTCACCTACGACTTCTGCAGCACACTTCCAAATGGCTTAAGACCCAAAGTGGGCCACGGCCCAGAGGTTAGGGACTCTGATTAGAAATAACTATTTGGATAAATGCATAAAGCTTTATGGATGTAAATTCATCATTAACAGTAGACAACAAAGTTGAGATCAAGATTCCTCAATTATGACAAGACTTAGGTTTACTCCACTTAGTAACTAACTTAGATATTTTCTGAGACTTCCAACTCCCCTCTAGGTTAGGAATGACTACACATTGATCCACTTAAGAATCTTATGATATTAATGGACACTTGACAATTTCTAGTTTACACCATTATAATACTTCAACAGGTGATCCTGACTACATTCATTCATTGCCTGCGTGTTAACTATATTTTAACAAATACTATAAATAATTGAACAATAATTAATTTCTTCTCTTTAGTTCCCATATGCTCATTTCTACATCACAATAGTTAACAGAACCCATATCACAGATTTCAAAGGATCAGATGGAGTGAACTGCAAAGCAGGCAATTATCCAACTGTCAGCTATTTACAATGATTACCAAGAGCTCTTGGCATCAAGGACCAGCTTGGCACTGGGCAATATGAATCATCATTTCTCAGCATGACACAATAGGCAATCATGTTACTCACAGCATTATCTGAAGGCTTTTGGACTACTGGAGAAAAATTAACCTGCAAAGGACTTGGAAAACTCTCTCCAGTCTAGAAATACTATCTGAAAAGAGACTACGAGCTTCTTTGTACAATTTGCGGTAGGGAATTCTCTTGTTTCCAAAATGTCGTAGCAACTTTCATTCAGAACCCCTCCTTCGAAATGAGGGTGTACTGATTTATATTATTTTAACCAAGAACGTGAATGAATTATGTTGGGTGGTGGGAGCATGTATCACTGGACACTTGACTTTTGTGTAGTGTGTGTCTGCTGTTATTATTAAAAACTAATAAAATTTATTTTTAAAAAAACAAAATGTCATAGCAATATTACTTAGCCCAAAATATATCCCTTGCTTATTCACTGATGCTGTGAGAGTACACCGCCTTTCATTTCTTGCCTTCACTTTTCCTAATTTCAAGTACACTGTTTTCTCCCTCCCTCTCAATTGCTGAGTTTATGTCAAGAGTCCTTGCTAAATAAAATTATTCTGTTATGTATTGATTTGGTTATCCCACTACAGAAATTACTTGGAAAGCTATTGAAGAGCTATATCATTAAATACAAAAACAGGATACTAATAACTGAATACCAGAAACCAGTTATCTGCTACAAAAGCAAGATATGGGGCACAAAAATAATGCATTATTTTTATATGAATTTTTAAAAAGTATTTATCTGACACTAAGAAGACTATGGGTAAGACCTGTGTTAGTGGATGATTGGGTAGATATACTGACACTTGTGTAATTTAAAATATTTGTACCCAACAAATTCCAGTAATTTCAAGGGCTGTACTCCAAGTTTAAATAATTTGGGATTTAAAACTAGAGAAAAATTGTATTTAGAAAACTTTATTGAGACATTATTGCACTGCTTTTGTGAGCCATTTTAAGATAGTCAGTGTACATATTACCACAGTTCAAATCATAATTAATCAAAAGTTCTTGCCTTGTCTATTATAAAAATCCAGATTCTGACTTTTCTGTTTCTGAGCATTTTTTAATGTTTCATAACACCAAAAAGAATTATCTACAAGTCTCTGTAGATACAAATTATCTCCTCTCTTTAACTGTTGATTAAATTCAATTAGTAGTAGCATTTATGATAAAGACTACTGCATTCTGCCAGGGTAACATAACCAGAGTTCAAGGCATAGACTATTTCTGATTAACATCTGATGTCTTCCAAGTGTTTGTAAGTTTCATCATACCATAATATTTTCCATCCTTGCTTGGATTGATGAGATGGACAATATTATACAAAATATCTAGAGGATATAATGCTGGGGGAGACTGCCATAAAATAATCATTGCCATATCTTAGAAAGAAAAAGTACTTATTAGCAAATCGTTTTATGAATACTACGGTATATATAAAAATCTACAATAAAGCAGAATAATACAGAAGTAATCCTTGAGTTACAATGGCATCTGGGGCCATAATTTCCTTCATTAACCAATACATTAATAAAATGTGATGTCATGTGACCATGTAACATAGAGATGCAGTCTCACTGTCTCAGTTGCTATCCGGGACTCCAAGATAATTAAGCAAAGATGTCACAGGATTGTAATGTGATAAGAGACGGGGCCTAAACAGTTTTGACAGACTCAGTCCAATCAGAGAGCAGATGTAGTTAATCCGTTCTATGAAATAGAATGGAAATGACCATGTGCTAGATTCCCCTTTACTTTGCTTGTGGGAAGCCAGCAGGAAAGGTTGCAAATGGCAATCATGTGATCAGTGTTTCTGCAACCAACATCATCCTGGGGCAGTTGCCAAGCACATTACTGAGTATTGGAAAAGGCAGTGCATCAATCATAATAATAACAGCGCTAAGATGAGTGCAAAAAGATGTTTCATATTTCATTTTTAAAAGATAGTGTGTTATTGGATTATGAGATGCATTTGGCAGTGCATTATTATACTATTAATAAAATATTGCTTAAAAGCTATTGCAAATACTAAATTATCAAAGTAAAGACTATTTGAGGGTTGTAAAATTATTCCTTTGGGAAGCAGATGCAACTCTTCAACAACAAAAATTGAACTACTCTTAAGATATTTCTGACCTCAATAAGATGCTTGGCTGAGAAAGGTACTGGGAAAAAATGTATGAAAAACATGTATGTGCACTGGAAAGAACTTTGTAGCAAAGATATGGAAAAGAAGGGGTAATGGGAAGGGACAGGAAGGGAGGGGAGGGAGGAAAGAAGGAAGGAAGGAAGGAAGGAAGGAAGGAAGGAAGGAAGGAAGGAAGGAAGGCTTGATTTCAGAACTATTCCAGATACAAGAAATTTTCAAATATAGCACAGTGACTATTAATAGTTGGTATTTTTTTTGTAATATTTTGTTTTTCTTTCAAATATGCATACATGATCGTCATGGTATTCTGTATCAATCTAAACAACTTTATATAGAAGGCAGAAAAGAAATGAAAAATAATAAATTTAGAAATAAGGGGGGAATCTAACTAAAAACAATGCACACCAATATCATTTACTTCTTCATAATTTCATATCTTTGTAAAACATTGTTATTTCCATCACTTACATATACCGGTCCATATGCTATCATGGTCATTTTAATTACCGTATTTTCCGGCGTATAAGACGACTTTTTAACCCCTGAAAATCTTTTCCAAAGTGGGGGGTCGTCTTGTACGCCGGATACTGATTCCACAGTATAGAAAATTCGCCGGATACTGATCACACAGGCTGTAGAATGTGTGATCAGTATCCCATTACTACCGGTACCTCACTGCAGATTCCGTGATTCGGTTCCGTGAAGGGCCGCGCTCTCTCACTGCCAAGAACCCCCCCCCCACCCAGTGATATGGTGCGCTCCCCGGCTGCCGATAAGCTCCGCCCCTTTCATGTATCTGGCCCTCCTATTGGTTCCTTCCCCTCTGCCTTACAGACCTCAGCACACGCTCCGGCTGCCGATAAACCCCGTCCCTTTCATGTATCTGGCCCTCCTATTGGTTCCTTCCCCTCTGCCTTACAGACCTCAGCACACGCTCCGGCTGCCGATAAACCCCGTCCCTTTCATGTATCTGGCCCTCCTATTGGTTCCTTCCCCTCTGCCTTACAGACCTCAGCACACGCTCCGGCTGCCGATAAACCCCGTCCCTTTCATGTATCTGGCCCTCCTATTGGTTCCTTCCCCTCTGCCTTACAGACCTCAGCACACGCTCCGGCTGCCGATAAACCCCGTCCCTTTCATGTATCTGGTCCTCCTATTGGTTCCTTCCCCTCTGCCTTACAGACCTCAGCACATGCTCCGGCTGCCGATAAACCCCGTCCCTTTGATGTGTCTGACTCTCCTATTATAGTAATTGCTTCCCTGCCTCCCACATGTTGAAATCAAATCTGATGTTTTTTTTTTTCATTTTTATTTGGTGTGCGTCAGAAGAGTGGTAGTCTTATACGGCGAGTATATCTCAAATTCTATATTTTAACTGGAAAAGTTAGGGGGTCGTCTTATACACCCAGTCGTCTTATACGCCGGAAAATACGGTATTCAGTTCTGTCTTTTTTAAAATACTAACAATTACTACCAAAAAAGCCTTTCAGGTTTTCTTCATTATGTTTCTTCCCTCATATATTTGTTTTGTAATTCAATCCTTATTTATTTTCTCTATACAACCCCACTACCACAACCTATTTCTTTCATACCAATCACTCACATTCCACATTCCTTCAGCACCTATTTATTTCAAACACAATTTCTTGTGTTACATACATTCTTATTGCCCATACGTAACTCTCATTGCACAAAAGTATCCTTTTATATACAAACATGGTCACTTTTTTTTAAAAAAAAGCCATCATTACTATATCGTCTAGACAAATAAGCGAATTGGAAGGGACCTTGGAAGGTCTTCTGATCTAATTCCTTGCTCAAGCAGGAAACACTATACCCGTGATGGTCATTTTCTGGGTGGTTTTCAAGCCATTTCAAGCCTCAAAATAGCCTGAAAATGGCTCAAAAATGCCCCCCAAACCAGTCCCAAAACAGGCATGTGCATGCTGGCCAGCTGGTCTTCAGGTTTCAATATTGAATTCAATATTCCAAGTGTGGTTCTTACCAAGGCTTTATAAATCGGTTCTAATTTTTACATGATCTTGATTCTTTCCCTCTATTAATGAAAACTAGGATTGGTTTTTTTGGCTGCCTGCGCACATTGCTGGCTCATATTTAAGTCATTGTCCATTAGGACTCCAACATCCATCTCATTGTTGAGCCAGCTAATCTGTACTTGTACATTTTATTTTTCTTGCTGAAGTGTAAAACCTTATTTTCCCCTACATTGAAATTCATTTTGTTAGATCGGCCCCAGTGTTCAAGTCTATCAAGATATACAGTATCTGATTCCTGAGCATGTCTTATGCCGTTTTGGCTATTCCTGCCAGTTTAGTGTTGTCTGAAAATTTGATGAGTTCCCCTTCTGAATACGGTACTTTTTCCCTTATACTGGATTCATGTAAACCAATTTTTCCAAAACTTATCTCTGGTTCTTTCATTTTCATACTTCACTTCACAAAATGTTATGGGGGAAATTGGTAACAGTCTGTTCATTGCCTTGGGCTCATACATAAATAAACATGCAAATTTTAACAACTATAGATTCCTACTTTTATATTCTTCCATAATAACGTGAATAAAAAATCCAGCTCATGCATTTAACCCCATAAGAGAGCAGAGTGTGTACTTGGAGCCATGCCCAACCTTAAGCTTTAATTCTACACTCAGAAGTGGTTAGCGCCCATTGGCTGACTTAGTTGCTGTGTCTTTTCATTGGCTGACCTTTTTACCATTTGCTCTCCTAGTCATGAATATTCTAACATGTCCAACCCATCTGACAAAATTGGACAAGTAGAAACAACAGTAAGACAGTCCGTTGGATACAAGAAAACTGAGAGAGAGGAGTGGAGCGGGTATTGGTTTTACAATACAAACTTCCCCCCAATTCTCCTTCTATCACACCAACCAAAGTCACTGGTATAGAATAAGTGGTGCCTGGCTCAACAGCTGTAAGAGGAATCTTGGGGCCTAGCCTTGTGGACAACCATATGAGCCAGCAATATGCTACAGCTGCCAAAAAAGCCAATACCATCCTGGACTGCACCAACAGAGGGATACCATCAAGATCACCTAATTCAAAAGTGACTCCATATCACTTCCTCTATGACCCATGGTGGCGCAGTGTATGTCTGTATGTATAGTATAGCACCACTCCACAAGATCAGATTACCTTCATCCAGATTTATCACACCTTCTCCCTTTTTTTTTAATTTGCAAAGATTAACAACATTTCTATTTTTATTTCTAAACACATTTGTTAATTCTTCTTCTTTATTATTCTTATCTTTTACGTTCTAAGTTACAATTTCCCATATGCCATGGTAGTTACCAAACTGGCCCGAGAATATTCTCTTCTGATGCCCATCATTGCTTTAATCAATCAAGGTTTTCATATTTGTTTAATGCTAAGTAAGTTACCAGTTTTAGTCACTCCTTATAATAAGAACAGTGCTAGACAGTTTTAGCACATTTTGACAAGTATGCTACAATTATAACCAAAGAACTCCAGGCATGCTCATACTTATTCTATATAAAGCAGAATCTAGGATGACTTTGTAAATCAGACTATCATAGTCACATCCCTCTAACTATGGGATACCTGCAGCTCACTGTCACACATTCAAAATGTAATATTTCTGATGTTTGAAACTGTTTTTATTTATACAAAATTACCAATTAAAAAAAAGTTCTCTTAAGAGTGAAAGAGTCTAAATTAGGGACACGAAACAAAAGGTTCAAAATACAAAGGCAAAAATTATTTGAAGATACATTTTCAGTGGCATGTGGCTCCTATTTTTTCTATAGAAATTTCAATTTCAGTGGCAAGTCTTACAGATGTGAATCTAGCCAATCTGCCTACCAATCATGTCAATTTTAAAAAAACTATGCAACAGGTTATTAAGAACATGCTGCTAAAGCACATTTTGAATGGAGAACATGTAACTGTCTGGTTATTAAATCTTGGATAAATCTTTATTAAAGCATTATATGCTTTGTCAACAAATGGTTTTATCCTTCAGTTTCAAAAAGGATGAATTAATTTTTTTTGTAAAATATCTGTTGATTTAAAAAAAGAAATAAAACACAATATTCTCTTTTTACATATTAACGCTAGTATATTTTTAAAGGGAACTTACCCACAAAAATCCATCAATAGAAACAATAAACATTGTTTTAGGACACATACACAGTACAAACTTTGCTTTCTTTATTCTGAGAAGCAAATCAGTAATCAATATTCTTAGAAGCACTCTAATCCTTTGCGAAAATCACCAGTTTAGTGATTGAAGAGTTTGCTCCATCTACACAGTTAATCCCTCCTTGTTTATTTGAGTCCTCTATTTATTTCAGCCACTTACAATGGAACAATGTCAGATTAATATATCTCCACATACTAGACATGCCCTGACAACCAACAAAGCATACTATTGTCAGGATAATCTCAACAAACACAAGTCAGAAGGCAATGTTCAGAAATCAAACATTTACAAATACATGTAATATAAAATGACATGGCCAGCTCCCCAGTTCCCCTATCTCACATACTAATATTAATACCTCAGTGTTATATCTTTTCCAACCTTCACAGGTAAAAATATTTCACTTTTAAAAAGTTATAGTTTTTTCCTGAGACACAGCAAATGGAAAAGCATGTTTAAGGCATGTTTTAACATGCTAATTACATTAAATACTGGAGGTTTTGTCATCAACAAAATTAATGAAGAATGGATAAGTTTATATAATTTTTTAAAGTGTAATTTAGATGACCTTTTCTACTCTGTAAACACATTTCACCATATCTAGTATGACAACATTTATTTCAAAACGAATCTACTCACTTTAATTTCTGCCTATTGCTGTCTATTAGATTGTTGCCAAAGAAACTTATATAACCTTGTCAGCACAGAATTCAGAACTCAAATCCAAGGAATTTTTTTTTAATCTTCAGTGATAGAAAACTATATGCTATTTAAAGCATAAGAAAATAATGTAAAATCCTTAAAATAGAATTTAACATATGTGAAACTTAAAAGAAGCATCTATAGAACTGCCTTTCCTCGACTAGAAACCCTCAAGATGTGCAGATTAATAGAATAGAATAGAATAGAATAGAATTTTTATTGGCCAAGTGTGATTGGACACACAAGGAATTTGTCTTGGTGCATATGCTCTCAGCATACATAACATCCTAGAATTCCCCAAGACATTTTTGTGATATGATATGAGTTGAGGTCCAAATCTCTAAAATTTCTCAACCTTGGCAACCTTAAGAAGAATGGATTTCAACTCCCAGAATTCCCCAGCCGTCCTGGTTTTTTCCCCACAGATCTTAAAAGTTGCCAAATTTGAGAATTACTGCTCTAAAGAGATATGCACTGAGGTAAAGTATTCTACAGTATCACATTATCATGCTGGCTGTATTAATACATGCTTTGATTCTTTTTTTAACCTAATAATCTTCTTTTAAAGTATGGTTCTCATCCCATTCTACTAAATTGATGCTATACATTGGAATTAAGAGATTTATTTATTTATTTATTTATTCATTCATTCATTCATTCATTCAATTTTTATGACGCCCTTCTCCTTAGACTCAGGGCGGCTTACAACATGTTAGCAATAGCACTTTTTTAACAGAGCCAGCATATTGTCCCCACAATCTGGGTCCTCATTTTACCCACCTTGGAAGGATGGAAGGCTGAGTCAACCTTGAGCCAGTGATGAGATTTGAACCGCTGACCTTCAGATCTACAAGTCAGCTTCAGTGGCCTGCTGTACAGCACTCTACCTGCTGCGCCACCCCGGCTCATAAGAGATGCTAATATTTAAAAGATGCCTATAGGACTGGAAAACAGCTGCAGGTTTGAACATTCTGTTTTGTCCTAAACAATGAACAGAGAAAAGGAAGGTACTTCAGTAACGGAAAGTTTTTAAAAATTCCAAGGCCGGAAGACTTCCTTTCTAGGAGAAGGTCAAGGGAGCATTCTGGCCCTGACATACCTAAAAATTTCCTTTATATGATCAAATTTCTATCCCTTATGCATATGCATAGCATGGCACAATCTGTCTCATAGAAACATGGAAGATTGAGGGCAGAAAAAGACCTCATGGTCCATCTAGTCTGCCCTTATACTATTTCCTGTATTTTATCTTAGGATAGATATATATTTATCCCAGGCATGTTTAAATTCAGTTACAGTACTGTGGATTTACCAACCACGTCTGCTGGAAGTTTGTTCCAAGCATCTACTACTCTTTCAGTAAAATAATATTTTCTCACGTTGTTTCTGATCTTTCCCCCAACTAACCCTGAAATTGTGCCCCTTGTTCTTGTGTTCATTTTCCTATTAAAAACACTTCTATCCTGAACTTTATTTAACCCTTTAACATATTTAAATGTTTCGAACATTTAGCTTCTGTCCCTCGTTTCCCTTATGTCCTCCAGACTATACAGATTGAGTTCATAAAGTCTTTCCTGATAAGTTTTATGCTTAAGACCTTCCACCATTTTTGTAGCCCGTCTTTGGACCCGTTCAATTTCATCAATATCTTTTTATAGGTGAGGTCTCCAGAACTGAAAACAGTATTCCAAATGTGGTCTCACCAGCACTCTACACAGCGGGATCACAATATCCCTCTTCCTCCTTGTTATACCTCTAGCTATGCAGCCAAGCATTCTACTCGCTTTTCCAATGCCTGACCACCCTGTTCACCCATTTTGATACTGTCAGAAATCACTACCCCTAAATCCTTCTCTTCTGAGGTTTTTGCTAACACAGAACTGCCAATACAATATTCAGATTGAGGACTCCTTTCCCCCAAGTGCATTATTTTACATTTGGAAACATTAAACTGCAGTTTCCATTGCTTTGATCACTTATCTAGTAAAGCTAAATCATTTGCCATATTACAGACACCTCCAGGAATATCAACCCTATTGCACACTTTAGAGTCATTGGTTTTTAGATACTGTTTTATCCTCCTTTTGAGTAGAGTCTCCATCATTTTAACTATAACTGATGTCAAGCTAACTGGCCTGTAGTTACCAACTTCTTCTCTACTGCCCTTCTTGTGGATAGGAACAACACTGGCCATTCTCCAATCATCAGGAACATCTTCTGTTAAAAGGGATTGGTTAAATAAATCAGTCAGGGGGATAGCAATCACAGATCTGAGTTTTTTAAGAACTGTGGGGTGGATGCCATCTGGACCCATTTGCCTTATTTGAGTCTCTGAGCAACTCAACCAGTGATCAGCCTATAAAAGTGAATCAGAAAAATTGCATAGCAGAAACCAGAGGGTTGGGTTTTTTTTAACCATATACTGATATCCATTTCTCTTTCACTCTCTTATTTGAAAATGAAAGATTATGTGAAAAAAGAACTAAGAAATAAGTTACACTTCCCTGCAATTCTGTATTATTACTGCAACCTTTATCTCACAGTAATTGGCAGCTTTCAATGTTTGATATGAAATTGTAGAACACATAGCATAATTATTTTACTGTGCAATAGTTTAGTTTTTAAACTATATTGACCTCTCCATGTGCATACAATATGTATAGACAATACAAATCAGTGGAATGTTACATAGGGTTTATCAATGCAAACACATGGCTGTACTTTCCTTTGTCCTAGAACTGGAAAGCATTTACAGTATTTATAGCATTGTTTACATTGACCAAAGCATGCCTTTAATGCACATCCAGGCATACTGTCCTGTTCTTTGTAAAGCTCCTGTGCATAACATTCACAAAATTGGCAATTTTCCCTGGCTGAATTTGATATCATTAGCCACAAGAAAATCTGTTGCCAATCACCAAACAAAATGTGTACTACTAGCCTGTTTCTGGTAGAGTCCAGATGCTCTGTCCAATCAATTTTTCTAATTTCTTGTTTTCCAAAAGAATGTTAACCAATTAATCTAATGGCCGCTAGATGGCAGAAAAGAGTTTAAGCACACCATACAGTAGTGGTTGCCTAAATCTGGGCAATTCAGATGCAGCACCAGCTGCATGTTCTTAGAGAAGGAGATCAAGAAATAAATTTCGGTGTATGTGAGAAAGAGAGGTGTTAGTCATGGATACAGCTATATTATTTTTTTATCAAACAATTATTGACTTGTTAACTTATCAACCACTAAGTGGCAGTCAAGATATTTTTTCCCTCTTGGCTGCCATCTAGCAATCATTCAGATTTGTGCAGTCAAGATGCAGTTGTTGGGAAAGAGGTCTTAAAAGAGTTGCAATTTGAAAAAACACTTGTGTTAAATCACTCAAAAGGAAATTTGGGGTTTATAGTTAGCCACATTAACTGCAATGGCTTACTTCTATTACGTTTAACAAGCAAATTGCAACCCAAAATATATATAAGTGAACCACCATTCAATTTTGCACTGTAAAATCGCATTAAAATATATATTTGGAAGTGTGAAAAATGAATCATCCAAATCTAGAAATGTAGCAGAACCTTAGCTATAGCAAGAAGAAGTAGCTAAGCAACGCAACAAGTAGGGAATCCTGAAATCTGAGAAAGGGTGACAGCAACAGAAAACTACCACCAAAAGTAACTTAGAATGCTTTATACTTCTAAAGGCATCTCTCTCATCAACCAGTAAGGCCTATCCCATGTACCAAAGTATCTTTTCCCTCCAAACTTTAAAAAATGTACTGTACTTCTAAAGAAAGTAAAAGACATCAATTAAAACTAGAAGTCCACAAAGTACATATTACAATAATATTTCTTGCTATGTCTACAGGAATGTAAGGAAAAGCAATAATTCACACAAAAAAATATGTTTCAAAGAAATATAGCCAAATTGGCAAGGAGAGTTTGGCAAATTAGGGAGGTGCAAGATGTTGACAGAATTTGTATTTATTCCTATTTAAGACTGCTCATATACAAAGCTTTTATCATACTTGCAGATGACTTATGAGTTTATAGACAGCTTTGCTAAACAGATGTTTGGGCTTAAGGCCAACTTCTGAGAAGGAAAAGAAGGAAACAGCTGGACTAAGTAACAAGCACCAGCAAGCAGAATGACAAAATAGAGTGCTGAAATCCGGAGGCAAACCACAAGCAAGACAAACACCACCTGAAGAACTGTTTTAGTCTGTTGCCTGCTATTTTAGAAGTTTATCTTTTCCTCTGCCCCCCCCCCTCCAATCCTGGTCATGAATATCTCCATAAGTCTTTCACTTTCTATAATTCTATTTTATTATGTTTAAGTTTTAAGTTTAAGTTTAATCAGATTTGTATGCCGCCCCTCTTACGAAAGGCTAGGAGGGTGGGGGCAACTCTGATATCTGGGGGGAGTTGGTTCCAAAGGGTCGGGGCCGCCACAGAGAAGGCTCTCCCCCTGGGTCCCGCCAAACGACATTGTTTAGTTGACGGGACCCGGAGAAGGCCAACTCTGTGGGATCTAACTGGTCGCTGGGATTCGTGCGGCAGAAGGCGGTCCCGGAGATATTCTGGTCCAGTGCCATGAAGGGCTATATGATTTATTAATTAGATTTATTAATTAAATCTAATTTCTATGCTGTCCTTCTCTGCTGACTCAGGGCATCTCGCAACAAAATAAATACAATAATATAATATATAAGAAATCTAAATTTATAATTAGATCTAAAACCCAGATACATTAAAAACAATCATTCACATTCATCCCATATACATTTCAGTGGATAGCTGGAGCTAGGTGTAACACTCAACAACCCCAAGCCTGCCAGCAAAAGTGAGTTTTTAAAACCTTGCAGAAGAGAATGGGGGCGGCATGAATCCCTGGAGGGAGTTGATTCTAGGGGGCCAGGGCTGCCACAGAGATGGCTCTTCCCCTAGGCCCTGCCTAGCAGACAGGACCTGGAGAAAGCCAACTCTGTGGGACCTAACCGGCGGCTGGGATACATGAGGCAGACGGCGGAAACCTGGGTTTCATGAATCTATGTTAAACCTCACCAAGTCTAGAATCCCAATCATGGAGTTGCTTATTTAAATTAGCATTTTAGAACTCATTGGAAAATGAACACTAGTTGCTTTATAGTATGTGGCTGCAAAAATAATAATAATAATAGAGCATCAGAAGAGAATATGGGCAGGCTGGAATGAAAATAATAAAGAAAATATATGAATTGGAAGCTTTTTGAATGTCCTGCATATTCTTTTGGATATGTCTTTTGAGATCTTGCTAAATGTTACATGCATGCTTTTATATTCTCCATTTCTACAAGAACAAAACATATTTTGTCAAATATCTGGGGCCCCAACTGAATATCTGGGACCTCTTAATGAATTGCAATCAGATTTTTATATCCACATTTTTCAAACAACTTGTAATTAACAATCAAATAATAATGCTTTTAATTGGATTTCTCTGGATTCAATTGTTGTATCTGCTATTTTAATATTTTCTTCTAGGTTGGATGCATCCGTCTAGTCATTTCTCAGCCCCGGAACAAAGAGGATAACTTCCTCATCTATAATTCATAGAAAGTAAATCTTATTTGGTTTTCAGGAGGAATTGCACACTAAATCCTTATTGATCTTTATTATTAGCAGCAGCCACTTCAGACAAACTGAAAGGACTGAGTAGGTCCACTGAGATTCCATATGGGGTTATCAAACGGGGCTGTAAGTTATTTTTTGTTAACATTTGGTTGGGTTGGGAAGCTGTTTGAGAACCACCTGGAAAGTGCAAGATAAAATAGTTTAAAATGCCCTTTACTCAATATACACGTGCATGTCCATGCAGGCACATGTGAAAACACACACACACACTTTTACAAAGCCTAGGGGAATGGCAATGTCTCCTGGTCACTGAACGAATATAATGGTTGGATTCACTACAAATGTAATGTCTGGTTGAATGTTGTGTTGATTTATTTAATTTTTTTGTTCTCCGAAATAGTTTGGTTGAGGCTTAATTTATTAGGTTAGGTTAGGTTTAGGTTTATTGGATTTATATGCCGCCCCTCTCCGCAAACTCGGGGCGGCTCACAACAATAATAAAAAACAGTACAGTACACAATACCAAATCCAATGCCCACCCATCCAGTTCCAATTGAAATTAATAATCTCATAAAAAGCAGTATATATAAAAAACAGGCACACAGTCAATCAATCAACAAAACAACATGGGCAAGGGGGAGGTGTTTTAGTTCCCCCATGCCTGACGGCAAAGGTGGGTCTTAAGGAGTTTACGAAAGGCAGGGAGGGTGGGGGCAATCCTAATCTCAGGGGGGAGCTGGTTCCAGAGGGTCGGGGCCCCCACAGAGAAGGCTCTTCCCCTGGGTCCCGCCAGACGACATTGTTTAGTCGACGGGACCCGGAGAAGGCCAACTCTGTGGGACCTAACCGGTCGCTGGGATTCGTGCGGCAGGAGGCGGTCCCGAAGATATTCTGGTTATTGGTCTCAAGTTGTCATGAGGTGTGTTTTTTGGTTCATATTATTTCGCCGCAATTTATAAATCAGAAGTGGTGATACTCAGATTAACATGACTGATGCTGACATGACAAAAAGGACCAAGCAAGTATTCAGTTTCCAAAGTCCAGCATGCTACATTCAAGGTAATAGAGTAGCTCTGTGTAGAACATGTACAAATGTCCTATGAAATCTACACAAAACTAAATCCTTTGGATAAATTTATGATATGGATATAAAATGTAAAAGGTATACATAGTCTACTCAATGGCTGTATTGAATGTAAATAATGGATTGTACTTTGCACCTAAATATATTTGTGCATTCTTAATGTGACTTTAGATACTGGTTTTTAGAGTGGGAAGATGTATTTTTAATTTTTGTTTTACATTTTGTTTATTGTGCTTGATGTTATTTTTAATTATTTTTAGCCATCCAGAGTGACATATGTGAGATGGGCAGCTATAGAAATTGAACAAACAAACAAATGAAATTGTATTTTTCAACATTTTTCAGAGCTGACAACAGATCCCAGGTGAGCATATAGGATTCCAGTTATGAATAAAAACAAATGTTGCATTTTTCCCCTTTAAACTTGCACTACTAAAAGAGAGACGGACTTGGATTACATAATTCCAAACAGACATTCAGTTGTGCAGGCATCAAAGTATGGAAAGGTCAAACAGACATTTCTCAGAAATAAAATGCCTTCCTAAAGATTGATTCATATGCATTTAGGATTATCATACTCAGGATAAGGACGGAAACTCTCATGTGATGCTGAAGTTCTTGCAAGTAGATTCTAACATAAACAAACATAATAAAAAGAGTGATGACCTACACCAAACATTTTCATTGCCCAGAATGATAGGTAACCTTATTAAGTGATCAGAAAATTGCCTCTTAAGCACCTTTTAATACTATCATTTGCTCCTCAATATAACTGTATGTTTTATTAAATGCTTGGATTGCTTTTTTCTTCCCCAAAGATCAAAATGCATTTGCATTAATTCCATTTCTCCCAAAAGCATTCATTCTTTGTTTGTTTGTTTTTCCATTTTCTCAGCAAAAAAAACAAAAACAAAACAAAGCTCCAGGACCTTGCAAGCAGCCAAAATATCAGGCTTTAACCATCTGTCAACTGGCTTGGATTCAGAAAGCATGCTCCCATAGTTTTGGTTCTAATTGTGTTTAATGCTGCACTAATTATTTCAATAGGGAATAATCTTGTACAGTCAAAGTTGACTCATTTTATAAACTGGAAGCTCCTCAGCTATAAATTGGCAGGTCTCATCCTTCATTTCTCCTAAGCGTTGTGCCAAAAGGGAATAAGTATATGGTTGCTCTGTGACCAAATGTCATGTGCTGGGCAGAAACATTGATCCTGGCTATTAATCACTCTGCAAGCCCTCCCAGTAATCAAAGGGCACAGCTGCAATGATATATGGCCAATGTCAAAGCAGAAAGCCCTTTACAAGACTATAGGCCTACCAGCTGATGGCCAGTGTGTAATACAGTATAGTAGTGCATGCACACTAGCCAGTCCAAAATGCCCAGGCTAATTAATCACCAACTCTAATAGTTCATACTATCATTAAACACCTTTATTGGCTGAATTATCTGAGGATTCCTAGCCTGTAATTGCTTGGGTCCAGCCTTCTCACCTGGATACATAAAATCAACCCTTACCTGCTCTGGACCAGCTCTGTCCTTTTACTCTCTCTTGAGAAGAGTTTGTTGATCCATCAGTGAACTAGTGATGAAGAAAAAATAGACTTCTTTCTCAAAGATCTCAGGATAACTCAGTTTATTGAGGGACCCAAATCATATCAAAGTGTCAGAATCATTCGATCAGCTTTAAAAGCTACTGATGTGCACTTTTACTCTCTGGAGTAAAAATATAGTCAATATAGTACAGTTCTATATTCCACTCTCATTTTAATAAATACATTTATGCCTGCTTTTCAAAACTAAATTATAAAAAATAGCCTTGTTATATATCTCCATCAGAAGAAGACTATTACCTGCTTTTAAAACATTCATGTCTGATTTCAAAAACTAAATTATAAAGAAATATCATAGAAATATAGAAACATAGAAACATAGAAGTCTGACGGCAGAAAAAGACCTCATGTTCCATCTAGTCTGCCCTTATACTATTTTCTGTATTTTATCTTAGGATGGATATATGTTTATCCCAGGCATAAATTCAGTTACTGTGGATTTATCTACCACGTCTGCTGGAAGTTTGTTCCAAGGATCTACTACTCTTTCAGTAAAATAATATTTTCTCATGTTGCTTTTGATCTTTCCCCCAACTAACTTCAGATTGTGTCCCCTTGTTCTTGTGTTCACTTTCCTATTAAAAACACTTCCCTCCTGGACCTTATTTAACCCTTTAATATATTTAAATGTTTTGATCATGTTCCCCCCTTTTCCTTCTGTCCTCCAGACTATACAGATTGAGTTCATTAAGTCTTTCCTGATACGTTTTATGCTTAAGACCTTCCACCATTCTTGTAGCCCGTCATTGGACCCGTTCAATTTTGTCAATATCTTTTTGTAGGTGAGGTCTCCAGAACTGAACACAGTATTCCAAATGTGGTCTCACCAGCATTCTATATAGCGGGATCATAATCTCCCTCTTCCTGCTTGTTATACCTCTAGCTATGCAGCCAAGCATCCTACTTGCTTTCCCTACTGCCTGACTGCACTGTTCACCCATTTTGAGACTGTCAGAAATCACTACCCCTAAATCCTTTTCTTTTGAAGTACAGTATTTGCTAACACAGAACTGCCAATACAATACTCAGATTGAGGATTCCTTTTCCCCAAGAGCATTATTTTTTATATCCTTGTTATATCTCCACCAGAAGAGGACTATTAACTGCTTTTTTAAAAAAATCCAAGTGTTCATTGTGTTTAATTTTTATAACTGAAAACTTCTGTCCTTTAATTCAGGAGAATGGCCAGTATTGTGCCTATCCACAAGAAGAGCAGTAGAGAAGAAGCTAGTAACCACAGGCCAGTTAGCTTGACATCAGTTATAGTTAAAATGATGGAGACTCTACTCAAAAAGAGGATAAATCAGCACCTAAAAGCCAATAACTTATTGGACCCAAACCAAAATGCCTTTACTGAGGGCAAATCATGTCAGACTAATCTCATTGATTTCTTTATGTCACAAAAGTGTTGGATGAAGGTGGTGTCATGGATATTGCCTATCTGGACTTCAGCAAAGCCTTTGATATGGTTCCACATAAAGAGCTGATAGATAATGGACTTAATCCCTCAATAGTTCAGTGGATTTGTAGTTGGCTGAAGTATAGATATCAGAGAGTTGTTGTTAATGGCGAGTATTCTGAGCAGAGCCTGGTTACAAGCAGTGTGCCACAAGGGTCTCTTTTGTGTCCTATTCTTTTTAATATCTTTGTGAGTAACATAGGGGAAGGTTTGGTAAGGAAGGTTTGTCTATTTGCTGATGACTCTAAAGTGTGCAATAGGGTTGATATTCCTGGAGGCGTCTGTAATATGGCAAATGATTTAGATTTACTAGATAAGTGGTCAAAGCAATGGAAACTGCAGTTTAATGTTTCCAAATGTAAAATAATGCACAATAAGGAATCCTAAATCTAAGTATTGTATTGGCAGTTCTGTGCTGGCAAAAACTTTAGAAGAGAAGGATTTAGGGGTAGTGATTTCTGACCATCTCAAAATGGGGTGAACAGTGCAGTCAGGCAGTAGGGAAAGCAAGTAGAATGCTTGGCTGCATAGCTAGCGGTATGACAAGCAGGAAAAGGGAGATTGTGATCCCGCTGTATACAGCGCTGGTGAGACCACATTTGGAATACTGTGTTCAGTTCTAGAGACTTCACCTACAAAAAGGTATTGATAAAATTGAACGGGTCCAAAGACGGGCTACAAAAATGGTGGAAGGTCTTAAGCATAAAACCTATCCAAGAAAGACTTAATGAACTCAATCTATATAGTCTGGAGGACAGTAGGGAAAGGGGGAGACATGATCGAAACATTTAAATATGTTAAAGGGTTAAATAAGATTCAGGAGAGAAGTGTTTTTAATAGGAAAGTGAACACAAAAACACAGGGGCACAATCTGAGGTTAGTTGGGGGAAAGATCAGAAGCAACGTGAGAAAATATTATTTTACTGAAAGAGTAGTAGATGCTTGGAACAAACTTCCAGCAGACGTAGTTGGTAAATCCACAGTAACTGAATTTAAACATGCCAGGGATAAACATAGATCCATCCTAAGATAAAATACAAGAAATAGTATAAGGACAGACTAGATGAACCATGAGATCTTTTTCTGGCATCAATCTTCTATGTTTCTATGTTTCTGAAGACTTCTGTCATTTTATTTGGATTCACCTGGCCTAGTCATTTAAATCTTCTTGATATCTTAGAGGTAATTCAAGGGCTTATAATATACTTTTGACATTTTTCAATTTGGACTACAATTTGCTGCAGGACAACTATCAATCTTTGAAATATATAAATATTTCTTTAGAGGTAATCCAAACTTTGTTAGGAATACACAGAAGAGTATGAATCACCAGAATATGGCCACATTCTTTCTTTAGTTTATTTGATTCTGATCTTTAGAATGTGATAAGAAAACATCATTATCATTATTATCAGTTTGTTCCAGGTGAAGATAATAAGAAAATTGATAAATGTGAATGAATGTATAGCAAAATACTTATCTTGAGTATATATGTGATATCAATTTGAACTAAGTACAGGTTGCATTCTAGAAAAACACTGATTCTACATTGACTGAGATGAAAACATCTCCAAAATTTATTGCACTCTTGCAATCAATATCACACATTGGCATTGTCGACAGATTATTTTTCTCCTTCCCCCCCACCACTTCCATGTAGTTGTATTAAAAGGAGTTCAATTACAATCATAAATACGAGCATTATCTTTACAATCCTATTGCTTGGTATCTGAAAAAATGTTCTTCTCTACAACATCCAATCACCTTTAAAATTCCCAGAGTGATGTTCATGTATTCTTTTCTAGGCAACGTATACCCCTTGGACTTGTTTCTAGCTCCCAGTCTACTTTTTTTCTGATCAAGCTAATATTGATCCATCATTAATCCATTAATTAATATATCAACACTCAGCTGATCTGAATACGTATACACACAGAGAGATTATATATAAACATTTTAAAAAGAAAAATTACAAATCAATGTACCCTAATATAAAGTAAGAAAAAGAAAATTTAAAAAAGATTAAAGACAAAGATTAAAGTGCAGGAAAGAAAGAAAAGTAATAGAAAAGAAAAATACAGGGAAGTATACTGTATATCTCTGAAACAATGACCCAAAATGATATAGGTTGTCTGGTTTAAAATAATTTTAGTTCTTATATTATAATTTAATGTAGCTTCCAATCTTCTTTACAGAAGCTGTAAATACAATTATAAATATATCTTTATAGTGACAATTATAGTAACAACAAGAGAACATAATTCTTTTTTCTGAAATATATCCCTTCTAATTATCAAAACCCACTCACCCACCTATTGATTTTTTTCCCCTTTCTTTTTATTTCTTTTTACTTGGTTATTCTATTATTTTATTTTACTTTTGCTTTGTTTAATTTCTTTTTATGCTTTTTCTATACTTGTGGGCCGCCTACAGTAGCCACATTGTGAGATAGGCAGCAAATAAATTGAACAACAACAACCCCCAGTGAGAGACCATCTTGACGTAGGTGTGGGGCTTGTATGCTCTGAAGAAGATGAGAGGTATGCCAGAGATTCAGCCATACTAGATAGGCCTTTTATTATCAAAGGAGTCAGATAAAGAGTGTATCTCCCATTAAAATATGGTGAGAAGCAAATTGCAGAAAACCACATTGGCCCATTCACCACCACCACCACCCAGGTTAAGAAGGATCACACTAGATGTTGGAGTTCCTAAACATTTGGTGAAAAATGGGCTGTATGACTCGGGATTGTTCACTGAATAACCAGAGCCAGCAGAACTACTGGAAGAAAAAGTGTTTACCCATCACAAATTTACAGTAATTGGAAATTTAAAAAATAATGATCTGTTATTAGAGATTAAATCCAACAAGAAGATATTAGAAAAGAATGCACCATTTCTGGAAAGAACAACATCCAGAATCAGAAATAGAACAGAGTCCAGTGGATATATATAGATTTATAATGTGAAATAAAATATTAACAGAAGCAGAATGGAAAGAACTGTAAAGGTCTACCAAAGGGCAGACTAGATGGACCATAAGGTCTTTTTCTGCCATCAATCTTCTATGTTTCTATGTTTTCATTTGGAAACCAGGATCCCTTTCCTCTGCCTCAGAAAAAATTAAAATCTTCTAATTAAAGAAGCAGTAGAATTAAAACAAAATCAGAACATCTAGAAGAACATAAAAACATCAGAATAAGACTGCCTTATTCTGAAGAAGCTTGTTTTTTTTAAAAAAAAATAAACATCTAGCACAAGATTGAAAGATGCAAATATTGCACTATCAATATAAGATTGATAGTACAAGAACCAACTCACTTAAAAAATAAACCAACTATTGTATAGCACAGCTGCAGTTATAACTGAATGCCTGGAATACAAAATAAATGAAGAAAAAAAGTCAAATAGTGCACACCAAAATGAAAGATTAAATTGGAAAATAAGATTAGCAAATTAAAATCAGAAGCAAGAAAGCTAGAATAGATGACAGAAAAAGAGCTGAAGAACAAGAAGACCAAAGAATACCTAATCAAGAAATATCATTTATAAACAAGAAGAAAATAATAAAGCAGAAAATAACAACTATCGTTATAACCAAGAGGATCAGCAGACACGAAGTTTGAATTGCAAATTATAGGCAGAAATTCCCATTTTAATTCATTCAGATATGTTTCTAACAACCATCAATGAACAGGCTGCAGTGAATCAGTTACCGTATTTTTCAGAGTATAAGAAGATGCACTGGAGTATAAGACACACTTTAGTTTTTTGGGAGGGAAATAGGGAAAAGAATCTGCTCACCAGAGATTCATCTGGCTAATGTCCTTAGTCTGGTCAGCTTCAGCACATTATTTTATCCCCTGGTAAGGGCTTTAAAAAAAACTTATTCGGAGAGAGTAACAATGAAAGAGCTTTCAAGCCAGTAAGAGCTGGAAACATCATTAACACCTGGAAACATTAGAAGCAAGCAGAATAATGAAAAAAAAATCTGCAAAAACGTAGGGTTCGGAAAACATTCTTCACAGAGAGTAACAATGAAAGAGCTTGCAAGTTGGTAAGAGCTGGGAACATTTTATCACCTGATTAGGGCTGGAAAGAAACTTATTCAGAGCAAGTTAGAGCAATGAAAAAAACCTGCAAATACTTAGGGCTTGAAAAACATTCTTTGCAGAGAGAAACAACGAACCAGGCTACAAGGTAAGAGCTGGGAAGATTGTTAGCAGCTAGTTAGAGCTGAAATAAAAGCCACATTCAAAGTATAAGACGCACTCAAATTATCAGCCTCTATTAGGGAGAACAAAGGTGCTCCCTTATACTCCAAAAAATATGGTAGTTCTTGACAAATGTAGTTCTGGGTACAGGCTAACTCAAAGAAATTAAAAAAGGGCACAATTTGGTTAAAGGAGATAAATAAGATTTTAAAAAAGAAAATGAAATAAAAGAACTAGATATAACTGAAGAAATAATAGAGAAAAGAGCAAGAAAGAACAAGAATTGATCAGCATGAAAGATTTCTCCCCAAGATGGCTACTAAAGGGCAGGGGACCATTTCCTCCATCTTACCACAATCTGCTGTGTCTGTTGCTAGAGCTGGTTCTTTGGTAGGCTTTCCCTCTGGATTTGAACTGGGACACTTAGGAATGGCCCAAGATGACTTTTGGGTGTTGTGGACCCTCCCAGGAGTAGGAAATTTTAAAGACTGCAGTTCTCTAAGGCAGTGTTTTTCAACCAGTGTGCCGCAGCACTCTAGTGTGCCGTGAGACATGGTCAGGTGTACCGTGAAGCTCAGAGAAAGAAAACAAGAGAGAGAGAAAGAAACCAAGAGAGAGAGAGAAAGCAAGAGAGAGAGAAAAAAAGCAAGAGAGAAAGCAAGAGAGAGAGAGAGAAAGAAAGCAAGAGAAAACGAGAGAAAGAAAGAGAAAGAGAAAGAAAGCAACAAATAGATAAAGAAAGGAGAGAGAGAGAGAAGCAAGAGAGAAAGAAAGCAAGAAAGAGAAAGAGGGAAAGGGAGAGAGAGAAAGAGAGGGAGGGAAGGTGGGAGAGAGAAAGACAGAGGGAGGTAGGGAGGGAGGGAGAGAAAGAGAGCAAAAAAGAGGAAGGAAGGAAGGAAGAGAGAAAGGGATGGAGAGAGAGAAAAAAGAAAGGGAGAGAAAGAGGGAGGGAGAGAGAAATAGAGCAAAAGGGAGGAAGAGAGAATTTTTTTGTCCAAACTTCCCCCCCCCCCTCGCTCAATGTGCCCCGTGGTTTTGTAAATGTAAAAAATATGCCGTGGCTCAAAAAAGGTTGAAAATCACTGCTCTAAGGGAGCAGTTGGAAAATCAATAGTCTTTTCTTTTTATTTAATGTCTTCCAATCAACAGAACATTTTCATAAGAATGCCCGGGTATTTAAACTTCATTTTTTGAAATTTTGTTTTTGTCTTTTATCTTCAAATATTAATTGACTGACTGAATGCTGATTTGTTTCAACACCCTGCTGGATTTTGTGTTTTCTGCTTTCTCTCTCTTTGATTTATATGGCTGTTCTCATCCATTTCTGCTTTTCCATATGGAAACACGGTATGTGCTTTTGAATGGTGAAAGTGTTTACATTTGAATTATATATTATTGAATATCTACTGCAGGGAATCTATATTTTATGAACCTGCAAAAAGTCTTTGGATCAAAATAGTCAGAAAACATATTATCTGTTCCTTTTGTTTATTCCCTGCCCTACTTATATATTACATTGAGCAACAACAGATCAGATTACAGACAGGAGGAGGAGACTGACATTTGATGGGGAGAGGGAAATATTGCCCTGCAACATGCAGTCTTTAGCTTATTTCTTTTTAAAGTTTGATGAATTCATAAAGAACATGGAAAACATTTTGAAGAAACTAACTCTAGATACTTTAAACCCACAAGGGGAACTTATTTTCAAAGCAGATTTGTTGGGAAGAAATACAGATTCAGAAACAATACAGTCTGGGGAAAATATTCAGAGTAATATAGATTTAGAAATAACGGAATTGATTTCATACATCTTTCTAAAGTTCAACCTTGTGCTTTTATATAATAGCAAAAAACACTCTGGGTGGATAAGTGCAAACGGATCTTTTTAAAGAAACTTTAAGGAGAGTGGACTCATTACATTTAATTGGGGAAATATCTGGTTTTTGGAGGGAGCAGGAAGATAGATTGACTTTTGAGATTATTGTATTCAATTAACCAGCAATTTATAAGAGATGTTATTAAGAAACAAACTTGGATATTTGATGTAGGACCAGGGGTAAAATTCAGCAGTTTCTGCCAGGTTCTGAAGAACTGGTAGGGGAAATTTTGAGTAGTTGAGTAGAACCAGCAAATACCACCTCTGTCTGGCCTCAGAGTGGGATGAGAATGGAGATTTTGCAGTACCCTTCCCCTGCCATGCCCACTAAGCCACGCCCACAGAACCGGAAGGGGAAAAAAATTGAATTTCACCCATGTCCAGGACCAAGTAGAGTTAAAGTCATGCTAAACTTTCTAAGAGTTGATTAGATTAACGTTTTGTTAACAGAAGAGTTTAAATTGTTTTAAACACCAGAAATCTAAATGATACAAATTAAGAAGGTAATGCAATTTCCTGGAGATCAAGACCATTCACAGACATATTCAGGTTGAGATGCAAACATATACGTACAGAAAGATTACTGTTCAAGGATTTAAAATATGAATTAAAGTATTTGCGGTATTGTAAAAAGCAGATTTTATTAGATAAAACAAGAATTTGCCAGAAAGTGGTTGACTGAAGCCAACCTTTTTTCATATTTAATTTAATTTAATTTATTAAATTTATAAGCTGCCCAGCTCCTTCAAGACTCAGGGCGGCGTACAACAAGTAAACAATATAAAAACTATTTAAAAACCTTAAAAACATTCATTAAATAAAAGAATTCATTACTTCTGGCCGGAGCTGGATGGCAATGCTCAATTTATAAGATCACAGTTAGTATGTTAGCCCAGATAAAAGATATTATAAACTGCAGAATACACTGTATCTGAAAATTAATTTTAATACATTTATTGTTAGGTATCATAGTGATAACAATACACAGCTCAAAGACCAATTCCATTCCTCAAATTTCATAAGTTTGTATGTTTTATGAATAAGTGTATATTTTATCAATTTTTGCTTGATTAAGTTATTTCATTTTCAAAAAGAAGCCTTTTTTTAACCATTCTTTTAAGCATTTTGGAGACATTTCTAATCTTTTAATAATCTTTATATTTATTTATTTATTTATTTATTATTTGGATTTGTATGCCGCCCCTCTCCGAAGACTCCGAAGACTATTTGTGATATTGTAGAATTTGAAGAATCTTAATTGCTGCCACGCATTCTGTGCAAATGTTTCTTTTAAATTCTCTTCACAGCAAATTCGTCATCTATTGGAAGAATTAATGTCTGGGTAATGCTGCATGAGACAATAAAGATATGCTGACATTTTGCAAACCACACTGCTAACATCCTCAAAGCAGATCAGAGAGTAAACTCTGCAACAGATGTTGGTCATTATGGGATCTCTGTGCTCAATGGAGTAGAATGACAACCACTTGCTAACTACAATTTATATGATAATTGTTGTTGCCTTTATTATATGGATGTTTATAAATGTTCATTAATAATTCCATTCTAATAATTTTGGGAAAATATTGCTTACATCATGCCAGAAAATTGACACATTTCTTTTCTGTTTTAAATAGATGGAGGGATGGGTAATAATAATAATAATAATAATAATAATAATAATAATAATAATAATAATAATAATAGAATAATTAATAGAATAATAAAAATATATTTAAAAACTATTTGGGTCTCATTAGATATGATTGGGTAAAATCCTGTTTGGAATGTGTACATAAATTACCATATTTTTCAGTGTATAAGACGGACCTAGATTTTAGAGGAGGAAAACAAGGAAAAAAGTATTCTGAACCAAATGGCGTAGTTAATAAAATACCAGTACTGAATACTTTTCACAACCATGTACACTTTTCACAACTAAGTACACTTTTTACAAACTTCAAACTTGACGGCTTTAAGACTAGTGGACGTCAACTCCCAGAATTCTTCCTCTAATCATGCTAGATGGGTTAATTAGAAGGCAAAAACACCCCCATTTTTGCAAAAAAACCGGGCCATTTTTCTAAAAAATGGGATGGGCAAAGGGCCTGGGAAGCCTGCAAAGAGCTCCTCGGTGCTGGGGATGGCAAAAAAAAAAAAAATCCAATTTTTTTTTTTAAATTGATCTTTTTCACTCATTTTTTCATAAAAATGGGAGCATTTTTGCCTTCCCCCCCAGTCCCTAGGAGCTCTCTGCAGGCTTCCAAGACCCTCTTTCCATCCCATTTTTGCAAAAAATGGGAGGTGGGGGTGGGACTTTGGGAGGCCCAAAATGGCTGTATTCGGTGTTCAAAACATTTCCACCTTCTTTTTTTGGGGGGGGTGCAACTTATACTCCAAAAAGTATGGTAAATGGCATAGCAGTCTGACCATTTTGTCCTCTTGATCTAGAAACATTCATTCTTGAATTATGAACTTCTTGCTAGTCTAGTCATATTATGTGATTAATTGATCTAGGCCACAATCATTGAAAGGGAAAGTACAAACTACATATAGATTCTAAAAAAATAAGTGTGACCCAAAATTGCTGCTGAATTATAATTTTGTAATGTTTGAAATAACATATGCCATACTGCCATACTGAATTACTTTATCTTCAACTTCAATTAATTAATCAATCAATCAAAGGAATAATTTATATCCTGGAGTTGTTCCCTTATGGAAGACTTTAAGAAAAAATTGGACAACCATTTGTCCAGGATGCAATAAGATCTCCTGCCTTGAGTAGAGGTTGGATTAGAAGATTTCCAAAGATCCCTTCGGAGTCCTATAATCCCATGAATTTATTAAATAAAATGTCATTTTTATTTAATTGCTTAATTTGATCTATTGTACTTTGTAGTGCTCTGCAGCTCCCAGTATGAAACACCAAATCCCTATAAAGAAAATATAGGCTGTGTATCTCTGATTAAGAACTGTGACCTGTTTAGGGTTAAAATGCATTCAGTCAGTCACAACTACTATAATACTAATTTGTTTTTCCACTGCAGATATTTGCTTTGTAGAACTTTCAATCTTTTTAACATCTTCTCTCATATTTTCTCCAAATCTTATAAATCTTTCATGCATTCTTCTTTTCAAAAGCATCAATTTCATTTCCCATTTGATTAAATTCATTTCCTCTTTGTTCAAAACATTTCTGAATTATATTTTGTGCAACCATTTTCCATAGATTGCTCTAAGAAGTCCATCCTGCCTTCTGTTGCCATTTTTCTAGCAGTTATTTTCAATCCCAAAGTAATAAAGTCTTGAGTAGGCAAAATAAACTCGCCTCTTTAATATATTATATTATTGTTGTTGTTGTTGTTGTTGTTGTTATTATTATTATTATTATTATTATTATTATTATTATTATTATTATTATAATATTTGTATGCCGCCCCTCTCCAAAGACTCGGAGCGGCTTTCATTTTAGTACTGTAACTTTAGCCATAATACATATCACATCTCCGTGGCAATTATATCAGAGTATCATTCTTTACCTTACCTTTTTTATGCACATTCCACCAATTATACTCTTTTTAAGAATAAATAACATTCTCACACAGGACTGGTCTCTTTAACAGTCTTAATAAAAAGCACTTCCATCAAAACAAACGAGCAACAATAACAATAATTGAAAAGGACCGTTGAAACTTACCTGAACGGTCTTCTCGATGCACTGCAAGGAGAGTCCAGGATGGGTAATTCTTCAGTCTGATTGGTCGGGACTGAGTTTAATTTAAATAATAGGCAGGTACCGCCCCCCTTAGCCCTCCAGTCTAAAGGAAACGAAGGAGCAGTATAGCTAACACAAATTTATTCAACATTCAAGGTAACTAGAAAAAAACAACTCCCAAAGGCATACCCTTGTCGGAAAGAGTCCCTGGTCCCAATTTTGGGTGGGTCTGGACTCTCCTTGCAGTGCATCGAGAAGACCGTTCAGGTAAGTTTCAATGGTCCTTCTCCAATGCACTTGCAAGGAGAGTCCAGGATGGGATATACCCAAGATATTAACCAAGGGAGGGAGAAGGTCGGACCGGGGGCTCTGAGAAGGAACACACCCGCTGTAGTACCCTCCTCCCAAACGCTGCTTCCGCGGAAGCGAAAGAGTCAATTCGATAGTGTCTGATAAATGAGGACGGCGCCGCCCAAGTGGCCGCCCTGCAAATGTCCTCTAGTGAAGCCTGGGTGCTCCAGGCTGCTGAAGTGGCCGTACTACGAGTGGAATGTCCCGTGAGTCCCTGAGGCACAGGGGATCCTTTAGTCCGGTAAGCCTCTCTAATGCAATCACAAAGCCAGCGGCTGATTGTCCTAGGGGAGACTTTAGTGCCCAACGTTCTGGTTGCAAAGGACACGAATAAAGCCTCCGAAACTCTGAATCCCTGAGTCCTGCGAATGTAAATTTTCAGAGCTCGTCTCACATCGAGCTTATGCCACTTAAGCTCCGAGGGGTGAGTCCCGTGGGTACAGAAGTCTGGGAGGACTACCTCCTGTGCCCTGTGGAAAGCAGAGTTGATCTTTGGTAGAAAGGCTGGGTCAAGTCTTAAGACCACCCTGTCCGTGTGAAAAGTGCAAAGATCCTCCCTGATTGAGAACGCTGCAATCTCAGAGACCCTCCTGGCGGATGTGATTGCGACCAAAAGGGCCGTCTTGAGGGTTAACATTCTGAGAGGTATGTGGCGAAAGGGTTCAAATGGAGGTCCCGTCAAGGCGTGTAGCACCAAGGATAAATCCCAAGAAGGGAACCGATGGATCGGTGGTGGTCTGATGTTAGCTGCCCCTTTCAAAAAGTCCCTGATCCAGGGGTGTCTGGTCAGAGGGCGGGAGTTGCCCCCTCCTATGATGGTGGATAAAGCGGCCACATGACGGCGTAAGGTGTTTGGAGCAAGACCTTTTTCAAGGCCCGCCTGAAGAAAACTTAGGACCAGGGGAGGGGAGGCCTTTTGTGGATCTACCTCCCGCTCCTCACAGAACCTGGAGAAGGAAACCCAGGTAGCCTGGTATATTCTTCTTGTCGAAGGCCTGCGAGCCGCCTGGATTGTATCAATAACTGCCTCTGGTAAGAGATGTTGTCTTAGATGTTGCCGCTCAATTTCCATACGGTCAGCTGCCACCACTGTGGCTCTGGATGGGAGATCGAGCCCTGGGAGAGGGAAATCAGGTGATCTGGAATCCTCCAGGGGGGTGACACTGACAGTTGCATCAAGTCCGCAAACCAAAGGCGACGCGGCCAGTATGGAGCCAGCAACAGTACCTCCGCTCGTTGCTCCAGAATCTTTCGCATGACCCTGGGGATGATGGAGATCGGGGGAAATGCATATAGAAGTCCTGGCGGCCACAGTATCCGAAGAGCGTCCACCCCTTCCGCTCCCGGGGTCGGGAAGCGGGAGAAGAAACGTGGGAGCTGGGAGTTGCTTCGGGTAGCAAACAGGTCCAGGATTGGCATCCCAAACTTTCGAGTGATGATCTGAAAAATTGCTGGATCCAGCTGCCACTCCCCTGGATCTAATGTCTCCCGGCTCAGCCAGTCCGCGCACACGTTCTCTACGCCTGAGATGTGCTCCGCTGACAGGGAAGCCAGATTTGCCTCTGCCCATCTGAACAGGGACTCTGACTCCCTCATCAGTCGTCGAGACCGAGTCCCCCCTTGTCTGTTGATGTGAGACCGGGTAGAGACATTGTCGGTCCGAACCAGGACATGGTGGCCCGTTACCAGGTTCGCGAAGCTGAGGAGAGCCAGGGAAACTGCCTTTAACTCCAAGAAGTTGATGTTGACTTCTCTCAGGTCGGATGGGTCCCAAAGGCCCTGGGCCAAATTCGAGGAAAGATGGGCTCCCCATCCCGTCAGGCTGGCGTCTGTCGTCATTGTCAGAAAATGCTTGTCTAGGAAGAGTGACCCCTTTGTTAGAGCTGGGGAAATCCACCACCGTAAGGACCGTCGAACTGCCGGGTCGAGGTGCACCTGAAGGTGGGAATGGCTGGTCTTTCTCCTTTGGTATGGTAGGAGGAACCACTGGAGAGGGCGTAGGTGGTACCTGGCCCATGGAATGATGTCGATACAGGACACCAGTGTACCTAGAAGCTTGGACAGAGACGAGAGTCTGGGGAACTGCTGTGTCGCCAAGCTCCGGACGAGCTCTCTGATAGTGGACTGCCTCTCCTGGGACAGGAAAACAAGGCCCTTCCTGGAGTCTATACTGGTACCCAGGTGGGCCAGCCGTGTTGTGGGAGTCAAGTGGCTTTTTTCGAAGTTGATCGAAAAGCCGTGGTCCTGAAGTGTCTGGATCGTGAGATGCAGGTCCTGAAGCGCAAGGTCTCTTGATCTGGACAGAATCACGATATCGTCCAGATAGGCCATTAGGCGCACCGACTTCTGCCTGAGGCCTGCCGTGAGAACGTCCAGCAGCTTCGTGAAGGATCTTGGGGCCGATGAAAGCCCGAAGGGCATGGCCCTGTATTGAAAATGGACTCCATCCAGGCTGAAGCGCAGATATTGCCGGTGAGACGGAAGGATGGGGACGTGAAGGTAGGCCTCTTGTAGGTCTATGGACGTCATGTAGTCCCCCTGTCTGATGGCTGCCAGGATGGAACGCAGAGAATGCATTCTGAACCTCCTGTACTTTACATAGAGGTTCAGTCTCCGCAGGTTCAGAATGAGGCGTGCCCCTCCTGACGATTTTGGTACCAAGAAGATCGCTGAGTAGAATCCCAAACCCCGCTGAGGTGTAGGGACCTCCTCGATGGCACCTATCTCCAGTAGGTGAGATACCTCCTGATATAGGAGCCTCTTCTTGGACATCTCCAAGGGGGCGCGACAAGGCAGGTAGCGACAAGGTGGAGGGCAAAGAAATTCGATCTGTAGGCCTTGTGAAACTGTTGAAGTCGCCCATGGATCTGATGAGGTGTTGGTCCAGACGTCGGAGAAATGGGTTAGTCTGCCGCCTAAAGGGATGTCCGGAAGAAAGTCACTTGGTCTTCCTGAACCCTCTGCCTGAACCTCTAAAGGGGCGGCGGCCCTGGTAGGACCTGGAGCGATCAAATTGTGGGTTCCTGTCCGTGCGAAAGGAACCCTGACCGAAGGATCCCTGAAAGTAGGGCCTCGACCCTTGGTTGTTGGTCGAGGTGGAATCATTCCGAAAGGACTGCCGCCGTTGGTAAGGTGTAAAACGCCGTCCTTGCTTCTTACTGGAGTTGGGCATAATCTTCTTCTTATCCCTATCCTCCACTAGCACATCGTCCAAGATGTCTCCGAAGAGCTTCTTGCCCTTAAACGGTGAAGAAGCTAGGGCCCATTTTGACTTCACGTCGGCCTGCCAATTCCTTAGCCAGATGAGTCTGCGGGAGGCGACCGACGCGGCCATTGCCCTTGATGAGAATTTGGCGGCATTGACTGTTGCGTCCGCCGAAAATTCAGTGGCCGCCAACAGTTTGTTTAAGTCTTGGCGTAGTCTCGCATCCTGCGGATCGACTCTGGACTGAATGTCCTTTATCCAGAGGAGCGTAGCTCTATTAAAGAATGATGCCGCCGAGGCGGCTCTTACGGCCCAAGCTGACATCTGGTGAGCCCTGCGAACAACATTGTCCGCCCTTTTGTCTTCCGCTTTTAGTCCCTCCTGGGATTCTGAAGGGACTAGGGCATTTGAGACTAGACCGGTTACCGGCTTGTCCACTATCGGCAGCTCCAGGAGGTCCTCCATGTGCTGGTCAAAGGTGTAGAAACGTCTGTCCAGGTTAGACGGGCCCTGACCCGTCGCTGGGTTTTCCCATGGGCGTTGTACAGTCTCTAGAAAAAGATGGGAGGATGGAACATTAACAGTCTCCTGTTTTGGAAATACAAAGAGACCACTCGTAGGCTGATCTAGAGCAGAAGCAGCCCCTTGACCTCCCTCACCAGCCTGGTCAATGGTGATCCTGGCTTTGTTCAGGAGAACCCGGAAGAGTGAGGCCTTGAACAGGCCTGGTAAGGCGGGTTGCTCAGGTGGCTGTTCATCGCCGGATAACTCATCCTCATCCTCGCTGAAGCCTTCTCTGGAAAATTCATCCTCCTCCCCCGACTCCAGGATGGATTGAGAGGCTGGAGCCGTCCAGGGGTCTCTGAATCTCGACGGAGCAGGTCCGGCCGGTACCTGCTGCTGCTGAGCCACGCTAGCCTGCCCCTGTGTGTAGGCGCTGACAATCAGGTCCTGCAGGGCTTGAGGCATGGTTTGCCAGGCATCCTGTGCCGTGCGCAATCCAGCAGCCGTAGGGGTGAAAGTGGCTGCTGAAGTCTGGCCACCCTGAGGGGGCATTGGCTGTGGAGCAGTAGATGTGCTGGGCCACGCTGCTTGTCTTCCAAATGCAAAGACATCCTGTCTGGAAGAAGTTGAGGGTTGGAAGTATCTTTCCGGTGACCAGTCCCTCACCGAGGCCGAGCCTGCTACCCCTGGTGCAAATAAGGGGGAGGCTGGCTGAGGGATGGAAATGGGGGGCTGAGCAGGCGCAAGCGTGCCTCCAGACCTCTGAGAGGATTCTAACTGTTTCTCCAGCGCTTTAATCCTCTTCTCAGCCTCTCTGAGCGCAGCCCCTTGGGAAGATTTTTGTTTCTGGGGCCTTTCCTTGGGGGTAGGGGGCCTGGTAGCACTGGCTTCCTCCCCAGCCGGAATAGATTGGTCAGCCATAACTCACGAAAAGGTTGAGACAGCAAGGATCGTCTGCTTCTGCACACTCCAGCAACTGAACAGCAATCGAAGGTTGTTAAAGGTAGAATCCACAACCGAATCGTTGCTCCTAACCGCTAGCAGTAATGGCGTCTAAGGCAGTAACTGCTGGTTGGTATTGTGCGCCTGCGCGTCTCTCGGCAGAGGGGACACTTGGCGCGAAAAACAGCCTTGCTGAGGAAGACGCTGCTGTGCGTCAGGCTCAAAAAACATGGCCGCCGGGCCGTTGCCCTGGCAACCAATGATGCCTTCAGACAGTAACTGGCCTGCCTGCTCAATTTCGGGCTCCTTAGAAATGGCCGCCGGCTGTTGTCATGGAAACGGGCGGGAAGCCTCCCCTGGCTTCCCCGCCCTTTCTCCGGCGCTGTAGGCAAACGGCGACCGCCGAGGCTTTTCCTCGCTGCCAGTCCCTGCCGTATTATAAAGGCATGTCGAGCCTTTCAGCGCTTCCCATTTGACTTTCTCCGCCGATGGTAAGGGGGGGGGGGCGAGACGCGCTCCCCTCTTCACTGAGGACCTTCCTCTCCTGGTCCTCGGGTTTATTCGCCACGGGCGGGACGGACCCTCCCGAGGCGTCAACCCCTTCCTCTCTTCCAGGGTCTACCTCGGAGGTAGTCTCCCTGGGTGCTCACTCCGGGGACAAGGCTGCCAGCCCAGCTCGTGGGGTTGGGAAAGGAGGAGCTGCAGACCCCTGGATAAACCCACTGGAGGTTTGAATCCAGGGCTGCCTGAGGAAACAATTTTTTTTCCCCCCAACTGCACCTGCAAGATAAGAAAAGAAGAGAAAAAACAAAATATTAAATTAAATTAATACATATAATTAACAATAAACAATAAATATAAATTTATTGAAGAGAAACAAACTCAGAGTCCCTATACTGCGACTGAGTTTTTAGACTGGAGGGCTAAGGGGGGGCGGTACCTGCCTATTATTTAAATTAAACTCAGTCCCGACCAATCAGACTGAAGAATTACCCATCCTGGACTCTCCTTGCAAGTGCATTGGAGAACAGCTACAGTATCCTCTTGTCCTTTCTGAAGGTTTTTTACATCTTTTCTTACTTAGGTTTTTTTGCAAAAAGTTCTTGAATCTTTAAATCAAAATTTCTTCTTTTCTTTTGCTTTTTTTTTTACTCTAAAAGATTTTATTTTATTTATTTATTTATTTATTTATTGGACTTGTATGCCACCCCTCTCTGAGGACTCGGGGCAGCTCACAATGTATCAAAAGAACATGGCAATACATCTAGAATCCAATGAATATGGTTAAAAAGACTTTTAAAAGATATAGTTTAAAATATAGTTTAGAACAGTGTTTCCCAACCGGTGTGCCGCGGCACACTGGTGTGCCGCGAGACATGGCCAGGTGTGCCGCGAAGAAAAAAGCTCAGCTTCTGGTCTCGCAACTTTTTTCGAAGATCAAAAAGTTGTGAGACCGGAACCTGAGCTTCATTATTTGTGCCTTCCAAGTTTTCCAGCAGCTGCAGCGCCCCGCCTGGCTGGAGCTTTCCTGGCGACGGCAGCAGGTGAGCTTTGGGGCCTGGTGGGAGGGCGGCGGCAGCGGGAGGGCGGCGTGCAGCGGGAGAGTGATGGCGGCGGCAGCGGCAGCAAGCAGTAGCCGTGGGGCGACGCCAGGGTGGTCAGCTGTGAGGCGGAGCTCCGGAACGGAGGCACCGACTGGCGGCGGCTGGACATGTTGTTGTAGCCGTGCAGCGGCAGCGGCAGCGGGCAGTAGCCGTGGGGCGGCGCCAGGGTGGTCAGCTGTGAGACGGAGCTCCGGAACAGAGGCACCAACGGCGGCGGCTGGACATGCTGGAATTGTGTGGCTGGCACTTGCCTGCTGGCTGGGCTGGGACGGAGGCTCCAGCCCCACGTCCATGCCCAGCGCAATGCCAGCATGTACAGCATCTAGCAACATGTCTAGCCGCCATCGTCTGTGCCTCTGTTCCGGAGCTCCGCCTCACAGCTGATCACCCTGCTGCCGCTGCTGAGAGAAAAAGAGAGGGAGAGAGGGGGGAGAGAAAGAGATAGCAAGAGAGGGAGAGAGGGGGGGTAGCAAGAGAGGGACAGAGAGAAAGAGAGTGGGGGGATAGCAACAGAGGGAGAGAGAGAAAGAGAGAGGGAGAGAGGGGGGAGAGAAAGAGATAGCAAGAGAGGGAGAGAAAGAGAGAGGGAGAGAGGGAAGAAAGAGATAGCAAGAGAGGGAGAGAAAGAGAGAGGGAGAGGGGGGAGAGAAAGAGAGAGAAAGAGATAGCAAGAGAGGGAGAGAGAGAGAGAGAGAGGGAGAGACGGGGAGAGAAAGAGATAGCAAGAGAGGGAGAGAGAGAAAGAGAGAGGGAGAGAGGGGGGAGAGAAAGAGAGAGAAAGAGATAGCAAGAGAGGGAGAGAAAGAGAGAGGGAGAGAGGGGAGACAGAAAGAGAGAGAAAGAGATAGTAAGAGAAGAAGAGAGAGGGAGAGAGAGGGGAGAGAAAGAGAGAAAGCAAAAGAGAGAGAGAGAAAGAGAGATAGCAAGAGAGAGAAAGAGAAAGGTAGAGAGAGGGGGGAGAGAGAAAGACAACAAGTGAGAGAGAGAAAGCAAGAGAGAGAGAGAAAGAGGGGGGAAGGAGGGTGAGGGAAAGACATTGAGGGAGGGAAGGAGGGAGAGAGAAGGAGGGCAAAAAAGAGAGGAAGGAAGGGAGAAACAAAGAGAGATAGAGAGAGAGCGGGAAAGAAAGAGGAAGGAAGGGAGAGAGAGAGAGAAAGAGGGAGAGAGAGAGAGAAAGAGGGAGAGAGAGAAATAGCGCGAAAGGGAGGAAGAGAGATATTTTTTTGTCCAAACTTCCCCCCCCCCCTCGCTCAGTGTTCCCCAGGATTTTGTAAATGTGAATAATGTGCTGCGGCTCAAAAAAGGTTGGGAAACACTGGTTTAGAATATAGTCCAATATAGTTTAAAAGCATTCATCATTGTGTACAGTACCTCCATCCCACTCCCACCAGAGTCCCTCTACAAGTGTAACCAATGCCATTATCTCTGTTCCATAACCAGGTCTGAAATCTAACTGAGAGGAATCCAGGAAATCCATTTCATCTAGGACCCTGTGAAGCTGCTGTGCAACCCTCGGAGTCCTCAGAGAGCAGCGGCATACAAATTCAACCAACCAACCAACCAACCAACCAACCAATCACTTTTTATTTTATTTATTTCTTATTTTGTCAAGCATATATAAGATTACGGTAAAAATATAAACATATACATGAGATGATTTTGATTAAAAGAAATAATTGGGACGGGGATGGTAGGCACTTTGGTGTGCTTATGCACACCCCTTACAAACATCTTAGGAATGGAATGAGGTCAACAGTAGACAGTTTAAGCTTAAAGTTTTGGGGGTTCCCGTGGGAAACTGGAAAGACATTGTTTAGGCATGCGAGTTCCAATGAAGATTTCTTAACAAAAGGACACACCAAGGCTTCCTTTAAATGGTACCAGGAACACTCTTTCCTGCAGTGGTGTATTACTTATTGCCTAGACCCACCTACAGGTCATCTCCTGTAGGCTTTTACAAACCAGGATGGCCAACAATCTAATAAATGAATAAACACTATTGCCAGAGGAGTTTGCACAAGGAGTTTCCTTGTCTACTTTCTCAGATTCAACAAGGTTAAACAGTTCCCAGATAACTAACTAAGTCCATTTCCTGGCATCTACAATGGATCCAATCCATACTTGAATTCCAATTGACAATGAATTTGAGGGATTTTTATCCATCAGTTGCTCAACAAACCCTCACATGATCCTTTAAATGTTCACTTGAGCCCTTCTTCCCTAAGAAAGAACAAGTGATCTTAAACTCACTGTCAGGCAGCACTCTGCAGATACAATAAAAGCAGAGAAATAGTGACATTTCATTGCTTTTACTGCCATGAGGTAGGTCTTAATGGTACCTCTAACCCAGCTGCCTGTAATTACTGGCTTGCCTACCCCAGCAACATTTGCCTTTTAAGAGATAGTCTTGATCCTTTCCCCTCTTCCTCCAGGTTATATTCTCTTTCTCCATGAGAGGGAACAGCTGACACTTTGAGAGAGTGCAGCTTTCAGATCCCTAAAGTTTATTTCACAAGGGCCAGTAGCCCCTCTCCTGCCAGCTATATACCTTTATAGCTCTGGTTTTGCTTATTTAACTGGCAAGTCAAGTTATTTATTATTAGAAAGGCAAAACACACCTCTGCTCTGGGATCCTTAGCTTATTGCTGATATCATCTTTCATCTCCCAGTTCTCCATCCTCTAGATTTAGAACATGGACTTGGACTTTCTATGTAACTTCTGTCTTCCTTTCTAGATAAATAGATATTCTTAGACCGTGAACCCGTTATTTCCATTTTGGTACAACTCTATGAATATTTTTTAGGAGGACAAGTAATTTAGGGTGTCTCCAACAAACAAAATTCTCTTTTATTCTCATGAACATATTTGCTCAACTTCCCAACTATTATATATATAGAATTATAGTCCTACAAATTTGTGCTATTATGTTTAGGCCCAATGGAAAATAAATATATACTTAAGATTATAATAATATGATCTAGATATTACTAAATATAGTCTAGCTATGGGATCAGATTACCTACAGGACCGTCTTCTGTCTTTTGTATCCCAGCGACTGATTAGGTCCCATAGAGATGGCCTTCTCCAGGTCCAGTGAGCCAGGCAGTGCCACATGGCAGGGCCTAGGGGAAGAGCCTTCTTTGTGGCAGCCCCGGCCCTCTGGAATTAACTCCTCCCAGAGATTCACACCATCCCCACCCTCCCAGTCTTTCACAAAGCCCTGATAACACATCTCTGTTGACAGGCTTGGGGGCACTAAGAACTTTTAATATCCCCGGTCCATGAATGAAGAATAATTAGGATGAATGTGAATGTCTATTTCTTAAATGTGTAGGGTTTTTAGAATTAACTTAACTTAGATTTTTATGTTTTTAGTAGTGTGATTTTTAGTACATTTGAATATTTAAATATTAGATTTTTTTTATGTATTGTATTCTTTATTATGAGCTGCCCTTAGTCCCAGGAGAAGGGCGGCATAGAAATTTGATCAAATAAATAAATGAATTTACCTGAAATAAATACCACTTATTTATTTTAGGGATGTAATCCTAGGTAGCTCAGGACAGAATTTAATTGCATATCCATATAAAGTTAATGTAATACACTGAATATAACATTAAATATGGAATATCTAGTTTGGAACATTTGCTCATTCATTTTTAATTATTTTTCTTTGTCAAAGAGATGTCACATGAACGTTCAATTAAGTGTAACAGAGTATAAGGATGAAGATTATTTGCCAACTATCAGAAAATATTTTAATAGTAGTCTAAAAACTGTAATAAAATTGATAGCTTATGTTATGTTCTACTATTTTATTTAAAACTTGGGACTTTCTCCAATTTAAGGATGATCTCTATCCAGCCTCATTTTCTTAGGCATAAATATTCTTAATATAAGAAGCATGAGAATGTAATCTAAACTACAAATGTGGTAATAAATGAATTTTCCCTAATAACTTTTGAAGTTACAAAGGAAAAACTTTTGAATTCCATGTGACCCAGACTATTTTATGCAAAATGTACGTACATTTTTACATTACATAAGTTATTTGATCAGGGAAGAAGTGTTTTCAGATTTTCATATAAAAAGTAGGCAGTGTTTTTAAAACAATTAAGTTGTTCCCCTTCAGGCTCTTTCTTTTCAATCTGAGCTAATGACATAACTTAAGGATGGTCCATTTAATTAAGAGTTTTTGCAAAGCAGACAGAAGGCAATCTAGAAATGTTTGCTAACGATTCCAACCTTTCAGAATTTAATAGTGAATTTGCTTCTATCAAATTATTATAATCGAACATCAATTAACAGAATGAAACAATAGGTTTTGAGGAAAAATATACTTTACTTTTAAAGAGCTTTTCCTACACATATTTTTCCTTTCCTGAAAAGGACAGCAATAGACACTTAGCAATAACAATGATATCCACTTCACTCAGTCCTGCCTCTAGAGTGCGCCCAAATCACTTCTATTATTTGGAACTTCACCATCAAATCTCTTGTATCTCCTTCATCAACATGTAAATTAACTAAGTTAATTTTCCTTTTTGTGGATTTCACTCTTTATAAAACAGATTGAAGAAAAAATGTAATCAATAAACAAAATAATGTTCACTTATTATTGGAAAATTTGTCTTTTAAAAATGTTGCTATCATATGTATAACAAAATAACGTGTGTAGTCACACCATTTACAGTGAATATTTCCTTATTTTGAAATTATGTGTGTGTGTGTTTGTGTGTGTATGCACGCATGCACATACATACGTATATACATGTGTGTGTGTGTGTGTGTGTGTGTGCATGATTTTTGCTGATAATGAAAAGGAAGGGACACACACACACATGTACCAATATGACAATATAGGTTATTAAATTCTAATTAAACTTCTAAAATTATATCTAATCAACAATTCATTGAAATTAGCACAGTTAAATGGAACATTCTGTTTCCTATGTATGCTTGCATTCAGGCTGGACATGGAAAAATGGACTTCACTATATCTTTGAAAATAGGGGATAAATAGTAATCTGTCAATTTTTCAATCAGCTGTTTTGGAATTACAAAACCTACATAGCTGTGTGCTTCATTCCATCAAAAACAAAGGCTCTTCTGTAATTTAACTATATACACTTAACTTTTTGTCTTAAGTTCAATAATAAGCTATGATTTAAAGCAATGATAAAGTTAAAATCCTAATCATCTAGTTAAAATTATTAATCCATATTGATAGCTCTATGGTGGCAACCTATCTTTTTTGAACATCTTTGCTGGTTACCATTATCTCTATAGTTTGGAATTCTAAAAGATGGATTAAGTGATGTGCTTTCTTTTTTCAAGTTTACAGTACATTTTTCTGCCACATTACTGAAGTAAAATAACCTAAGTTCTAGAATTTATAGAGGAAGAATAATTTCAAACTATACATTCTTTCAATTGATTATGCAGATAGAGATAATGGTGAGACACAAACAAGGAAAAGGGACATTGGTCTTAGAGGCATATCAGGTAAGACCAATGCCTCTTTTCCTTGTTTGTGTCTCGCCATTATCTCTATATGTATAATGAATTGAAATGAATTCCCCCCTCTTTGACAAAGGACGATAGTCAGATTCTGTGTGTAGCTCCCAAAGTCAAACAAACAAGAAGATCACAATTTGATGTCCCAAAGACCAGACCAGACTAACTTTGAGATTGGAGGTTAGTTCCACCCTACGAGAAAAGGTGTATCGGGTAAGACCAATGCCCCTTTATCATAATAGTGGAACTAGCCACCAAGAATGGAACATACCAAAGTAGTCCATCCGTTGGGAAGGTTAAGTCTGGCTGGCTTTCCCAGACTGTGGCACCAGACATTGGAGGACCCTGAAACCAAACGCCACCTCAGCAGATGCAAAAATGTCAATTTTGTAGTAGTGGATACAGTGGGTTGGTGAGACCCAAGTGGAAGCCCAGCAAACCTCCTTGATGGATGCTTGAGTGGACCACGCATCTGTTGTTGCAGCACTGTGGGTGGAGTGTATTATTACTCTGTTCGGTCATGATAAGGATGCAAGTCATAAGTCTTCACAATTACACTATGCAGCCTGTGCCCCACAGCAGAAGAGAACACCTTCTGTCCCAAGGACATGAATTGAAAGGAGACCAAAAACACCTCTTATCTGTACAGAGAGGAAGTGCACTTGAGATAGCTCTTCAGTGCCCTTCAAACATTTTGCACCACTATCTCTCTAACGAGTGCCAAGGGTTGGGCCAAAAATTGAGTAGGACAATTTCATGGATTCTGTGAAAATAAGAGTTTATTTTTTGGACAATCAGAGTAACACTCAGTCAGAATAGAATATACAGAGGTCCCCTCTTACAGGCAAGACGCCAAGCTCAGAGATCCTCTAGTTGGAAATATCACCACTAGAAATGCCACCTTACAGGTGGCGAAGCAAAATGGTCCTCAAGGGCTCAAAGGGGGCACCCATCAGTGACAGAACCTTTGAGAACTCCATGTTGCATTGGGAGGACACAAATTTACAGCCCCTTTCAAGAACCTGTGCAACAGGGAATGGGAGATAAGGAGTTCAGAGAACCACAGGACAAATCCAAAGAGAATGCCACCACACGATGTTGAAGCTTGTTGGGGGAAAGACCATGCTGCAGAAATTCGAGGACGTTGGTGATGGATAGATCAACAGGAGAATATCCCACCTGTCAGCACTAGGAGCAGAAGGCTTCCCAAGTGGCTAAATAAATTCTTTCTGTGCACGGTCTCCTAGATGATGTTGTCCAGGACCTGGCAATATCTTAGAGTATCCCATTCAAGTGCCACATGGTCAGTTGGTACAATCGCAGGTTCGTGTATACCACTGACCCCTGGCAGAGTGACAATGGTCAGCAGGATTCAACAAAGCTGGCAGATTGACAGAGCTTTGAGGCCCGCAAATCAGGCTCTCCTGAGCCAATGGGAGGCAAGGAGCAGCACCTCAGCCCTCTCCTCCAAGATCTTCTGGAAAACTTTGGGGAGGAGAGGCAGAGTGGGAATGCATACAGCAAACCAGAAGGCCAGTCTCAGCTGAGGACATCTGCTCCCTCCGTTTCCTGGGTCTAGAAGCGGGTGAAATACCTGGGAAACTTGGCATTTTCCACTGTTGCGAAGAGGTCTATGATTGGAAGATCAAAGCAACTCACCAGAGCTTGGAAGAGGGAAGGGTGAAGGCTCCACTTCACCTGGTCTATAGTGGTGCAGATGAGCCAATCTGCAGTCACGTTGTCCACTCCAGAGATGTGCTCCACCAAAATTGACAGATATGGCCTCATCCATGAGATGGCATGACATGGTACCTCCCAGCCGGTTGATGTGGGCTTTTGCAACCACATTGTCTGTCAGTGCCAGGATGTGCTGACTGGCCACATGTTTTAACTTTTTGAGTGCCATGTAGACCGCCCATAGCTCCAGTCTGTTTATGTTGTGCTGTGCCTCCATCAGAGACCAAGTGCCCTAAGCTAGTGCTGACTGTGTATGCACACTCCAACCATACATGCTGACATTTGTGGTGATGGTAACTCTGCAGGGCTCCAGAAAGTAACAACCCTTCGCGATGGCTGATGAGATCCACCAATGGAGCGAGTGTTGGATGGCAGATCGAATCAAGACCCTGGCTGTCTATATGCTGCGTCCCAGCCTCTGAAAGGGCAAGAGAGTCTCTGGAGAGGGGCGGCATACAAATCCAATCAATCAATCAATCAATCAATCAATAAATAAATAAGAGAAACCATTGCAAGTCTCTGAAGTGCAAGTGAGCCCAAGGGGTAGTATGGATGGCAGATATCATTTTGCCCAGAAATGAGGACAAAAACTTCAGGGGAACCTTATGTTGTCCCAGTACTTGCTGAGAGTTCAAAAACACTGTCCCAGCACTCCTGGGAAAAGTACACCATGCATTCTAGAGAATCAAAAAAGGCTCCAAGGTGGGTCAGTCTAGTGGTGGGCAACAGGTAGTTCTTTTCCAAATTTACGAAGAACCCATGGTGTCTGGGGATGTTAACAGTTACCTGGACATCCTTGGTGCCTGGACAATGACTAAATGTTGATGTTGTCCAGGTAACATTGGACATGCACGGGGATTGATCTCAAATGAGTGGCCAATGCTGCCAGCATCTTAGAGTACCCTGTTCAAGTGCCACATGGTGCTGAAGAGAGGCCCAAGGGACGGCCCTATATTCGTAAAGGGAACCTGCATAACAGAAGCAGAGGAATTTTTAATGGGAAGGCCAAATCGGAACATGCAAGTAGGCTTCAGTGAGGTCAATTGAAGCTACGAGGTCCACCTTCCGAATGCCGCCTAATACAGAGCGAAAGGTGTTTATTTTAAAACTCTTATATATAATATATTGATTTAGACACTTCAAGTCAAGAATTGCTCTCCACCCACCAGACAACAAACAGGCTAGAATAGAACCTCTGCCCTTGCTGATCCACAGCTACCTGCTCAATGGCTCAAATATCCAGCAGGTGCTAGATGGCAGCATCCATGAGAACCCATTTGGAAGACACAGGGCATCAAATGAAAACCTCAGGGGAGTATAGTGGAATTATAAGGAGAGCCCAAACCTCCTACACTTTGAAAGGGCCATCTAAATTATCTGCACTTAGCAGGGTCAATTTCACCCTCCTCTAAATCAGATCGAGAACCCAGGGATTGTTCTGGGGAGCAGTGGTCATAAGACTGTTCTCTACATAGATGAAGAGATGTCATCTCCTCTTGGGCATCCCAAGGTCACCTCTAGTTGCTGAGGTGAGCCCCTCTGAGCATCTCTGACTATGGGCCTGCTTGCCGCAAGTGGAGCTGTTGCAAATTTTGTTCAACTCTTTGGCCCTGTGACACTCATCCAGCTGGGTACCCTGCTGGACCCGGCCGAGGTTGAGGACAAAACCTAAGGGGACAAGCTCCAATGGGAAGAAGGGCCAACTGCAGCAGGAAAGGCCTCTGAGATCAAGGTTAAGGCACTGAACATAGGCTCTTATTGAACATAGGTGGCCATCACATTCCAAAAATGGCCACCACTATAGAAGGACATCCTCACTACTGCCAAAATGGCTGCTGGCTGACAGGCCAGGCCTTGGAGTGATGTCCAGTGACAAGGCAACAGCTGCAGACTGAAGTGTGTCATCCAAAAAAAGGAGCTGGGTGGTGGAGAGAGCCGAAGCCCCCACTGCACTCAACCCAATGGCAGCAATGAAAGGCAGTCAGCTGAGGAGAACTCACGGGAGATAATTTGACGACCGGTGGAATAATCCTCAAAGAATGGAGAGAGAAATACATTCATCATTTTCAAACTGAGGACTGTGTCAAAGAACGGAAATTGAGACAGAAGGAAGAAGATATACAATTTGTCAGACTCAGTCCTCATTGGCTGAAGGGTTGGTGTCATCCCATTCTTGCACGTTAACTCCACTCACTATGGAGAATGTGAATAAACAACCATGTATGCAAGTTCTAAATATGCTACAATGTTATATTGAAGAATATGCAAAATATAATCATATTTTATTCATGAAAGTCAAATGAGCATAGTGGAAATGTAATTCCAAATGCAGAAAAATACCTATGTGTAAGAATTTTACAGAAGCATATAAATAAGTATCAATCAATCCATCTGGATACAATGGTCAAATTGTTTATCTAAGATTTTGATTTGTCCTAGCCAAACAATATTTGCAGGATCAGATCCTTTATGAATACGAAATAGATAGTCTGATTGTTGTTATTGTTCAGTATTTTGGTATCCAAAATATAAAATCACCACATGGCAACCACAGTAAAATATTATGTTTTATTCCATAAATTAAAGTGGTGATATATATATGAACATGAAACTTTTAATATGATAAAGCTTGCCTTTTAGTAAAATGTAAATCAAGCACATCTCCTCTTTGATGCTCTGTACAATATGGAAAATTGAGTAACCGGTGAACTACAAGATTTCTCAGCATTATTCCTTTTACGTTACATTTATGTCACAGACCATATAGGCACAACAGAGTGGTGCTTTTATTTTATTTTATTTTTTTATTCCTGAGTGCCTTCTCTGGAGGAATACCACTTTTAGAGTCAGTGAAGTTGTCCTTTTAGAAGCTTGTATGCTTCAGCATGCAGGTGTAAAGCGAGCAGTCTCAACAAATCTATATTTAAATGAAATGAAAAATGCATCGTTCAGTACTTTTTTGGAACCAATATATTGTGTGGTACAAAAGTGTGGCACAATATTTGATATCAAATTCAGCAATACTATTAAAATGACAGCACTGACTCATCTGGTATGAAAAGTTCCAGGAAACTGGCAGTGCAAACCTTAGGGGCAGAGACAGAGACAATTCATTGATCAAAAAGGATAGGTGGGGAAGCATTGAAAAAGTGGTGCAAGAGGGACTTTGGCTTTTGTATAACAGTTGGACCATAATAGCTCCTCAGCTAATAAAGTTATTAAAATATTATTTTTGCACTCTTTGACCATTTTTCCATGCAAGAAACCTAAGAATTGTGTGCATGGTGTAAAGGTTATTTCCAAAACATAGCCAAAATACGAAGACCGAAAATATTAGAAACACTATACAGGCATGAAGGTTTATTGGATAATATAATAGAACAGAAAGTCTAATTAGCAATGCTAACCTCAGTATCCTACCAAATGACAGGATGGAAAATTAAATCTACTTAGCCAAAGGAAAAAGAAAAAAAGCTATGTCTCATTTGCTAGATATGGATTTATAGTTTTACTGTAATAGGTTTTCTAGTTCTATCCAAGAGGGAGCTACTACATATAAGCATACTAGCAAAATGTTCTTCTAAGCAGTTTGATTAATATTAATATAGTATAAATAAGATTGTTTTACTATTTAACTACTACTTCAGAAATAATTCTGTATATTAACCTAAAATGTTCTTGTCTATCCATTTCATTAAGAGTATGCTCCAAAACCTATGTGGACATTTTTCAAGGATTTATGAATCAGCGAAAAGAAAGTAATGTGAAAGATGAGTGGAATTTTTCTCCTCAAATTATACCATTTATATTCCATTTTAAAATGTTTACATAAAATTTTACCATCCAGCTCTCTAAATCACTTTGAATCTCAGAATATTCCTCTGTAATACATGCTGTATAGTTAGTTGAACAATAGATAAAAACTCAGATTTCATTATCTTTTAGCAAAAGAAATTACACATTCCAGTCTCCAGTTTTCTTAGTCTCGCTTTATTTATCTTTTTTAAAAAAAACAGCTCTCAGTGTTTTTCTCACTTTTGATTTTTGCTGTATTTGCATGCTCTCAAAAATATATTACAAAGTATTTGAGTAAGTGTTATATGTACAGTACAACCTTTCTCATGTAAAAACCTGTTTGAGAAGTCTGAACAAATCACTTCAGCAATGTTATAAAAACACCCAATATAATTTAAATATCTGGACAAAAATGTATAACTGCAAAAACTGCCATTCCAGAGATATACTGCATTATTTCTAAAATTATATGAAGGGACTTTTTTAAAAAAAAGTGGTGAGAAGAAGAAAGCTTCTACAAATTGATATCATATTCAGGAATTAAAATTTTATTTAAAAATTTGAAAAATGCTATCCTACAGTAGTTCAGAAACTACTAGATAATTCCACCCATGCTTTTACAAGCCTGTTTTAACTATCACCACCTATACAAATCATAAGCATTTTGTTTAAATATAAACCATATGAGTTCCTTAAGTCCCTTATTATTGCAGATCACTAGTAGTAAGAATTACCATCAGTCAAACAGAAGATTGTTTGGAAAAATTTGACTATGAATGCACACAAGTCAAAGCATAGCTTTGGTGTAAAGAAAGCTATAAAGCCATAAAAACCAGTGTGCAATTTCCCCGATCTGGCCTCTTACGGTCATAAAACTCAAAACATCTTTTCTGAACTGTCTTCATTCATTGGTGCCGTAACTATCTGGGTTATAAATGCTTTTCATCTCCTGACATGTTAACTCCCACAGGCTCATTTCCTGCGGAAATTGTAAATTCTTTAAATATTGCCATAATAAGAAAGACATAAGATTATCGTGGTAAAGGATCATACAGGAACATGATGGGGTTTGATACTTAATAGGAAAAAAGTTAAAATCCAAAAATAATTATATTAAGTTGCAATGTGAACATATGACATTGAACATGTTAGCAAACTCTAAGTATTGTTTAGCAAAGAACAACATAACGTCATAATATTCTGCTTGTAAACCGTTTTCTCTTACACATGTGTTCAACAGCAATGTAACCCCTACAAGGGATAGACACAGAACTAACTGCTTGTAGGCTCTTCTGAAACAGTACTTTACATGCAATCAACAATACAGCATTATTCTTCCATCACAAAACAGAGAAATTTGTTGGAGACAGTAGAGTTCTATCAGTTGCACAAATGTGCAGTTGCTAAGAGGCAAATATGCTTCTCTTGTAATCAAGTAGGCCAGCTCAGCACTACTGCTGGCTTCGGGCGAAAAGCAAATTCCACCAGCCACAAACTTAGAAACAGTCTTGAATTATTTGTTGCTGACCGCTGGCTGAACCCTATTCTGATGAGCACCATCACCATTAGCCACTTCTCAGTGTATTCCATCACCCAATGGCAACAGCCGCATGCTACAGCTCAGCCTCCGAGAAATTGATCAAACAGGGTAATGAGACTATTCCTTTTCCGAGGTTATTTTAAATGAATATAAATATTTTCCTTCTACATAATTTGTCCCCAAAGGTCACAGATCTCCTGATATTCCTAAAGAAAAATGCTACAAAACCACAATCTCCATATTTGAAAGGAAAAAAACAATTCTGCAGGGGTTGTTGCTTTTTTTTTCTGACGATGGCATAAATCTTAATGCTCTGGCAGCATCCTATGCGATTGATTAAAGAAAACATTTAAGCTGCACATTTTAGTTACAGCTGAAAAGATATAATGCAATTTCAGAAAGAAGTATAACCAATCATGACTTACTTATTATAAAGCTTCCACTGAAGAGCCTTTTTGCTAAATAGTCTAAACTGAAAATACATGAGAACAGAAAATAAGGATTAGGATCTAAAACCGCCTGACAGAGTCTCTCCTCTGCCTATGGGAGCAGTTACCCAGGTTCCTGCTGAAACACATCAAACTCCCATTCCCCACCCTCCCCAAAAAACCCTTGCTTTTGAGAAGTAATATGAATCAAAGGATTATTCAGTAATAATCCAGCCCAGCCTACCACGTAATGCAGAAATACTCATTTGGTTGCATATGGAGCGGTTTGCTTTTCAGGACAATTGTATGGTTGAACACACTTAAAATATTGAGGCAAATATTTCAGGTAGACATTTTTCATAATTAATTTTTGTATCCATGCTCCCAAATAGAAGTTTAATTCACTTATTGTGCAGAAAATGCTAACTTTGCCCAGTTACAAAGATAAAAATAAATCCCTTCACATAAAAATACTGTATAATATTCAAACACAGTTTTCAGCAATAATTTGAAAATATCTATTCATAATCTTCATTTGTTGCAAAATTACTGGTGCATTTATAATGAAGAAAGAACATACTGGTCTATTTTGAGCATAATGCTAAGTAGGCTTATTATACTTGCTTGCTTTGAACCTAAGAGTGATGCTCATTCACCAAATCATAGTTTTAAAATAATTACTCTAGGATTATATGAATATAACACACAATCTAAAGCCAAGTTGTATATTCTTAGAGGTCACTCAGAAAGGTCAGAAGCCTATTTGGCAGTAAGACCAATAAACTCTACATGGCTAAGTTCTATATTTAAATCAGCATCATGTCATTCTGATTTTTTCTCTTGCGGCTAAACATTACACCCATACTGTATGATTGGTTCAAAGTGCTAAGTTTGAACTTTACTACATTGGTAGTAAATGCCTGCTCATCTGCATATCTACTTGCTGCATATATACCGTACTTGCCCATAATTTTTCTTAGTAATCAGTTTGCTATAAGTTATTCTCCATCTAAGTGGTTCCCATAAAAGTAAACTTCAAGCTTTCATTATTCAAATACTTTCCCAACAAAGGTTCATCTAAAACATATTGTTATATTTTTATGGCAGGAAAATATTTTACTTTTCTTACGTTTTTTTAAAGATACAATTACAATTGTGCTTACTTTTGACAGGGGGGGAATTGCTTTGATCATGTATATTTTAATATATAACTTTATTGTCTTGTTAATTTACATAAAGTACCTAGGAATACTACTTAAAGATTATATATTTTATATAACAATACAGCATCAGAAAACGATGCATACATTATTAACAATTAGAATGTTTCTAAAAACATTTTCTTTCAGAGAGCAAAACTGAGAATAAATATTTGTAACAACTTTTAAAATGTATGCATATTTATTACAAGCGTCATTTTTTACTCATTAAGTCAGGGCATTTCATTTTTATTACTTATGTTTTGTGCATGTCACTAAGAGATTTGAATTCATATGTCCGACAACACTAACCCAGTTCGGAATAACCACCCTTATTAAGCAATAAATAAAATTGACGATGAATCTCATTTGAATTAAAATTCAAATATTAAAGCTTAATATAGTTGTGTTTTACTTTATGCCTGCTTAGGTTAGGTATAAAATAAAGCTAAAGGTTTATGCCAGCAAAGAGTAATGAAAAATCCTGGTTATTATTATGTAAATTACATCTACCCAAATAAACTATAATGAAGGTTTTTATTATTATTTTTGATAATGATGAATATCATAGGAAAACTTAGCAGAGGTAAGAGATATGTAGATAAAAAATAGTTTTTTTTTTATTTTCCCCAAATGATCTTTTCATTTTCTTCTAAATACTTGGAATAAGTAAAAAAGAATAATTGAAAAGGTTAAATAAATAACCTCAAACTTTTTTTAGCTTCTTGTTTGTAACTTTTTAAAAAAACTTGGCAATGTTAAGAGGCCTCGGCTTCAAGTTCTAGAATTCCCAAGCCAGCATGAAAAACAATGGAATAGAATATCAAATACAACATAATAAGAGGCTCAAATATTGCCATCATTTATCTCCTTCTCGCCCCCACCCAATATTTTCTATTAACTTGTAAATGGGAAGATTTTTACTCAAGTATCAGGCCTTATAACTGCTGTATGCAGAAACCTCTTAAATGTGAAACAAGATGTATTTCTGTACCATTCTTCTGGAGAAACTATCATGTTCAACACAAAAAAGGAGATTCAGTACCCATCTTTGCTAAGAGGTTTGGGGTATTATCAAGTGACAACTTTGTATCTGTTGTTGATTAGATTTCATTCATTCTGTTTTACCATCATGTTGATAACTTCAATTTTATGTTTTTCAAGCTTAACAAAACAAAACAAAATCCTTTATTTCTTAAACCTCAGATATTTATACTCTTGTAATAAAGTGTAAAATGCCTTTTAAAAATCCAGTTAGTAAGCTTAATAACTATAGTATAAATTTAAAGTATAACTTTAAATTATACTTTTCCAATTCATAACTATACCAAACATATATATTGTGTTGTATCTTCTAGAATATCAAAATACATCAATAAATTGTAGTGGAAAAATGAATAATGCATCTATTCTATTTTTTACAAAAGCTTCCATTTTCCCCCCTTAACACTCCTAGGAAAAAATGGTTTTATTCCATAGCCTCAAAATTATGGAAATTTTATATTCCCGCATGATCGTTTCTATATATCAAAATAGCTAGAGCAAATACTAAAGATTTACATGTTAACAAATCTGACACTAATTAACTAGAAATATCATGACTGGAAGAAAAGCCTGCCATTATTTTCCTAGTCATAGAAATCTGTAGCTATGGGATCTGTATGGAAAATATTTATTTCTTCAATTTACGGTATGTACCCCTGCAATCAATAGTTTCCTAAGTGATGCATACAATAATCTATATGAAGTAAAATCTAGACTGAGACAAATATCTTCCCAATTCTTATTCCACTCCAAAACGTAAAAATGAATTTAAAGATCTGCTGGATCAGAACTGAATCGTAAGAAAAAAGAACTGCTCTTCTCAAATGCATCTAACATTATAAGATTTAATTACATACATGGGACAAAAGTGCATAAAATTACTAATTAAAGTCAACAGTACATGAAAATTAGCAGCTACTAGCATGAGAGCTATAATCAATACTCTAGCCATTTGGCAATGCCAGTTGCAATGGCAAAAGAATAATCACAACTTCAAGTGCCAACAAGCCAGATGGTGTCCGTAGAAAAATTACTACACTGACTGGCAGCTTAATCCCATGATTGGTGCCCATAGGAAGGAATAATGAAAATAAGAAATAGTTAGAGGTGATGAAGTAACTCAGTTATCACTAACTCATGGCAGGGTGTTTAGATTATTTTAGAAATTCATCCTTTTAACACTTGGTAAGTAAAACAGTTTGTTGACAAGAAATCTGTAATATTGAACAAACAAATCATTTCCATGATTTTCTTGAGATTTAATAGTCATTGGAAATATCCATTCTGTCTATTGATTTTTTTTAAAAAAAATTGTGGGCTTCTTTTCTTAGATTCTAGAACACATGGAAACAATCTCTGCAAAACAAAATCTTAACTGAAGCAAGCTATGCATAAATAATATAATCTCAGATCTTAATTTAGCCAGTTTATGGAAAGATAGGCAGATGGCAGACAGATACTCTTTCATTCTAAAAAATTAAATATAAATTAATACCTGATAATCTGGTCCGTCTTGTTGGTCCTTTTCCCATTTGCTTGCAAAGCAGGAAGCCAGAATCCAGTTATACTTTTATATTCCTCAAATATTAAGTAAAGTTGCATTCTGGCAAATATACTGGATACCGTTCTAACACCTGAGACAACTATTTATAGTGAATAAATGGTATAGAGGCAACATACATTGTGCTTTCCTGGGGATGTGATGAGAAGTTTTAATGATCCCGAAAGCAATATCAATTGGTAAGAACAAAAGAGGAAGTGTACAGCGAAAAGTAATCTGCAATGTAAGGGTGGCTAGAAAGGCCTTGCAGTTGTGCAGAAAAGCACCCACCCGCTAAGAGAATAAATTTGAAAGTAAATTCAGAAGAAAGCAATGGCAAATCATTTCTATATTATTCCTACAAATCTTACGGATATGGCAAAAATAGTTTTTAAATGTTGCATGTCAATTGACTCTTAGATTAGAAGTCACTCCTCCATTAATAGAATAGTGATCCTTTATAAGAATTCTGGAAGTATAGCATAATTGAATCAAAGCCAAGTTTGGTTGGTCACCGATGGTATCAATATAAGGAACAATTGAAATTCTCCTAGCAGTTTTAAAAATTAGTGAAGTTGGGTGGTCCAGAATGGGCCATTTTAAAATCAGATGATTATATAATACATTTATTTAAAGAACGGAATGGCAATTTTATTTTATTTTTAAAGACAAACACTGCTAAACATACTACTTTGTATTCCCATAAATGCCAGCATCATATCAACTAGAATTAGTGGCTACCATCCTCAGTGAACTTAGTAATAGAAATATATGTACGTAATACTGATGTCACAGCAAAAGATATTAAATGGGTTTGGGGAAAATAATATTTTGCTCCTTTACAAAAATTGTTACAATTTCATTACATAGTGAGGTGCAGATAATTTTTTTAAAATGTAATAGTTACAAAATTCAATTCAATAAAATTAACACTTAATAATATTTAGAAAAAAAATTAATTATTAAGTGTCAAATAAATATATATGAATTAAACTTTAAAAAATTAAAGAGAGTTGTTGTGTCAGCAAGATTTGACTTGAAGGACATATAATCAAAATATAAAATCATTGTATGAAACAGTTTCTGGTTCCCTAACTCTTTGCAAAAGACCTTGATTACCTGTGAGAAGGGATAAGCCACCCCGAGTCTTCAGAGAGGGGCGGCATACAAATCTAATAAATAATTAATTAATAATAATAATAAGAAGAAGAAGAAGAAGAAGACACACTGTCAAAATTTTAAAAATAACTTGTCCAGTATTTAAAAGAGAAAAAAAGTACAGTGATCACACACACAAAAATAGAATAACAGATATAGAAAGATGAAGATGAAAACCTTGGACAAGTATGGCATAAGAGAACTAAATGCAGATGTAAGTTGCATTTCTGGCATAAAGGGGAAAAAAAGACAAGAAAGAAAAGACAAGGAAAAATATCTCAACAGATGATGTTTTACACCTTTGTTAACAAATAAGGGTAAATAAAGAGATAATAAAAATACTTTAAGAAAATGAAAAAAGGTACAAGAAAATGTACAAACAAGATAATACTTCAAGAAAAGTCACAGAAGAGGAGACAAAAAAGTTTTAGAAGAGTGATAAGACTATTCTGAAGCTCTTCAGGAATTACAAGAGAAATGTTTTCAAAAAGATAATTTGTTCAGGAATCTACTCACTTATAAAATGCGACATAACAAGCAATTACTAGCTGTCAAACAATAATCAAAGAGCTAAGGTACTAATTAAATTGTATAAAACTGTAGAAGTAAAACAGTCAAAAGTACTAACAACTTTAAATAAGAAATATGGAACAAGACTATAATATGTTGTCTAGAGTAGGAATTTTCAAACTTTTTCAAGCTACGGAAATTGTTAATTAACATAATAATTATCAAAATGGTGGTTAAGAATAATTCCAGTTAAGAATAACATCACTCTTTTAATTGTTTTCTTAGAAAAAATGTTATAGATGCCCTAATTAGATTTGCTCATAAACAGAGCAATGCAGGTTAGATAAAAAAATCCAAGCTAGCAAGAAACAGTGGATTGATAAAAAGTGACTGCAGTCACTGACTTTTAAAATTACTATTTGGTAGCATCAAATTACCAGAATGAAATATGGATCAATAAAAACTAAATGTATTGAAATCATTTTTGCTCTTAAAAGCCTGGTAATATGATATAAAATCTGAAGGAATCAAGAATACAAAATGGCAGAAAATAAGAACAACAATAACTAAACTTGATATTATCCATGATGGGTTAAAGTTCCTTAATTCGAAGTTCCTAGCAAAGTTGTGAATTATCTAAGTCAGCAAAGAAAATTGCATCATAAGACTTATATTCATTCAAAAAAGGTGTAATCCTTCAGCAAAACCCAGAGTAAAAATGTACACAGAGGTTTGGAGGACTTGTTCTATCTATCAAAAACAAGTAGAGGTGTCTAGTCAGAGAATATGCAGGGCAACTCTGCTGGTTGATAAAACCCAGGCTATTGAAAATTAAATTGGTTTCTTCCCTCTGCATTTTCAGATGTCCATTAAGAACTACATTTTTATCCTACCAATAGGGCAATCTAGGATGATTTATTATCTGCAATGCTTATTACTTCTGTTGTCATTTGATTTTTTATTGATCATCCTGAAATAGTTGTTAGCCATATCAGAATTCTTATTTCAGGATAAAAATATGAGGTGTAAGTATTTAACTAACTTTTAAAATATACACTATTCCTTATAAATGCACTGAACAGCTGATTTTTACTGAAATATATATACATCGGGAAACTTCAATCCTTCCTTCAAAACCTTCAAAATTTTAAAAATGAAACAAATTAGTAGAGAAAATACATCAATGTACTTTTTTAAAAAATATATGATTTATTAATACATTTTTTAAATACGCATGAAAACCTCCATATCTACCTGAACAACTTACTGAATATGGTTAGTTTTGAGTAGAGATACAACCAAAATCAAAATGATAATATACATAACAATATTAGTCACAAAAAATAATACAATTAGTTTATCCATCTTAAAAATGTTTCAAGACATGATTAATTATCTTTTTAATTTTTTTTAGTTTCTAACCATTGTTTCTATTAGTTAACCATTGGTAAAACAAGTCTTTGAATGTGATCTACAAGCTTTAAGTAGCATATAAGTATCATATCATAACTGATTTTATAAAGCAGGGATTTCATTTTGCTCAGTATGAATACCTAGCATTCCACCATTTTTGAATCAAGCATCTGCCCTGACAGGAAAATTCGACATCCATTTTCCATTGGTGAACTCAGGCTAAAGTATTTATATTAAATCCTAATTCACCAAATCATCTACTTATTAGCATTCTAAATTTCAAAGTAGACAAGTTTTGATTCATAACAAAAAAACACTTCATAATGAATCAAATATAATTAGGTTTTTTTCCTCTCTCCACATCCCATTATGGCTGGTAATTAAGCTGTTTGAAACTTGAAAGGTGGGGAATCAAGTTGATATGGTCGGCTACCATAAATTTTACCTAGTAACTGATTTTATTATCACTTATCTATATTTCATGAGTAAATAAATAATGGTACAATCTAACTCTAAATACTCACATAGTTTTGTGTGAGTGTATATATATATGTCAAATGTTTTTTTTTTAATATACCAGGGTGATCCGACATAAAAAACGTATATATATATGCCAGAAATTTCCAAATCCTACATAGGATTTGGAAATTTCTGGCGATGTTTCGACGAGGTCCCACTCGTCATCTTCAGGCTGGTGTTTCTGTCCTTGTTCTAGGGCGAACACATTCTAGGGCGAACACTGTGTTCACCCTAGAACAAGGACAGAAACACCAGCCTGAAGATGACGAGTGGGACCTTGTCGAAACATCACCAGAAATTTCCAAATAGTGATTCGACACAAAAATATGTAACCCTTCCCTGGTGCAGAGCTGAAGGGATTGGATACTGTAGCCTAGAAGATAATTCTCTGCCTTACAAGGCAAAGGTTGCAGGTTCAAGTCCCAGCGGGTATGGCTAGCTGATGAGGCCAAAATAAGGCCGAAATAGATCTATCCTAGTCTCCCTTAATTTTCAAATTCAGCCAAAAAAACCCACATGTGACATATATATATATACTCTGTGTGTGAGAGAGAGAGGGAGGAGGGAGGGGGAGAGAGAGTATTTAGAATTAGATTATACCATTATATAAAATATCAAAGCCTATAACCAGGGAAAGATGTCTACATTGAAGTTTCACCAGAACAAAGGGAGAACACTCTAGTGAAGGAGAAACAAATTCCATCAAAAGGATGAATTCTTTGATATTTTGACATGTAGTCCTATTCCATTCCACTCATACATAATAAAAACTTCCTCCAAAGTAGCAAATATTATTGAGGGCTATTTAACCCTACTTTCTTGCATCTCTGTTTACTGCTTCCTGTCAGATAGCTCCTGTATTCCATCAGGCTTGGAAGTAAGTAATTGTATTATCTATTATTTGAGGCAAAGATTTATTTTCTTTCATTTCTTTCTTTCTTTCTTTCTTTCTTTCATTTCTTTCATTTGTATGCCAAATACATACATACATCTGAATATTCTAAAGTATATGGCTGAACTTTGCATTTCTGACTAATAGCCATGCAATTTCTGATACTAACTTTCTTAATGAAATCATATAAATATATTAGATTCATAATTGAATCAAAGATATAAGTATTATCATCTGACTTATGAGGAGATCCACACACAATTATTTCAAAAATTAGCATTTAAAAAAAAAAAAAACTAACATAGTGGAAAGTAGAAAAATCAGACTCAGGATGAATCAGAATATACTGCAGTCTTGAAAACTCTTCTCTGAAATAATATTCCATCCTACTATATTATAGTATGGTGTTGCGATGTAAATGAACTACAGTAGTCCCTCGCTATACCGCGCTTCACCTACTGCGGCTTCACTTCATCGCGGGTTTCTGAGGAAGTTGATCGGCAGATTTAAACAGCCTGCCGAACTCGATCGGCAGGTTTTTCAAAAAAATATACAGTGGAACCCCGACATAAGAGCTGCTCTACTTAAGAGCAACTCGAGATAAGAGCTGGGAGGGGAGAGATATTTTTGTTCTACTTACAAGCCCAAATTCGAGATACAAGCGCCAAGGAGCTGTCTCCTGAAGCCAAATGCTAACTTCCGCGTTCGGCTTCAGGAGACAGCTGCGAAGCGGCGCGCGTGTTTTAAAAGGTTGCAGCCGGCCTGGGGGGCTCGGGGGGGTGCTTGCAGCTTTCTTTCTTGCTCTTTTTCTTTCTCTCTTTTACCTTCCCTTCCTCTATTTCTTCTTTTCTTTCTCCTTCCCACCTTCTTCCCTCCCTCCCTTCCCTCATTCCTCTCTTACTCTCCCCTTTCATAAGTTTCCTTGCTTCCTTCCTCTGTTCCTGTCCCTTCCCCCTTTCTTTCTTTCTTTCTTGCTCTTTTTCTTTCTCTCTTTTACCTTCCCTTCCTATTTCTTCTTTTCTTTCTCCTTCCCACCTTCTTCCCTCCCTCTCTCCCTTCACTCATTCCTCTCTTACTCTCCCCTTTCATAAGTTTCCTTGCTTCCTTCCTCTGTTCCTGTCCCTTCCCTCTTTCCTTCCTTCCTTCCTTCCCACCCTCCGTCCATTCATTCACCCATTCCTCTCTTGATCGCTTAAAGCCGGTCCCTGGTGCAAAAAGGGTTGGGGACCTCTGTCCTACAGGATTGGGTGGCAGAGAAGTTGAACATATGTAAATTTAAAAGTTTAAGAAAGTTTACAAGTTAAGTGAAAGAAACTTCATTATTCATTTATATGTACATGTACATTTCTTCATTAAAAACATGTCTTTCTGCATAATTTAGACTAACTTTGTGAGTTTTTTGAGGGCTGGAACCAATTAAAATTATTTACATTAATTCCTATGGGGAAAAGTCATTCGAGATAAGAGCTGCTCGACTTAAGAGCCCAGGTCCGGAACGAATTAAACTCGTATCTCGAGGTACCACTGTATATATCTAAAATTGTAAATACTGTATTTAAATACTGTATCTAAAATAAATACTGTGTGGGAAGGGTTTATAAACACTTAAAACAATGAAAACTTACCAAACAATTACAATATAAATACTTAAATAAGTACTATCAGTCGATAAATTCCCCATCGCGGATTTCACCTATCGCGGCCAGGTCTGGAACGTAACACCAGCGATAGGTGAGGGACTACTGTATATAAATAATCTTTCTACAAACAAAATCCAGTGGTATTACTGTATCCTAGCTTTTTTCCCAATCAAGATTAGTTGCAAATAGTTCACATTTCAACTTTTTTAAAAAGTCTCTTAAAAAACAGCAATATTCGCCAGGTTAGATTTATACACAAAACAATATGCTCCTGTTGTTCTGATTTCCAACTCTATCAAGGGTGAACACTGTCAGGTCAAGGCCTATTCCTTGCCACAAATATATTAACAAATGTGCAACACTGCTGTACTATAGAAGAGGTCATCATTTGTTTTACAAGAAAACTAGTCATCAATAAATGAATAAAATCCTATTCAAAAATCAGTTATCCTGAGCCTTTTGTACAGAGAAGCCCCTACACCTTTTAGACAACTTGTATTAATGAGCAGTCGTGACTATAGAATCTCCATCCATTTTTCTGACAAAGCTGCAACTAGTCCAGCTTCTCATTGTAATTCCATTAATCTGATGCAGTCGGGTTCAGTGTGAAAATCAAACCTCCATCTAAGCCTTTATCAGTTTACAATAACCTACAAGTGAACTCTGCCTGTTAGCATATAACAAGTTATGATTTTCCTATCAATCAGATCACTAGCCAATAAAAGAAAAGCCAGCCAGAAAATGTATGCTGGCCAAGAACTGTACATCTTGTTTTATTTTGAGGTGGCTTCTTCACAACTCTTTTTCTCACCTTCGCAGCTTCTCTCTATTTTCATTTCTGTACAATGGCTGGGCCTCTGCATTATTCTTCCTGCTAGAAATTTAATTGCTGCTGACAACTGAGTCAAAGCATTACTGAGGTGTGCTTGAATTTCATTAGAAGATGTAACTTATGCATCTTTTCTACAGTACCTAATAAATCATAAAGAAATCAAAACACGTATGGCTTGAGGAGAATAACCAGAAAATTAGGTAGCCATTGGGGAATTGAATGTACTTTTGAACTAGGGAGGAAATGGGGCAAATAAATAATTTGTTACAAGACAAAGAATGGGAGCCAGCCACAGACTTTACAATGTATATAGAGATGTGTCATGTCAACAAAAATCAACTTTTTCAGAATTAGCATTCATGTTATTTTAAAAAGCACATCCATTGTTCAACTTTATATTCCAAAAACATTTGGATAGAATTCAGACTCATGCTCTCTGTGGGAACCACAATCAAAAAGACACCGTGGTTACCAGTTTGAGAGAAAAGAAATCCCACATTTATTTATTTATTTCACTGATGGTCAAAATGATATTTCAATATAGTACTATCTGGTGATTATCTTTAGCTGTGTTTTATACCTTTTAATGCTTTAATAATATTTATTATTATTATTAGTAGTAGTAGTAGTAACTGTTTTTAAGTTTGTTGACCACCTGTCAAAGTCACTTATTTTGTTAAATGGCCTACATTATAAATTTGAAAAATAAATAAATATGTATACAGAGCTCTGCAGTTATAAACAAAGATGTTTGTTTATACAATCTTTATCTTGTGACCAAAATGCTAAACAGTTAATTTAAAAAATAACAATTGAATAAAATATATTTATTTATGAGATGGTGTCAAAACTACTGCTGAAAGATTTAGCTAAAGATGACTGATCTTTAATCAAGGATGCCATTGACGGTTTATAATTTCCAAGTTTCTATTTAAAACATCAGTGCCCATCACTTTTATCTGGATACAAAGATCACTAATCCATGTTTCTTCAGAACTTATAAATGTAATACCTGGAACTCTTTTAAGTATTTTGTATATGCTTTCATAAATATATGCTTTCGTAAAGAATCTGCCAAATTAACACTACTACATTCAAAAGATGGTTTACATGGTTAAAACGTTAATTTCCTTAAAGCAATTTAATTGAGAGAAAAGGAGGACTGAATTAAAGAATTAATCTTAAACCCACATATCCATTGTATTCAAGGGGATTTATTTCCATGCTATAAATAGAAATCATTTCTCTGTTAACATACACCTTATTGATTTTTTGGATAGATATCAGTAAAACTTATATAAAGATTAAATATCAGTATTTATGAGGTGTAAGAGAAACATAAATAGCCTACATATTATACTCTTCGAGTAAATTCCATTAACTTTATAGGATCTATGCAAGAAGTATACATATAATTTTGCTAATGCTTGTCTGGGGCCTACACTGTTAGCTATGAGGTTCTTGACAAAAATAACTTGGGAATTATTTCCCAAATTAATAATGGATAACTTTATCTCCCCGTTCAACATTTATTTCCATTTCTACTTAATAGTTTAAGATTGTTGTCTTGTTCAATAGGCATTTTGTTAATATAAGTAATCTTGATTTTTTTACAAAATGAAAGGCCTTGTAAAATATTCAAAATAATATAATTAACATAGCTTAATAATATTTGGAAGTTTCTTAAAATTAACAGTTAATGTATTAGTATTAGTAATACATAAAGCTCAGGCTTCAATACTATTCAGTAATTGACTTTTTATTTCCATAAACAAAAGCAGTTGTCTATTTTTACGTCTCAAACAAACAAGAAAAAAATCATTTTTCATGCTTGTTTCTTTGTACATATGTATTCAATATGTTGAAACACGGAGAATGGAACACAAGCACCAGATTTGTCAGATAAAGACAAATATTTATATTCTATTTAATGCCATCTGGGGAAAATAAGTATAAAACTTCATCTAATCTATTATATCAATAAATACATTCATTTAAAAAAAAAACATCTTAAAGGGCTATTTTATTCCTGATATTTAACTAGCTCTTAGAATATAAAAAGAAAGGTGGATTCAAAACACGGAAACTTTTGTTAGCATTATACACTCTATTGAATTCAAAGAATGTAAATATCCTGCTTGCTTGGCTGTTAGAAGGTTTATCACTCTATCTGAGTTATCCCTATCCTGCAATAGGCATAATTTTCTACCTCATGAATGCAATATAAGATTCCAAAGGGAATAATCTGAATAATGTAAAATGTAGCATATTATGCATATTTTTATTCAACAATTGAAACAGAGTTACATGTTTTGATCAGTGTATGGCAAACTACCACGACACCCTTATTTGCCAATCTCAATTTTTGAGCAACAAATTCATATACATTGATAGTTATATGCATGTATGATTTATCAAACATTTCTCAATTCTACTCAGTAACAGACAGTAAGCCATGATTCTCTGCATTATTTTCCCTTAAATAAAACTATAACTGATTATGATTTTTTTTTAAAATTTTTAAAACATTGTTCAATAAGTACACACTAATTTATTAATTGGAAAAAATCTTAAGAATATTTAATCTTTTAAGAATTTGTCCTATTTTATATTTGCAACAAGAAAGATATTTCAGTCACTGATTTTTCTGCTTATCTACTCTGCTCCTACCCTCAAAACGTCGCTACAGAGTACTGCACACCAAGACAACTAGACACAAGAACAGTTTTTTCCCGAACGCCATCACTCTACTAAACAAATAATTCCCTCAAAACTGTCAGACTTTCTACTAAATCTGCACTTCTATTCTACTAGTTTTTCTCATTATTCCTATCACCCATTTCCTCCCATGTTGACTGTATGACTGTAACTTGTTGCGTATATCCTAAGATTTTTATTAATATTGCTTCTTCATTGCTTATTTGACCCCTATGACAATCATTAAGTGTTGTATCACATGATTCTTGACAAATGTATATTTTATTTTATGTACGTTGAGAGCATATGCACCAAGACAAATTCCTTGTGTGTCCAATCACACTTGGCCAATAAAAATTCTATTCTATTCTATTCTATTCTATTATCTAAGGAACATGCTTTAATTTTAACACAAAACAAGCAAGCATATCATTTCAAATATTATCATTTCACCATGCTTTCTCCGCCACTAGAGAGTGCTCTTCAGTTCCTTAACAAGCTTGCAAAGGTAAGAAACTTTTCAGGGCCTTAAGCTTTCTGAGAATTCACTGTTCTCAAATAATCCTACAAAATCTTCTTAGATTTAGAAACCAACCAAATTATCAACAATATTACAATCATTCAGGATGAGATCTAGAAAAAAATCACTCACCATCGGGAGGGCCTTCATCATCTTTATCGTATGCTAGAGAGAGACTGTCAGGAGCATCAGGGAAAGACCATTCATTCTCTTCCCCATCTTCATCATCTCCTGCATATATAAAACATTATCAGTGATTAAAAGCAGAGACTGAAATTATGCAGACAGCAGAGTTTTACTAATTGGTTATTTTGGGATGGCAATCTCCAATAACTGAGAATTCTAGCATCATACCACCAGGACATGATAAGTGTCAAATTTAGGACAGATAGCATGACGGGCACCTTCAATTTCAAAATCAATAGGGGATTTCAGAAGCATAGATCATGAACTCACAAAATTGGGCAGAGCTTTCCCTTCTAATTAGTGCACAACAAATGTTCCAAAATTAAACTGGTATAGTTTTCAATGCCTTCAGTGAGGATAAAAAAATATTATATTTTAAAATCTTCCTAATTCAAAAAGGAAGTGGAAAAATAAAAGAGATGCATTAACTAGGTCAGGGGTCCCCAACCTTTTGGACCTCAGAGACCACCAAGGTCATACTTTTAAACCCTGCGGTCCACCAAATTCATAATCTTAAGTCCCACAGAGTAGATCACTAATATGATTTTTAAAAAGATAAATACTTTTGTAAAATAATGATCATAGAACTTCCATTTTATTAATATGAAATGCACCTAATTAACATAACAAAATCATAAATGCTTATTTATTCATAACAAAGTCCTTAAATATTGATTAATTGTAACAAAATCATGAAAGGTAATATAATTATTACAAAATAATTGAAGTTTATTTGACAGTGGTTTGTTGATGGTGTTGAGAAAGTCAGTCCCATATTCTAGAGCTCCACTTTCTTCCTTCCTCCCTGTCCTATCCTGTCCTGTCCTGCCCTCTCCTTCCTTCTTCCTGGACTGTATTAATTGCTGTTAGCCATATTTGGCCCAGAGGCCAAGCTTTCTCCATGCATCACCAAAAATTTTTTGCAGACCACCGGTGGTCCACAGGCCACAGTTTGGTGACCTGTGCATTAGATGGTTGAAATGTAACAATAAGTTGGATTTCTATCTTTTAAAAAAGAACCGTGTTGGAGAAGGACATCCTGTCTGATCCACTTGGTTATTATTTGAAGATGGAAGGCTTGGAAAACACAGAAATTCAAAGATCAAAAACCTGAGTACTGTATATGCTCCCTTCAGTTATTTCCAATACTGAAAGCCCTATTTTGCAATTATAATTCCTCAACACCCCAAATTTTCAAAGCAAGGATTTTACAAGACTATTAGCATTAGTCCTCAAAATACTCAGGCTGAAAAATGAAAATAACAATGAACAAGCTGCAAACTAAGTACAAATCCTGCTTAACATACTGGCCTTTTAAGGGAACAGCAATAAACCAAGGACTTCAGGTGTAATATTAACTTATCATGAACAATACTGGATTATTTAGTCAGTCCCTTTGACCGAATAAATAATGCCAAAGAAAGCAAAAGCATTATCACACTTTTTTTTAATTTTATTATTTATTTAGTTCGTCAAAATGTAAGAGAAAACAGAAATAAGTGTAGACATGGACATGAACACAGAAAATGGGTATAAATAAATGGGGACAGTAGGACAGGGACAGTAGGCATGCTTGTGCACTTATGCACACCCCTTACAGACCTCATAGGAATAGGTCCATATTAAACAGTTTAAGATTAAAGTTTTGGGGGTTTGAAGAAGTAATAACAACATCAGGTAGTGCATTCCAGGTATTGACCACTTTGTTGCTGAAGTTGTATTTTCTGCAATCAAATTTGGAGTGGTTTACCTTGAGTTTGTATCTATTGTTTGCCCATATATTATTGCAGTTGAAGCTGTAGTAGTCACTGACAGGTAGGACATTGTAGCAGACAATTTTGTGTACTAAGCTTGGGTAAGACTGCAGGCGGAGTAGTTTTAGGCTGTCCAATTCCAAAATTTCAAGCCTGGTGGCATTAGATATTCTATTCTATTGTGAGCAGAGGAATGGAGTACCGTACTCTTCTAGTGAAATACCTCTGCACTCACTCAATTGTATTAATGTCCAATATATAATTTGACTTTCACAGCTGAACTAAGCCATTTGATTGAATTCATAGAGGTGCAGGTTTGAATTAAAATATTTAACCTACCATATAGGTTTGGAGCAGCTAATCATTCAACTAATATTGTATAGAACAAGTCCCTTAAAAAGCAACTGTGTCCTTCTGTATCAACAATTTCTAAAATATACTTTTCTCAATTACTATACCATATCCAATTGAAAAATAATAATTGCAATGCAATGTCTATTATGAATTTAAGAAGAGAGAGGAAAGGAAAAATATTTTATTAGCCTAAGAAGTAGATACTTGCTGATGTGATACCTGATTTAAGAATTCCCTCCTCCGCCCAGCACAATGGGGCACACCACATGGTCGCACCATTTATAATTTCACTAGTATAGTTTTTTGAATTAAGCATTCAATAAATCAAAAAGTATTTATATGTGTGTGATATGATGTTCTGTCGAGTGACAACAATGCAATCTATTGTAATGCCACTCCGTTCAGCGCTTTTGCCATAACCACTATCATATGAATAGCTTCCAAAAGCTGTACCATTTGTATGTTATCTTCTTATTATCCGAACCAAGAGATTAAAACAAGGAAATGTAATAACCACTGATTTCTGATAAGTGATTAAATTCCTTCCTTAAAAAATGATACAAATAATGAAATATATCACAACCAAAGTCATGATAAATAAAAAACGAACTGGCTAGTATATGAAGAATATATCCAAAGGAATTCTAGCAAAAGAGCTACAGATAGTTCTTGCAGTATAACTACAATTGGAATCAGAATTACTGTCACTAAACAAGATAGTTAAGGGAGTTATGCCCTATAACCATTTTTGGCCTAGTTGTTAAGTGAATAAGCGCAGCTATTGAGTGAATGATGCAGTCATTAGCAAACCTCATTTCCTCAACTAACTTTGTTTGTTGGAAGCTGGCTGGGAAGGTTGCAAATGGTGGTCACATAATCCCAGACTGCTGCAATCATTGCAGATAAATGTCATTTGCAAGTATCTGAGTTTTCATCACATGACCATGAGGATGGTGCAATAGTAATAAGATTGAGGACTGCACATTTTTCAATACAACTGTAATTCAAACAGTCGCTAAATTGATGGCTGTAATACAAGAATTAGCTATAACTTGTTCTTCACAAATTTTCTTCAGAAAGCATTGGTCCTATGTATATAATTTCACAGAATTCAGATAATACTAGTCAATGTCTATAGCTGTGCCGATCTTGCATACTATGTGTCTTTCAGTCTTATGACCCAAAAGTTTCTTTTTTATCTAAAATGGCCTAACTGAATCATACTGCAAAAAAACAATGTTTTATGTTATGTTTTCAATGTTATGTCATCAGCATAGCCTTCCTAGGTCTTTGCTACCCTCTTTCCTTCACGTTTTGCAGGAATATTGATGAAGACAGTATTGATGAAGACAATGAAGACAATACACCTTACTCCACCAGACTTGAAATACTGCGATCAGGCAATTTACAATTACGTTGCCTCCGATCTGATCTAATAAAATCATACATCAAAATGTCCTTCCTGTTAGCGACTACTTCACCTTCAACCACAACAACACACGAGCACGTAATAGATTCAAACTTAATGTAAACCTCTCCGAGCTAGATTGCAGAAAATACGACTTCAGCAATAGAGTGATCAACGCCTAGGGGAAGAGCCTTCTCTGTGGCTGCGCCAGCCCTTTGGAACAAGCTCCCCTTAGAGATTCATACTGTCCCCACTCTCCCTGCCTTCCGCAAAGCTTTGAAGACCCACCTCTGCCCGCAGGCTTGGGGCCATTGAAACTTTCACATCATGCCCCACCTAATGAATAAATGTTGGATGTGTGACGTGTGAACTTGTTTTAGTTTTAATTGTGGGGTTTTTAGAATACAGTTTTTATGTAGATTTCTAATATGTTGTAAGACGCCCTGGGTCATAAAAATTAAAAAATTAAAAAGTAAAAGTAAATAAAATGAAATAAATGCTACAACTTGTAGATTGCATAACTGCAGCCACAGACACATCATCACAGGAGGCTCTCAGATTTGGAAATGCTGCATGCACTACAAGAAATAAACTGGTTTAGGCCAGGGGTTGGCAAAGTGCAGCTCCCGAGCCACATGTGGCTCTTAGACCCCTATAGTGTGGCTCTTCCAGGTGGTATTTTCACACCCAGTTTAGGAACTGCTTGGTGAAATCGCTTGAAACTGCTTGATTCACCTCGAAAATCAAGCCAAAAATCCATTAGAGTTTAAGTGATTCAAAGTCTCAGAGGTTCCATGGAGACAGGATTGGTGTGATAGAACCAGTCATTTCCTTCCATTTATATGACAGCAGAAGGAATTTGCTTTAAAATGCTAGCTCAGAAGAAAGATGTGGGGGGGGGGAGCTTCATTGCATTCTGCCTTCCGAGGACACTTTGAAAGTCGCCAGGTGGGAAAAGTGACCCGTAGCAAGGGAGTTGGTTGCCAAGTGTTTTGAACACCTCCTTGTGTGCAAAAGTCCAAATCCCTGGGATATAGTGCCTCGCAGGATCAGCCTTAGAATTAAAGTGGAGATTTAAGTTGCGGTTACCCAGTACGTGTCGCCTGGGCTGAAAGTCCAGCTTTGTTTGGTTAGAATTGATTTCCATAGGGCAGTGTTTCCCAACCTTTTTTGAGCTGCGGCACATTTTTCATATTTTCAAAATCCTGGGGAACATTGAGCGGGGGGAGCTAAAAATATGTTTGGACAAAAAGAACATCTCTTCCTCCCTTTCTCTCTATTTATCTCTCCCTCCCTCTTTCTCTTCCTTCCGTTCTTTCTCCATCCCTCTTTCTTTCTCTCTTCCTTTCTTCCTCTCTTTCTCCCTCCCTCCTTCCCTCCTTCTATGTCTTTCTCTCTCCCTCCTTCTCCCCTCTCTTGCTCTCTCTCTCTTGCTTTCTTTCTCTCTCTCTTTCTCTCTCTGTCTCTTGCTATCTATTTCTTTCTCTTTCTTTCTCTCTGTCTCTCTTGCTATCTCTCTCTTTCTCTCTCTCTTGCTATCTATTTCTTTCTCTCTCTCTCTCTCTCTTGCTATCTCTCTTTCTCTCTCTCTCTGTCTCTCTTGCTATCTCCCTCTTTCTCTCTCTCCCTTTCTCTTGCTATCTCTTTCTCTCTCTGTCTCTCTTGCTATTTCTCTCTCGCTATTTCTCTCTTTCTCTCTCTGTCTCTCTTGCTATCTCTCTCTTTCTCTCTGTCTCTTTCTCTCTTGCTATCTCTCTTGCTATCTTTCTCTCTCTCTCTCTCTTGCTATCTCTCCCTTTCTCTCTTGCTATCTTTCTCTCTCCCTCTCTCTCTCTCTCTTGCTATCTCTCATTCTTTCTCTCTCTCTCTGTCTCTCTTGCTATCTCTCTTTCTCTCTGTGTGTCTCTCTCTCTCGTTACACCACGCCGACATCGGGCAGTAGCCAGGGGTGGCGGCAGAGCGGTTGACTGGGAGCGGGAGCCCTGACGGCGGCAGTTGGACGTGCTGCTGGATGCCGTATATGCTGGTGCTGTGCTGGGCATGGGCGTGGGGCTGGCACCTCCGGCCCAGCCAGCGAGCCAGTGCCAGCCCCGCAGCGCAGCATCCAGCAGCACGTCCAACCGCCACCGTTGGTGCCTCCACCTTGGAGCTCCCTCTCGCCGCCTCCATCCTCCGGTGACTGCCGGGGCCACTGCAGCCGGCAGCCTCCCGTTCCTGCTGCCATTGCCCTCCCGCTGGGCCCGAAAGGACATTTGTTGCCGCCCCCGCCAGGAAAGCTCCAGGTGGGCGCAAAGAATAAAGCTCAGCTTCCGGTCTCGGAAGCTGAGCTTCACGGCACACCTGACCATGTCTTGCGGCACACCGGTTGAAAAACACTGCCATAGGGGAGCAGCAGCCTTCACTTTCTGCATTGATACTTGCCTATTTCCCTCCCCCGCCCCCTGTTTTTCCTGGGAACTAAGTATGGACATGCTTAGTAAACATTAAGTCCAGGAAGTTTAATTTGGTGGATCTACTGGGATTGCTGCCTGGATTTGTGTGCCTAGCGGTAGAATAATACAGCTAAAAAGGTGTGGGAGGGGTTGAAGTTAACGGGAATGGAAGGTTTGGGGGGGCAAAATATCTCGAACAAGCATTTTACCCCTCTCGTCTGAGGGTGATGCAGATACGATCAGCCTCTGACACGAGCTATTGGGTGAAGTCTGTGGGATAGAAATGTTCTAGTTTTCAACCAGAATGAATGGCCTCAGAGGTACCTTGCAAAGATGTTTCCTTTGGTGAAAGTTGCATGTGGATTTCTGATGTTATTAGAAAACTTTATCTGCATGCTGGTATGCTACCTGGGGATGGAGGAAAAGAGGCAAACTCAGAAGGCAGCAGCCATCAGATTTCCTCTTCTTCCAGATGGCTTTTATGATTTGTGGACTTCAACTCGACTACTGTAACGCTCAACTACTGTAACGCTCTCTACATGGGGCTACCTTTGAAAAGTGTTCGGAAACTTCAGATCGTGCAGAATGCAGCTGCGAGAGCAATTATGGGCTTCTCTAAGTATGCCCATATTACTCCAACACTCCGCAGTCTGCATTGGTTGCCGATCAGTTTCCGGTCTCAATTCAAAGTGTTGGTTATGGCCTATAAAGCCCTTCATGGCATCGGACCAGAATACCTTCGGGACCGCCTTCTGCCGCACGAATCCCAGCGACCGGTTTGGTCCCACAGAGTTGGCCTTCTTTGGGTCCCGTCGACTAAACAATGTCGTCTGGCGGGACCCAGGGGAAGAGCCTTCTCTGTGGTGGCTCCAACCCTCTGGAACCAGCTCCCCCGAGATTAGGATTGCCCCCACCCTCCTTGCCTTTCGCAAACTCCTTAAAACCCACCTCTGCCGTCAGGCATGGGGGAACTGAAACATCTCCCCCTTGCCCATGTTGTTCTGGTGTTTGATTGATTGTGTGCTTGTTTTTATATATTCTGGGGTTGTTTGTATGAATTTTTTAGCCTAAAATTGTAATTGGATTGGTGGGTATTGGATTTGTCATTATGTACTGTTTTGCCATTGTTGTGAGCCACCCCGAGTCTGCGGAGAGGGGCGGCATATAAATCCAATAAATCTAATCTAATCTAATCTAATCTAACTGCTAGAATTTCTGAGCCAATAGTGCTAGCTCAAGAATTCTGGGAGTTGAAGTCCACAAGTCATAAAAGAGCCATCTTTCCTCACCCCTGTTCCAGAGGAATTGAAGATAGGCAGAGTTTTAGAATAGATGTTGAAAGAAGGAAACCAGGCTGTTTTGGAACATCCAAAGCTCAGGACTTAATTTTTGGTTAGAGAATACAGCTTTGCCAGGTTTAGGCTGGATGTCAGATTCTCTACCCCCCCCCCACCCTCCCCTTCATTCTGGTTGTTGCTATTAACCTCTGTACCACAAAAGTTTCAGGTTTTACACAGGAGGGCTCATCTGTTTTAACAAAACTTGGTTGCAGAAGGTCGGGTTTCAGTCAGCTTGGTGACCTGATTGTTCTTAAGAGGTTCTTTCAGTCTGTAGTTAATTAAATTCCCCTCACAAGTCTTGTGCAGAGGTTTAAAGGAGGGACATTGAGAGGCATGGCTGTGTTCAGCTGAAGTTCAAAACAAAGTGCTTTGTGCACATAGTATCAACACAGAACCTTCTCTGTTATCTGAAAAATATATCTTATAAAAGTAAATCAGCATACAGTTTAACAAAATGGTTGAGAAACGGTGGTGGGTTGGCATGATTCCAATCTGCCTATTAGCCTAACTGTTGAATGTTTCCTGGGCTTATATCAGTGGTGGATTCCTACCAGTGCAGTCCAGAGTGCCGCATTCGTAGGAACCCACTGATGATGCAATCTTCGCCAATTTTTTCCCCGGCATCTTCGTGTCAGAAGAAGCCCGCCCACCTGCCCTCATCTTAATGCCGACCTTTATTCTTCGCTCAGAGTACAACTGAGAAGCTCCTTCTGAGGAATGCTGGGGGAAAATAGCCGAAAATTACATCATCAGTTGGTTCCTACCTGTTCAGCACTATGGACCTCACCAGTAGGAACCCACCACTGGCTCATATGGGTACTCATGTCTCTTGCTTCCTAGAGAGGAGGTTGGGAAGGGAATACAGTGTTCCCTCGATTTTCGCGGGTTCGAACTTCGTGAAACGTCTATACCACGGTTTTTCAAAAATATCAATTAAAAAATACTTTGCGGTTTTTTTGCCTATACCACGGTTTTTCCCGCCCGATGACGTCATATGTCATTACCAAACTTTCGTCTGCCTTTAAAAAACATTTTTTAAAATAAACTTTAATAAATAAACATGGTGAGTAATAATCTAAATGGTTGCTAAGGGAATGGGAAATGGTAATTTAGGGGTTTAAAATGTTAAGGGAAGGCTTAGGATACTGTTCATAGCCAAAAATAGTGTATTTACTTCCACATCTCTACTTCACGGAAATTCGACTTTCGCGAGCGGTCTCAGAACGCATCCCCCGCGAAAATCAAGGTAGTTGGGGAGGAAATTTCTGTGGTTATTCAGAACAGATGTTCTATATCTGGGGACAAAAAATTAGACAAACTTAAATGGTGAAATGTTTGTGGCCTTTTTGGGTGAGATGAGTTGGCCATGCCCACCCCGGTTTTGTGGCTCCCAGTGATTTGTTGTTTTTTTTGTGGGAAACAGGTTCAAATGGCTCTTTGAATGTTCAGGTTTGCCGACCCCTGGTTTAGGCCCAAGCACAAGCATTTACAAAAATGCCTAATGTTGCACAATTTGGGTCATTAAAAGATACTTGTGGGTCTTCTCCAGATATGTTTGACAAAAATGAATTCAGCAGTTTCCACAGTGGGGTCCACCCAGTGGACTAAATTATCAACCTATGGGAGGAGAATTTGATTCCTAACTATTTTTCTAAGGATTTCAATTTTTCCTTATCAGTGCTTTGCATTCATTTGTTGTATTATTTAACTACTGTTATAATTGATTTTTAACATAATTAAAATTTGACCTATAAAGCACTGCATGGCATCGGGCCAGATTACTTGCAGGACCACCTTCTGCCTTATGAGTCCCAGTGACCAGTTTAAAATCCATGAGTGGGAGCAGTTAAATCCAGGGTACTGTAGGTGGAACAGACTCTTTGGACAACTGAGAATGTCTCAGTTAAGGCAAACATCCAGTTTATAGTATTTCATAAATGGTGATGGTAAAGACCATGTTGCTGCTCTGCAAAATTCTTCAATGGATGCTTGCGTGGCCCACAAAGCCAAAGTGGATGCACTTCTGCTGGCGTGAGTAGTCAAGCAAACCAGCATGGTTTGGCCTGACATTCATAAGATGTGGCAATTCATGTCTTTAGCAAACTGCCTATCATCGAGGAGGATACTTTCTGCCCCATAGATGTAGGCTGAAATGAGACAAATAATGCCTCAGTCTTTCTAAATGTCCTTTTTAGATATATTTGGAGAGCCGCCTTAATATGTAACTTCTAACATTGGATAGGGAGTCCTTGCTCACGGTTACTCATGCTCTTATCACCTCAAGATTCAACTACTACAATGCTCTCTACATGGGGCTACTTTTGAAGAGTGTTTGGAAACTTCAAATCGTGCAGAATGCAGCCGCGCAAGTGGTCATGGGTCTCCCCAGATACACCCATGTCTCTCTAACACTCCATGGTCTGCACTGGTTGCCGATTGGTTTCTGGACACAATTCAAAGTGTTGGTAATGACTTATAAAGCCCTACATGGCATCCAACCAGACTACTTACGGGACCACCTTCTGCCTTATAAATCCCTGCAGCTGATTAGGTCCCACAGAGTTGGCCTTCTCCAGGTCCTGTCAACCAGACAATGTCATGTGGCGGGGCCTAGGGGAAGAGCCTTCTCTGTAGGGGTCCTGACCCTCTGGAACCAGCTTCCCCCAGAGATTCATACTGCCCCCACCCTCCTTGCCTTCCGCAAGAGTCTTAAGACTCATCTATGTCGCTGGGGTTGGGGCAATTAGACCTTGCCCCTCTGACCAATAAATGTGATGTATGGTATGATTGGATTGGATTGTCTGACTGAGTGTTATATAGGGTTTTTAATTGTACTTTTTAATATATTAGATTTGTTCTACATGCTTTGTTTTATACTTATTCTGTGAGCCTCCCCGAGTTTTCGGAGAGGGGCGGCATACAAATCTAATGAATTGAATTGAATTGAATTATGCCACTGATGTTCCAATCAACGTTTGGGATTGGGGCAAAAATCCGGCATGATTAATCTCCTGGGCTTGATCGGAAGGAAGGAGGATTCAGATGGAGGACAACTGTATTGTTGTGGAAGCTTCACAAATCCTGGTGGTCCGAGAGGGCCATCAATTTCAATATCCTTCTGGACGAAGTGACAGTGACCAGAAAGGCAGTTTTCAAAGACAGATACCAGAGATTTTGTATCTCAGAGGTTCGAAAGGAGAAGAGGTTAGTGTCTGAAGTACCAAGGCAAGATACCAGAAGGGGTAGCAATGAACTATCTGAGGCTTCAAATTAGTAGTCCCTTCTCTTGTGAGTGCTCCTTTTCCACCTCAGGTCATGTCTGATTCTGAAGAGGATGAGCCAGGCCCCTCTGGGTACCCTGGGCAGGAGGGCTGCCAGAGGAAGCTGAGAGCGAGAGTGAGGCAGAAAGTGACTTGGGAGAGCCTGAGGGTACTGATGTGACATTGGGAGATTGGTCTCAGTCAGACAGTGAAGAAGATATTATTTATTAGACTTGTATACCGCCCCTCTCCGAGGACCCGGAGCAGTAGAAAACAATTGGATAAATTCTCACTATAGAAGAATGGCCAGAAGGTGAGAGGAGATCCAAAGTAAAAGGTATTAATGCATAGCCTTAGTTCTTTGACGTGATGTCACTTCCAGGCAATATAAAGGAATGGGGTTGTGGGTAATAGGGCGTGGAACCTCAATGTTCATTGTATGGAAGAGACGAGAAACTGGGATGTGCTTGAAAAGAAGTTCTAAAATCAAGGTTTTTTACCTCAAAAGACAATCTGTACTGTATTTCTGTGCTAGGAAAAGTTGTCAGTGAACTAATGCATATGTTTTGAGTAATTGAATGGGTGTTACGTAAGGAATGTAGATAAAGACTGAGTTTGGCGCCCTTCCCGGATCCAGATCAAAGCTGATTCTAAATGAGATAGAATCTGCTCCTATGCAACTTTTAACCCTGCGTTTACATTCATGTATTTTGCTTAGGTTTTTAATAAAGAGCGAGTTTTATTAATAAGAGGTGGTTTTCTGGAGCTTGGAATTCATTAGATTCCTGCAAAACAGAACACCTTCCAGAAACCACGGACCTACGGGTAATGAGACAGGGATTGTAGATTATCAATATAAATGGCAGTCAATAAAACCATCATCTGCCTGCATAGCGTATTGGGCTCTAAATCCTGAACAAACCCTTCCTACAGGAACTCTAGCACCTGGCGGATCGAGACGGCAAAAGGATTAAAGCCAGATTTTGATCACAATTTGCAATAGGCCCTCCTCAATGCATCTTAAATGCGGTTCATGGATGCCCGCCTGCTACAGGAAATCCCCTCCAAGTGCCATATAGCTAGTTGTAGCCACTGGGGCTCTGAAAGGAATAGAGCCCCTTGACAGAGGGAAATCCTGTGGTCAGGAATCCTCCAAGGGGACGATACCGATAGGCCCACCAGATCCGCAAACCAAGGGCATCAGGACCATTGGGGTGCAATGAGGAGAATCCTCACCCTCTCTATTAGGATCTTTTGAACCACCATCTGGATGAGTAGAAGAGGGAGAAATGCATATAGCAGCCTGGAGGCCAGGGACTACAGATTGCATTGGTCCATTCCATGCTGGGCATGGGAAATCTGGCAAAGACCCTCGGCAGATGAGTGTTAGCCTTAGTTGCAAAAAAGGTCCACTATGGGCTGGCCAAATATCTGGACTAATGATTGAAATAGATCTGGAGTTGTCTATGGTGGACCTATTTAACCAGACTGCCTGCACATTCGATATTCCATATATCTGTTCCACCCAAATCGACTGTAAATTCTGCCCTGACCATAGTCTCTTTGCCTCCTTCATGAGCTGATGGGACCTGGTGCCCCCTTGATGATTAATATGGGCCAAAGTGGCCACATTGCCCACCAAGACTAGCACATGGGAATTCCATATCAAGTGTTGGAAATGTTTAGTGCCAGAAATATAGCCCAAAGCTTGAAGAGGTTGATGTTGACCTTGGGCAAGTCCAATTGGGACCAACGACCCTGAATCACTTGATTTAATACGTGGGCTTCTCACCCGTACAGACGTGCATCCATTTTGTTGGTTGTTCTGGTGGGTTCTGTGAACAAAGAGCCCTTCATAACTGCCTCAGATGTCCACCAACACAATGATTAATGGACTGCTGGTGGCACTATTATTTTGGATCTGGAGTGGTGGTTCGCATTTGCTAGTGTGGTAAGAGTCACCATTGGGAAAAAAGAGACAATGGAACTCTCCGACATCAGCACACCTATTGCACCAGAAATGCAATGCTGGCTCATCTGTCAGGAGACAGCAAAACCTCACATGTTGTGGTGTCGATGGTAACTCCAAGGTGGAAGAAGGTGGTGGTAGGTGTGAGGTTGCTTTTTGCATGGTTGACTGAGATGCTGTGAGCTTGTAGAATGAATGTTGTGGAAACCAGGTCTTTGCTTGCTCGAAGGACAGAGGTTAACTGGATGAGAATATCTTCTAAATAACATTGAATTCTTATAGGACTTGCCCTGAGATATGCTGCCGCCACCACCACAATTTTCATAAATGTTATGGGTGCTGATAAGAGGCCAAACGGCATGGCACAGTACTGACAATGGTGCCCTGACACACAGAAGCACAGGAATTGTCTTTGTGACAGTCACACCAGCTGTCTACAGATCTATGAAGGTTAGCCAATATGGCCATGCACCCAGGATGGAACTGAAGCACCTGTAAGTTATGTGGCTGTTGAACCGCTTCAGATCTAACATGGCTCTCCAACCCCCACGAGCCCTTGGGGACTAAGAATATGATTGAGTAAAAACCTAGACCCTCCTGGTCCAAGGGAACTGTTTCTATTGCTGAAATGTCCAACAGGTGTTGAATCTCTGCTTCTAAATTCTGGAACCCCCTCTTGCCAGGTTACTATGGGTGTTTTGGCCATCTCCAGCTGATGCTAGGCTTTGGCAAATTCCTTTTCAAGACCCCTAAGGCGGCACTCAGAATCCTTAAGGTCAGCTGAGGAGGCTGTACTGGTACTTGATTTCTTGGCTTTAGATTGTTCCGGGGCACTTTTAGAAGGAAGTTCCTTGGATGACTCTAAAGTGTGCAATAGGGTTGATATTCCTGGAGGCGTCGGCAATATGGTAAATGATTTAGCTTTACTAGATAAATGGTCAAAGCAATGGAAACTGCAGTTTAATGTTTCCAAATGTAAAATAATGCACTTGGGGAAAAGGAATCCTCAATCTGACTATTGTATTGGCAGTTCTGTGTTAGCAAATACTTCAAAAGAAAAGGATTTAGGCGTAGTGATTTCTGACAGTCTCAAAATGGGTGAACAGTGCAGTCAGGCAGTAGGGAAAGCAAGTAGGATGCTTGGCTGCATAGCTAGAGGTATAACAAGCAGGAAGAGGGAGATTATGATCCCGCTATATAGAATGCTGGTGAGACCACATTTGGAATACTGTGTTCAGTTCTGGAGACCTCACCTACAAAAAGATATTGACAAAATTGAACGGGTCCAAAGACGGGCTACAAGAATGGTGGAAGGTCTTAAGTATAAAACGTATCAGGAAAGACTTAATGAACTCAATCTGTATAGTCTGGAGGACAGAAGGAAAAGGGGGGACATGATCGAAACATTTAAATATATTAAAGGGTTAAATAAGGTCCAGGAGGGAAGTGTTTTTAATAGGAAAGTGAACACAAGAACAAGGGGACACAATCTGAGGTTAGTTGGGGGAAAGATCAAAAGCAACATGAGAAAATATTATTTTACTGAAAGAGTAGTAGATCCTTGGAACAAACTTCCAGCAGACGTGGTAGATAAATCCACAGTAACTGAATTTAAACATGCCTGGGATAAACATATATCCATCCTAAGATAAAATACAGAAAATAGTATAAGGGCAGACTAGATGGACCATGGGGTCTTTTTCTGCCGCCAGACTTCTATGTTTCTATGTTTCTATGATTATCTCACCACCAGCATAAGTAGATGCCATCTCTACTGTAGATGTAGATGATCTAGACCAGTGATTTTCAACCTTTTTTGAGCCGTGGCACAGTTTTTACATTTATGAAACCCTGGGGCACATTGAGCGGGGTGGGGGGCTAAAAAAAGTTTGGACAAAAAAAATATCTCTCTTCCTCCCTTTCGCTCTATTTCTCTCTCCCTCTTTCTCTCCCTTCCTTCCTCTTTCTTTCTCTCTCCATCCCTCTTTCTCTTCCTTCCTCTCTTTTTTTGCTCTCTTTCTGTCTCCGTCCCTACCTCCTTCTATTTCTTTCTCTCTCTCTCCTTCCCTCCCCCCCTCTCTCTCTTGCTTTCTTTCTCTCTTTCTCTCTCTCTTGCTTTCTTTCTCTTGTTCTCTTTCTCTCTCTCTTTCTTTCTTTCTCTCTCTCTTGTTCTTTCTCTCTCTCTCTCTCTTTCTCTCTCTTGCTTTCTTTCTCTTTCTTTCTCTCTCTGAGCTTTGCGGCACACCTGACCATATCTCACGGCACACTAGTGTGCCACGGCACACTGGTTGAAAAACACTGATCTAGACGCAATGAGGATCTTCATTATGGATGAATCCAAACATGGAGAGGATTGTGGTTTGCACCCACACCGATGTTGGCACCTGAGCCAAGATGTTCTACTGCAACTTTCAAATGGAGCAATATCCCTGAGATATTAACTCCTGTATCTCAGTTCAAAACTGGAGAGATAGGCAAATGGGAATATTACCCCTTAGGGTAAGGACTCTTGAAGAGCCTTGTAAAGGCTGTTTGAAAATATAAAAGGTGGTGGTTGTCATCCAGAGCCCCAGGGACCTACACACTCACCACTACCAATAGGTCTCCTTTGGGAAGAATGAGGTTTGTAGAGTTTAGCTGCTGCTGCTGCAAGAGCCACTATTCCAAGGAGAAAAAAAACGGTGCCTACTATAGCGAGACTCCTCACCTTGCTCTAGTAGCCAGCAGACATAAATTTAAAGGTTGCAGCTTGCAACCGCCAGGCCATTTTATTTTGGCGTGAAAATTGGGCTCACAAAATAGCGGCCACCATATGAGCCGATACACTCAGCAGCTCCGCTAGAAAAATTAAGTCTGGGAGATTTTCTCTGTCAGCGCTAAACAGCTGAACTATTAAAGAGTATTACTCCTTCGGCTGGCTTATCCAAACCTGGAGTATAGCTCATGGAGAGCAGGGACTTCAGCACTTACTGTCGCTCAACTGGTCTGCTCGTCACTGCTGGTAATAAAAATGACAGGGAAGCAAGCCGCTCCCAACGCTTCACAGCTGACTGTAAAAAGCAGAGTATACAACTGCTCTCTTTATCTCTCACCCTTTTTACCGACATTAAGAGTCCAAGCACTTTTGTCTGTTGTTAAAGAACTGAGGATAAGAAATTATATGTCCCTTTATCTCAACTGAGTTTAAAGAACTGACCCAAACCAGAACCCATGGAACAGAGGAGAATTGACTAGATCTATTTTTAACTCAGTCCCCTAGCAATGACAGAAATTAATGTCTCATGCTTGGACTCTCTAAGTAGCGCATAGGAGAATTTAAACATTATCTCCTATCGCAGCTCAATTTTATTTAGAAAGAGTTCTCTCAGCAGGAGAACTTCCAATAGTGTGAACTCCTATCTTTGGGATCAATCAGCACATTTTTTCTATGCATCCTTTGCATATTTTACGACATGTCATAAATTGTAAAAAAATTTATAGAGGTATAAGCCAGCAGGCTGTCTGCCAGTTATTCTTAGTGCATTTTGTCATCACTACAAAGAGGCCTGACTCTTGGTTTGGGAACCCTTGGCAACAAGTCATTTCAAGAATATTTCTGCACTACAGAGTCACAAAAATTTACCCATCTGGGACAACAACATTCCAAGAAACTATGGTAGTTCTAGAGTTTATAATGAAAAGCTGTGTGTGTGGGCCACCTGCTTGACTTTTTGCCATGCCCCTAGATGGTGCTCATTTGGAAGCAATGCAGTAAATGTAAAAAGTGACTAGTTCTGGCCACCTGGTGCTTCTTGGAATACTCAGCCAAAAAAATTAATTAAACAAATCTCAGGGCAGGCAGCAGGGATTGTTCCTGCTAAGGCATCAGAGACTTGGCATTTGCTCAAAGATGTAAGTTTCCAATTTTGGCAAGGGGGTACAAAAAAAATCCCCTTCAGGCAGATTAAATACTTGCATCATTCTGTTTTGTAAAACAGTCATAAATATGCTGTTTTATAATCTGAGATGCCTATCCACCATATATCTATGGTGGATAGTGCCACCATTGTGCAATCATTGCATGTGATTTCTCTTAAAGCATTCAGCTTTTGTTAAAACTGGGGAACTTGTGAAATCATAAATGCTTAGAATTATTTGTCAAGGTTCCAGATGTTTGTTTGTTTTTTTGTTTGTTTGTTTGTTTGTTTGTTTGTTTGTTCGTTCGTTCGTTTGTTCATTCATTCATTTATTAGATTTGTATGCCGCCCCTCTCCGTAGATTCGGGGCGGCTCACAACAATAACAAGAACAATGTAAAAAACAAATCTAATAATTTAAAAAACACTAAAAACCCCATTATTAAAAGCAAACACACACACAAACATTCCATGTATAAACTGTATAAGCCCGGGGGAGATGTGTCCGTTCCCCCATGCCTGACGGCAGAGATGGGTCTTAAGAACTTTACGAAAGGCAAGGAGGGTGGGGGCAGTTCTAATCTCCGGGGGGAGCTGGTTCCAGAGGGTCGGGGCCGCCACAGAGAAGGCTCTTCTCCTGGGTCCCGCTAAACGACATTTATATTTACAATGGTCTAAGAACAGTTTTTATTTCATATACAATCCCCCCAACAATATCCTGAACTAACAGGAGGTGAACAAATGATGAAAGCTTATTCTGTGTTTACATTTAAAAAAAATTTTTTTTTTCTATTCTATTATTCTGTTCAATTTTCCAGGGGATTTTCATCTTCAATTCAGAGTGGTCTTCATTTCAGAAACCTGGATCAAGCCTAGATGCCTACACAGAAGCTTTACATTAAGTGAAAGGATGATACTAAATATTATATTTTGTTTTATGTTTGGTATGAATGTGTTGTTTGGTTTTTTAAATAATGATAGGGTTTTATATGTTTTTTTTAATATTAGATTTGTTCTACTATAATATTGTTTTTATTATTGCTGTCAGCCGCCCCGAGTCTTCGGAGAGGGGCAGCATACAAATCTAATAAATAATAATAATAATAATAATAATAATAATAATAATAATTATTATTATTATTATTATTATTATTATTATTATTATTATTATTATTATTATTATTATATGTTGGGAACAATAGTAGCAGAGGCCAGGGGAATGTAGACATCTAGAGAGTTAAAGAATGTTGAACAAAACGTTCCTTTTTTAGAGTGGGTGAGTCTTTTATTGAATTTAGATCAAGGTAAATAATAGGGACTACATATAACATTTCTGAAGAGAAAAAGGTCACAGTGGTTGGCTAGTAATCCAAAGGGGGGCTTTTTCACATACAAGCAGAACCAGGGTTTGCTGTTTTATTTGTTTTGGGGGAACCAATTCTGGGTGACATGAGTTATAAAGTTAATTTAACAGCTTGTGGATATACAGGTAGTACTCAATTCATTTAGTGACCATTCAAAATCACAACAGCACTATCATGAAATATTGAGAAACCATGCAACCAATCTGCAGTCCTTTTGACTGTGGTTGACACTCTACCTATGAGTGTCACAAAACAAATTGATTTACTGTATTTTGGAATATAAGATGCATCCTTTTCTCCAAAAAAAGAAAGGGAAAATTTGGGTGCATCTTAGACTTATGTAGCCCTGCCTAGCCTCTCAAAGGAAGGTTTCAGAGGCTGAAAAAAGCCTCTGAAACAGAGCTTCAAAAAAAGCCTCTGAAATGGACATTCAGAGGCAGGAAAAAAAACAAGGCATGAAGCTCATAACCAATGAACCTGTTGCTAAAATTCACCTCTCTAGGAACAGCTGACTGGGTATATTCTGGGAGGCCAATCCACCCACCAATCAGCTTTTTTCTTATTTTCCTCCCAAAAAACTAAGGTGCATCTTCTACTCTGGTGCATCTTATAGTCCAAAAAATACTGTATTTTATAAAACTGTCAATCACATTTGTGATGGGTTTAATTGTATATGCTATTTTAAATGTAGGTATTATCTAATTCTGATTTTTATCAGAAACACTATTTCTGAATATTGTGGGGAGAATATTGGAATATTGTACAACATATTCAAGATTTACCTTAGAGATAAGATAAAAGAGACTACCTGATTTTTGTGGATCTAGACTATGATATGCTCTAACCCAGACTTTTTTTATAGTCCACGAGCTGCAATCAGCCTTTTGGCTGTCTCTATCTAGCCTGTGGCAGTACCTGTGGCAGTGGCAGAATAGGGTGGCAGTAGGGGGAGAGGAGAGGCACGAGGGGTAGTGGAGGATGGGGCAATGGTCTTCTACAACAGTCCCTGTTTCTCATGTGGTCCCTTGAGAAAATTAATTGCCAACCCCTTCTCTTGCCACTTCAAACATGCAGTAGAAACAGAATAACACTATTGCACTTTTTTTTTAAAAAAAAGATTGACTAGTCTAGCAGTTTTCAAAAAGCACTGTTTTAAAAGCGATGAATGCTTCCATGTATTTGGTCAGTGATATCACTGCATCAAGTAACTTAAAATACAAATTTTATTCTAACTTTATATTTGGAATGGTAACAGAAATCAGTAAAGGAAAATGTTAATTACTATCTAAGAGAACTCTAAGGAACAATGACTGTCAGGTAAGTCTATGCAAAAGAATTTGTACACATATCTGAAAGCGTTACAGCCTAATCACACATCTAAAAACAACGCATGTTCAAATGAAATGTCTACAGACTCATTAGCAGGCAGCCATTCTATTATAATCATGCATAATACCAGTAGTGCCTTGAGCCTATGCCAATGACAACAGCATAAATTTTGCATCTCATTTCTGTAGTCATAAAATTAATGATCAGTTTAAAAATAATTCTTTATAAAAAGTTGTTACACAAAGAAAAAGCACACGTGTGTTCCTATAATGTAGCCAAGAGGATAATTAAGAGGCTAATGTTCATTAAAATAGCTTTCCCAGAACATTTTGATTTATCCCAGAATATTTTGTTATAAGTTTCATTAATTAAGCACAGTTAATGTTTACTGGAAATAATACTGTTCCTACATTTTTTTTCTTCTGCAATATGACACCTTATGTTGTGATAGTAGTATATTTTGCGTCACTTGCACAGTGGCAGGCCTTCCTTTATTAAACAGTACTTGTACATTTGTTTTATAGTAAATTTGGTTATTGATCCAATAGATGATGATATTGCTTTAATACAGGAAACTAGATATCCAGTCATTGTGAGTAGAAGTTACTCTTTAATTTGCATTTATCACAATAAAGACTTCAAATTGATTTTGCATCAAGGAATTATCAAGGAATTTTTGCTTTTTTGCATGAAATAAACTTCCCATATTAAATAACTTTAATCAAAAATAGTGCCAATTTTTACCTTCTGCCAAAAAACTACAAAAAACATTTATCAGTATTTACTATACTTTAATTATTAAATTATAAAAAAACTGGTGGAATTTTTTATCAACAAATACTTACACACATATATATTCTATGCACTCTAATGCTAAATTTTGTATTTCAATTATTATCTCAGGATTTGACAGTCAGCACTTGCTGCAATTTCAGGAATTTAATACTAACTCCTCTGGGTGTTCAACATGTTCAAGAAGTTGGCCTAGATGACAAGAATATAGGCTGAACTTTATTGGAATTCAAGAATCTGGACATCTTATGAGTACCAGTAGTAATTACTATAACAAATGTAAACAACGGTATTACTCTTGAATAGATCCCAATGAGTGACAATTTCCCTTTCCCTTCCTTAAACTCTTCCTTTCCTCCTTTCCTCATCTCTGTCCCTTCCTCTGTCCCTCCTTCCCTGTCCACAAGAATTCCTGCTAGCTTCCCCATTTACTCTTCTTCTGAGAAACTTACTGGGAGAAAGTCAATTGGGAAGCCAATAGGAAGTTTGTTGCCGATCAATTTCCGGTCACAATTCAAAGTGTTGGTTATGACCTATAAAGCCCTTCATGGCATCAGACCAGAATATCTCCGGGACCACCTTCTGCCGCACGAATCCCAGCGACCAGTTAGGTCCCACAGAGTTGGCCTTCTCCGGGTCCCGTCGACTAAACAATGTCATTTGGCGGGACCCAGGAGAAGAGCCTTCTCTGTGGCGGCCCCGACCCTCTGGAACCAGCTCCCCCCAGATATCAGAGTTGCCCCCACCCTCCTTGCCTTTCGCAAGCTCCCTAAAACCCACCTCTGTTGTCAGGCATGGGGGAATTGAAATTTTTTCCCTTCCCCCTAGGCTTATAGAATTTATACATGGTATGCTTGTTTGTATGATGGGTCTCTTAAATTGGGGTTTTTTAGATTATTTTTTAATATTAGATTTGTTACATTGTCTTTTTTATTGTTGTTAGCCGCCCCGAGTCTTCGGAGAGGGGCAGCATACAAATCTAATAATAAAATAAAATAAAATAAAATAAAATAAAATAAAATAAAATAAAATAAAATAAAATAAATAAGTTGTCAGTTCAAGGCCAGCATATATAAGTAAGTGGCTGCTGCCAGATAGGGAAAGAACAAGGTGTGTGCAGATCATGAATGCTATTCCAGAGTGTGTGAGGGTACTGTGAGTGTTGGGAACAGTGTTTGGGTGTATGTAAGAGATTCCATGCAGGTCAAGGAGAGTGTCTGATTAAGTGCAGTGAGTCGAGTAGGGCAGTGTTTCCCAACCTTGGCAAGTTGAAGATATCGGGACTTCAACTCCCAGAATTCCCCAGCCAGCATTTGCTGCCTGGGGAATTCTGGGAGTTGAAGTCCAAATATCTTCAACTTGCCAAGGTTGGGAAACACTGGAGTAGGGTACATCAGTATACGTGACAAATGGAGAACAGGCCACATCATATAAAACAGGGAGTAGTGCAGGTCAACAAGGATGTATGGGCATTAATGGATAAGAGATGATGTGTGGATCAAATAAGGCATCATGGGATAGTGCAGGTCAAATAGAATGCATGGGGTTACAAGGATATGTGAGAAATGCTGTGCTGGTTGGAGATTATGTTGAACGAACTGTGGGACAGGACGGATGCCTGGGGTGCTTGGGAGGAGTATGCAAGAGATGCCATGAAAATCATGGACAGTGTGTGGAGACACAAGATGGAGCAGAGAGGTGATACATTGGGAAAGCACAATGAGGAGAACAGATCGGAAATGGTGTATGGGGATGCCATGCAGGGCAGGAAAGACACACGAAGTGTGGCCTGGCTCAGGAAACATTTATACAGACATGCAATAAGTAACACACACTTCAGGAAAGGCATGCTATGGATGACATAGGCCAGGGAGGTGCACAGGAGATACTAACAAGTGTCAGTACTGGAAGCTATTTTTTTTTATTGGAGCTTCCAAGGCTGCCACATTTAGTGCCTGGGAAACCGGGAGAGAGGATTGCAAGGAACCGGTGAGAGATTAGCCCTAACAAAAATTATTTTCTCTGGATGTCAAGGACACTCAGCCTGCACCTGGATGGGAATGATCTCCAGTTGGGACATTAAAATGATTGGAGCATGTGATAGACTGGTGGGTGCAGGGGGTGGATCCTCGACTTTCTTTTGGGTGTGAAAAACCCGAAACTCTCAGATCCATACCTTCTTCGGAGAGAGGCAGCATACAAAGCTAAGAAATTATTATTATTATTATACCGCATCTCGGACATCAACACCCTCGAAAATGTCCAAAGATACTTCACCAGAAGAGCCCTTCACTCCTCCACTCGAAATAGAATACCCTATGAGACTAGACTTACAATCCTGGGCCTAGAAAGCTTAGAACTACGATGCCTAAAACACTATCTAAGTATTGCCCGCAAGATCATATGCTGCAATGTCCTGCCTGTCAATGACTACTTCAGCTTCAACCGCAACAACACAAGAGCACGCAACAGATTCAAACTTAATGTTAACCGCTCCAAACTTGACTGTAAAAAATATGACTTTAACAATCAAGTTGTCGAAGCGTGAACTCATTACCGGACTCAGTAGTGTTAACCCTTAACCCCCAACATTTCTCCCTTAGACTATCCACGATTGACCTCTCCAGGTTCCTAAGAGGTCAGTAAGGGGCGTACATAAGTGCACCAGTGTGCCTTTCATCCCCTGTCCAATGGTATCTCCTTTATCTCATGTATCTTTTCTTCCTTTCATATATCTTCTCTATTTTTATATCTTTTCTTCTATCCTTTTCTTTATATATATATATATATTACTATATGTCTATTCTCTTCAATATGTACTGTGTATTGGACAAATAAATAAATGAATGAATGAATGAATAAATAAATAAATAAATAATAAAAATAAACTTGATGAGCATCAAATAATGTGTTAGGTAGACCATTGTCCTTGAACGCTATACTGGGGACCCAGAATCTTTAAAAATCCAAGCACAAAAGAACAACACAGAGAATGCATAAATGGCAAAGTACTTGACTCACATACTAAGGACAAGAGTAATGGGTTCAGGAAACAAGATGGCAATACAACCACGAGCTGCAATAAATTCACACACACTCTGTGCATAAGGTTATATATTCCATTTAATAGATCAGAAACACCCCCAACTTTCACAGGCTTAACAGTTTTCTCACCAGAAGCAATAAGGATATGCATGCATAAGATTTTATGAATGAGCCTACCTTAATACACCATCTGCTTAGGATCTAGGTTGTTAGATTCATGCTTGAAGGAATGCTTTTATGCAGATGCACTTTGTGTATTACAATATATCAGAAAGCCAACCTGATATTTAAGTATGCATTACCATACAATCTTTGTAATACTATCCTTTTTCCAATTCAATGCCCATCCCCATAATCACATCATTGCAGCAAAAAGAACAGCACAAGTTATTTTAAAAAGAAGAAGAGAATAAAGAAAAACTGATGTCTTTATTTTGCTAAAAGATAAAAAAAAATCCCAACAAAAACTTGGGAAAAGTGAGAGGAATTCAACCCAGGATGTGTGTGTGTTTATATTATGTCAACTTTAAATTGAATTTTAAAATTCAAAAAACAAATCCGCCCTGCATTAAACAGAAGTATTCCAAACTGAAAGCATCTATTTTTTAAATCAGGGTAGGGTGATGTAAGCTTGACATATTTTCCTCTTTTCAAAAACATATATCAGGATACTTCTCTACAAAATTGATATGACTAGTTTTGAGTTTAAACCATTCTGAACACCCCAACTTTAACTCTACTGCCTTTCCTGACACTATGCCCTTATGGTCCTTAGCAGTCAAAAAAATTGTTTTTAAAAATGTTGCTACCTGCATCTCACTAGTCTACCGGGATAAGCAATCTGATCCCTGTATATGAAAATTATCCTTGGTTTGGAATCAATTTGAGGAATGGCTTTGGGCAAATATTAATTAATATTTACTTTTAATCACTGCTTTGAAAAATGTAAAACCCAAATTGGATTACATTAGAAAATCAGAAAGCTTTTTTTATTCTTTTGCATCTAAATTCAGTGAACAAACCAATTCCACCCTATACTTGGAGATAATTCTGAAAACTTTGAAAATGAACACACAAATTCCTAAAACAATGGAGCAAAGTTGTTATTTTAGGGACTGGCAGCAAAAATGTGTAGGCAATCCTGAAAATATCCTGCCTGAAGGCAGGCCTATAAACTCATATATAAACTATAAACATAAAATGAAATAAGTAAATGTTACTCTTTCTGGTTGTTGCTCTACTGGTGAGAGGGGGGAGAATCTACTGTAGTTCCACAGATGCTTTCTTGACCTCATGCTGTGACCCTTATACCAGCATTCACAGGCTGCAGGTCATGACCTTATGAATTAGCATCATGAAAATAAGGGCCATCTCAGGTTCAGCTTCAAAACAGGCCACTGTACCAGGCTATTTTTAATGAGATTATAAGGTCTGTTTCGAGAAATCCATTAGAAGATAATATGCAAACCACATTTCAGCTTCCCATTATTTCAATTCTTGTCCTGAAACTCTAAACTACTAAAATAAAACTATAATTTCTGCAAATCTGATAGCAAGTTGTTGTTGCCAAGCTTTTCTGGGAGAAAATATTCATGATATTTTTGCTACAATTTGCTTCTACTATTTGACCAAAGAACTCATTTATATATTTGACATATCTTATGCTGATACTTTCATTTTGTCTGCTTTTTAAACTTGCAGTCATAGGCCAAAAAATACAAAAGAAGCATGTTAAGAGCCAGATAAAAAGAGGAAACTAAAATTCACATCCAGAAGAAGAAGCTTTTGCTGGGTCAAAATCTGATTTGTAAAATGCCTTGGAAAATTCACGATGCAAGTGCATTATCTCTACTTCTATTATTTCTATAAAATGGCAATATCATGACTTAAATATTCCACTGTATTTGTCCAGCAAAGGAATAACTAATTGTTATAAGATAATTGTTTGAGGTTTTTTTCTAAAACAGCAGTAAGTAGAGCAGTGTTTTTCAACTAGTGTGCCGCGAGACATGGTCAGGTGTGCCGCGAAGCTCAGAGAGAAAGAAAGCAAGAGAGAGAGAAAGAAAGAGAGAAAGAAAGAAAGAGAGAAAGAAAGAAAGAGAAAGAAAGAAAGAGAAAGAGCGCGAGAGAAAGAGAACAAGAGAGAAAGAGAGAAAGACAGAGAGAGCAAGAGAGAGAAAGAAAACAAGAGAGAGAGAAAGAGAGGGAGGGAAGGAGGGAGAGAGAAAGATATAGAGGGAGGTAGGGAGGGAGAGAGAAAGAGCAAAATAGAGAGGAAGGAAGGAAGATAAAGAAAGAGGGATGGAGAGAGAGAGAAAGAAAGAGGAAGGAAGGGAAAGAGGGAGAAAGAAACAGAGCAAAGGGGAGGAAGAGAGAGAGATAATTTTTTTGCCCAAACTTTTTTTAGCCCCCCTCCCCTCCCCCGCTCAATGTGCCCTAGGGTTTCATAAATGTAAAAAATGTGCCGTGGCTCAAAAAAGGTTGAAAATCACTGAAGTAGAGCATAACAAGCAAAGTAAAGAATATTTTAAACGCTTTCATTAGATTTAGAATTTATATTAGAAAGCATTTTAAGCCACTGTCAATGCCATTAGCCATTGATTTCATTTGAAACAGTTTTTTCCTCTCTCAATTTTTAGTTCTTGGTTAGTGCACTTTTTTGTTTTATAAAAGTAACAGAACGTTTATTTTTTTTTAAAGGAAATGGGGAGCCTTCCATGCTTTTCTCCAGCAGGGGGAGCCAGCATACTCAACCATACCATATGTGCACAGTCTGGAATTTTCAAAAAGTGATTGAATGTACTTAAGATCAGCTTGGAAGCACAGTAGTAATAAAAATATTTAAGCCACATGCAAATGAGAAAATATACTCTTACCTATTTCAGGAAATTCTTGTGGGTAGCTGCAGGAAAGGAAAAAAAATAGGTAGGAAAAAGGATACAGTAAACGTTTGCAAATCTAAACGGTGCATTTTTTTTCAGGTTAACAAAATTAGCCCACAACTAATTATTTAAAGGCATTTTGAGCATCACTACCTCCAAAATATGATTTAAGGTTTGAAGAAGTCTTCCAGGATGTTAATATATTTGTAATGAAGAACTAATTTATTTATTTATTTATTAGATTTGTATGCTGCCCCTTTCCGTAGACTCGGGGCGGCTCACAACACAATAAAAACAGTTTATAACAAATCTAATAATTTACAATTTAAAATATTAAAAAACCCCATTATTAAACAGACATACACACAAGCATACCATACATAAATTGTATAGGCCCGGGGGAGATATCTCAGTTCCCCCATGTCTGACGGCAAAGGTGGGATTTAAGGAGTTTGCGAAAGGAGAGGAGGGTAGGGGCAGTTCTAATCTCTGGGGGGAGCTGGTTCCAGAGAGTCGGGGCCGCCACAGAGAAGGCTCTTCCCCTGGAGCCCGCCAACCGACATTGTTTAGTTGACAATGATTGTATTATATTGCACCTAAGCTAAATTATATGAAAAACAGGGGGGGAATCATCAGTACTCTGAAAAATTCACAATATGGTTTAAAAAGATTACGATAATGGTTCGATAAGTTAGTTAAAATCTGATAAACAGTATCTTTCTGGCCAACGCAAGGAAACACTTATAAGAATGTTGCTAAATATAAGGTTAAGACAGAAAAAGAAACACAATATATCTAGAATCATTCTGAGGATTTGTGAGGATTATTTTCTGGTATTCAAGGATTCTTGGCCTGCTATTGATATAACAGCAAGACCTAACTTTTTCTAGTTGTTGTTGTTTTAATGTATTATACATGCTAGAGGTGTTCATTCCACTGTGGTGAGTTATAAATTAATTAAATAAACAGCAACAGACTGTGTCCATATAAACACTGCCAGAACAGAAGAGCAAAAGCTGGATACATGCTGCACTTTTAGTGTGCTAAGCATCCCTGGGGCTAGAACCTGATCCTATCATTACCATAAGCAAGCACATCACACAATTATTCTAGCACCATTTGGCACATTTGTTATATTCTTCAAGTCTGGCTCTAGTGTTAAAACTTTGCAAAGAATAAACAATTTATCACAGTTAAATGATATAGTAGTAGATGCAAATTATCCGAGGTAAGCATTATTCTTGATAGGAAAGAAAGTTTTGCTGGCAAAAAGCCACGCTATCAATGACAAATCATATCCATCACACCAACAACCTTTTCTATTACTTATCTATTTTGTCACTTCTCCAGACAATCACAACAGCACAACAGTCAGATATAATACTGTAAGCAAGTATGACATGGATCAACCATGTATCTGACAAGAATAGCGAGACATAGATAAAGGCTTTCAGCACACGTCAAGTTTCTTTCAAAAGAATATCTACTTTCATGAAGTCCAGAGAAATATTACTTTGCTCTTTTGCAATACCTTATTTTGCAAGAAATAATGGTTCAGGCTAAGATTTATATAACTAGGTAAATAGTAACCCTAGAATGGATGCAGCAAAAATTTCTAGCATTGCTAATTTCTGATAAAGAAGGCACCATTTCAAAAATTCCAGATGTATCTCCGAGACTGCCTTCTATCTCATAATTCCCAGTGAAAGGTAAGATCCCACAAAGCTGGTTTCCTCCAGGATCTGTCAGCTAAATAATATTGGCTGGCAGGCCCGCGGGAAATTAATTACCCAGTATGGTCCGCCAGTCACCAGCGCTCACAATGCACTCTATGTGCATGCACACATCTGGCGAGCATGCTCACACATGCACTCACATGTAATTTGGCTGCTGTGCATGCGCAGCATCCGAAATTTCATGTGAGGAGGCCCACACAAATGAGATTTGGGCAAAAATCACTGCTCTTTTCTTCTGAGGACGCTCACATGAGATTTTGGCAATTTTCACTGCTTTTTTGTTTCCGCGCATGCCCAAATTGTGCTCGTGCATGAAAGATTTTGGTAGGTTTTCCATATTTCTTTGCTTTGGTCCATGTGGGAAAGCAAAAAAGCAGCAAAAATCTCCAGTATTTGACCGGTTGCGCATGTGCGTGGCTCTAGACCTACCGGAGCTACGCACCTGGGCACACCGGCTGTTGCCCGCCACTGCAACTACCCCCTGAGATCCGGACTGCCCCCATTCTATTGATTTTCCAGAAAGCATTGAGGACCTGGATTTTCCAGCAGGCTTGCGGCCATTGATCTTGCAATTTTACGAGGTCCGGCCCTGAATGATATGTATGTATGTGAATTTTTAACTGTTTTAATAAAAGATTAAGAATAAATATTTTATAATGTTCTTGAATGTATTTTATATCCTATTGTAAGCCGCCCAGAGTCCTTCAGGAGTTGGGTGGCATAAAAATACAATCAATCAATAAATAAATAAATAAATAAACGAATGAATGAACAAAGGCTTCTGTAAATATTGATTGCAAGAAGAACAAGGCTAGATACCAAGTACAGTGGTACCTCTACCTAAGAACGCCTCTACTTACGAACTTTTCTAGGTAAGAACCGGATGTTTAAGATTGTTTTGCCTCTTCTCAAAAACCATTTTCCACTTACAAACCTGAGCCTCCGAAACTGTAACCAAAAAAGGCAGGGAGAAGCCTCCGTGGGGCCTCTCTAGGAATCTCCCGAGAGGAAATAGGGCTAGAAAAGGCGGGGAGAAGCCTCTGTGGGGCCTCACTAGGAATCTCCTGGGAGGAAACAGTGCCTCCACCCTCCCTGTGGTTTCCCCAGTCACACACATTATTTGCTTTTACATTTGATTCCTATGGGAAAAATTGCTTCTTCTTACAAGAAGCAATTTATTTTCTACTTAAGAATCTCGTCATGGAACGAATTAAGTTCGTAAGTAGAAGTACCACTGTATTAGGAAATTACTACAATCCCAACAATTATAGATCAACGTTGGAACTAATTACCTAGACTGCTTTGAGCATTAATTCATAAACTAGACAACTGTCAGAGATATTTTAATTCAGATTCCTGCCCTAAAAAGGATGTCAGGTTTGACGACCTAAGGATCCTGTCCAACTCTGTGATATTATTTAATCTTGTACTGGATTGTGGGGATTCTTAATAGATTTAGCTGACTGAATTACAGAACATTACTCGTAAGTTACACTTTTAGAAAAGTTTTGCTAACAATGCCTGAGTACCTAATATAATCCATCATTACATCACTGAATCATATACAAACTGCCAGAACTGCAGCCAACTTCAAGCAAAACGAAAGAAAAAAGCCAAAAGGTAAAAAAATGTAATGATCCTTTTAGTCCATTAAGAGCCATGGTGAGACAGTGGTTAGAAAGCAGTATTCAATTCAATTCAATTCAATTTATTAGATTTGTATGCCGCCCCTCTCTGAAGACTCGGGGCGGCTCACAACAATAATTAAAACAATATAACAGTAGACAAATCTAATATTAGATATTTAAGAAAAAGTATATAAAATCCCAACAATTAAAATCATACAATACATACATACCAAACATAAAATATAGAAGCTTGGGGGAGGTGTCGCAGGTTGCAAGTATAGCTCTGAGGAGCTTTGTGTATCTTGGGAGTCCATAAAATCTTGCTGAGGCAGCATCTTTCCTCTCATTTTCCAACATTTCTCTTATTTGAGTTGGCTGAGATAAGCATTCAATTGTGTGATCATCATTCCTACCTCTGATGTCTTTGCTGATCTATATGCTAGGCAGGGGTCTTAAAAGTTGGCAGCTTTAAGACTTGTGGACTTCTACTCCCAGAATTCTCCAGCCAGCTGGGAGTTGAAGTCCACAAGTCTTAAAGTTGCCAAATTTGAAGACCTCTTTGCTGAGGAATCATTAAGCAGAATGGATGCTTTCATTTCATAAAACGTTAAGGTTCATCATCATTTTTGAAACAACTTTTATCTGCCAGTTAAAATAATATTCTGATCTTGTTTCAGATCTTTCAATGTGCATTGATCCCTTAGCTGAGCATATTGTTGTTTGCATGTGACCACCATTGCAGATATGTTTGTCTGATAGCATGTTTTTCTGGCTCTTGTATCTCTACACTATGAATATGGATTCTAACACTGCTATGAATTCTCTTGGTGTGGTGTCACATATGTTAAACCCCTTATCATATTCAAATATTTGCCATTCCTGCTGGCTTAATTGTTTGTTTCATAAATCATGGATCAGGTTCCTACAGATTTAGAACATGGTTTTTAACTTTTGAATTTTATCCAATTTTTTTCCTTTTCCTTATCTATCTTTCTTTTACAAGGATCTTAATAACGTTCTGTAGGTGGATAACTCTTTCTTCTTTGAGTTGTGATAGATAATGCTCTTATGCATATTGATAGCTACTTTATACTTGCCCAATTCTAGACGCCAGTCATTGTTTAAGGCCTCTAACATATTTTGCTGAAAGCTTTTGCCATACATCTGCCTATCTCCATTAACCAGTAGTTGGTATCGTAGGCTGCATGAAAAAAACCCTTCCCAAATGCATCACTGTAGGAAGAATAGTTGTTTGTGAGTGCTATGAAAGATTGAAGTGTTTGAAGCACTAGTCACCCATATTTCTCACAAATGAAAGCAAATGTTTTTTCCAAGTTTAAATGGACAAGATGGTTGCCAAACATCTGAATTTTGTTCACTGCAATGACCAGAACTTCAAAGACTGGTTATAAGTCCCTTCATTCAGCAGCATCATAGCAAATAATGGACATTAAGCGAGGATTACCTGTAGCTATATTTCTTCTGCCACCTATTAGAGAAGAGCATTCTGATGACAGAAGCTTGAGTTTCCCCTTTTCCTTTGTTTGAAACATGAAATGAGAATATGATGGCATATAAACCCAAACTAATACACAAACAAGGGTTGAATTTATGCTGGAGCCTTTATTAATTTATTCAAAATTTTCTTATTAATAAAGGAGAAATAACAAGGATAGTCTATTTGATAGATTGGTTGCAAACCTATATACTTTTCTATACTAAATGTATTTAATACCAGGATAATTACTTACTTGGACCTTATGTCTTTCATCTTCTTCACCAAAACATCCTTTTTTTCCTTTGCTCTTTTGGATAAATTTTCACCTTTTAGGATATCTGATATGAATGTGTCAACATCTAAATCATGAAAGAATAAAGGGAGAGAGATGAGTCAAAAAAGAAATACTAATTTTCAGATGATAAATACCTCTATTATAGTTTTTTCCATAAAGCAATAAGAGCCAAACTATTTAATGGAGTTACTTTATCAGTTCCAGGCATAAAATAATTGAAAGATATTTCAAACTGCAAATTGAACAGATTTGTTCACTGCTCTGCTTATGCTTAACACAGCAGTTCAATGAACAACAGCCAAACAAGTTTTTATAAACTGTCAAAACATGTAAAATGTATCTATCTCATCTATTAGTCAAAGAATAAAATTTAGATGATAATAAATTGCTTCAACTAATATATGATTGTCCCAGAATCAAACTTGATTTGGCACTTTTATTAATAAAATAGCATTTTCAAAACAGACTTCCAGCTTTTTATTTCTTTGTCCATGCTATAGCTGATCTATCCTTTAGATAGATAGATAGATAGATAGATAGATAGATAGATAGATAGATAGATAGATAGATAGATAGATAGATAGATAGATTTTTATTGGCCAAGTGTGATTGGACACACAAGGAATTTGTCTTGGTGCATATGCTCTCAGTGTACATAAAATAAAATATACATTTGTCAAGAATCATGTGGTACGACACTTAAGGATTGTCATAGGGGTCAAATAAGCAATGAAGAAGCAATATTAATAAAAATCTTAGGATATATGAAAGCTGGACATTGAGAAATGCCAATAAATTTCAAAGAAACACTTTGTACACAGAAGAACTGCTAAAATGCATGCTAAAATATTATATAATAAAAGAGAACTAGTAAGTTTCAGTATAAACTATCACTAAATATGGCAATAATATACACAAGGAGAACACCATTTCCATTTTTTTTCTTATGAGCTTTTGATGCAGAACTTTACCTTGATAATCTGGATTCAATACCAAATGGATAGAAATAGAAGGATGCATTATTAAAGAAAATTCTCTGTAATGCAATCTGGATGTTGCATTAAACCATGACTGTGGTAATTCACACATCATACTGGGCCCATGCTTTATTTATTAATATTTATGTGTGCCAATGTAACATTCTAAAGAAAAAAAATCATGCTAGGAGTTTGATGCATTAACTCAGTCATGCATCAGATGGTTAGTTCAGATGTTCGTGTGTGTATGTGTGTTTTGCTATGCAAAATAGCTTGGCTTAGTAGCAGATGACCATAAATAGTCAGAAAATTATTTTACGTCTATTATGAATACCTTTTTTTGAAGGACGAATGATTAGAGGTTTGTCATATTTGTTTTCTAAAAGCACATGCCTGATCATATAGTTTGCTGAATTATGTTTTGGTCTCACTCAGGACTGCTTTTCTAATATAACAAGTTCAATTCACATCAGAACTAGCTATGCAATCTAGTTGTTCAGTTGACTGGAGAATAGATTTTCTGCCCATAATGAGGCAATTATTCACTTAATGGCAGGCTGAAATTAGACAGGCTAGTTGTTATACATAGCCACATTCACTGCATGATTGGGCTAATGCCTAATCTGAGTTAGCACAGAACACTTGTATTTCAAACATTTTCATGAATGGTGATTGTCACAGCCCAATGGAATATGAGTACAAACAGCTCATATTAGGTTTTACATAAAAGGATATATAGAAAATGTGCAATGCATAATCATATTGGTCTATAAATAAATTAAAACATTGGTAAATGGGAGCCCTGGTACCTAGGAAACAAAAAGATTAATTTCCTAACTTAAACAAAATATTCTAAGATAATTACTTCTTTATTAAAGGTTCTTCTGAAAGCAGAAAACCAAATAACTAGCTAGGAATAAACTCTGCATAATTTTAAATAGTTGTGTTATTTGGCTGACAAATTTGGTATAACCTAAGACTGTTATTACAGATAACAGACCTGGAGCTAACACTATCATTTTTTAAATTTCATTGGCAGAAATTGATTCTTAATATTCCTGGTCTATCTTATGAAACTCACATGGGAGGGAGGGAGGGAGGGAGGGAGGGAGGGAGCGAGCAAGCAAGCAAGCAAGCAAGCTGTATTGGAGAAAAACATTCTTATATGTTGAATCATGTTATATTTTAAGCAAAAAAATATCATTTTCATTCAAAATTGTCTCTGAATGATTGAATAAAAGCCAACAGACTCACAAGACACTTAGCTCAATATTAATGTTAAAATAAATCAACTGGGAAGCAAAGGTATAAAAATAGTATATCCCATTTTTTATTACTGATATGGGGCACTATAACCTCACAGAATTTTTTTTTTGTAATATTACAAGTTATTTCAAAAATGTCAGTAGACATTTTTCTTTCTCTTCTTTAAATTCAATGTATCTCGTCTCATTTTAATATTTTTTAATTATAGTAATTGCAAAGGTAATCAGCTTAAATTACATTCATATAAAGATTATGTCTTTTTCAGTTAGAGTTATGAGCAAACCGAGTTAATATCAATGGTTCATCAAATTAAGAGTTTAAAACTTCTGGATGAACATAATGCATTAGTACATTCAATGTCTTCAAATGCCAAGAGTTGAATTGTGGAATTTTTTTTTAGCAATGTGCTTTTGGGACCAATTCTGTAGCTTTAGTAACTTAATAGTTAAAATTTCATTCATTCTTTCCTTTGTAACTGTTGTGATTCAGCCTGAGGCTGCTCAGGGACCGGCTGCGTCTCTGCTGGATCCAGGCCCGGAGGAGGAGGACAGTGAACAGGAGGGGGAGGACCAGGCAGACGGGGGAGAGGAAAGTCAGGAAGAGGATGAGGGGGAGCAGCCTGAAAGCCCCGGGGGGGACCTCTCCCCAGCCAGTAGCCTGGCCTCATTGGATGAGGAAGCACAGGCTATAATTGACATGAGACAGCGACGTGCAGCTCAGAGACGGGACCAATTAGAAAGGTATTGGCATCACTGAATTGGCAACAGCTGGGTTTGGGTGTGGTTCTCCTCAGCAGGGTTTAAAAGGCAGGCAAGCCCTTTTAACCATGTGGAGCGTTATCAACTGGAAGTTCTGTGACCCTGCTTTGCTTCTCGGCATCTCTGATCTTGGCTTGTGGCCTAGAAGACTGGAAGACTTGGGGGAGGCGTATGCTTGTTATCTCCAGCGTTGTTTTTGACAGCAAGAATCCTGTTTTACTTCATGGCCTTCGTGAAACATCTTTGAAGTTTCAGCGTGTTCCTGTTTGTAAGGACATTTTCTGTTACCTGTGTTTGCTTTGAATTCTATAAACTGCCTTTGATTTTTACCAGTGTGTCTGGCTTCTCTTTTTGGGTTGGTGTTTGCCTCTGGAGGGACCCAGACAGAACAGTAACTATTTTCTGTTCAGGTTTCTCATTATCAATCGGTTCCTATTATTACATATGCAACACAATATTGATGAGAACTATGAAGGGGAAGGGTTGAGGGACATCTGAAGAAAACTAATCTCTAACTGGTCCACTGTTCGGAACGATTAGGACTTACAGAAATTAGTCCTATAACATTAATATTTAACTGAGAAACTTTTCAATAATTTATCATGAGAATGTTTAGCTTGTTTTTAACTTTAGATCTATCAATGGAAGGCTAACATTCATTTTTCTTTAAATATCATGCCAATTAGTCATATTAATAGAACAACAGTTACTAAGAATATACTGAAAAGGCAGAAGGGTTGCCCATGATTTTAGTACTATGCTCCTTTTGTCCTTTAGTTAAAGTCCATGCTGGCTGGAGGTTTCTGAGATCTGAGGTCAGACACCTAAAAATTGCCAAAATTGAGAATCATCGATTTAGACTCTCTTAGTGTGAAGACAGAAAATGAAACAATCCACTCAAAAAAAGTTGGACAGTTAATAAAAACAAAAGGTAAGACCCATCATACACTGTGATTTCAATTTTGAAGTTTAATTTTGAATATATGTATATGTGTACATAGACATATACATAGACATATGCACTTTCAGAATTAAACTTATTTCCTGGCAAGCAAATTGCAACCATATAGTATCAAAAGAGTATGCTGTCTTCTAAATGAAAGTGGGTTAGCATATCAAACTAAAATAATATGGTTACTTTGGATGTATTGTGCAAAACCAAATATTCTTTCAGCTGTGGCGAGGGGGACGTTTGCCCAGGTTCGCCTGGTGCACCAGTTGTGGCCCTATCTGGACCGGGACTCACTGCTCACAGTCACTCATGCCCTCATGCCCTCATCACCTACTCACAGTCACTCATGCCCTCATCACCAGATTCGACTACTGTAATGCTCTCTACATGGGGCTACCTTTGAAAAGTGTTCGGAAACTTCAGATCGTGCAGAATGCAGCTGCGAGAGCAATCATGGGCTTCCCTAGGTATGCCCATGTTACACCAACACTCTGCAGTCTACATTGGTTGCCGATCAATTTCCAGTCACAATTCAAAGTGTTGGTTATGACCTATAAAGCCCTTCATGGCATCGAACCAGAATATCTCCAGGACCACCTTCTGCCGCACGAATCCCAGCGACCGATTAGGTCCCACAGAGTTGGCCTTCTCCAGGTCCCGTCGACTAAACAATGTCGTTTGGCGGGTCCCAGGGGAAGAGCCTTCTCTGTGGTGGCCCCGACTCTCTGGAACCGGCTCCCCCCGGAGATTAGAACTGCCCCCACCCTCCTTGCCTTTCGTAAGCTCCTTAAAACCCACCTCTGCCGTTAGGCATGGGGGAACTGAGATATCTCCCAAGGCCTATACAATTTTTTATGGTATGTTTGTATGTATGTCTGCTTAATAATGGAGTTTTTAAAATGCTTTTAAATTATTAGATTTGTCATGAATTGTTTTATTGCTGTTGTGAGCCGCCCCGAGTCTATGGAGAGGGGCGGCATACAAATCTAATAAATAACTAAATAAAATAAATAAAACCAAAAATTATATTTGTAGGCCATGAATAATAGGATAGCTTGCTATATGACAAATTCAATTCATTCAAGGACTAAACAAGTGCCAATCACAACATATAGCAGTTCCTGGCTTACCTCTGTTAATCTCAAAAAACTAAGCAGGGTACAGCCCAGTTAGTTCTCAGACTGTAAATTAGTCTTAAGAAATCAAAAATATTCTTTAAAAATAATTGCTGGGAGGGAAAAGAATGGTTGCTGGGAAAAAGATAACAGATACTTCTATGTAGTCATGGGGAGCTGAACTTGAAGGATTTGCATTACAGCACCCTTCAAAAATGACTAATAACAATAAGTGCCTTAGATCCTACATAAACACAACACTCTTCTCCTATTCATTACAACAGCCAAATGTTTTTACTTCATGTCTGGAAAGAAAGTGCCACTGCTGTAAGAGTTACTGTTAGAAACAGCAGCATTTGTTTCAGGCTTGCTCAGAAGCCTGAAAAGAATCAGTCTGTCTTCATAACTAGGTGTAGTATTTGCCTGACATTCAAAATATGTTGGCTCCGTTAAAAAGTGATATTGCTAGCATGGTATAAGCCACCCTGAGTCTAAGGAGAAGAGTGGCATTAAAAAAATTGAATTAATTAATCTAATTTCATACTCTTTCATTCCATGTTAACATTGCATATGATTCAGAAATTACCTTGAATAAATGCTTTTATTAATTAATTAATTAATAAAAGCATTTATTCACGGTAATTTCTGAATCATATGCAATGTTAACATGGTATGAAAGAGTATGTAATTAGATCTACAGTGTTACCTCTACTTAAGAACTTAATTCGTTCTGTGACCAGGTTCTTAAGTAGAAAAGTTCTCAAGTAGAAGCAATTTTTCCCATAGGAATCAATTTAAAAACAAATAATGCATGCAAACCCATTAGGAAAGAAATAAAAACTTGGAATTTGAGTGGAAGGGGGAGGAGGAAGAAGAGGAGGAGGACAGTCGCTGCCGAAGGAAGGTGAGGTGAATCAAAAAAATCTAAAACTTTAAGGCTTAAAAAAAAAAAAGAGGGACTCTGAGCCGAATTGATCTGGCCAGGGCGAAGCACCCTCTTTTGCCTTTCCATGCCCAGACGCTCCAGGAGGCAACCTCACGCCGGGTGTATGGGAGGCAGTGCGAGGGAGTCACAACAGCGAAGTGGTTTATTCCCTCTCCAGGCGCCCAGAGAAAAGAAAACGCTCCGTTCACTCTGGGCTGCCAAAGTCTCCTTAAGTGCCACCGAAAGGCTCCTCTGGCAGCCCAGAAAAGCAGTGATGGCCGGGATTAAAGGGGAAATGGCAGGAAACTGGCCGGGCCTTCGTGCCGCTCTCAAATTTCCTGGGAAATTTTTCCGGGCTTGGGTTCTTAAATACAAAAAGGTTGTTAAGTAGAGGCAAAAAAAATCTTGAACACCCAGTTCTTATCTAGAAAAGTTCTTAAGTAGAGGCATTCTTAAACAGAGGTAACACTGTATTTCTATTAGCACCCAGGAAAGAATTCTTGAAAAGCCGACATAGTTACATCTTTCCAGAGCTATAAATACTTTTTAAAAGTATACTCAACCAATCTTTCAATTTACAGTATAATTGTTGACTGAAATGTAATTGATCAAGATTTATGAGTTCCAGATTCTGCTACTGCCAGTTTAACTCAGGAACGCTATGCACACATGCGCATATGCAGTACTAAAAGAACCTTCAGCGCATGCAGATAACCAAAAAACAAGATTGTAGTGTCCATAGGGCTGCAGAGAGAACTGTCTCGAGGCCTTCTCTGGGTCCCGTCAACTAAGCAATGTCGGTTGGCGGGCCCCAGGGGAAGAGCCTTCTCTGTGGTGGCCCCGACTCTCTGGAACCAGCTCCCCCCAGAGATTAAAACTGCCCCTACCCTCCTCGCCTTTTGCAAACTCCTTAAAACCACCTTTGTCGTCAATCATGGGGGAACTGAGATATCTCCCCCGGGCCTATACAATTTATGTATGGTATGCTTGTGTGTATGTTTGTTTAATAATGGGTTTTTTAAATATTTTATATTGTAAATTATTAGATTTGTTATAAACTGTTTTTATTGTGTTGTGAGCCGCCCTGAGTCTACGGAAAGGGGCGGCATATAAATCTAATAAATAATAATAATAATAATAATGGTAGGCCTGGGTGGCTGCTGGTTCCAATGATCCAGGCCGTCAAGTTACTAATGTTTCTACAGAAGCAATCCGAATCGGTAGGGACCCACCTCTGCTCTGTATTCATGAGATTGGTGTGAGAGAGACCATTGCAGTATAAGTTACTAAAACCTCAAACTATAGTTAGTCCTGATAACTGTAGTAAAGTTAATAAACAAATTGTGTACGGGCCCATATGTATATTTGATATATATTTGATGAATATTGGGGGGGGGGGAGATCAAGTTTATTGCTTGATTGCTTGATTGATTTATATTAAGTTACTTACTGAGTAACATTAAACAAATTAACTTAGAGGAAGAGCATACTGACTTTAGAAAAATGCATTTCATTTTACATGGGTAGAGAATTTCAGCCAACATGATAGAAATTTAGTGCTGGCATAAATATAAAACGGAGTCACCAAAAGAAAGGGGATTTTATTTCATTTGAAAGCATTTGGTTAACAAAAGGATATATATGTGTGTGTGTTTGTGTATATGTGGCTTTCAGTCTGGTATAATATGTGTCACAGGAAATACAACATAGAACAATCTATTTTAAGATTATGAAAATGTAAGCAAATATGGAAACACCAAAGGCTTCTTATATTTTTTTTTCTTTTCTTTTTTTTTTTTTTGACTAAAACAAAGCCACAATTCTGGAGCCAAGAAAAAAGAAAACAGAAATCCAGGTGGACTTATCCATACATTGTGATGCTTCTACAGTACCAATCTAGGTTCTTCTTAGCTAAACTCTTTATGCTTGTAGCATCAGCATTTTAATTTTCGAAATTAAAACTTTATTAGTTTATTCCATCGTAAAGGTAATTCAAGGCATTGAACAAACATAATACTCTTTCCCTTTCTGTTTTTCTCACAACTACAATCCTGTGAGATGGATTGAATGACTAATTTAAAGTCACTTAGGTTTTTTATGTCTAAAGTGGAACCAGAACTCAGTCTCCTGGTTTCTAGTCCTGTGCCTTATTTACTGGTCTTATACACCAAACTGACTTTAAGAATTTATCCCAAAATAAGACAGCAAGAGTATAAAAGCAGACTTTGTGGTGAATACTGAAGTCAAACTTTCTCCTAGTCGAAATCAGGGAAGTAGTTGGCTATTTCTTGTGCAAACATTTTTTAAAAAACGAAGAGCTCTTCAATATGTATTGTGCATTGGACAAGTAAATAAATAAATAAATAAATATAAAATAAATAAATAAATAAAAATAAAAAACTAAGCATCAGCCCACCCAACTGCTCCTTTAGGATAAGTTTCTTGATCACCACCCTACGGAGTCCCCTTTTCTTCATTATTAGATTTGAAAAACAAAATCCTCAAGTTTAGATCTTTGACTTCGTTTCCAAAAATCAATCACTCCCGTCCACCCCAGAAGTCACTTCTCCATTTCTTCATAACCTTCCCTTTTCTTACTCTCCTCTAGCCGTATTATCCTGCTTCTAGCAAAGCGCTCCCTAGTCTCGCCACGCTTGCAGAAGTTCCCTCCCAGCCGCGCAGGGCACATTCACCTGCAAGGAAGTTACTGATCTCCTCGGGGATGGCGGGCAAGCCCTGCATCATGACGAGGTGGTCTCACGGGAACCCCTTGCTCAGCGAAGGCAGGGAAAAGGTATAACCACACCCCTTTCCCGACTCCGGGAAGTTAATAAACCTCGGGGGGCGGAGTTACTCTGCCCGCTTCTGTAACAATAGTCATTTCCCGTATCTTAAGTAGTATTGCGCATGTGCTCTCAGCGCCGGAGTACGCTTGCCTTACTGCTAAAGTTTCCATTTCTATGGTTACAAAAACTCCGGACTGCGCAGAACGCGACTCCAGTTTTGATTTTTTTTTTCTCCATATTTAGTGTGGGCTTCTCGTTCCTAAGTTTCACTTGGATGTTAAATTTTTTTCCACCATCAAAAATGGCCAAAAATGGTCCCCGGTAGCTTCAGACTTTGGGAATTTCTATTCGATAGAACGCATATGCGCAAGAAGCTTCTTTGATTGGCTGAATTGTGCTTTACCCGGTTTTAGTTCTTGACCACCTTGACGCGGTTTTCAATCTTTTAATTCTGCCACAATCTGGGATTCCAGGTTTTAATAATCGGAAATTTATCCTGACTGCAGTGGTATGTCATTACCGGAACGATTTCTTTGGGGACGAGCTGGATATCCTTTTGACTTGCATAAAAATGTACTGTTCACCGTTAGAAGGTTCTGTGTCCGGAATAAAGTGGGAAAAGTCATCCTCGTGTGGAGAAATAGCAGTCAAAACATTACTCGCAGGAGAAGGCTTTTTCAGTTTTGTTTTGATTCGAAGCAACAATTTGCTTTCACATCTCAATACACATCTTAGAAAAAATTAAAATACAAGGGTATTTCTTGATCTATAATTAATGTAGTGATGACTCTCTTTTTTGCAATAATTCTTATTTTTCTTATTTTCACATCTTAACTTTCACTAGCAGATTATTATTATTTATTTTATTATTATTTATTAGATTTTTATGCCGCCCCTCTCCGCAGACGTGGGGCAGCTCACAACAATAATAAAACAATGTACAAAGAACAAATCTAATATTTAAAAAATATCTAAAAACCCATTCTTTAAAAAACATACAACACAAGCATACCATACATAAAACTATATAGGCCTGGGTGAGATGTCTCAATTTCCCCATGCCTGACAGCAGAAGTGGATTTTAAGGAGTTTGCGAAAGGCAAGGAGGGTGGGGCAATCCTAATCTCTGGGGGGAGTTGATTCCAGAGGGTCGGGGCCACCACAGAGAAGGCTCTTCTCCTGGGTCCCGCCAGATGACATTGTTTAGTCGATGGGACCTGGAGAAGGCCAAATCTGTGGGATCTAACCGGTCGCTGGGATTTGTGCGGCAGAAGGCAGTCTCGGAGATATTCTGGTCCGATTCCATGAAGGGCTTTATAGGTCATAACCAACACTTTGAATTGTGATCAGAAACTGATCGGCAACCAATGCAGACTGCGGAGTGTTGGTGTAACATAGGCATACCTACGGAAGCCCATGATTGCTCTCGCAGCTGCATTCTGCACGATCTGAAGTTTCTGAACACTTTTCAAAGGTAGTCCCATGTAGAGAGCGTTACAGTAGTCGAACCTCAAGGTGATGAGGGCATGAGATTGCACACACACACAGACAGATCAAACACACACACACACATACATACACACACACACACACATATATATATATACACATTTATACACACACACACATGGCATGGTTTTCCAAATTGTGAGATGTACTACCCTTGAGGCAGTGTAGTCAATCTAGGGGAAGCCCCAAGAACCTTTTATAATTTTATTTTAACAAACATTGTTACAAAAAAATCCACCTTTCTCCAAGTTTGATTGTAATGTTTTCCTCATTCATTTCCGTTCAGTTTGGTATTTAATTTTAGGGAAGTGTTTACATTAAGGTTAAACCAAACAGAAGTTTAATGGCCAAATGTTTGGAAATTCCTGGCCTAGAAGGAATGCAAAACAAGTTGAACAAATTTATAGTTGCTAGACATAAGCATTCACAAACGAAAATAACATCTTCTTCGCCCCGAGTCTTCGGACTGAGGTGGCATACAAATCTAAATAATAATAATAATAATAATAACAACAACAACATTATCAATTAATTCTGAAAATCATTATTTTCTCCAACAATTCTGCATTCTATTCTTCTATGCTATACACATAGAATGAAAGAGTGACTTCTATTGAGTCCATTGATCTATAAAGTATGACATTATTGACAGAAGTGTTTGCTAGAATTTCAGTCAAGAAAATATCTAGGGTTGAATTTTGCATTTGGTTGCTTCCAGGTATGTTGAGAGTGGAATTCCCAGAATAGCATGGTCATTGCTATTTAGTTAGTTAGTTAGTTAGTTAGTTAGTTAGTTAGTTAGTTAGTTAGTTAGTTAGTTATTCAATTTTTATGCCGCCCTTCTCCTTAGACTCAGGGCGGCTTACAACATGTTAGCAATAGCACTTTTTAACAGAGCCAGCATATTGCCCCCACAATCCGGGTCCTCATTTTACCCACCTCGGAAGGATGGAAGGCTGAGTCAACCTTGAGCCGGTGATGAGATTTGAACCGCTGACCACCAGATCTACAGTCAGCTTCAGTGGCCTGCAGTACAGCACTCTACCTGCTGCTCCACTCCAGCTCATTGCTATCCTATGCATGCAGACCAAATTTAAATATATTAAACAAGATATAAATATCTTGTGTTGCTGGAATTAATGGGAATAGTATCAATCTAATTTTTTCCCCGAACACCATCACTCTGCTAAATAAATAATTCCTTCAGTACTGTCAAACTATTTACTAAGTCTACACTACTATTACAGTGATCCCCCGAGTTTCGCGATCTCGATCTTTGCGAAACGCTATATCACGATTTTTCCACCCGATGACGTCACTCCCTTCCTTTCTCATCTTTCTTTCTCTCTCTCTTTCTCTATCTTGCTTCTTCCTCTCTCACACTCTTCCTCCCTCTCTCATCTCTTTCTTTCCTTCTCTCTCTTTCTCTATCTCTCCCCCTCTTGCTCTCGAGCGGCGGGCGGCACCCAGGGAAGGTTCCTTCGGCCGCCCACCAGCTGATCTGCTCGGCAGCGCAGTAGCAGCGAGGAGCCGAAGATGGGGTTTCCCCTTTGCGTGGGCAACGGGGAAACCCCATCTTCGGCTCCTCGCTGCTACTGCGCTGCCGAGCAGATCAGCTGGTGGGCGGCCGAAGGAACCTTCCCTGGGTCTTCAACTCCCAGAGCGGCGGACAAGCGGTGGCCGGACAAGCGGCGGGCGGACAAGAAAAGCGGCAGCCGGACAAGCGGAAAAGCGGCGGGCGGACAAGCGGCAGGCGGACAAGCGGGGGACAAGCGGAAAAGCGGCGGACAAGCGGGCAGGCAGGCGGCTCCTCAGCTGTTGGGTCTTCCCAGGTGCGGAAGTAAAAACACCATCTGCGTATGCGCGGCCATGGAAAAAGGGGCGCGCATGCGCAGATGGTGTTTTTACTTCCGCACCACTACATCCCGAAAAATCGATTATCGCAAGGGGTCTTGGAACGGAACCCTCGCGATAATCGGGGGATCACTGTAATCTTCTCATCGTTCCTATCACCCATGTCCTCCCACAAATGTCTGTGTGACTGTAACATTGTTGCTTGTACCTTTACCATTTATATTGACTGGTTCCTAATAAGATTTGATTGTTTATTTGTAATCTGACTATCATTAAGTGTTGTACCTTATTATTCTTGAAAAAACTTTTCTTTTATGTACACTGAGAGCATATGCACCAATAAAGCATATTGTAAATAAAATTATATTCTATTCTATTTTATTCTATTCTAATTAACTATTATAAAACATTTATTTTTCTACTTCAAAGTAACATATATTCATTATTGCTTTGCTCACACTAGAAATTTAATACTGTCCACTTTCATCTTAATCACTATCAAACCATCTTTAAAAGGACCCGATAAGCTTCCAATATTCCCAAAATATCCATTATTTATCTTAAGCCATGAGTTGATTTAAATAAGACCTTTTCATTCAATTCTACTAATGGCAGTATCTCATATGTATTTGCATCTAGGATTTTGATCCTGGTTAGACAAAAGATAGAAAATGTTTCTATTACTGTATTAATTTACAAAGACCAGCTTTGTTCCTCTAAAAAGACCCAATATAAGACCAATCATAAAAGGAATGGTAATTGGGACAGTAAACCAAAGAGCACACAGGCTTACATTCTTAATACAACAATCTTATGATAATAATCTGGGATGGAAAAGGTTTAAATAGAGGAATGGTCCTTCTGTTCTACTGGCCAGGTGACGGAAGATGGATGCTGAAACCCGATTAAGATGACTTCTTAGCTGAGTTGATGATAACTCTGTTTCACTTCCCTGATGAAATGGCTGGTGACAAGTGATAGCTGATGGAAATAGGAGTGTGATAAAGCTGCAGCTGATTGTGGCCCTGTCTCCTTCAGTCTCTCTGCTATGAACCTGATATAATGGCTACTGCCAGGTGACAGCTGATATGGCTTCTCAGCTGAGCTTACTTCTCTTCATTCGTTCTGCTGCCAGCCTAATGGTTTAATATGAAGGAAGCAGTTATAAGCCACTGTCCTTTCAACCTCCATTAATCCTTTAGCTAGAACTTAATGCAATTTTCTCCAACCTACTGCTCTTGAGATGAGTTGACACTGCACAGTAGCTCCCAGAATCTCCAATAAATATTTGTGCCATGATAGCTTATACTTTTTAAGAGTTACACTTTAACAGACCTGGAGGGCACTAAACTGGGGCGTACTCTTGTATCCAGCAATTTGAGAAGCTGCAATTTTTAAACAATCTGAAGACTGGGAAATTGTGGAAAGCCAATTTAATTTGGTGCAGGTATAGTGAATCTATTAGCTTTTTTTTTTTAAAAAAAACTTGATTAACTTGGCAGATGGTGAAGATCCAGACAGTTTTAGCTTACTAATATCTGGAAAACTGTAGTTTCAGACTGTATTTTTCTTCCTTTGAGTGGAAACATATTGAGAAATTTTGTTTGCTCATATCTTTAAAATGGAAAGATCCATTGAAGAGAGTGGGAAAACAAAAATTATTTGCATGATGGGTTGAATATAGCCTTTCTTCTCAATGAATCAGCTTTCCATTTTTTTAATGTACAGGAGTGAAAATTAGATAGTAGGCATTTTGATCAAACAGTGAATATAAATGTTCTCCACATTTTCTGAACTATAGTTTGGTATTTCTTCCACTTATCTTTAATTAGACAAGGAAGCTACTTTAGCTAGCAATAGTATTTTATTATCCATTTTATTGTTGACTTAACCCACATTCAAGCCATTAAGTAACTGGTCCGTATAATGTCATACAGTAATGGTATCTGTGGGTTATAGTGATTTTTATATTTGTGTTAATTGTTAATAAATGCTACTCTTTTTGCCTAGGGAATACTTGTATTGTGTTTGTTTCTTTCTCCAATTGTTATAATAGCTATTAATGTGTGCTTTATGTTACACATTTCTGTCAAAAGACTCGGGAAGCATGCATGTACATAATAGGTTAACAAGGAAATAGTATCCAATCCAGCGATTTTGACCTTTGGGGCTAATCTTAATCCTACTTTAACTTTAATTTACTGTTCAGTCTCTCCTCAGAAACCAATTTAAGATGTCATCTGAATCAACAAATACTCCATTTACACTGAAATTACTTTCCCTGTTGACATTATTATAACTGTTAGCTGTGTGAAAGGAGGTGATCTGAAGTCAACTGAAAATACTCCAATAAAAGTAAGTGCACTTTCTTAAATGGATTGGAGATCACAGATTAAAGCTCCAGCAACAATATAGTGCCAATTAAGCTAAAGTGTGGGAACTTGAGCCAAAACCTTCCCAAGAAAGTTCATGAATTGAAATTTAAATCTATTAAATCTTTCTTTATTAGTTTGTAAATTAATTGAGCAGCCTGGGCATACATACTGGTCTTCCAGACATAATACTATTCTGTTTATAGAGGTTCCTCCAAACAGTTGCATTAAAATGCTGAATTCCACAAATTCGCCCTGATTATGTAATAAACTTTCTGTTCTTGAAAATGTATTGACAAGGATTGAAACAATTGTCAGAATAAAATCTATCATTATCTCCAAGAGTGCAAGACATTTAGGATAGTCCAAAATTTGCGTACTGTTTTTAGCTATCCTCTAAGATTTGCATAATAAAGCAGCTGAATCTATTATTTAATTGCCTCCTCTTAGACTTGCAGCTATCCCCAAAGTGGCATGGAGATTTCTAGAATTGCATAATTTTTTCAGAGGTATTGGAAATTATTCCTTGTTCAAGGGGAAAAGGATCTATTTTGAATATTTAAAAGCTGAAATATTGCTACTTATGTCAGAAACAGCTTTGCTCAGAATATAATGAGCAAGTTCAAGCTTCAGATCTTTCTGTTTTAAATGTAAATGCGAGAATTTTGATACCTTGTTTATAAAAGTTTTTTTTAATCATACCTTTAAAAAGCAGGAAATCATGGGGGAGATAGCTGTGTTCTTATACTGGATTCAACAGAAATAGACTTAGATAACTGAAAAGTCATATGGCCATTTGTTTTAAAAATAAAAATACTTATTTGAATATACTACTATTTACAGCTTTGAAATTGAAATTGTGACTATGATGAGAAAAATGAAAAATTCATCATTTAAAGGTCTGATCATATTGAGTATCTTGATTTTATATAAATCTGTAGTGCCAATCAAACACAAAATGACATTTATTGAAATGTTTTAACAAAATCTAGAGTAGCCAACATGGTAGATCTATGCTAATATGCTGCTTATCCAGTGAATTAGCTCTGAAATCTTTGATATTCTGGATTAGATTCTGAGTTAAATGAATACAATTTGACTTTATGTCAATAAGAGCTAGATTTAGATTTAGAATTCTTTATTGGCCAAGTGCAAGTGGACACACAAGGAATTTGTCTTTGGTGCATATGCTCTCAGTGTACATAAAAGAAAATATATATTTGTCAAGAATCATGAGGTACAAAACTAAATGATTGTCATAGGAGTCAAATAAGCAATCAGGAGACAATCAATATTAATAAAATCTTAAGAATATAAGCAACAAGTTAGTCATACTGTATGGTAGTGATCATTATATTCTATTGGATTTCTAGCAAGTTGCTCATTCAATGAGATATATGTACCTTATGATGTAATGGATAGTCTTTGATCTTATGCAGCATATACATAGCTATTGAATCCATCTTATTCCCAGATGACTGTGCATAGAATTCACCAAATTAATTTTAATTATATAGTAGCTTCCGAAGCTCTTTGACTAAATGCCAATTTTTTTGTCTGTTCTTACAGTTGTACCTAATGACTTGAAAAAAATAATACATGTAATTATTGAAGCCTAAATGTCTTAAGGTATGAATGTTTTTCTTTGCTAGCCATTAAATTGTTTTTTCCATTTTTTAACCATGATTCACAAAATCTCCCTTGCAGAAATGAAATAATACTTTCACAACAAAGTCATAATAATTGTGTTTTAAATAAATGTCTGAACTGGCATTTCTAAGTCTTTACATTATATTTTGGGGGTTTTTTAAGTGCTGAACATTTGCCTAATTGAAATTTTCCAATATTAATTTAGCAATGTTAAGATATTAATTGAAAGACATTTAAAGATTGCACGTTCCATTTAAATGCACCTTACCAACTCAGTAGTATTTCTTTTCAATATACATTAATAGGATAACCCTGTATATGCATTAATATTTCTATTTATTAGGTTTATCTATCCATATGTGTTTTTCTTTCAGCAAAAATGGATTAAACCTGGTATGCTGAACATCATCTTTTCTTTTGCCTTCCTATGTAAGTAAACATAAATTATTGCATAAAGATAAATGGCTCTCTTAAGAGTTTTATTTTTCAATATATAATAATAATAATAATTTTATTTTTCAACATATAATAATAATATTTTTATTTTTTATTTTATTTTATTTTTCAATATATAATAATAATATTTTTCAATATATAATAATATATTTTTCAATATATAATAATATATTTTTCAATATATAATAATAATAATATATAATATTTTTATTTTTCAATATATAATAATAATAATAATAATAATAACAACAACAACAACAATAATAACAACAACAACAGACCAGAATATCTCCGGGACTGCCTTCTGCTGCATGAATCCCAGTGACCGGTTAGGTCCCACAGAGTTGGCCTTCTCCGGGTCCCGTCGACTAAACAATGCCGTTTGGGGGGACCCAGGGGAAGAGCCTTCTCTGTGGCGGCCCTGACCCTCTGAAACCAACTCCCCCCAGAGATTAGAACTGCCCCCACCCTCCTTGCCTTTCGAAAAAGTTCTTAAGACCCATCTCTGCCATCAGGCATGGGGGAACTGAGACATCTCCCCCGGAGTTTATACATGGTATGTTTGTGTGTATGTTTGCTTTTAATGATGGGGTTTTTAGTGTTTTTTAAATTATTAGATTTGTTCTTACATTGTCTTTGTTATTGTTGTGAGCCGCCCCGAGTCTACGGAGAGGGGCGGCATACAAACAAACAAACAAACAAATAAATAAATAAATAAATAAATACTCGGAGGGAGTAACAATTAAAGAGTTTGCAAACTCGTAATTGCTGGGAATATTGTTAGCCCCTGGTTAGGGCTGGAAAGAAACTTATTCAGAGCAAGTTAGAGCAATGAAAAAAACTCTGCAAAGACTTAGGGCTTGGAAAACATTCTTTGCAGAAAGAAACAATGAAAGAGCCTGCAAGGTAAGAGTTGGGAAAATCGTTAGCAGCTACGTAGGACTGGGGGGGGGGGAGGAAGAGTTACATTCAGAGTATAAGACGCACCCAAATTATCAACCTCTTTTAGGGAGGAAAAGGGTGCACCTTTTACTCTGAAAAATATGATATGTAAAAGTAAAAAGTTGAGGTTTGAAATTAGCATTTTATTCTACTACACAAAAAGGAGTCAGAAGTCAACATCTTTTTTTTTCTTTTTTCCACAGTTTTCCCTTCTCTTTTCCTTCCCCTGTCTTTCCAAATTTATTTATTTTTATTTATTGATTGATTGTGTCCAATACACAATGAGGGTTTTAGTGGGCATACACATAGTAAAATACATGATGAAGGTTATAGACAATATACTCATAGTAAAATATATCTAAGAAAGAATAGAAGAGAAGTTATAGGAATAGAACATATCAATGAAAGAATAGAAGAAGAGATATAGGAACAGAAGAAAGGTATAGGAGATATAGGAGAGCAATAGGACAGGGGATGGAAGGCACTCTAGTACACTTGTACTCGCCCCTTACTGACCTCTTAGGAATCTGGATAGGTCAACCGTGGATAATCCAAGGGTAAAGTGTTGGGGGTTTTGGGATGACACTATGGAGTCCGGTAATGAGTTCCATGCTTCGACAACTCGGTTACTGAAGTCATATTTTTTACAGTCAAGTTTGGAGCAGTTAAAATTAAGTTTAAATCTGTTGCGTGGTCTTGTGTTGTTGTGGTTGAAGCTGAAGTAGTCGCTGACAGGCAGGACATTGCAGCATATGATCTTGTGGGCAATACTTAGATCATGTTTAAGGTGTCTTAGTTCTAGGCTTTCTAGGCGCAGGATTGAAAGTCTAGTCTTGTAGGGTATTCTGCTTCAAGTGGAGAAGTGAAGGGCTCCTCTGGTGAAGTATCTTTGGACATTTTCAAGGGTGTTAATGTCTGAGATGCAATATGGGTTCCAAACGGATGAGCTGTATTCGAGGATGGGTTTTGTATTTCTGTATCTTATAATATTAATGCAAAACATTTTTCGATATGAGATCATCACCATCATGTGGCTTTTTATAAAGTATCTCCATGAAATTGTTTTTAATATACCTTGAAAGACTGCTACAACAAAACTCTATTTGAATTTCGGGTTGTGAGAGTTGACTAAGCCATGAATTATTACTTTGTGAAATTAAGGAATCTTGGAAAAATCACCATGCAACTTTAGTTTTAGTATAAAATGTCAGAATATCATGTGGTTTACAATGAGATCATTCAATTAACAAAAGAGCTTGTCAGACATGTACTTTTGATATACATGTAGCATAGCCAATGTCCATATAGCAGAATCAAAAGTTTTCAAACACATTTTATAGCAGTATACTGCTGAGAAAACAAGCACAGATGGAAATTTAATATTTCCCTATTCATTCAATCATTTATATTAAAAGATGACAATTTAAATTGTCATTCTTTATTCAGTCTATAGTTTCTGTTTTATGGGCCTTGAGAAAGAAAATACCACATTTGTAACTTGTAGTTTCAGATGGAACCTTTTCATTAAACTATTGTCAGCTAGCTCCTGACTCTTCCTATCTTTTGTAATTCAATAATAGTCCACTTTAATTTATTTTGGCTATCGGAATACTGAAAATGTATGCTTTGTTTCAAATATTTGCATCTTACATAATATTTAGAAAAAACTGTCATTTATAACAACCTGCGTTTGATATTCTAAATGAGTATCCATTGCACATTTGATGCACCATAAGTTTATTATTGTCCACTTTAAATTGTGGAATTGATTGACCTACTACTCAGTATAATGATACTTCAGTTACATTTGCCATTTACAGTGGGGTGAATCAGTTCTATTCAAACTGTTCCTCAATTGCATATTGGTATGCGCTCTTCAGGGTCTGAAGAAGAGAATGAGTATGTATCATGTACCAATTGATTGACTCACTCTTTGATATCACCACCTGCATACATGGACATTCCATATAGTCATTCAAGAAGCCCTCTTTGAGCCATGGTGGCACAGTGGTTAGAATGCATTACTGCAGGTTAATTCTGCTGTCTGCAGGATGCCAGCATTTCAGCAGTTCAATTCTCACCAACTCAAGATTGACTCAGCCTTCCACCCTTCCACGATCAGTAAAACGTGAACCCAGATTGTTGGGGAAAATATGCTAATCCTAACCCTATTGATTGTTGTAGGATAGGATAGGATAGGATAGGACAGGACAGGACAAGACAGGACAATTATTTATTGGCCGTGTGATTGGACACACAATAAATTTGTCTGGTGGATATACTCTCAGTGTACATGAAAGAAATGATACATTTGTCAAGAATCATGAAGTACAACACTTAATGATTGTCATAGAGTACAAATAAGCAATCAGAAAACAATATTAATATAAATCATAAAGATACAAGCAACAAGTTACAATCATACAATCATAAGTTGGAAGAATGGGTGATACTAATACTAATGATAGTTTGACAGTGGTGAGGGAATCATTTGTTTAGCAGAGTTATGGTGTTCAGCCCATATAGTTCTTTATGTAACAATACCAAGGCCAGTAGGTGTTATATAAGTCTCAATTGTCCAATTTGTATTTTGAAAGTCTCGATCCCTTCAGATTCTACAATCAGGTGCTGCTTTTCACACCCAACAATGGAGTTCTTCTGTTCCCAAACTGCAAAAATACCCACCATACATCGTACAATATTACTTGCCCTAGTGTCTATTTTCTGATCCTGTGCGCAATCTCCAATGCACCTTAACCACTGACTCCCAGTAAGCAATGATCAGGCAAAAAGATAGGGAGCCAAACGGGATCCACCAGGGGGTTCCCGTTTGGCTCTTCTAGTTTGTATTTATCTGCGAAGTTTCTTCTGCGTCTCCCCGCTCGCCCTTGTCTTCGCCACTTGTCCTCTCACTGAGCTCCTTGATTTCCTCTCCTTATGGTCAGGTCTCCTTCTCACCTATATCCACAGTCCTATGAAAGTCTGGTTTTAAGATTTCGGGTGCAGTTCATTACAATCTTCACTTCCTTATCTTTACGTGATTCACTGTAGCTTGTAGCTTCAGGCCTGCCATCCTTCATAGAGCAGAGACAGATGCTTTTGTCTCCGATAGGGAGGGTATGGGTGAACACCTTCACCCCGCTGTTGCCAAGTTTATCCCTCTTGGTCCACATGGTCCTACAAACTGCGCCTCAAAGGGTCTCTAGAAACAAAAGAACTAGCAGCCTCAAAGGACAGAGATCATCTTTCTGTAGCTGCAATGCCCCGCGTCACCACCAGAAGTCTGATAAGCATCTTTTAGTGTTGTGTAGCAATAGTCTAAAGCAGTGATTTTCAACCTTTTTTGAGCCGCGGCACATTTTTTACATTTACAAAATCCTGGGGCACACCACCAACCAAAATGACACAAATCTAATAAATAAATACATACATACATACATACATACATACATACATACATACATACATACATACATAAATAACCCCCTCATATATACAATCCCATGTAACATCCTCTTATAAATACAGTCAATCATCAATCATCCCTCCTCAAATTTATACCGCTCTCTCATTTCTGGGTACTTCTCCTGTCTTTCCCCCTTTTCTCTCTCATGTTTCTCATTTCTCTCTCTTCCTCCCTTTTTTCCCTCATTCCTTCTCCCTCTCACTTCTCCTCTTTTTCCATCCCTGTCTCTCTCCCCCCTTTATGCGTGTGTGTGTATACACACTTGAACCATTTCCAAAACCAGTTGAGGGCTGGTTTTTTTCCCTCTTTTATTCTTTTCAAAAACAGGTGTGGGCTGGGGGTTTTTTCTTATTATTTGGGTGCTTTTTACCATATGCTTCAAGAAGCACCTCTCTCTCTCTCTTTTGCTCTCTCTCGTTCTCTCTCTTATTTTCTTTCTCTCTCATGCTTTCTCTCTCTTGTTCTCTGGCGGGATTAGTCATCTGTTGTCCTCCTGATGCTGCTGACGTGGTGCCAGGGACAAAACGCCCACCCACTCCTGAGGGAAAAGACGGACTGTTTGGGATGGGAATTAGCATCTCTCCCACTGCGTTAAGTAGGCAAGGCAATGCAGAAACTCGCCGGACAAGGAGCCCAAAAAAAGCACCTCAGGAAGGCAGAAGCGAAGCGCCCCCACCGCCCGCTCGCTTTCCAACGCTGCGCCCGTTGCGCCGGGCTCTTTGCCTGAATCCGCCTCCTTTCTGAGGCTCGAGCGAACCTCCTTCGCCGGCAGCCGGGGGGTCGGCTTCGCCCCATGCCCAGCTGAAAGTGTGCGTGTGAGGGGGGAGAGCTTGCTTCTGCAACCACATGGCCAGAGAGAAGCGGGATAGCAAGCATTCTTCTACCTGGCCTTGGTACTCTGCTTGGTTTTCCCGGGCTTCCCGCAGCATGTAGGTGGCCGAGAAGACCGAGTGGGACTGTGAGAGGGGTGGGCGTTCCCACAGCGCTCGGAGCGGCTAGCGGACGGATCGCCAGCGCCGCTGCAGCCACAGCTGTGGGAGGAGCCGCGCCCCAAGAAAGCCGGAGAGAAGGACGGATCGGGCGGGGACAGCCACAAGTGGAAGCCTCAGCCCTGGAGCTCCCACTTGCAGAAGCCGCCCCTCCCCGGCTATTGCCCACCGCTATTAGCGAGGAGAAGCCATGCGCGCGAGGGGGGCGACTTTCAAAACAACCTTTGCTGGCCTCTGCCTCGCGGCACACCTGACCATGTCTCGCGGCACACCAGTGTGCTGCGGCACACCGGTTGGGAAACACTGATCTAAAGTATTCTTGCCTCTAGTGGGACAATTGACATGCTGAAAGTATTTTGGTAGTTCTTTCCTTAAGAAAAAGCTAGTTGCATGGATTAATCCCTAGCAAAGTAAGTAGATCTTGACTCAATCCTGATTCTGGAGAATATCAGTACAAATCATTTTACAAGTAATAAGAAATATAATATTTTTGTTTATCAATAATGTTGTTGCTCATTTGCTAAGTTCTGTCTGACTTCTTGCATCCGTATAAACATCAGCAGACCACCCTTGTGTCCTCCTCTGTCCTCCCGGTTTCTGCTCAAACACACTGCAGCAATGACATTACCCAACCATCTCATCATCCGCCATGCCCTTTTCTTTTTGCCTTCAATCTTTCCCAACATCATGATCTTTTCGTGGCAAAGAATTTTTATTTTTTTTCACTCCAAACACATATGCAGAATGGCATACCATCAATCCTAAATTACATTGCAATAATTCATCTTTTCAAATTTGGTATTCATAATTCATCAAATGCTGCCTCCTTTTACATTTGTCATCTGGACAAAAATAATTACTCAAATTTCTTATATGCATTTAAAAGGTATTAACTAATACACATTTTGGGCTGATTTCTTTCTAATCATACATTTAGGCTGTGGTGCTTCAGTCTTTTCCATATATCTTTAATATCAATTTCATGTATATTTCTTAACCCTAATTTCATAATAGATACCCTTTAACAAAGAAAAAAAGGATGAAAAGCAAATATTCCCATTCATATCAACTACATTCTAAATTTTATCTGAGAATTACAGGGATCAAAATTAGATCAATTCAAGGGGGGAGTCCATATAATTCATCACATATGTCTCATTTAAGCCAATTAATAAGAATTCCCTTTGGTAGATAATTTTTTTTTTTAAAAAAAATAGAAAAAGAAGGGGGAAAAAAAGGTGCCTTCTTCCTTTTCTTTCATGTCCCTATCCTAGTCTATCTCATATCACTGTGATCCCAGTGGAATTATGTCACTGTAAACCCAGTGAATTCATCGAACCCTATTCTATATAAATCACTGTGAACCCAGTGGAATTATTATGCCCTACTCTAATTATATCACTGTGAACCCATTAAAATCATCATGCCCTACTCTAAGTATATCACTGTAAAACCAGTGGAATCATCGTGCCCTATTCTAAATAAATCACTGTGAACCCAGTGAAATCATCGTATCCTAATCTATTTTATATCACTGTGAATCCAGTAGAACCTACTCTATTATGGGACAATAAACCCCAAAAAATCCTCATTCCCTAATCTAATTTAAATAACTGTAAACCCAGTGAATTTTAGTTTGATCTGTAACCCAATATAATCTTCTAAGCCTATTCTTAATTTATAATTTATAACACAATAAAGCAAATTGAACCTTATTACTTGTAAAATTCATTCTTAATGTTTTGTTACCTTTCTGCTAGAAATATTAAAAGCAATGAGAATATTAATCATCTAATATAACAATAAACATTTTCTATTTTCATTATTCTACCATTCCATTGTTCCATTATTTACCCCAAAATAATTTCCATAATTTTAAAATATCTGAATTAAGCATTAATTAAGCACATATTAAGCATTAACTAAGCGCATGTCTTAATTAAGCATTGCTACATGTATAATTCAATTTCAATACTTTTCCATGTTACTGATTAATTCCACCTCCATCTTTCCAATTTTTATCGCCCCAATCTATATTCATTTCTCTTTCCCAATATAATTCCCCATAATAAAATCCAATTAAAATTTCATCATTAAACTCCCATTCATTGAATTCATCAATTTAGAAAAGTTAATTCTTTTATAAATTTATCATAGTCTCAATCTTCTTTAAAGGTACAGCTGCCATCCGTATTTTCTCATTTCCATATTCCATATTGCAAAGACTCTTTCTGGTAATAATATCTATTGTACAATTATGCTCAGACTTTTTAATATTTGATTTGTTATTTTGCCAATTCTGTAACCATATCTCCATCAGTCAGTTTACATGTTTCTTCTCTCCAAAGTTAATTCCTTCCAACCAAAGGCTGGTGACAAAAGTATACACATAACAAGCACATTCCATCCTCATAGCCAAAACAGATAAAATTTTCCATCACCAAGGGTAGCACCTGTTGAAAACAGGAACCAAAATTTTCCCTGCAATGACTCCTCCAACCAGTAGATGGCAAGCTTTCATCTCTTCCATTATTCTATTATTTTTTAAATCAGTATTTAGTTCTCTTCATTACACGCCAAAAATAGTTTCTTTAAAAGGAAAAATAATACTTTGATAATTCAAATTCAAGATCTTTAAACCTCTTTTTTAAAAAGTCCAATTTGGACAATTTGCTATGGTCTGAAGCATTCTGCTATTCGTACCAATAGCCACTTCCTTTCCAATTTCTAGCACTTTTAGTTAGGTTGGGGGGAAAGGTTTCAAATCCCTTTTCGACAATACTCACCAGCACACCGCTTAATTTTTTCTTCACCTCGCCAGTGCTTTATTTATTTATTTGTTTGTTTGTTTGTTTGTTTGTTTATTTTATTTATTTATTCTATTTTTATGCCGTCCTTCTCCTTAGACTCAGGGTGGCTTACAACATGTTAGCAATAGCACTTTTTAACAGAGCTTCCTCTTCCCAACGCTCTTCTTCAATCTCTGTGTTGCATTGTCTCTGCGGCTATTGTCGACTTAGGCATAGCAGCCTAACCAATTTCACATTGCCACTGCTGTGAGACTGCACCGGTTCATCTGGTGGGGCATGCTGACCCCAAACCAGAACCCTGGTAGCATCCCCTTGACATCTCCCCTTCAGGGAGGATTTGGTCTAGTTCGATAGGAACCAGAACCCCCGGATGGCAGGGATTTGGAGTTCCCCCAAGGGTGAAGAGGAACTCTGTGCTGCTGCGGCCATTGATCCCTCCCCTCCTCAACATCATGATCTTTTCCAATGAATACCCACTTCTCATTTGGGAGCCAAAGTGTTTGAACAATGATGTTGATACATATAATCAAGTATGAAACTAAGTTCATAGTTAGCCACTCAGAATCCTTTGGGCATTGGGTGGCACATAAGTCCAAGAATAAGTTCAAGAATGAAGGGAGGGAGGGAGGAGGGAGGGAGGAGGGAGGGAGGAGGGAGGGAGGGAGGGAGGGAGGAAGGTTGCTCTTACTAAAACTAATATTGTTTCCAACATAATTAAGATGTAAATATAGTTCTCATGGACCAATGGTGATTTTCAAGTGTCCATTCGTTTTATTAATTAATGGGAAAGGAATTCTTATCTTATACTGCCAGATCTCTCTGTAATGGAAGACAATGGCAACTTTCCCAATGACCTCAGTGGAAATTAGATTAGGTCTATCATTTTTATATATTACACTTCAAGGAGCTTTGGTTTCAATTTCTACATTCTGTGCCAAATATTTCAAGAGGCTTAATAGTACAATAACCATAAGCAGAGAATTTTTAAGCAGCACACTCTGCTTAAAGTCTTAAAATTAATTGACTGGCAATTAATTTTGTACTCTGTGTATGTGTGTGTTGTGTACATGTATGTGCATGTAACATCAAGTTATTGTTCACTTTTGGCAATTGCCTGGAAAATTGTTCTGCAGTTTTTGACAAGATTTCAAAAGTGGTTTGCCATTGTCTATTTCCTAGCGAATGTGACTGACCTAAGGTCACCAATTAGTTTTCTGCCTAGGGCTGGACTTGAATTCATACCAAAATACAAACCAAAGATTATCTAAGTAACATATCCCCATATTCTGCCACATAAAACATTGTTTTAAACATATGCTCATTTTTTCAGACTGATCCTTTTGTTCTTGCCTTAATTTTTTTCCTTTCATGAATTTATTTTCCTTTTTTTTCCCCTTTCATTTTTTTTTTCTTTTCATAAATCCTGATTCTGGTATCTCAGTATCCTGTATCTGTGTCTGAGTAGGATTGGACTGGTGAGAGCTAATAAGGTGAAAATCCTGACAACTATCTGGTTTATGTGTTCAATTAAATAATATTCATTCAATTCAATAATATTTAATCTTGAAAGGATTGGACAATGCTTAACGATCAACTACATAAATTTGTAGCTGTCTCCAGTTTACAATGTATGTGCTGTTTCAATTGTGTGTTACCCAGAGAATTCTTATTAGTGAATGATATAATAAATTGGTGTTTAGGTAAGCAGATTGATAGACAATCAAATATATTTTCTACTAAAGTTTTCACAACTTCAGAAACTGAATTCCTAGAAGACCTTAGACATTGCATGATATTTTGTGAGTTGTAATTCCTCTTAGCAGCTAGCAGTAAAATAAAATAGCTCTGTATTAGAGGTGGATTCTGGATTGTCTTACTGATTGTTTGCTCAGGGAGACAACACACATGCGCAAGCATTCACAGTATTAAAAAATAGCTTCTGTGCATGAGCAGAAGCTAAAAACAAGATGGTGGCGCCTAGGGCGTAACTAAGAAAACCAATTCAGAGGTAATTGCAGACCTGAGTCACTGCCAATTCCAGCGACCTAGGTCGCCAAGTTACTACCTACAGAAGGGGTCTTTTTGCCTCCTCCTGTTCCCACGCCTGATTGGTTCCAGCCTTCCACCTCTGATTATTGGCTGCTGCATTTTCTCTTTCACTGATAGGGCCCTAGCTGTTTGGCCCAGCCCTTCCGTCATAGTCCCCCCCCCGTCACAGTCACTTAGTCATAGGCCTTTCTCCAAACAGACATAAAACCCCATTCACCCTGGGCTTTTTTTTTTTAAATCTTTTTATTAATTTTCATAAAAGGACGCACAAACTTACAAACATTAAACATATAGTTTGGGGAGGTATCCTCCCCACTTATCTCAAAAGTGTAAATACAGATATAGAAAAAAGAATACAGAATTGAATACATAGTTGAATACTAATACATAAAAAATAGCTAATAACAAAAAAGAAAACTAGTAACAAGTAATTTAAACTAGGATAAAATCCAACATTCTTCTCATCTTATTACTATTGGGCTTTTAGGTGCACGGGACACTTTGCCAACAGCCAATCAGAGGAGCAAGCAATGCCTTCTCTTCCATTCCCCCTCATTCATCAAGTTTTAACGGAGTTCCATTTCCTGTCTCTTCCTCTCTGTTGCATCAATTGCTCTCTATGAGTGTTTGCAGAAGCAACGCCTTTCCTTCCATTCCATTTCCGGAATTCCATTTCCCTTCTCTCCCTCTCTGCTGCAAGAACTCTCCCTCTAGTTTGCCCGGAGGGTTTCCAAGACTTACTCTTCCCCATTTCCTCTCTATGTGCTTTCTATGTCTCCTCCAGTTTGCACTCCCAGGCTTGTTTGTGTGTGTGTGGTCCTGCACACAAACAGCAAGACTAATCAAAGATCAGACTTATACTCTTCAGCTGCAGGACAAGTGACTTTACAGGTGTACCCTCCCATTCTTAAATAATTCAGATCTTTTAAAAAAGATTTGGCAGTTCTTGGAAATAATTGCTACATCCCCAGCCAGGAAATGTATTGATGAGGGTGGCAAAAGAGTGTAATCCCCTATCCCTTCTTCCTCATTCCTTCCTTCCTTCCATTCCATTCCTACACCACCACTCATCAAGTTTGAACGGAGTTCCATTGCTCTCTATGAACTCCATTCAAACTTGATGAAGGGGGGGGGGGAGATGGAAGGAAAGGCATTGCTTCTGCAAACACTCATAGAGAGCAATTGATGCAACAGAGAGGAAGAGACAGGAAATGAACTCTCTATGAACTCCATTCAAACTTTATGAATGAGGGGGAATGGAAGGAAAGGCATTGCTTGCTCCTCTGATTGGCTGGTGGCAAAGTGTCCCATGCATCTAAAACCCTTGGGTGAAAGGGGTTTTGGAGAAAGGCCTGTGACTAAGTGGTGTGATGGGAGGGGCTGTGATGGAAGGGCTGGGCCAAACAGTTAGGGCCCTTTCAGTGAAGGAGAAAAGGCAGTGGCCAATAATCGGAGGCGGAAGGCTGGAGACTAATCAGGCGTGGCCAACAGGAGGAGGCAAAAAGTCCTAGACCCTATTCTATAGAACCGGTCTGAATCTCTACTCTGTTTTCATTTGATTGGTGTGAGAGAGACCATTGCAGTATAGGTTAGTAGACGTCAAACTGTAGTTAGTCATGATAATTGTAGATTCAATACATTTTGCTCTTTCTACAATCTTTCTACATCTTTCTACAATTCTATAGTGCCCTAAGAAAGTACTGTATACTTGAGCTTTCAGAATTTTAGGCTCCAATCTATGAGAACTCACTAGGTTGTAAGATTCTTTGCTTAGAGTAAGACATACTGCTAAGTAAAAGCTTTATAAAGATGGGGTTTTGCCTTTTCCTGGAATCTGTTAAAACATAGAATATTATTATTTGGTTCTGGTTACCAGAACATCAATGTTCTGATGCCTTTCATGAACTAGAGACGCTGTGGTTTTCTGTTATTTCATCTATTTCTGCTCTTTTTTATTATAGTATTTATACGACCAAAATCCAGCTATTAAATCTCTTTCTATATTATGCAGAACCAAGGAAATGACATTGAAAAAAATATATGTATCTGCTGGGTATCTGCTGGGTATCTACGAGACCACCTTCTGCGGCATGAATCCCAGCGACCGGTTAGGTCCCACAGAGTGGGCCTTCTCCGGGTCCCATCAACAAAACAATGTCGTTTGGTGGGGCCCAGGGGAAAAGCCTTCTCTGTGGCGGCCCCGGCCCTCTGGAACCAACTCCCCCCAGAGATTAGAATTGCCCCCACCCTCCTTGCCTTTCGTAAGCTCCTTAAAACCCACCTCTGCCATTAGGCATGGGGGAACTGAGATATTCTTTCCCCCTAGGCCTTTACAATTTATGCATGCTATGTTTGTTTGTAGGGATGTTTGGTTTTACAGTAAGGGTTCTTTAGTTGTTTTAGTATTGGATTTATATGATGTTTTTTATTACTGTTGTTATCCGCCCCGAGTCTACAGAGAGGGGCGGCATACAAATCCAATAAAAAAACAAAAAAACAAATGTATGCATGTATGTGTTTGTTTGTTTGTTGGTATGTATGTATGTATGTATGTATGTATGTATGTATGTATGTATGTATGTACCACCCCTCTCTGAGGACTGAAACAGAGACAATGGTTCCAAAAGCATGTTTAAAATCCAATAAACAGAAAAGGCACATGAGAGAAGGCTGGTTCCTCTCTAGGTCACTAGAGTATAACAGGGAGGAAGGAAAATGCTCAGTCAGGCTTTCTTGATACTCTTACTGCATCCTATCTCAATAGAATGTAGTTTCAGCCAGACGTGTGTATTCTGTCTCCTGATTTAGCTTGCGTCAAAAGGCTGACATCAATCTTGAATGCTTCCTGGACTCTACTTAGAGAGGTAGAGAACCTATAAAAGACTTTGTCATAGTCTGATCAATCCTGTGCAACCCCAATAAGTGAATTCACAAATAAATAATCTTGTTCCTCTATACCCTCTCAAGCTTAATGCCAGTATATTAATGTACTGTTCTAAAACAATATTGTGATAACAAATGAGATAAAAGTATTATAAGATGATAAACAATATATTTAACCAGAGGATATTCTGGTTTATTGTGGTTATTCTTTGCCAAATAGTGCTACTGAATTAAGGTTCCGAGACTGAATTAACGCTATCTTTACAAGACATATGAAGGCATGTTGAAGGCATTGCCACATATATATCAGCTTATTAAGCTTTTCTCTTTGCTGACCAAAGAATATAACAACTCATTAGGAATGACACAACTATTATTATAATTTATGAGAGCTACATAATCCTTTTTGACAGATTTAAGATGCCATTGACTCAAAGTAAATGCTTTTCCTTATCTAACCGGATATTATTTTCTCAAACCTATACACATACCATATTATTGTGTCAGCCGTTCCCCAATTCATTTACGCTTATTTTTGATATTTTTTCATAGCATTTGTACACCAAAGTAAAATATAGCCTGTTTGGTTATATTTTACCATAAGTTGTTACCATAAGTTTATTTATTTTAACATTTTAAATAAAATTCTAAAATTAAATAAAATTATAATATAAAATAAAATATAATAATAAAATATACTATCTGAACCCCAGTCAGAGGTGGTTTCCTCCCAGTTTATTATGTTATTATGTTATTTATTAGATTTGTATGCTGCCCCTCTCCGAAGACTCAGGGTGGCTAACAACAATAAAAAGACAATGTAAACAAATCTAATATTAAAAATAATCTAAAAAACCCCAATTTAAAGAACCAATCATACATACAAGCATACCATATATAAATTCTATAAGCCTAGGGGGAAGGGAAAATTTCAATTCCCCCATGCCTGATGACAGAGGTGGGTTTTAAGGAGCTTGCGAAAGGCAAGGAGGGTGGGGAAACTGATATCTGGGGGGAGCTGATTCCAGAAGGTCGGGGCCGCCACAGAGAAGGCTCTTCTCCTGGGTCTCGGCAAACGACATTGTTTGGTCGACGGGACCTGGAGAAGGCCAACTCTATGGGACCTAACCAGTTGCTGGGATTCGTGCGGCAGTGGTTGCAATGGTTGCAATGGTTCTAGCAAACCACTGATAATGTCATGGTGACTTCATGGAACCAGTTATGTCAGTGCCAGTCCATGGATGCCACCAAGGTTTTGGATTTTTTTTTCCTTCTGTGCATGTGCAGAAGCCGGGTTTCTGGCACTGCGCACAAGTTGCCATCTTGTTTTTTGGCTTAAAAATAATAATTTTTTTCAGCATTGCGCATGCACATGTGTATCCCCAAGCCTCCCGCGGCATGGGAGGAAACAAACCAGCAGTGACGTAAGTTACCACCTACCCCTGATCCCAGTGATTCTGGGCAGGTCTTGCAGTGAAACTATTTATGCATGATTCTGCTGGGTGTAACATTTCGGATAATAACCAAAATTTTCTGTGGCTGTTCGCTATCCAAATTTTTGTTCGTTATCGAAAGCAAATTTTTGCCAAAAATGTTGTTTGTTATCTGAAAAATATGCTAACCAAGGCGTTTGCTAACTGTATTTGTCTTTCCATCACATCCTATGATACTAACAAACGATGGAATAAAATAAATTGTTATGCTTGGCTGGATTAGTAGAAAGGGAAGACAGTGTACAGGGTGCATGGATATCTTCATAATGATTATTGGAATGTCATTGAAAGAGCTATGGGCTTCTGCTGGGCACTGATCAAGATGGTGAACATTTGTGTATAAAGACAGCAGTATCTTGATTATTTATATTAATATAAATAGATAATAATTTAGAATATATTTTAATACATGTATTTTCTGATATTAATAAAATTGTATTTTGGGGGCATTGTCAATGTGTCTCTTCATTTCACCTTGTCAGCATATATTAATTGTGGATTAAGTTTCTTCCCTGCCTGCCAGATCAGTTAAATGCCCTTGCCATAATTTTAGTTACTCATGGCATTGGAATTCCGTATCCAAGATGCTAAAGGTATTGTTTTTCTTGTACTCATTTTCCATTTTGAAATATTTATGGAGGGTTTCAATTTATATGACAATCATTTTAAAAGTCTAATAATGCTGATAACAAAATATATCAAGATCCTAGATATATACAGTAGATATATACAACTCTTCTGCGTTCTTTCTTATGCTTCTTATACATGAAAAATTGCCCGATAATATGAGTATGTTGTATCAGAGATATTTATGGTTCTTTGCAATGGAATTAATATCTGATAAATTGAAGAATGGTACTATAAACAAAGTAGATATTTAATCACACAGATAAACACACACTTACGATGCAGTGTGTATGAGATAACCCTTCAAAACATTACTTTTTTTACTTTTTTTTTGCTGGCATGGTTCTCATATATATCTGACGTTTACAATCCACAGACGCCTATGCTATAAATTTGCAAGTCACATTAATATGGCAATAAAATTTAGTAGCTTGAAAGTTGCACTTGTAAAATATTTATGAATATGCATGATTGTCACAGGGATAAACTGATTCATCCATTTCATTTTACAGAAGCTGTTTTTGGTTCCATTTCCCTCCCTCTGCAGGTCACAGCCCATCAAGTCCCCAGCACGGAACTCAAATATTTTGCTGGGAACTTCAGTGAGGAAAATGTTATTTTAAAGAAAAGCGTACAGCTGTTTCCATCACTTTGTAGGGTTCATTAGCTGAGACTTTGTATATTTTCCCCTTTTTTCTAGATGGTTGAGTTGATTTCCCAAATTTCTGTTGAGCGTGATTCCTTGCCACAGCTATAAATCTAGTTACAACTTCACTTCTTCCATGAAGCCTTTAGCTTAATCCTGTACAAAAAGGAAAGGCTGCAATCTTTGAATTTACTAGGGAATAAGCCTTGGAGGAGTCAATTTACTGAGACTTACTTCCAGGAAAACATGGTTAACATTGAACATTGATTTATAGAGCAAGCTAAATATATTTATTCAGCAGTGAGATCCGTTATGTTCTGTGGGACCTTCTTCCTAGAAGGTGTCTTTAAGGTGGCATAGCAAATAATTTCATTGGTAATTTTTTTTCATTTCATAATAATTTTATTCATTTGAATAAATACCCTGGGAGAGAGGATCAGTAATTTGTTTCCAAATTTATGTATTTCCCTACACTACAGAGCAAGAGTTTTGAAATATGCATTTGGAGTATATATAGTAAAAGAATCTGCAAATGTATTCCTGAATTAATTACAACACAGATAGTTATCCTCCTCAACAACACATGCCACAAGCCCACAACTATATTGCAATTTCCAGATTTCTGTAAATAATTCACAGCTTCTCTTTATAACTCTGTCCCCATGAATTAAACGTTTTTAAATAATGTATATTCATCCAAATAAAATCATGTCAGCTAATCTTTACAGTTAAGTGGTTTCAAAAGAGGTATTGGTGATAGGAAGGAAAAAATCAGAAACTTGTCTTACTAATTATCCAAGTAGTTCCCAACTCCATTTAAACAGAAGCTCATAATGGGAATTTTTTACAAAACCTCAGTGTTGTATTGAGGAACAGTGAGCAGAGTGAGAATGGGATGATAAACTTATTGTTGAAAAAGATATTAGTTTAGTTGCTATTTAGTTGATTCCTTCTTTGGAGAAAATGTTAATTACCATAAATTATGAGAGTATTCAATGTCAAGAATAATGTTCTACAAAAAAAATTAATGAAAAATTTAATACCATGTAGGTGCTGTCCCTGTATTATAAATATATATACCGTACATAATCTATATATAATTATATATATAATCTTATTGATTTCTTTGACTATGTCACAAAGGTGTTGGATGACGGTGGTGCCGTGGATATTGCCTATCTGGACTTCAGCAAAGCCTTTGATGCGATTCCACATAAAGAGCTGATAGATAAATTAGTGAAGATTGGACTTAATCCCTGGATGGATCAGTGGATTTGCTGAAGCATAGATATCAGAGAGTTATTGTTAATGGTGAGTATTCTGAGCAGAGACAGGTTACAAACGGTGTGCCACAAGGGTCTGTTCTGGGTCCTATTCTTTTTAATATGTTTGTGAGTGACATAGGGGAAGGTTTGGTAGGGAAGGTTTGCCTATTTGCCGATGACTCTAAAGTGTGCAATAGGGGTGATATTCCAGGAGACGTCTGTAATATGGTAAATGGTTTAGCTTTACTAGATAAATGGTCAAAGCAATGGAAACTGCAGTTTAATGTTTCCAAATGTAAAATAATGCACTTGGGGAAAAGGAATCCTCAATCTGAGTATTATATTGGCAGTTCTGTGGTTAGGCGCTAGGAAAAGCAAGTAGGATGCTTGGCTGTACAGTATAGCTAGAGGTATAACAAGCAGGAAGAGGGAGATCGTGATCCCGCTATATAGAGTGCTGGTGAGACCACATTTGGAATACTGTGTTCAGTTCTGGAGACCTCACCTACAAAAAGATATTGACAAAATTGAACGGGTCCAAAGACGGGCTACAAGAATGGTGGAAGGTCTTAAGCATCAAATGTATCAGGAAAGACTTAATGAACTCAATCTGTATAGTCTGGAGGACAGAAGGAAAAGGGGGGACATGATCGAAACATTTAAATATGTCAAAGGGTTAAATAAGATTCAGGAGGGAAGTGTTTTTAATAGGAAAGTGAACACAAGAACTAGGGGACACAATCTGAAGTTAGTTGGGGGAAAGATCAGAAGCAACATGAGAAAATATTATTTTACTGAAAGAGTAGTAGATCCTTGGAACCAACTTCCAGCAGACGTGGTTGGTAAATCCACAGTAACTGAATTTAAATGCCTGGGATAAACATATATCCATCCTAAGATAAAATACAAAAAATAATATAAGGGCAGAGTAGATGGATCATGAGGTCTTTTTCTGCCATCAGTCTTCTATGTTTCTATACAGTTTGGATCTACATACAAGATTTGGGTAATCTCCCTGTTAGAATCATATTCATCTATAATTTTCAGTATTGATTTCATGTATTGATTACTGTTTATAGTTCTCAATTGGACTGTGTTAACTAGTAATGTTCAGTTTAAGGGTATAAATAGGAATAAATCCAACTTTTCAAATATTTCCATTTATAATTTTTATGTATATTCTTTCATATCAAATAAAATTAAGCTAAACCCAGTGGATAGATGGCGATAAGTGAAAACTTTTGGATATGAGGAAGATGAGATGTTATATGTTTTAACTATGTATCTTCAAATACAAGAAGAAGAGATCTTATTTAATACTGGAGAAGAGTGAAAGTGAGTTGTTATATTATTAGGATTAGGATTATTATCTCAGATCTTTGAAAACAGTTATACATACATAAGACTCATAGTTTTCTCTGTCCTGTCTGAGAATGAATTCATGCAGAGACAAACTTTTTGACATTGTAGTAAATTGATCACCCAAATTATAGACTATCCCATTGTAGGACTACTTCCCCTACTGTGGACTAAGTGTTGATTTCTTCATCTTCCCAGCTGCAGAACCACATGTATTATTAATCTAATCTGTAAAGGATTGTAATCAAACAGCAGGCAACAGTAAATCTTATTTTTGTATGTATTATCTCTGCATTAAACTGAGTATTCTCTCAGTTGCATTTTCTCAATTGCAGAGTATTCTCTCTGCATTAAAACTATTAAACTGAGATACAGGAGAAGCATTCAAGTAAAAGAGGTAGGATGGATTCTTTTTTTCAAATACATTGAATCTGGAATTAATCAAAGTTTATTGGAAATAACTTCGGTAAGATATGTTTGTTTTATAATTTATTTAATCTGTCTCATATACCTTGTACTCTTTATTTAAGTGTTAAAAGTACTGTATTAGTATAATTATTTACCATATGCATATCCCTTTCAAGGAAGATGGGACTGCAATTGCTTAATGTTTCCTCTCTGGAATTGGTAGGAACCATAGGGAACTGATTTTGTCCTCATTTTGTGAAGATTGTGAGGATTTGGTGGGATTTCAGTGATAAAAAAATGGGTTATGCTTTACAATTAGCTTCCTAACATGATTCCAGATCTGAAATCTTCATATAATGAAGAGAAGGCTAAATTTTTTTTCATCAGTCCATTCTATATTGTGGGTCCCCCTCTAATTAGGGGCATTCTTTTTGAGATACAGAATGAGAATAATTCATTGCCCATTCACACAATTTGAGACGGCAAAAGTAGACAGGACGAATTCCTTTACAGAGGAATCAACCCTGTAATAGATTTTTCCTATTGATTTTGTAGATGAGCTCCAACCAGAATTGAATATGGTTCTTCAATGTAGCATGCACAGTTATTCTGTAAGGATCTGCAAAGAACATATTCATAAATATGATTTGGGACACATATAAATGCAAATACAGTACTATCAGGAACATCTGAAAGCAGTTATGTCTTCTTGGGCTAATGGGGCTGCCCTGGGGAGATGTATGAAATTCCAAAAGAAGACATGGTCTGGGTTTGGAACTCTGCATAGACATTCAAATAACACATTTGTAGCTATCCATGGTAGTGATCCAGATCTGATATCTGCCTATTTATAAGCAATAAAATATATTGGGTCAGTGTCTGATTAACTGAGCATTTAGATCTTAGTAGAATCAATAATGCAAGAGATGACTGTATTGTTCTACTGGTTTCATTAGATGAAATTATTTTCTATATTCTATCTCAATGAATACAGTCTTTGTTTTTGTCCAACTCATAAAACTCCAACTCTATCTCTGACAAGAGAAGGAAAAATATTAACCAAAAATAATTACAAAGAATAGGACTTCGTATAACTACCATAACTGAATTTAATTCTCATTAAGAAGGAAAGAAATTCCAATGCTTACTGTTTACAAAGAGTTCTCAGACTTAACAAAAGGAGTTACTTTCACAAAATCTGTAGAGCAGGCTCTCTATAAGTACCATTTGAAATAACATCTGGGCTGAACTAGATAGCTATTTAACTTACAGTGCTGCTTGACATGGTGTGCTGTAAATGTGGTTTATAGAACTGTATATTATCTTTTCATATACATATGCTGGTTTTATTAGGTGATTAAAGCTTTAGAGTTCCAGAAACACAAATGACAGAAAAGACAAGAAAATGCCTCTGAAGTTAAATTAAACATCTAATAAACCAAAATATATCATTTGATTTGGGTTTTTCATTTCAACTCCTCCAGCTTAAGAGGGCCTCATGATCATAACAGTAAATATCAGCTCCAATATGTCCCAGGAGGTATCGTTAGACACATATTACACATTTTTCTAATTTGTACACTAACTTGGTTGCAAGAATTCACAGGAATGCTGAACCCCTCAGAATTTCATGTTTCCCTCAGCAATCTACAATAGCCCCTTATTCCAAATGACATGTATTATTTCCTTTGTGAGCATGATGTAGGTGGGTTACTAAAAGATTTATGGTGAGGAAGCCTAGAAGGTTTATTCTCAACCTAATTGAATATATCATTGCTTTATGTTTTTAAAAGAGTGGACTGATGTATTGCATTCCTTCCATGCCACTCTGGACAAAGCATCTGTAGAAGAAAAGGTTCCTATATTAAATGACAGACTGCAGATTCTAAATGAAAAGTTATGGCTGCTAAGATGTATGTCTCAAAAGCCATGTTTGATTGCATAAATCACAACATGAAATAAATCTACACTAACTGAAGAATTTCAGGAAGTAAAGCATTGTTTGGCATTTTTACTGGTAAAAATGAGAAGACTGCCACAAATGCAAAGATAAAAGGCTAAAATGAGATAAAGCAATGCTGGATCCATTTGTTTAAGCCACATTTTGTCTCATTCTTTAAATTGTTGTACGTGGTTCAATCTGATCTTAAAGATAAAGAGTGTGAAGAGCGTTTGTGTTTTCTATGGTTTTCTTCAGTGTAGTTCAAAATGCTAATTTACCTAAACAAGAAAGAATACATTCTTTTTCAAATATCTTTGCTATTAAAATAGAAGATTTAACTGAATCATACTAAGAATATTTGGAAACCAATTATTGCTTTATGGAATCATAATGATTCCTGTTGCACAGTTATAGTATTGGTTTCTATCTAGTCCCATTTTGTCTCCATTAGTAAATTTAGTTGGGGAAAATAACTGGAAGCAAGAAACTGAAGAAAAATAAAGTTCAAATACAGGGGAAAGTTTGTTTTGTACTCTATTCTATTGAAACAACTAAAGAAAACAAATAGGTCTTTAATTTAGTGCTTCAATGAAAGAGAAACCTGGATATAATTCGCCATATTTACATTTTGGTTTATTTTCAGAATCCTCTGCATACGGAGTTTAAATCAAAGAATGAATCCCTGATTTTAAAAAATGTTAAGAACTAGGATCCCTTTGACATAGACTATTGAGCAGCTACATTCAGCACCTGCCAAAATATATATTTGTAAGAGAGAGAAATAAAAAATAATCATGGAAGTGTGAGAGTGGATATCCAATTAACTGTTTCAAGTTTGACACCATAAGAGACCTATGACATACAACAACAACAACAACAACAACAACAACAACAATATAATGGTGATAATGACATACAATAATAATAACATGATGATGATGATGATGATGATGATGATGATAGTGATGTATAGAAATTCTAATATATTTTCACTTTTGTTTTTATTTTTAAAAAGCATCTTTTATAGCTTCTGGTCTTTTGTTCATTTTGCTAATAATTTTTAAACAAATATTAGTATAAAAGCAGCTAAGAGACAAAAGGAAAAAGAAAATGGAAGGGAAGGGAAAGTATGGTACATCTGAGCAAGCAAAAGTGATGAATATCTGTATTGGGTGTATGATGAAAGTGAGGTCCATTCTCCAAGCTTGTGATTGGTTTCCAAATATTTCATTACCAGGCTAGGTAACGCCTACAGTAGAGTTTAGCAGATGTCATTGTCAGTGTTGTTCTGTTTTAAGGGCTTTGTGTGGTCAGTAGGTCTTGTAAAGGGTCAGGTGTGAGTGTGTCAAGTGAGGGTCTTGTAATGGGTCTTCATCATCATCAAACACTCCCAATTTGAAGAAACACACTAAACTCTGCTGAAGATGATACATAGTTCTGGTAATGAAACATTTAGAAACCAATCCATAAGCGTGGAGAATGAATCTTCACCCTCACATCTAAATAAAATTAAAATGAATAAAAAAACAGAAGTGATGGTAGTGTTGGAAGTTACTAAAGATCACTGCCTAGGCAAAGAGTATATAGGAGCACACAGGCAATAAGGCCAGGAGGACTTCCCACATATTTGGCTCTTCTGGAAATTGGTACCATAAGCCATTTAAGCTGGTTGACAACTGTAAACAGGCTTTATTGAATATGGGTTTCAAAGCATGACTTTAAAAGCAAAACTATAAGAATGATAGTGAAATACACTGTTGGTGTGCACTATCCTTGCTGGTTCAACATCAAAGTAAAATATTCCTAGATTGAAGGCTCACGTCAAGTGTTGTTCCAGCTGTAGGAAGTCAGACTGCAAAAAAAAAAAAAAAGGTTATAGTGGATGCTATTTTGCCAACCAGTTAGTGTTCAGCATGGTACACTTTCAGTGGAATGATAATTGAAATAAAGGGATTGGCTATCCTAAACAGCCTGGAGGGCAAGATAATTAAAACAGGAAAAACAGAGAGAAATTGATCATGTATTTTTGACTTCAAACAAGCAGAACTCAGGTGAAAAGTGGACAAGCTACAATGGATTAACGTGAAAGAGAAGAGATTATGAAAAAAAAATTCTGAAAGCACAAAGCTCAATGACCACCATGAGAAGAAGAACAATAAAAAAAGCATTAAAATACTTATAAGGATGAATGCTGAGAGCAAAAGCAAGAGTATATAGGAAGGGCATGGGAGGAATACAGATTGACAAGAGTTGGAAGGGATCTTGGGGAATCTTCTAATCCAGTGATTTTCAACCTTTTTTGAGCCACGGCACATTTTTTTACATTTACAAAATCCTGGGGCACACCACCAACCAAAAGGACACAAAATGACACCCTAAGACACTCTCTTCTCTTTTTCCATCCCTGTCTCCCCCCCCCCCTTCTGTGTGTGTGTGTATATATACACACTCTTGAACCATTTCCAAAAACAGGTGAGGGCTGGGGGGGTTTTCTCTCTTATTCTTTGGGTGCTTTTTATCATATGCTTTAAATCAAGAGTCACTTCTCTTTCTCTTTTGTTTCTCTCTCTTTCCTCTCATTCTCTGTCTCAATCATTTTCTCATTTCTCTTTTTTTCTCCCCTTTTTTCTCTCATTTCTCTCTCTCTCTCCCTTCCTCTCCTTTTCTCTCTCTCTCTTGCTTTCTTTTCTCTCTCTTTCGCTCTCTCTCTTGCTTGCTTGCTTTCTCTCTCACTCTTGCTTTCTCTCTCTCTCTCTTGCTTTCTCTCTCTCTCTCTCACTCTCTCTCTCAGCAAAAAGTTGTGAGACTGGAACCTGAGCTTCCTTCTTCGCGGCACACCTGACAATGTCTTGCGGCACACTGGTGTGCCACGGCACACTGGTTGAAAAACACTGTTCTAATCCATCCTCCTAATCAAGAAAGATACCCTCTGGCACTTCAGATTAAATATTGTCCAGTCTCTTCTTAAAAAGCTCCAGTAAAGGAGCACCCGCAATTTCTAGAGGCAAGCCATACTACTGATTACTTGTTCTAATTGTCAGGAAATTTATCCTTAATTCTAGGTTTCATTTCTCCTTTTTCGGTTTCCATCCATTGCTTCTTGTTCTGCTTTCAGATGCTTTGGAGAATAGATTGACTCCCTGCTCTTCTTTGTATCAACCCCATAGATATTGGAAGATTGCTATAATGGCCCTTTATGAAGCAGCTGATAACTGCATGGGTAGGCTGAATATGAGTATGGATTTCCTGATAGACAAAGCTGTTATGCTGTGGAATAGTCTGTCTAGTTACAAGAATGGAATCCCCTTGCTGGACATGTTCAAACCTGAGATAGGTGACCAAGGATTTTATTTATTTATTTATTACTTAGATTTGTATGCCGCCCCTCTCCGCAGACTCGGGGCGACTCACAGCATAGCACAACAATTTATAACAAATCTAAATATAATTTAAAATATTTAAAAGAACCCCATTTTGCTAACAGACACACACTCAAACATACCATACATAAATTGTACATGCCCGGGGGAGGTGTTTCAGTTCCCCCATGCCTGACGACAAAGGTGGGTTTTAAGGAGTTTACGGAAGGCAGGGAGAGTAGGGGCAGTTCTAATCTCCGGCAGGAGTTGGTTCCAGAGGGTCGGGGCCGCCACAGAGAAGGCTCTTCCCCTGGGGCCCGCCAACCGACATTGTTTAGTTGACGGGACCCGGAGAAGGCCCACTCTGTGGGACCTAATCGGTCGCTGGGATTCGTGCGGCAGAAGGCGGTTTAGTATTTTTATACAATCAGCAGGAAATTGGGCTAAATGTATATGTGTATGTTTTTGCTTTTTAAAAAAGGGTTTTAGTGACTTTTAAATTATTAGATTTGTTATACATTGTTTTATTGTTGTTGTGAGCCACCCCGAGTCTACGGAGAGGGGCGGCATACAAATCTAATAAATAATAAATAATAATACTGTTAAATGACTTATTGCTTCTTTTCAACTCATACCTTCTATAATTCTATCGCAAAGCAGCCTGCATATTGAAGAAAAAGAAAATAAGTATCTTGCTCTGTATTAGAAATTAATATTGCTTGACAATAAATGACTTCAACGTGCATAAATAGACATATATTTGCATTTCCCTTTGGAACAAAAACTGCCTTTTAAATTCTTTTCAGTCAAGTTGCTGTGACAAACTTGTTTGATGGGCATCAGGGACCTAAAGCAAGCTTCCAGGGAAAAAGTAACCATCACTCATGTTTCATTGGATTTCTATGACAGAATGATCAAATTCTGCAGAACTGGCATAAACACATCATTATCAAGCCCCTGCCTGAGCATTTTTTAACCGATCACGGATGCTAAAGTCCTCAGTGGCTGTTGTTTTCTGGCACTGTTTGTAGTTATTTGACCTTTTCTCAGTGGATAATCCACACAAAAAGCCCTAATTACCTTTCCGGCTTTGAGCGGTCCAACAGTGTGAATAATCAATGACACTGATTTAGGAATTGCACAATCAGATGCGATGGTGTTTAAAGCACATTTTTTCATTGACCTGCCACCCAGCACAGGACAATAACAAGCAATAAAGCTGCTGTTGTAATCACATACTGACCAGATGACCTTGGGGGCTAGAAGCTGATTATTGGGTGTTTGTTTTAGACAATGTCATTTACAGAATGTATTTTTGATCTAGGATGCTTCATCAGATGTCAACATACAACATTTTGCCATAGTCAAACAAAGGATGCATCTGAACTTAAAAGATGACTAACAACATATTTAACTCACTTGACATAGATGCAAAACACTGGTGTGGGAGGGGTAAGCTTATGTTTTCCATGCAACCACTAATATACAAACTTGGTTTTAGATGTAGATGGAAAAGAAGTATTTATGCTATTTCACAGGCTAAAGAAAATACTAATAGCACACTATCAACAATAGTTTATTTATTTATGTATTTATTTATTTATGTATGTATGTATGTATGTATGTATGTATGTATGTATGTATGTATTTATTTATTTATTTATTTATTTATTTATTTATTTATTTATTTATTTATTTATTAGATTTGTATGCCGCCCCTCTCCGCAGACTCGGGGTGGCTAACAGCAGTAAAAAAGACAAATATAACAAATCTAATATAAAAAGTAATTTTAAAAACGCCAATTTAAGAGACCAATCATACAAACAGACATACCATGCATAAATTTTATAAGCCTAGGGGGAAGGGAATATCTCAATTCCCCCATTCCTGATGACAGAGGTGGGTTTTAAGGAGCTTACGAAAGGCAAGGAGGGTGGGGGCAACCCTGATATCCGGGGGGAGTTGGTTCCAGAGGGTCGGGGCTGCCACAGAGAAGGCTCTTCCCCTTGGTCCCGCCAAATTACATTGTTTAATCGACGGGACCCGGAGAAGGCCAACTCTGTGGGACCTAACCGGTCGCTGGGATTCGTGCGGCAGAAGACGGTCCCGGAGATATTCTGGTCCAATCCAATGAAGGGCTTTATAGGTCATAACCAACACTTTGAATTGTGACTGGAAACCGATCGGCAACCAATGCAGACTGCGGAGTGTTGGTGTGACATGGGCATATTTATGAAAGCCCATGATAGCTCTCGCAGCTGCATTCTGCACGATCTGAAGTTTCCAGACACTTTTCAAAGGTAGCCCCATGTAGAGAGCGTTACAGTAGTCGAGCCTCGAGGTGATGAGGGCATGAGTGACTGTGAGCAGTGACTCCCGGTCCAGATAGGGCTGAAACTGGTGCACCAGGCGGACCTGGGCAAACGCCCCCCTCGTCACAGCTGAAAGATGTTTCTCTAATGTGAGCTGTGGATCGAGGAGGACGCCCAAGTGGCAGACCCTCTCTGGGGGGGTCAATGATTCCCTGGCCCCCCCCAGGGTAATGGATGGACAGATGGGATTGTCCTTGGGCGGCAAAACCCACAGCCACTCCGTCTTATCAGGGTTGAGTCTGAGTCTGTGGTTAGATGCTTTGCCACTTTTTAAATCCATACACATAGGAGCTCTTTTAAATGGAATAAACTTGCCGCTAATAATCTAGAGACTGTCACTTGCAAGCACTTTATATTTATAGCAGGTTTTTTATATAATTGTGCAGATTTCTCTGTTTATGGATTATAATTATCAACAGCTGTAGATAAACACAGAATTGATACAACACTTTTTCATTTTCCTCTCATATGCAAATCCGTTTATTTTTTTGATAAAATTTCATATGTATCAACAACATACAGTTGGGCATGGTTAGAACTAAGATTGTCTTGCCCTGTTTATAAAACTGCTGCTTTCTATAGATATCCCAGTCTCATGAGTGACTCAAGCAGTTCATTCCCTCCCCCTTATTCTATTGGTGGAGGGATGCATTTTGTAACTTCATCTTCAGAAAAGAGAAATATGCATATATGATTATCACAAGCACTAATTTATTTTAGTGGTATGTTAACAGTGGTGACCCTCAACGTAGTGTTTTAGGACCAACACGATCTTTGCGATTGCTTCACTAGCAATTGCGTTCTCTTTGCAGATGATGCCAAACTATTTAATACCACCGACAATACTGCTACCCTTCAAAAAGACCTTGACCATGTAGCAGAATGGTCTAAAACCTGACAACTTCAAATCTCCACCACTAAATGCTCTGTCTTACACATTAGTAAAAAGAATCCGAATACTAAATATAAACTTGGAGGAATTGAACTTATTGATAACCCTCAATCTGTCAAAGACCTTGGAGTACTCACATCCAATGACCTAAGTTTTAGAGCCCACTGCAACAACATTGCCAAAAAGGTTTTAAGAGTTGTTAACCTAATCCTTCACAGCTTCTTCTCTGGTAATTTTGAACTGCTAACAAGAGCTTACAAAACATTTGTCAGACCAATCTTAGAATACAGCTCTCCTGTATGGAACCCACATTGCACATCTGACATTAACACAGTTGAGAGAGTCGAGAAATATTTCACAAGAAGAGTCCTTCACTCCTCATAACAAAATACGTTACTCTGCCAGACTTGAAATTCTTGGTTTAGACAACTTACAACTCCGTTGTCTCCATTCCAACTTAATTATAGTTCATAAAATCATATACCAAAATGTTCTACCTGTTAACGACTACTTCACCTTCAACCGCAATAACACACGAGCACAAAATCAATTTAAACTAAATGTCAACCGATCTTGACTGCAAAAAATACGACTTCAGCAACAAAATAATCAATGCCTGGAATGCACTACCTGATTCTGTGGTTTCTAATCCTAATCCCAAAACCTTTAGCCTTAGACTATCTACAATTGACCTCTCCCCCTTTCTAAGAGGTCTGTAAAGGGCGTGCATAAGCGCACCACTGTGCCTACCATCCCTGTCCTATTGTCTTCTTTTGTTACTTTTTATCATTACTTATCTAATGTTTTATTTGTACAAATTACCACCCCATAATTGTTTAAATAAATAAATAAATAAATATATATATATATTTATATATATGTATGTATATATATATATGTATATATATATATATGTATATATACATATACCCGTGAAAATTTACGAAAACAAATATATATATAATAACTCCAAGACGAATACCAACTGAAAATATCATATGTGGAATTGAAACAACTTTGCATGGGATCAACCCAGATACTGCTAACAAAATTAGACTCCAAGTCACTAATATTCTGTGCTCTAGTAAACCTCCAAAAAGTAACATACAGCAGGAAGAAAGAGAGGCACTTATCAATCTAAAGAAAAACCAGGATATAATAATCCTTCCAGCTGATAAAGGAAACTCCACTATAGTAATGAACACAGCAGAATACAAAGAAAAAATGACAAATCTTCTAAAAAATCCGGCCTACAAACTCCTAAGCACAGATCCTACCACCTACCTAGAAAAAACCACCAAATCTAAAATCAAGGCCTCTCCCATCAGCGAAGAAATCCAGCAAAAAATCATCCCCAGAGAAAAATCTTCCATATGTCCAAAACTCTATGGCCTTCCAAAAATACACAAAGAAGGAATACCTCTCAGGCCAATAGTCAGTTCTATAGGCTCCCCTCTACAAAACCTTGCCAAATTTTTAGCCAAATACCTTCAACCATATACAGAAACTATTACCTCATATGTTCAAAATTCATCCCACTTTATACAAATAATTAAAAAACAAAACCTACAACCCGATGACCTACTTGTAAGTTTCGATGTCGTGTCCCTGTTCACACAAATACCTATTACAGAAGCCTTGACAGCTATCCAAGACAAACACAAACCCCCCAAATATATCCTAGACCTTACCAACCACTGCCTGACCAATACATACTTCATCTATAATGAACAAAGATATAAACAAATAGAGGGAGCCCCCATGGGATCACCTCTATCACCTGTCATAGCCAACCTCTATATGGAATATTTCGAAAATAATGCTTTAGAGCAAGCCAAATACAAACCCAAACTTTGGCTGAGATATGTTGATGATACCTTTGTAATTTGGCCACATGGTAAAGAAAAACTAGACAATTTCCTCACTCATCTCAACAGCCTACACCCCAAAATACAGTTTACTATGGAAACAGAAATCAATGATCAACTTCCCTTTCTAGATGTACTGGTCTATAAAAAAACCCAATGGCAGCCTAGGACATACTATCTACCAAAAGAAAACCCATACCAACCGTTATCTAAATGCACACTCACACCACCACCCCGCACAAATCACCTCAGTGGCCAAAACTCTCATCACCAGAACCAAACGCTTAGCTGACCATGAGCACTTAAAAACTGAATTGAACAAACTCAAAGATGTACTAATTTCTAATGGATTCAAAGAGAAAACAATAACAAACCTAATCAATAAAGAGACACCCCCCAAAAAACAAGATCAAGAACAGGACAATGGCACCACCATCCTTCCTTACATCAAAGGCACCACGGATAAAATTAGTAAAATTCTACAAAAACATAACATCAAAACCTCATTTTGCACTAACCAAAAAATATCTAATATCCTAAGGAGCCCCAAAGATAAAATCCAATTAGAATACCAAGGTATCTATGAAATCCCTTGCAAAACATGTGCAGCCACATACATTGGACAAACTAACCGAAGAGTGAGCCAGCGCATGGCAGAACATATGAATGCAGTCAAGAAACAGGAGAAGACCTCCTCCCTTGTCCAGCACATTAAAAGAACAGGGCACGAAATTGACTTTGAAAAAACTAAATTACTCCACAAAACAGAGAATTTATATAAAAGAATCTCTCTAGAAGCTATTGAAATTGAAAAAAGATCTTTTTGTTTAAATAAACGGGATGATACCTCACGTCTGCCAGAGATTTGGAAACCAGCCTTAAACAAAATAAAAACTTCATTATAATCAATATGTCAATCCTTTAATTATTATGATTTTAGAATTTTATATTTGGAAATCAGACTTAAACAAAACACTTCATAATCTTCATACCATTCCTTCTATAACCATGATTACACCAACCAATCAGATCACGGAAGCATAGTCACCCAATCTATTTGCTACATTCAAAGCAAATCTCCACCCCCACACTACATGCTAAGAAGGAATGTCAGTTGCTAATATTCATTTGCAAAAACACAGAGATTGGAACTCCAGCCTGATGATGGTAAATGTGATTTTACCGAAACGTCGCATAGACATGCAAAACATTACACAGGGCAAAACCCGAACTCAGAACAATATATATATATATATATATATATATATATATATATATATATATATATATATATATATATATATATATATATAAATGAGTTTATATTATATATGGTCAAAAGTACTTTTTCTTTTACTGGCAAAATGAAATTTTTGTGCAGACGAGTAAGGTTTGTCTCAGTTTATCTTTGTCATTACTATCTAGAATAGAAGTCAGAAATCTTTGTCCTTCAAACCATTTTCAAAAGTCTTCTACAAGTTTAAGGCATTATATTTCAACAGCATATTCATTCAGTAATCTGTTCTATGGCTGTGATAGAAAAAAGAGGCTGATACAGTACATGGCACACTACCAATAACTTCATCATCCCAATGATGTACAGTGCAGTAGTTGGTGGAACGCTATGCAATATATTATGACCCTTCTATTGTGATATCAATAAGGTGTCTGGCCCATTTTGTGCCTGACAGATCTTCCTGAGTAATTTCAGTCCTTCTCAGAAACAGAGGTCATTTAACTTACCTTAGAGGCTACATGCACCATCATAAAACTTGTAAGGCTTGTACTCAACTCGACTTTTTCATGATTAAGAAATTACTTTTTCATCGCATACACTGTTTACTACATTTTCCAAGTTCCATGCCTACTAAGTTAAACCATGAGTGCAAACACATTCCCTCTTTATTGATGGATACAGTTAAAGGAATTGAATAAATAGAGAATTCTGTCAGCAGTACAAACACCCTTCTATGTGCATATTTTCCAGTATTTTTACACTATTATTATTCTTTGTACATAAATAATAAAAACAATAAAATGAAACCAATAAATTTAATAACTGTCAACCCCCCCCCCCCCAAAGTAAAGCTTAAAGTAAGTTACCCTTCCAGGAAGGAAGGCAGAAATGTTAGTTTAGTTGTTAGTTAGTTAGAGCAGTGGAAAAAACAGGTTTCCACTGTTTTACATAAGATGACTAAAGTCCTCAGAGAGGAGCGGCATACAAATCTAATTTGTTGTTGTTGTTGTTGTTGTTGTTGTGAGCATATTCCAAAAGTTGTAAGCAGCAATAGTGAAATATTGCTTCCAGGCCCCTGGCCTCTTCTGCTTCTGAACACTGGGAACCCGAGTATCCCTCTGATTGATATTATGTATGCTTACCCTATAGATGTCTGAGTTTTAGGTACATGTAAGACTTCTTTCCCAGCCACTTTCAAGCAGCAATGACCTGGGAACCATTTTGGGGGCATGCCCAACTGGCCATTGCTTATTAGCCTCTTAAATTAGGATGTATCATCACCTGAATTTTGACTTATCTTGGTAGTCAAGTGAATAATTATTTCTAAAATTGAAGATGTTAATTGCTAGTAGTTTTTTTTCTTTTACATGATATTTTATGTATTTGGAGATTAAATCCTCCCTCCTTCCCTTCCTTTTTTCTTTCTTTCTTTCTTTCTTCCTTTCTTTCTTTCTTTCTTCCTTCCTTCTTTTTTCTTCTTTCTTTCCTTTTCTTTCTTTCTTTTTTTTACTGCATATCTAGAGGTATAACAAGCAGGAAGAGGGAGATTGTGATCTCACTGTATAGCATGCTGATGAGACCACATTTGGCGTACTGTGTTCAGTTCTAGGGACCTCACCTACAAAAGGTTATTGATAAAATTGAATGGGTCAAAAGACCGGCTACGAAAATGGTGGAAGGTCTTAAGCATAAAACTTATCAGGAAAGACTTCATGAACTCAATCTGTATAGCCTGGAGGACAGAAGGGAAAGGGGGATATGGTCATAACATTTAAATATGTTAAAGGGTTAAATAAGGTTCAGGAGGGAAGTGTTTTTAATAGGAAAGTGAACACAAGAACAAGGGGACACAATCTGAGGTTTGTTGGGGGAAAGATCAGAAGCAACATGAGAAAATATTATTTTACTGAAAGAGTAGTAGATGCTTGGAACAAACTTCCAGCAGACGTGGTTGCTAAATCCACAGTAACTGAATTTAAACATGCCTGGGATAAACATATATACATTCTAAGATAAAATACAGGAAATAGTATAAGGGCAGACTAGATGGACCATGAGGTCTTTTTCTGCCGTCAATCTTCTATGTTTCTATGTTTCTACCTTTCTTTTTTTCTTATCTTCCTCTTCTATTTTCTTTACAGCTTCAGATGTCGAGGGAGATTCAAAGTTCTGACTGTTGCTTTTGGGGCAATTAATCAATGTTTTAACTACAGTGGTACCTCTACTTACGAATTTAATTTGTTCCATGACCAGGTTCATAAGTAGAAATGTTTGTAAGTAGAAACAATTTTCCCCATAGGAATGAATATAAAAGCAAATAATGCGTGCAAACCCATCCCCAAAGTCACCCTTTTGCCTTGCGCCGCTGGGAATCCCTGCCTCTGGACTTCTGTTGCCACCCAAAGTGCCTGTTCTTGTGCTGCTGGGACTCCCCTGAGCCTTCCCTCGCTGGGAATCCCTGCCTCCAGACTTCTGTTGCCACCCGAAGCGCCCCTTCCTGAGCCTCAAGAATAACAAAGATTAGATAAACACTGTTGGAATCTCATACTCATGAAATAATAAGATCCTTTTAATTTGTGAGCAAATATATGGGACAACAATGTTCATCTCCCTTTATACTCATCTTATAAGCATCTTGCTTTTTTTCAGTTATGTATACTACAGGAAGATTTAAATGTGAATGAACCAACACTCATGCTGATGTAGTGAATTTAGCAGTCCCATATCTTTCTGTGAATCTTTTTGAAAGGCGTAGTTTAAATATATTACATGAAAGCAATTATTAAAGTAGAAAACAAATATCTGTCTTGTGCAGCTGGCAAGTTTAGCTTTCTGGCTTCAGTAATTTTGTTTTTGTATATGATTTCTTGTTGCTTCTACTTGAAGAGATAAGATATAGCTGCAGAGTGTTTATACTGCACAACAGGCTGCGATAAGGCTGTTGATCCTGATATTGCTATCATATAAAGTGGTGCATCTCAGAAAGAGTATATGCCAGATCAAATAAGCAGCTAACCATTCCTAATGTAAATATGTAATACAGCACATTATCTCCATCTAGTTGGTCTTTGAGCCCAAACCACAAAAGTCTGCAAGATGTTTTTGCATGTTGTTACAATGCTCAGTATCAGACTGTCAAAATTTAGATGTTATGAAGTATGTGAATCTTTATGTCCAATCAGTGGGCTTAAAGAAAGATTCAGCAGTATTTGTCCAAGATAAAGTCAGACTAAATATATAATATTCCATTTAGTAATATTGGCTTATCTTGGTTTGGCATGATTTCATTCCTGAAACTCAATGATCAATTTTGTTGAGAAAATGAAAATATGGATGGATAAATAATGTACCCTTATATGACCCTTATACAACCAAAATGTACCCCAATGTCAGAATGTGTAAAAATATTTTAGCTGTATATAGATTTATTACTAACACAGGATATTGCTCTTTCTTATATATTGTGTCTCTTTCTAATTGCTTTGTTTTACCTGTACTTATTTTTTCATCATAAAAATGGCTATCTCAATAAGGGACCGTCAGCCACCTATCTGGGGCTGGGGGCAGGTGTAAGGAGACCACTCCCCTTTGCCCGGGCAAGGAACTTTCACCTTATAGTTGCTTAGAAAGGCTTGACATTAGAATCCGCCCCTTGATTGATTTACACCTCTGCAGGTCATAAATTAATTAATTAATTGATGGATTAATGGTTTAAATTTTAATAAAAGTGACTCCGTTATAACCACTATCTGTGTCCAAGGGTTACTCCGCCTCCGCTGCAAAGGGCTGGACTTCTCAAGTCTAATTTGTGCATTTCATATTTGTTTTGCAGTTATTTTTATGCCTGTATCTGCCTTTCTTCTAAGGAGTTCAGATCAGTTTACAAGGGATACTGTATTCCTCTTTTATAATTTTAATATTATCTCTGTTGGACTGATTTATAGCAACTTCCTGAAGTTACACCAGGTTACTGATTCTCCGTGAAATCTCAGTTCAACTCTAAACCACTGCAAGATAGTGTTATTCATTAGCACGATGTATTAACTCCTCATGAGCACTTTAGGTGATGATACATCCTAATTTAAGAGGCTTGTAAAATGCTGAGGTGAAGAACTCTGAATGTAATTTTTGTGTACTTCCAATAACAACAATAAAAATAAATAAAAATAAAAGAATAAAATAAAATAAAATAAAGTGTAAGAATACTTGTGCTAATCTACTTTGTAGTCCCTGCCATCCCTTCATCCATTACTTTTATTTTATTTTATTTATTGTATTTGTATGCCGCCCCTCTCCATAGACTCGTTCATGAAGTGATTTTTAAAAATAAGCAATTGCAGGAAGTATTCTGTAGATCTGTTTTATGTAAAGTAAAAGATACAGATTAAGGAAGAGGACCTGGAATGAGCTTACAGCACAGACTTTGAAAAACAGAAAATATTGTTCATTGCTGTTTTAGAGACACTTTCTCTATCACTAAGGTCATTTAAAGGGCTATAAACTAGGATCAGCAGATGATCTGATAAGCATGTCTCTAAGAACACAAGTCTAGCTACTTTGGAGCAAACTGACAAAACGTTATCTGCCTTTGAGGGAATATTATCTCTCTCTGCAGATTCTTTTTCTTTACAGACAGTTCATCAAACTATAGCCGGTCATTGTTAATATTACTGGTGTGGTAAATGCCCTAATGTAGGGGTCTCCTCAAACCCCCGGGCCACAGACCAGTACTAGGCCATGGGCTATTTGCAGTCAAGCTGCACAAGCAGTAGGCTAGCACATGTGCAGCTCAGCTCACAAAAGTCATAGATCAGCACACATGCATGCACATGTGTAGTACGACTCATGTGACTGGCAGGCTGTCATATGTACTCATGCATGCACAGCTCAAGTAGTTGAGCTACGAATGCAAGCACGTGCACAGCGACCTTTTAAAATTTATTTTATTTTATTTTATTTTATTTTATTTATTTATTTATTTAGTCCAATACATCAGTGTTTCCCAACCTTTTTTGAGCCGCGGCACATTATTCACATTTTCAAAATCCTGGGGAACATTGAGCGGGGGGGGGGGGGGGGGCGCAAAAAAGTTTGGACAAAAAAATCTCTCTTCCTCCCCTTCGCTCTATTTCTCTCTCTCTCCCTCCCTCTTTCTCTCTCTCTCCATCCCTTTCTTTCTCCCTTCCTTCCTCTCTCTTTTGCTCTTTCTCTCTCCCTCCTTCCCCCCTATGCTGTCTTTCTTTCTTTCTTTCCTTTCTCTCTCTCATTCTGTCTCTCTTGCCATCTCTTTCTTTCTTTCTTTCTTCCTTCCTTCCTCTCTCTTTTGCTCTTTCTCTCTTCCTCCTTCCCCCCTCTTGCTGTCTCTTTCTTTCTTTCTTTCTCTTCTCTCTCTCTTATTCTGTCTCTCTTGCTATCTCTTTCTCTCTCTTCCTTTCTTTCTCTCTCTTGTTCTGTCTCTTCCTTTCTTCTCTGCGGAAGTCGGCAAAGCTTTTTCCGGGTAGGCTGGCTGGGGGATAGGGCGTGCGCACGCACGCACCCCCGACGTTCCAAAGAACCTTCTCCGACCTCCGCTGTGAGAAGGTTTTCTCCGAGTGCTCGCCGCCGTTGCAGCCACCACTGCGGGAGGAGCTGGAGAAAGGGGCAGATCGGGCGGGCGGGCGTCTGCGGCGAGAAGCCAGGGGCGCGAGGGGAGCGGAGGCACTGGGGGTGGGGGCAGCCACAGAGCCGGCCTCCGCACTTTCATCGCTCCCAGCTGAGTCCTGAAGCCAAACGCCAAAGGCGAACTTCCGCGTTTGGCTTCAGGACTCAGCTGGGAAGCGGCGCGGCTGTTTTAAAAGGTCGCAGCCGGCCTGGGGGGCTTCCCAGCACACCCCCGAACCCCCAACCTGGGTCTTCCCGGCCGCCCACGCAAAGGGGAAACCCCGGCTCCTCGCTGATGCCCGCCGCTCGCCCGCCCGCCAGCAAGAGGGGGAAGACCCAGGGAAGGTTCCTTCGGCTGCCCAGAAGCTGATCTGCTCGGTAGCGCAGCAGCAGCGAGGAGCCGAATCGGGGTTTCCCCTTTGCGTGGGCAGCGGGGAACGCAAACTCCACCATCTACGCATGCGCGGCCATAGAAAAAAAAGGGCGCGCATGCGTAGATGGTGTTTTTACTTCCGCAACCCTACATCGCGAAAAATCGATTATCGCGAGGGGTCTTGGACCCTCGCGATAATAGAGGGATCACTGTATAAACTTGGAGGAATTGAACTTATTGATAACCCTCAATCTGTCAAAGACCTTGGAGTACTCATATCCAATGACCTAAGTTCTAGAGCCCACTGCAACAACATTGCCAAAAAGGCTTTAGGAGTTGTTAACCTAATCCTTCGCAGCTTCTTCTCTGGTAATTTTGAACTGCTAACAAGAGCTTACAAAACATTTGTCAGACCAATCCTAGAATACAGTTCACCTGTATGGAACCCACATTGCATATCTGACATCAACACAGTTGAGAGAGTCCAGAAATATTTCACAAGAAGAGTCCTTCACTTCTCTTCTCACAACAAAATACCTTACTCCGCCAGACTTGAAATTCATGGTTTAGACAACTTACAACTCCATCGTCTCCGTTCCGACTTCACCTTCAACCGCAACAACACACAAGCACAAAATTGATTTAAACTAAATGTCAACCGCTCTAAACTTGACTGCAAAAAATACAACTTCAGCAACAGAGTTATCAACGCCTGGAATGCGCTATCTGATTCTGTGGTTTCTACTCCTAATCCCAAAACCTTTAGCTTTAGACTATCTGCAATTGACCTCTCCCCCTTTTTAAGAGGTCTGTAAGGGGCATGTGTAAGCACACCAATGTGCCTATCACCCCTGTCATATTGTCTTCTTTTGTTACTTTTTATCATTACTTTTTTTATTTGTACAAATTACCACCCTATAATTGTTTGATAAAATAAATAAATAAAATAAAACAAAACATGCTACTTAGACGCCTAAAATAATTCTGGGATTCTTTTTTCTTTTACTGTTCCATTTTTAATGAAACATTTTATGAATAATAAAATATTTTCAGCTAATGAGTCAGTTACTCAACTAAATACAGTACCTGGAACTATTTTTGAAAGATATTAACAGTCATCTAATTTGAAGTTTCAAATTCAAATGAGCAGAACACTTTGCAATTACACATGCTGGTGGCAAGCAAACAACAACAAAAGATATCATCATAAATCTTGTTTGTATATTTTCCGGAAACATCTATTTGATCATAGGTAGAATCATCAGCCTTTTACATTTCCTATTTAACATAGCTTTTTTGGTCATTTTGAGTGGGAGTTATGGCAGTTAAAATCCTTCATATATAGAGGCCACCAAGTTGGAGAAGACTTTTATTCTTCAGCGAAATATATGCTGTGATGTTTAATTAATAGCAAAATAAAAAACTAGAAAATGACAACTGTGGGCATTGTAACATGTCCAAGGCATAATAAATCAATATTCTTGCAACTTACAAATTTAGAATTAAAGCTGTAACACATTAAAGCCACAATGTATTGGCATTTTTAAGGCCTTCTTGATTTCAGTCTTATTTTTATTCAAAAGATTGATATATTATGTTTGGTATAATTGTGCTCCCGTGTTTATTTGCAGAATTTATGTGAATTAAACATAGATTACAAATGTATACAATTATAATAATTTTAATAGATTATTATGTATATACAGTATAATGGTTCAACTGTAGACAAGAAATCAATTTAAACTCAGGAAAATTTAGGATTTGAAAAGAGTTTGTTTTTTTAAAAAAAATGTTTACATATAGAGGAGCAACCAAGAATTCTGATATTAATACACAACAGTGTTTGGGAATAGTAGAATTTGAAATTGTGTGAACTTTAACTCCCATAAATACCCTTTGCCTGGAGAATTCTGGCTCTGCCTGGACAATTCTGGGAGTTAAAGTCAACATATCTCCAAAGTTGCCAAGGTTGAGAAACATTGATTTAGACGAAGCATAAGGCAGAATAGAATTTCTTAGAAGAAAAGGCATAAATAATTGAGACTGTAAAGATATATAAATCAACCTTTTATTAAAAATTCCATTCATTTCAGAATCAGAACTCCGACCTTCAGTTTATTTCTCCAATCTTTGTTAAACAAATCCTTTGCATCTCCCATGGCCAGAGAAACAGCTAACTTTTAATTAATTAATTTTCTTAGGTATTGTTGAAAAGAGGAAAACATTAATTTTATTTTTATTGAATAAGATAGTACAAGGCATTGAACAGATGGGCTTAACTTGAAAATGGATAGGTAGGATGTTGAACTGGTTACAATTAATCTACTATGCAAACTAGTGGCTCTGAAGAAAGTTAGTGCCTAAGAAAGGAAACCCTGTATAAAATGCATAACAATAGAGATGTAGAAAGCATAGACAATGCATTCTTTTTGCATGGGAAAAGCTGAATGGTTATTTCAGATAATGGTGTTTAATATATAAAATAAACTCCAGGATGCTCTGACATGACACTGATGGTACAAATAATTCTTTATAATGGGTAGTTCCTACTATAATGCACACATTGAAAAATCTTGTTTTTGTTGTTTATGCACAACTCTTGAGAAGTCAACAGATGTCACTTAGTCAGAGTAGATGGTTTTATTTATTCATCTATTTATTTCTATTTATAGGCCGCCCTTTTCCTTGGTGGCTCACAATAGTAAAAATAAACACATTTACATAATAATACAGTATAATACAGTATCTCTATACAGCAGAGGTCTCCAAACTTGGCAACTTTAAGACTTGTGGACTTCAACTCCCAGAATTCTCCAGTCAGCTATGCTGGCTTGAGAATTCTGGAAGTTGAAGTCCACAAGTCTTAAAGTTGCCAAGTTTGGTGACTCCTGCTATACAGTATTGGCCTAACTTTGAAGAGCATTTGGAAACTGCAAATTGTGCAAAATACAGCTCAACTCCCCTGATATGCCCATGTTTCCCCAGCACTCCATGGACTGCACTGGTTGCCGATTGGTTTCCAGGCACAATTCAAAGTGTTGGTTATGACTTATAAAGCCCTACATGGCATCGGACCAGGCTACTTATGGGACTGCCTCCTGCCGCATGAATCCCAGCAACCGGTTAGGTCCCACAGAGTCGGCCTTCTCCAGGTCCCATTAACTAGACAAGGTCGCTTGGTGGAATCTAGGGGAAGAGCGTTCTCTATGGGGGCTCCGGCCCTCTGGAATCAGCTCCCCCCCCCCAAGATTTGTACTGCTCCCCTCCTCACCTTCCACAAGAGTCTGAAAACTCATCTATGCTACCAAGCTTGGGGCCACTAGACTCTAGCCCCCTGGCCAACGAATGTAATCTATGTCTGTTGTTTGAATAGGAATAAATGAGTTTCAATGTCACTGGAGTTTTTAGATCAATTAGTAAATGAATTGGATTTAGGATATTTTTATAACTTACTATTAAAACAATCAGTCATATCTCTTACATACAAATGGTCGGAGTGAAAGTCGGATCCCCAGGCCTGCTGGCAGAGATGTGTTTTTAATGCCTTTCGAAAGGCAAGGAGAGTGGGGGCATTGCGAATCTCTGGGGGGAGTTGGTTCCACAGAGTCAGGGCCGCAATAGAGAAGGCTCTCCCCTAAAGTCGCCAGCTGACTCTGTGCAACCTAACCAGTCTCTGGGATGTATGAGGCAGAAGACGGTCCTGTAAATAATCTGGTCCAATGCCATGTAGCGCTTTATAGGTGATATCAAAAATCTTGAATTCCATTCAGAGACCAATCAGTAGCTCACAGAGTACAGGACTGATGTGGGAGTATCTAGGTACGCCCAACATGGCTCTCACGGCTGCATGCTGGACTAGTTGCAGCCTCCAAACGTTCTTCAAAGGTAGCCCCAAGTAGAGTGCATTGCAGTAATTGAGCCTTGAGGTGACAAGTCCTCGGAGAGGGGCAGCATACAAATCTATTAAATTAGATTAGATTAGATTAGATTAGATTAGATTAGATTAGATTAGATTAGATTAGATTAGATTAGATTAGATTAGATTAGATTAGATTAGATTAGATTAGATTAGATTAGATTAGATTAGATTAGATTAGATTAGATTAGATTAGGATGTGGGTGACTGTGAGGAGAGACTCCCTGTTCAAATAGGACTGCAACTGGCACACCAGCAAATCTGTGTGAAAGTCCTCCTAGCCACAGCTGAGAGATGTTGTTCTAACCTCAGCTGTGGATCTAGGAGGATTCCCAAGTTGCGGATCCTCTCTGAGGGGGTCAAAGTCCCCTCCCCAGAGTAATTGATGAACAGGTGGAATTGTCCTTAGGAGGCACAATCCACAGCCACTCAGTCTTGTTAGGGTTCAGCTTGAGCTTGTTGACACCCATCCAAACCCTTACAGCCTCCAGCCACTGGAACAGCACTTCCTACAAGAGATAATTCTACATCTACTGTTTTTGCCCCATTAGACTTATTTATGCGGTGACCACAGCTTGCACACTTGCTATAATTTTTTACATATCACATTAGAAGCAGTTAATAACTTGAGGAAGGCCAGCAGGCTTCCACATCACAAGAAAAATTTTGCTCAATAATTAGAGACAATTCACTATCCTATCAAGCAGTTATAAAAGCCCTGCACAAAATTTATTCGTTTAAAAAATTGATATAATTGCCCTTCTAAGCACACAAACTTTGGCAGCCAAATTGTACAAACAAAGGCAAAAGCAATTGGGTAAAGACCCCTAAAAACTCTTATCATTGGTATATTAAAAAATCTAGAGCATGCCAACATTCCATCAACTTTCTGACCCCCAATATCTTTTTTTGGGGGGGCAGATCTTTACAGCTGCTGTAACACTCAGGTGCTGTGACGCTGAAGTCATATTTCCTGGGGCCCATCAAATGACACTTCTTCATTAAGGAATCTGTAGAATGTCCATTCTACCAGGTCTACTGGAATGGGCAGCCTCACAAGTAATCAAACCACGGAGAGGGGCAGCATACAAATCTAATTAATAATAATAATAATAATAATAATAATAATAATAATAATAATAATAATTCAGATCATGCAGAATGTGGCTGCGAGAGCCATCGTGGGGCTTCCTAGATTCGCCCACGATTCTGCAACACTCTGCGGCCTGCACTGGCTGCCGATCGGTTTCCGGTCACAATTCAAAGTGTTGGTAATGACCTTTAAAACCCTACATGGCATTGGGCCAGAATACATCTGGAACCGCCTTCTACCGCACGAATCCCAGCAGCCGATAAGGTCCCACAGAGTTGGCCTTCTCTGGGTCCCGTCGACCAAACAATGTCATTTGGCGGGCCCCAGGGGAAGAGCCTTCTCTGTGGCGGCCCCGGCCCTCTGGAACCAACTTCCCCCAGAGATTAGAATGGCTCCCACCCTCCTTGTCTTTCCCAAATTACTTAAGACCCACCTTTGTCGCCAGGCATGGGGGAGTTACGGTAAGTTATCCTTTTCCCCTAGGCTATTACAAGTTATGCATGGTATGTTTGTGTGTATGTTTGGGGGGTTTTTTTATAATAAGTTTTTTTTAGTTGTTTTTATTAATTGGATTGTTCACGTTGTTTTACCACTGTTGTTCGCCGCCCCGAGTCTGCGGAGAGGGGCGGCATACAAATCCAATAAATAATAATAATAAAATAATAATAATAATAATAATAATAATAATAATAATAATAATAATAATAATACCACATAGGGCATTAAAGCTTGAAATCAGCACCTTGATTTGTACTTAGAGCCAGTGCAGCTCATATAGAAAGAGTGTCACATTGGGGTATTATGCTGTATGCAATATTGCACGTATCACTGGGTTCTAGACCAGCTGAATTTTAAAGACAATGTCATTTAGTGTTTATAAACTAAATGAAGTCAGTATTTCATTGTCACCCAGAGACCGGTCCTTGTAAGTAATAGCTGATGATGGAGTTTTTAAAGTTATCTAACTTCCATATTCACTATGTGCAGAAGCACTCCCTTTTGTCAATTCTACACCTTCTATCTACCCACTTCAAGTAGAGGAATCCAATCTAAATGACAGAAGAGGAGGAAATATCTGTAGTTAATTTTTATGCAATGTAGAAAATTGGACATTTCCAAATATATCAGCTTCAGTTTTTAGAATTCATAGCAATAGTAATGGATTCTGGGAAATAAATTCAAATAAATTTATCTAAAGAGCACCAATATTTTGAAAAGCTGCTATTTAAATTTAAACTTATGTTGTTGAACTCAGGAGTTGGCAAGACAGTTTGAGACCTATTAGCGCTTAAAAGAACAAAGGGATTACCTTCCAAATAATACTAATTTCATGTTCCAATAGATAAATGGTTCCAATATCAGCATTTAGTCTCCATAAAGATCATTCTCGAGAACATCAAATCTTAAGTAGATCTAAAACGATTTCTTTTTCTGGGCAGAAGGAAGCAGAATTCAGTATCTTATGCCTTGGATAAAAATACTTTTTGCTTCAAAAGTACTACTGGACTTATTTGTATATTGGGTTTCCCCATAATCTTGTTTGTCATGCAACAATTTTCAGATGACCAGTAACAAAAGTGAGGGAAAGAAAAAATATTGACACAAAACACTTCCTCATTGCATTGAATGTTTCCCTTCCTTAATCCCTCTGGAGCAGTTTGAAGCTGACCTGCCAATCGTCTTCACTCCTGCCAAGCTTGGAACACTGAGAATATTCTAAGAACAAAAGCCAATCAGTAATCTTTCTCCAGATGACCAATAAAATCCGGCAAATCAATCAATCAACTCTATCTTAGTCACTGCCATTCTTCCACCAACCACTAACCACCCTTCACTCCACATAAAGAAAGAAATGAAATAAGTTGTTAATGCTATCCCTATCAGCATTGCTGGAATATATTCCAGCAAAAAGGCTAGGTTTTGTACAGAGGTCAAACTGCTTGGTTATCAAGTCATTATTCTCCTTCATGGGGAAAAAATCTAATTGGGACCTGTGAAGATGACCAGATATCCTATCATCAATTTTGCAATCATGGTTGTAGCCTGTCATAATAACTAAAAAGAGGGAAAGCATAAAATGATAATTGTTTTGATGAAGGTGTAAAACCTATTCCACTAAATCATGATTTCTAACATAATGAGCTAATCCTGGGAGAGGAAAAATCTAAGACAATCTCTGTCAAAGAAAAGCGGAAAAGAACAGAGCAACTTGGTAGCCTCTAAATAAATGTTTGATAACAATTAACACCACTGTTTGCCATTGATCATGCTATCATAAACTATTGGAATTGCCACATACGTATTTTGAGGACCCCAAATTGCCTGTTTTAGTCCTATAATGGCAACTAAGACATACAGGTCAGAAATTAAGACTATATCTAGTTGAGAAAAATATTGATCAAACCCATGTGGATTTTTAAAAATCTCTTTAAAACCAACCTTTTTCTGGTTGAAATACATTTGCCTGCTGTCCTTTTGTTCTTTTTTTAAATGCTGCGGAAAGGAACACAGATCACTCTATTCATAGGAGATATTGCATTTAAGACCTAGTCTATAAGCTACCCGTTTCAAATGCAACAAATGCAAGAAGATAGTATAGCTTTTTGTGCTGTACAAGCAAACAGCTCTTAATTTAAAGAAGCATTGTCTAATAGGCCACCCTATGACAAATTCCTTGTGTGTCCTATCATTCTTGGCTAATAAAGAATTCTATTCTATTCTGTTTTGCTATCTCTTCTAATGAAAGATGAAAGTAGCACAAATAACCCTACTTCAGAGGGCTTAACAGTCATAGCTTGATAAGGAAATAACTTCTTAGTGTTCAAATCTGGTTCATCTCAAGCTCTTTTCACTGATTCATGATCTTAAAAATATAACAGGTTTTTGTAATATAACTTTTTTACAGCGCCATAGTCCATGAATATACTGTACACATTAAGTCTCTTGAGTGTAACAGGACTTACTTTTGTACTAGTGTAAGAAGTATTTCAGAGCATTAAACTATCAAATTTGCAACATCTGTGCATTTCCACAAAGTCTTCGCTACAGTTCAGGAAATGAAACAGAATTAAATTTAACCAGACAGCTCATTAGTACATTTAATGTACAGGCCTAAATTCAAAAGAACATACATTCAACTCAATATATTGTTGCAGCTTTCAACGTTTGATTCTCTTTACATTTTAACGTTTGGTAAAGATAATTGATTCCGCCCTGTGGTTCCTGCTTATAACTGTTCCCAATGGAACAATGTGAGCACTTGCAGTTTTGAAAGATGAACTTTCTTCACTCCTTAACTTTTCAAATGTTTCCTTTGAAGTTTTTAATTGCATTAATTCTTTGCTGTTTCTCTTCCTGTTGTAACATAGCCAGCCTGTCTGACAATTGTGGAATGTAAAAACTGCAGAAAGAGTTATAGATCATGAATTTCCCTATGAGTTACTACCTGATTTAGACTGAAAATATCTGCCCATGCATGTTATCATTGCTAAACTGGGAAGCAGGGGGGTGGGGACAAAATCTGAGCTGGTGAATAAATTTAAACATGTGTTTTAGTTAGTGAAACTACCAGTAGACTCACATTTTTCTCAAGGACCCTTTCTTCTACATTATTAGCCAATGAATGGTCCCTGACTCTGTGATGACCAGGTCATCGCTCCACTCCTGCTTCCCAGGTCACCATTTAGAATGACAATTGGTACATGGAAGATATGTTAATTCTGCAGTCTCAAAGCAGTTATTGGCTTTGAAGGCCAATCTCTTCATGTACTCTATGTGACATGCCTGTCTTCTCTTTTCTTTGGACCAGGAACAACAAAAAACCTTTAGGAACCTATCTCCCTGGGGACTCCTGTTTGAGAAGAAAGTCAATGGGGAGATATCAAAATGACTTCCATGGGATTGGGATGGGATGAGATGGGGGTGGCTATGCTTCAAAGGCAGAGGGAAGTTCTAAACCAAGACAGGGATATTAAATATAAGACACCTTCACAGAAGAATTCTCTTTCCTATGAATACTCCATTTTTTTTCTTGAATTATTTTTCTTGAATAATTTTAGGTGGACAACATAATTATGAACTAACACCATTGTCATAAGTTAAATGCTCTCCAAGACCTTTCTTGGCTTAACTACAACACCTACAATTAGTTGTTGTTGCTGTTTTCTGTAATTACATGAAACCTTTAGTTTGCTGGAGAGATTGCATCAAATCTCTCTCACTAGATCAAAGGATTTAGAGGTTTTGTTTGCATTTACATGAAAGCTTCTCCCCCCTTTCTCACTCCAAGTAGAGACCACTGAGCATTTTTAAAGCAATGTAAAACACCAACTGACAGAACTTGGTGGGAAGCTGCTTGAGGTACATACTGTATGTAAGAAAAGTTGAACCTTTTGTTTACGCAAGTAAGAGAAGGAGGATACAAAATTCTGTCATGACTTCTGTTGAGAGAGTGGGAGGGTTAAAGGTCTACTATTATTTTTAAAAATGAAATTGTATTATGGAAATTGTAATAAGAAAAGTTTTGCTTTACTCAAACGAAAAACACAATCCTTCTTTAATAATTTGCTATTGCTGACCATTATGAAACTCAAACACACATGTATCTTTGTATTTAAAACCAAATATAATAAATGCTATGTTGAACAGGAGTTTTTAGGTAAAGAAGCTTATCTAAAAATACATCACGATTTAACATTACATTGTCATGTATCATTTTGGCTTCAGTGTTTGAATGCACTGCCATATCTAATAACTGAGTTTAACATAAAAGTCATGTTCAAAAGAAATACACACACACATGCATGAATCTGCACATGGGAATGCGTGCATGCATGCACACACGTGCATATATTCATACATATTACTATATTTGTTAACTGAATCAATGTGTTGAGAAGAATGTTTTCAGAAGCAAGTTGTACGCTGTTCAGCCCAGAAGAGATTCAAAGTCTGCACAAAGTGAGAACATAACATTGGGATAATTTACAGGAATTTTGGAAGCCAAATGGTCTGAAAATCATACTGTTCTTTGCTAAAATTCATTACACTAAAATATTTTAAATTTTAATATAATGCATTAAAAAGTAGAAGAATATTCTAAAGTTGAGTAAAGGAATAGAGGATATTTACTATTTATAATTTAGCTTTTGCAATCTGTGCATGCAAAACTAAATTATAAATCTATTCATTTTTTTTCTGCTATATCACTTCATCTGTGTAAGAAATGTTATACCTAAAACAGGACCTTCACCACATTCAAGCTTTAGAAGATGGTACAAATGTGCAAGTTATCCATGCAGTTGGGAAAGCCATGTTATAGTGTGAAAAGAGTGGCAGCAGACGCATATTCAATATGTCAGACCTATTGTAGCAACTATAGGCAGGTTTGTTGAACTTAAGGAGGAAGGCTACATCAGTAGTAAATGCAGAAGTTTTTAGGCCTGGCTTAGATGTCAAATCATCTTGAGTGCTTCTAGATTCAGTATACAAGAAAAAAAGGAAGGAAGGAAGGAAGGAAGGAAGGAGAGAAGGAAAGAAGGAAGGAAATAGTAGTAGTAAAAAAACTGAAACAAATGAAACAGTCTTGAAAGAAATCAGATGTAATCTATTAACCATTCAGGCTAAGACAATATGAGAATAGTCAATCCAAATCCTAAAGAACAATCCTAAGAAATATACAACAATATTTAATCTGGTCTCGTTCCTGGGATCTCCTTTAGTACTTCGAGTTGTCAGAAATGACTTCTGTACATGCATTGCAATAGGAATGAGATGAATAGTTCTATTGTTGTCTTCAAGAAGGAAAACAACATTGTTTCCATAGCATGAATTACATTTTTAAGGTGAAGTGTGACAGCTTCGCACAGACTTGTTCTGGCTATATTTGCTTTCTCTTCCTATCTATCTTTCCCCTCCTCCTCCCTTTGTTTATTATTATATTAAGATTGTAAGCCTGGTAAAGACATGGTCTTTTTTCATTTATCAGTAAGCTTTCCTGAGATCCTTTATGACTGAAATATGAGCTGTAGCTATTTAAACAGCAGCAGAAGAAGCGATAGCATCTTATTTTGTTACCAAAAGAATGCATTTGTGCTAATTCGTTTTTCATTTGTATCACATAAACTTTAGAACTTACCTTGTTTTCAGCAATGGCATGAGTTAGCTCAGCAACAAAACTAGACCACTACTTCTGCAGTAGAAGCAACAATTCCTTTCCCACCATTACCTATCACCTGACTTCCCACTAATCTATCAAAATTCATTTGCTCATTGGGAAGAGGAGCATTTAATTATTAGATGAAGTTATTATACAGTTTTTCCTTATGTGTTTATTATGAACCCTTCTCCATGGTATCTTATAACTTATCCTTTATGTTCCTGCCTGCTTTGGAACAATTTCTAGCCCCTAGAAAAGGATATGATTTGCTTCTTGGATGGGGCTCCCAAATGCAATTATCTAAAAGATTTTGAGAGGCACAACTGTGTGACAGGGATAAAGAATAATAGAGTTGGAAGAGACGATTGAATTTCATTTTTTTAGATGGCACCCAATATTCATCTTTCAATATCCTTCTGTATCTTAAGCCTATCTTCTGGACTGTTTGCTATTCCTGCCAGCTTGGTGTCATCTGCACATTTGATGAGTTCCCCATCTGTCCCCTCTCGCCCAAGTAATTGATGAAGATGGGCTAAAACAGAGCCTTGAGGTATTCCACTGCATTCTTCCCTTCAGGTAGATGCAGTTCCATTGACAACACTTTGAGTGTGATTGTTCAGCCAGTTATGAATCCATCTTGTAGTCACACTGTCTAAAACACACTTTTCTACTTTGTCTAGTAGTAAGTTATGATCTATTTTATCAAATGCCTTACTGAAGTCCAAGTAAATTATATCAACAGTATTCCTCTGGTCCACTAATTTTGTCAAAGAATGCAATAAAGGGACACATTAGTGGACCAGAGGATGTATTTGTTATGTTTTTAATTAACACAGATTTTTAAAAGGAATATTTATTTATTATTTATTTATTATTTAGATTTGTATGCCGCCCCTCTCCGCAGACTCGGGGCGGCTCACAGCAGGATACAACAATTCATGACAAATCTACATATAATTTAAAATATTTTTTAAAACCCATTTACTAAACAAACATACACACAAGCATACCATGCATAAATTGTACATGCCCGGGGGAGGTGATTCAGTTCCCCCATGCCTGACGACAAAGGTGGGTTTTAAGGAGTTTACGAAAGGCAAAGAGAGTAGGGGCAGTTCTAATCTCTGGGGGGAGTTGGTTCCAGAGAGTCGGGGCCACCACAGAGATAGCTTTGTGAATATAAAAAACCAAATTCCACAAAGAGCTTTCATTGTGTATTCACATTGCCTCAAACTTGTAATTTTGTAGGAAATTGTCTTCCATTTATAATCCTCCTGAGCATCTTTGTAACTTCCTTTTTTCCCTTTTTGTAATAAAAACAAGCAGAATAAATGCTTAACAGGAGAAAAAGCAGATTAAATTTGCAAGGTACTTTTGCTTGTTGGTGTTAGGTAGTCTGTGTCTGCAATTAAATTGAACAACCTATTATGAAACAGCAAATCTTACATAAAGCACCAATATCTTTCTTTAAGCTCAGCAAGTTGTGCTCCCAAAATCAGATGCTAAGTAGCAAAATATATTACTTTGACTATAGAAAATTCAAGTGTCTATTATTCTGATTAGAATGTAGAGTGGGTTTAGCCCAGGGGTAGGCTACTGCCCAGATGGGAGGAATGCAATGGGTTAGTGAGAATGGAGCTCCACCAGAGCACCCAATTTGCACTGAAAGTTGTTGAAAGAAAATGGAGGGCGCCCTGCATAAGCCATGCCCACAGTGTGGTAGTAAAAATATTGGTAGCCCTTCACTGGTTTAGCCACTGTAGAATTTAGTTTGTCAGTTCTAACTTTGCCCATAATAAGATGTGTCTCCCTGTGTTGGATTAAATGTTAGTTTTATGATTTCCAGAAATCTTTTACAGCTGTTAAGTAATAGTTCTTTTGACACCTTAAAAACAAACTGCTTTTACAACCAACATCATAAAACATAGTTATATTTTACATTAGTTATTAGACATTCCTTACTAAAAGTCAACCCTTTCCCACAACTCTGATGTTTTAAAGCTTCTGCCTCAAAATAACAAACCTGTTTTTAATTCCCAAGCAGATAGCATGTTGAATTATCTTAATGAGAAGGTTATTGAAAGGTCTTTACTTTAATTATTAACATAATTTTATGATACAATTCCCTTTTTGTTGCCAACTCTTTCTCTTCAGGTTACATTTGGGTTGCAACACATCCATTGCTATATGGAATCTTATATAAGTGATGAAATAAATATCCTCAGTGCTCAAGGAAGTTAAAATGTTTGGAAAGTAGCACAAAATGAATTTTATTTTAAAAGAAAATGTCCAGGAAATCAAAATTATATAAAAAAGTAAAAATAGCATCTTAAAAAGATATTAGTGTGGCTTATACAGCAAAAAACCCTGCAGTGTTCACAAATCATTTAACTGCTTTCAATTAGCTTGGTGTAAGCAGATTCCCATTATGATGTTAACGCAATCTAGGGTAAGTTTAATAAAAAATAATGCATGTTGTGAGTTACAAATCTTGTTTTGAAAATAAACTAAAAAGTTTCTGTAAAATTGCCTTAAAGTGTTGTTTTAAACCACAATTAGTTTGTATCTGATTTTAATTAGTATGGCATTTCACTTTGTTTCTTGCTTAAATTAATAGCAAAGCTTTTTTTTATTGATTAAACTAGTTGCAGATTCAGGTGGTACTGTAATGCCCTACAGAGAAGCTTGAAAGTATCAGGATTATTTTATGCAAATGGTTTAAAAATATTTGGAAACCAAGCATCACTTTAACATGTAGATATTGGCTAAATCAAGTTTAATATGCAAGACAGGTTGTGGAACACTTAGCTGATCCAAATGCCAGTCTATAGATTTGAAAGACTAAAGATCACATCACTGGGATGTTGACAGAAGTGACACTTTGCAAAGTGCCAATGATTTATGCCAATGTCTTGCTTGATGATACTGTTATAGACAGCACTGTCATTACAAAGTCCCTAACGACTTCGGTCTACATTTATGGTGCGCAAATTATAGGTGAACCCAAAGATCGAAACCTTGACTTAGATTTCTGTGACCATATCCTTCACTAGGGAAGTTGCACTGAACATTAGCAGTTCCTTCATCCTGTATGAGGTTAAGTTCTGCTTAGAAAGACAATTAACCAGTGTGGACAATTGCAAAGGAATGGCCAGGAATTGATTGGGAAACATTGCAGAGATGAAAACATTTGTTTAGAATAAAATGTGCTGCTAATTCTCTTGACCTTCATAATTTGATTCTCTTTTATTTATCATCTTACATACCAAATAAATTCTACGGAGCATGACACATCTTTGACAAGGATGAGCTCCTGCTCCAATCAATGTTCAGTATCTTTTTGCATCAAGCAGTTGATTTCAAAAGAGCATCTTTTGATGCCCTCGAATAAGCTGTCAAAGTAATTATGGATTGACCTTCTACAAGGTGTAAAATATTCTGATCCTGTACAACATATTTGGTTATTCCTGAAATGAACACTAACACAACATAAATTGTTCCAGCTAACAATAGCTTGATTTTCAATGGCATTTTGCTATTCAAATGAGGTTGAAGATGTTGGAGAGGAATAGATTATTGAAGTGAGTATATTTTCAGATCTGTAGGGGACATTTTTAAAGAAAAGCCAACAGAAATAATCTTACTTTAGAAATCTTTCTTAAATTTTAAATAATTTTGAAACTTTTTAGGTTATTGAAAAGGAGTCTTTTCAAAGACTAAAACTGAAGTCTGGCTTCTCAAATGCTGCATTTATGACTCTTTACCAATTAAGAAAAATTAATATACCTTCCAGAACAGTCAAGTTTCATATAGGATAACAGAAGACAAAAATGTTCTATAGCCCAATGTTTTCATATTTTGGAACATCAGTGCCTGAAAAATTTATTAAAATTTAATATTGATCAAGACCTAATCCATTTTTAATTATTTTCTTATATTTTGCTTACAATTAAATTTTACACTATGCATTCTGAAGATGTTCTTTTAAATAAAGAAGGCTAATCTAGCATTAGTGGATAATTAAATAGTCATATGTTTTATGGAATGACAACTGGAAAAACACTGATACTAATTATTGTATGGTCTACAATATATCAATATTTGCCCATCAAATAAAAATGATCATAATTTATATTGATCTTTTGAACTTCCTAGAGCAGTAAGTATTATACATTCTTTATAGCTACTAGCTGATGCAAGCAATTAGTCTTTATGTTAATACAGAAGTGTAAGAGAGAGAAAAGAAAATGCCTAAGTTAATTTATAAATTCTCAGGTGTTCTAAATTATATAACTTTTTATTCCACCATCTTGAAAACTAGGAATGTCATTGCAGAAAAATAATTGGGCAGAGCGATAAACATGTATATTGTACATTAGATAAATCCTTGGTTGTGATTAAAATTAGGAAGTCAAGGAGTCAACAAGGACACACATATGACAAACTGTTTTTCTATCTTGAATGCCTGATTATTGCTGTTTCCTCTGCAGAAATTCCTTGATTTACATTTATGGTTATCCAAACTCAAAGAGGGAGCAGACATTCATACACACTACTCCTGGTTTGTGATGCAATCTTTTCTTCCTGTTATCTTTTTATCTTTGGCTGAAGACTTGTAGTTATTCTTCATTCAAAAGAAATAGTACAAATCCATTTTTGCAGCAGGAGCAATGGAATTCCCAGGTAAGATAGTTTTCTATTGATGAAAGCTCTGATTTTATCCTATCTCCTAGACTTCCTCCATACATAATAGTTCTTCTGCAATAGTTATGGCACTACCCAAACACAAATCATTATAACTGAACAGAAAGATGGTTTTATAACCCTCAAGTAATATTGAATAAATAAGTGCATTTTTCCCTTTTTTCAAACTGTTGTGGCCAGTATTGGATCAAGTATTTGAAATAGGATCTACTAGGGCAAAGTAGAGTGAAATTATAACTTTCCAAAACAGCATTTGCCTTTTAAGCAGCTGCGTCATGGTAATGGATCAGGTTTAATAAGGAGTCAACAAGGACACACATATCCTTTTCTCGTATTAAATTGCCAGGTCAGATGTCCCATTCTGTGCCTTCCATACGACATATTGTACTTTTCTTCCTAATGTAAAAATATAGCTCCTGTTCATTTCAGGCCACTGCTCAAACCCATCAAGATATTTTTGAATCTTTTTGTCTTCTAAAGCAGTGTTTCTCAACCTTGGCCACTTGAAGATATCTGGACTTCAACTCCCAGAATTCCCCAGCCAGCATTTGCTGCCTGGGGAATTCTGGGAGTTGAAGTCTAAAGTGTTGCCATCACCTGCTAACGTTGTATCATCTGCCAAACTGATGAACATCCACTCATTCCACTCATTCAAGTCAAGACAGAGTTCTCTGACATTTTACTTGGTACTTCCCTTCAGCCTGAAATATAGCCACAAATGATCACTTTTTGAGGTGATGTCAATCAGCCACTGTTATTAGTACATTTAAATAGTCTAATCTATGTGTTATTGTTTTGTTATGGAGAATGCCAGGTCTATCCTATTCCCCTGATTGGCTCAGTTGATTCTGTTTTGATAACACCAAATATTGTAGCAATGCCATATTGCAGTGTTTCTCAACCTTGGCCGCTGGAAGATGTGTGGACTTCAACTCCCAGAATTCCCCAGCCTGCAGAGCTGGCTGGGGAATTCTGGGAGTTGAAGTCCACAGATCTTCCAGCAGCCAAGTTTGAGAAACACTGCCATATTGCACACCACACTGCTGGTTTCCTGTTCTATTCCTTGTGACTTATTAAGCAAAACTGGGAATTCCGATCCAAAATGTGATGGGCTAACAATAGAGATAAGCTGACGCACAGTCTGAAAAGTGGCTACTGCAAAACGTGCTCACTCTCTTGTTTTTCATTCTTTGCATCCCTGTAAGGAAAGCAAATCTCACTTATGGTCTGCTGTGTGAACTGGTTTACCAGTGCCTTCAAGTATTTTCCTTATTAGTACATGTGTACACAATTCATCATCATAGCAGTAGTAATAAAAACTATAATGAACAAATTAACAGAAAAACAGAGTTGGAAAGGACCTTGGAGGTCTTCTAGTTAAACTTCTGCTCAAGCAGAAGACCTTATATCATTCCAGGCAAGTGACTGTCCAGTTTCTTCTTAAAAGCCTCAAGTGATGGACCATCCACAAGGGCAAGCTGCTCCACCGATAAATTACTCGCACTGTTATGAAATTTCTCCTTATTTCTAGATTACTTCTGTCTTTGATTAGTTTCCATCCTTTATTTCTTGCCTTGCCTTCGGGTGCTTTGGAAAATAAGGTGATTCCCTCTTTTTTGTGGCAGCCCCTCAAACACTGCTATCATATCATTTTTTTCGGCATTCTTTCCAAAGTCTCAAAAATTTCTATATAATGTGACCAAAACTGAAGTATTCCAAGAATGGTCTTACTAAGATTATAAAGTGGTACTAATACATCATGTGATCTTAATTCTATCCTTCTGTTATTGCAACTAAGCACTGCATTTGCTTTTTTGGCTGCTGCAACTGATAATTCTTATTTAAATGATTGTCCACTAGGACCCAAGATCCCTCAAGTTGTTCTTTCATTCCTCTATTCTTGTCTTGGTGCATGGCAACTTTTTACCAAGAAAGAACTAATAGTTCAGCTTCAAAGAAGCAGTGCAGTAAGGTTCCTACATTGCAATTTAACAATATTTTAAAATAAAAAAGGGAAAATAAGTTTTGCACTACTATTGGAAGAAAGTATGAAAAGCCATGGAAGCATATTTCACCCATCGTACATAGAATCCAGAAGGATGCTCTCTAGGAAATGTAAGGATTGGATGGAAATGAGATTCTAAGGGTGAAAACATACCATGAGCCAATCCTGGGCCAATTGCAAAATTATTTTTTTAAAGAGCAGCTTTGACCAACAGCAAGCATAGTAGTCCAGAAGCTCTGGATCAAATGCCTTTCAGGGTAGGACCACTTTCTGGAAAGAATGGAACATGTCAGGCTCTACAAATAATCAGAACTCAGGTTGCTACTGGAATGAAAAAAATCTGCTCTGAAAAACAAGATTGCCCGAGTCAAGAATCAGCCATTGTGAATAAATCCTGGGAAAATAAGCATGGACTATGCCTATGGAGATTCCCAGTCATCTAGGTCATGATTGTTGAGGTGAACTGAAGAAACATCTTAGATAAGAAACAAAACATCTCAAACAAAAACTAGAAAGTCCATTGCTTCTTGAAAAAAGCACCTTTGGGACAAGCATGGGCTGTATTAGCAATGAACTAGGAGTGGAAAGTTGACCAGATCTTATGTTCAAATACCCTGGAAGCAGTGAGTGGCCTACCATAATATGACGGGTTAATCAGAAAGTACAAATCTACACTTAGTTTGAATGTGTTAGTTTGAAACAATTCAAAATCCTTTGAATTAAAGTGCTTGATCTTTGCAATACAGTGATCCCTCGATTTTCGTGGGTTCAAACTTCGCGAAACAGCTATACCACAGTTTTTCAAAAAATATTAATTAAAAAACACTCCACGGTTTTTTTTCTATACCACGGCTTTTCCCACCCGATGACGTCATATGTCATCACCAAGAGTCACTTCTCTCTCTCTTTCTCTTTCTTTCCTGTCATTCTCTGCTTCAATCATTTTCTCATTTCTCTTTTTTTCTCCCTTTTTCTATAATTTCTCTCTCTCTCTCTACCTTCCACTCTCCCCCCTCTTGCTCTCTCTCTCTTTCTCCCTCTCTCTCTCCCTCTCTGTGAGAACGCCTGCCCCCACCTCTCCTGCAGCCCCCTCACTGATAGCTGGGACGAAAGCGCTCTCAGCTAAGGGACTGTGAGAGGGGCGGGGCAGGCATTCTCAAAGCGCTCAGAGCGGCTAGCGGCCGAATGAGGAGGATGAGAAGCCGTAGCCGCCAGTGCTGCTGCAGGAGGACCTGTGTCCCAAGAAAGCAGGTGAGAGGGGTGGATCGGGCGGGCGGACGGTAGCGGCGAGGGGGCCGGAGGCGCTGGGGGGGGGCGGGGGCAGCCGACATTCAAAGCAATCTTTGCTGGCCTCCGCACTTTCGTCACTCCCTGCCCTAATTTCAAGCCCGGCTCCTTGCGCTGCCTTGAAAAAGGGTGTGTGGGGGTAGTTTTTGGCTGTCCATAGCAAAAAATGGTGTTTTTACTTCCGCACCGCTACTTCGCGGAAAATCGACTTTCGCGGGAGGTCTTGGAACGTAACCCCCGCAAAAATCGAGGGAACACTGTATTTATAAATATGACAAAGTGAGTTTATTATATTTTAAGAGTGCCTTAAAAGTTTGGGTTAACTTTCTTCACCTGATATAGTTTACTTCTCAAAGAGATGCATGCAGTCTCAGTTAATTTATAATCTGGAGAACCAAAGTCTGCAATCCTGTATCAAATATAGTGTTGAATTTGAGTTGTTGTTATTTGTATACAAATACCATTTTGTAACCTGATTCTTTCTGGTATATCTGTGAAGTGTTATTACTTTGGAACGGATCTGATAGAAGTAGAATACTCTTGACTGCTTTCTACTTGCACTGACCTGAGAAGTTAAATGGCTCCAGGGAACAATAAAAAGTATTTCATCCTTGAGATAGATTCCTGGCGGTATTTTTTAAAGTTAGCTTTTCTTCTACTCATTTACACCTTTATACATTGTCACATCTGTAAGAAAAACAGGAATCCAGATGCTACTTTCTCTAAACTATTCAATCTAAACAATTTTCTGATAGTTCATTTGGTTCACTCTTGTGCTTTACAATGTCATCAAGATAGTTAAAGAAAAATACAACTGTGAAGTGTACTTTAGGGTATACTTTATTCCAGATATATGATTCTTGAGTGTTTCCCTTTTGAGCTAATGACAAGCGTCTGATGAAGCTACAATTATTAACACAACAGACTTAACCAGCTAAGCAAACACACTAATTCTTTTGAGAAGAATGCTGCAGAAAATGCTATCTGTGTGCGCTGCAGCACCTCAGATATCCAGGTGTCCTGTAAAACATTCTTTGAAAATACCATCTATAGTAAGAACAAATCAGCTTTCTCTGCAAATATTCCAGATGGCAAGGAAGGCAATGTTTGTAATCTGGAATGAACACAGATAATTGTTAGTGATAATGACTAGGCTCAACTTTGCCTGTGAACCTATTTTCTCCACTCCTCTGCTTGCAACAGAATATCTTATACCACCAAACTTTAAATTTTGGGCTTAGAAAACTTAGAGATACATGGCCTTTAATCTGATCTAAATGTAGTTCATAAAATCATCTACTACAATGTCCTAACGGTCAATGAATACATCAGCTTCAATTGCAAAAACACATGGGCACAAATTAGATTCAAACTCAATGTAAACCATTGAAAACTCGACTGCAGAAAATACGACTTCAGCAACAGAGTGACTGTGGTTTCTTCCTCAAACCCCAAAAACTTTTACCTTAGATTGTCTACAATCAACCTCACCCCATTCCTAAGATGTCTGTAAAGGGTGTGCATAAGTACACCATTGTGCCTACCGTATAGTGAAGGGCTGCAAAAAAATTTACTATCACACTGTGGGTGTGGCTTATTTTGTGGGTGTGGCTTGCCAGCCATGTGGCCAGGTGGGAATGGCTTGATGATCATGTGACCAGGGTGGCTTAAAGTTCATGTGACTGGCTTAAAGGTGGCCAACTAGATGCCACCCACTTCAAGGGTTTGAGTTAGGGTTAGGGTGCGTGGTCTCTCCACATCTCAAAGAGATACAGTTTCCCTATCTATTTACTATTACTGAACATCCAAAGTATACTATTTAATTCTATATATATATATGCCATATTTGTAGATACATATTACACACAGGCACACAAAAATATACATTATTTACTATATAAACTCTATGTGTAAGTACAGAGAGAGAGAGAGAGAGAGAGAGAGAGAGAGAGAGAGAGAGAGAGAGAGAGCTCTTCTAAAATAGAATAGAATAGAATAGAATAGAATTTTTATTGGCCAAGTGTGATTGGACACACAAGGAATTTGTCTTGGCGCATATGCTCTCAGCGTACATAAAATAAAATATACATTTGTCAAGAATCATGTGGTACAACACTTAATGATTGTCATAGGGGTCAAATAAGCAATGAAGAATCAATATTAATACAAATCTTAGGATATAAGCAACAAGTTACAGTCATACAGTCAACATGGGAGGAAATGGGTGAAAGGAATGATGAGAAAAACTAGTAGAATAGAAGTGCAGATTTAGTAGAAAGTCTGACAGTATTGAGGGAATTATTTGTTTAGTAGAGTGATGGCGTTTGGAAAAAAACTGTTCTTGTGTCTAGTTGTCTTGGTGTGCAGTGCTCTGTAGCGATGTTTTGAGGGTAGGAGTTGAAACAATTTGTGTCCAGGATGTGAGGGGTCAGTAAATATTTTCCCCGCCCTCTTTTTGACTCGTGCAGCATACAGGTCCTCAATGGAAGGCAGGTTGGCAGCAATTATTTTTTCTGCAGTTCTGATTATCATCTGAAGTCTGTGTCGGTCCTGTTGGGTTGCAACACCAAACCAGACAGTTATAGAGGTGCAGATGACAGACTCAATGATTCCTCTGTAGAACTGTATCACCAGTTCCTTGGGCAGTTTGAGCTTCCTGAGCTGGCACAGAAAGAACATTCTTTGTTGTGCTTTTTTGATGATGTTTTTGATGTTAGGTGACCATTTTAGGTCTTGAGATATGATAGAACCTAGAAATTTGAAGGTCTCTACTGTTGATACTGTGTTGTCTAGTATTGTGAGAGATGGAAGGGCGGAAGGGTTTCTCTTAAAGTCTACCACCATTTCTACGGTTTTGACTGTGTTCAGTTCTAGATTTTTCTGGTCACACCACAAGGATAGTTGTTCAACTTCCCATCTGTATGCGGATTCATCATTGTCTCCAATGAGTCTTATCACTGTTGTATCATCTGCAAACTTCAGTAGTTTAACAGATGGATCGTTTGAGATGCAGTCATTAGTGTATAGAGAGAAGAGAAGTGGTGAGAGTACACAGCCTTGGGGGGCACCTGTGCTAATTGTACATGTATCTGATGTGATTTTTCCTCGCTTCACCTGCTGCTTCCTGTCTGTTAGGAAGCTTGTGATCCACTTACAAGTGTGTTCAGGTACCGCTAGCTGATTTAGTTTGGTTAAGAGAATGTCCGGTACGATGGTATTGAATGCTGAACTGAACTAAAATTATACATATTCAACCTCATTTAGTGTGATACCCAAAGCCCAGAAGGGAAAAAAGAAAAAAAATATCAAAAATGTTCAACTGGTTCTGCATACCTGACCATACCCATAGGAACCCATCACTGCTACCGTCCCTGTCCTACTGTCCTATAGTCCAAATTTACTTATATCTACTTGCTTTTGTTTATGTTTTTACCATATCTATTATCTTGTACACGTTTTGACAAATAAATAAAATAAATAAATAATCCGTTTGTGGAATGGGTGTTTTTATAAAAAGACAAATGGAAATGTATATTTATGAATGACATAGATCCATGATGGTATAAATATAGGACAAACTTTACAGCTAGAAATCTTAGAACATCAGGTTCATCTTTGTAAGGCCAAAGATTACAAGAAAACTGAAAAGACCATTGAAGGTCACAATTTACATATTGATCAAGCTGTAAGTTTATACTCTTGTAAACCTGTAATTAACTTTGCAACTATTGAATTTTGGTTCACAACTAATTTTATTAATCATAGTTTCACCTATCATTCTAGTAGATTGAAATGAAAGTGACAAATACTTGAAACATAATAACGGGCATGTCTAGTTACACAAGATACTTTCAATCATTTCCCATATTTGTCTGTGTTTCTGAAATGCTGTCTTTTAGATTTCCTGCATTGTCATCATAGACATGCTACATCATGTTGCTAACTTGTATCAACTAATGATGATATTACTCATGCTACCTTGGGTGAAATAAGCAAAGAATAAAGGAATTTCTGCTTAATTTAAAGTGTTGATAAATGTAATTTATGCTAATTCTTTTTATTTAAAATGCCTTTTAACTTTCTCTAGAATATAAATTCAAACTCAGAACGAAGTCATTGACAGGTAGAGAACTTGCATCTGAAAAATACTGGAAATATAAGTCTAGATAGCCAAAAACTGGTCTGCATGTTAATTTATCTTCTTTAAAATCAGTTCCATTCCCCTAATACAGGGATCAACAAACCATGGCTCACGAGCCACATGTGGCTCTAAGTGGGGCTCTTCCGCAGAAGGCCTAGACCAGGAGTAGGCAAAATTGGCTCTTCTATGACTTGTGGACTCCAACTCCCAGAATTCCTGAGCCAATCATGCTAGCTCAAAAATTCTGGGAGTTGTAGTCCACATGTCATAGAAGAGCCAACTTTGTCTACCACTGGCCTAGACCATCACATGAAATAAAGCTCTATATTCTCTCCCATCAATTTAGGCAGAAACAAAAAGTTCCCTGGACAGTCCTAAACCTGGGGCACATTGCTCAGGAACCAGCCCTTCTCCCGAGTTCAATGACACGCATTTGCAAGAGCACCGCACTGCACCACGCGGCCACCCTAGTTTCCTACAGGGACTACAGGGGCAGGAAGTCAAATGTTGCATCCTTTGGCATCTGGAATGCTCCACGCAGCTCAAAAGCCCTCCACCCATCTCTAGCCTTTGAAGGGGAGAAGGAGGGAACCCATTCTAGGTGTGGATGAAAAGCTGTGGGACTTATCTCCCCGTCACACAAGGATCGGAAGGCTCACTTGCCATAGGTGGGGGCAGGGGGTAAAGCCAAGTGTCTGAATGCCTCTCCCACAAGAAATGAATTATCTCCCCAAGCCAAGCTCAGAGCAGCCTCACATGCCAGACTCTTTGAGGAGGGGTTGCAGCAGCTGGCGTAGAGAGAGTCCTTTGCCTCTGCCCACCCTCACATCCCAGGATTTTTCTTGTGGCATGCTGATTCCATGTCCCTCGAGCCTGAATCATGTGTGTGCCTCCCACCCCCACCACCCAACTGCACCTGAGGACAGAGGGGAAAGGCAAGGAGAGACCCCCTTCTTCCTACATAAATCCCCTTAAAGATTTAAGATTTAATTGGATTTGTATGCACTTTGGAGGCACTTGTGCGCCCCCTCCTCAAGAAGCCTTCCCTGGACCCAGCCGTGCTTAATAACTACCATCCAGTCTCCAACCTTCCCTTTATGGGGAAGGTTGTTGAGAAGGTGGTGGCACTCCAACTCCAGCGGTCCTTGGAAGAAGCCGATTATCTAGGTCCTCAGCAGTCTGGATTCAGGCCCGGCTACAGCACGGAAACTGCTTTGGTCGCGTTGATGGATGATCTCTGGCGGGCCCGGGACAGGGGCTTGTCCTCTGTCCTGGTGCTTCTTGACCTCTCAGCGGCTTTCGATACCATCGACCATGGTATCCTTCTGCGCCGGCTGGAGGGGTTGGGAGTGAGGGGCACTGTCCTTCAGTGGTTCTCCTCCTACCTCTCCGGTCGGTCGCAGTCGGTGTTAGTGGGGGGTCAGAGGTCGACCTCTAGGTTTCTCCCTTGTGGGGTGCCTCAGGGGCCGGTCCTCTCCCCCCTGCTATTTAACATCTACATGAAACCGCTGGGTGAGATCATCCAAGGGCATGGGGTGAGGTATCATCAATATGCCGATGATACCCAGTTATACATCTCCACCCCATGTCCAGTCAGCGAAGCAGTGGAAGTGATGTGCCGGTGCCTGGAGGCTGTTGGGGCCTGGATGGGTGTCAACAAACTCAAACTCAATCCAGACAAGACGGAGTGGCTGTGGGTCTTGCCTCCCAAGGACAATTCCATCTGTCCGTCCATTACCCTGGGTGGAGAAACATTGACCCCCTCAGAGAGGGTTCGCAACTTGGGCATCCTCCTCGATCCACAGCTCACATTAGACAAACATCTTTCAGCTGTGGCGAGGGGGGCGTTCGCCCAGGTTCGCCTGGTGCATCAGTTGCGACCCTATTTGGACCGGGAATCACTGCTCACAGTCACTCATGCCCTCATCACCTCGAGGTTCGACTACTGTAATGCTCTCTACATGGGGCTACCTTTGAAAAGTGTTCGGAAACTTCAGATCGTGCAGAATGCAGCTGCGAGAGCAATCATGGGCTTTCCTAAATATGCCCATGTCACACCAACACTCCGCAGTCTGCATTGGTTGCAGATCAGTTTCCGGTCACAATTCAAAGTGTTGGTTATGACCTTTAAAGCCCTTCATGGCATCGGACCAGAATATCTCCGAGACCGCCTTCTGCCGCATGAATCCCAGTGGCCAGTTAGGTCCCACAGAGTGGGTCTTCTCCGGGTCCCGTCAACGAAACAATGCCACTTGGCGGGACCCAGGAGAAGAGCCTTCTCTGTGGCGGCCCCGGCCCTCTGGAACCAACTCCCCCCAGAGATTAGAACTGCCCCTACCCTCCTTGCCTTTCGTAAGCTACTCAAAACCCACCTATGCCGCCAGGCATGGGGGAATTAAGACTTCTTCTCCCCCTAGGCTGATACAACTGTATGTATGGTATGTTTGTACGTATGCTGGTTTTATACATTAAGGGGTTTTAAGTTAGTTTTTAGTATTGGATTTTTACTGTATATTGTTCATGTATATTGTTCATGACTGTTGTTAGCCGCCCGGAGTTTTCGGAGAGGGGCGGCATATAAATCCAATAAATTGAATTGAATTGAATTGTATGCCGCCCCTCTCTGAGGACTCGCGGCAGCTCACAGCATGTACAAAAAAACAGAAAAACAGTAATAACAATCCAATTAATGATGCATTAAAACAATCTTTACAGAAAGAAAAGCAATGCAAAATGCTTTACAGATGGCACCTTCCTCCAGCAAGACTTGCAAAAATTTACCCAAATATGTCTCCAAAATGCTGGAAATGCGATGAAAAAATTGGCACTTATTATCATATGTGGTGGACATGTGACATTGCAAAAATTTATTGGGTAAAAATAAAAAAAATATAGATCAAATTATTTCCGTAAATGTATCCTTAAAACCAGAATTGTTTTTACTAAGAATAATTAGACAAAAGATCAACAAAGATGATTATTATATTATAATTCAAATTCTAACCACGGCAAGAATCTTATATGCCCAGACCTGGAAACAGAAGCAAACGCCTTCCATATTAAACATTGTAATTAAAGTCATGGAATACGCAGAAATATCTAAATTAACTATGGAATTACAAAATAGACAAGATACAGTATTTTATCAAGTCTGGGGCAAATGGTATGACTGGCTGAAAAAAAAGAAAATCTTTCAATTAATACAAAAACGATAGTAATCCAACAAAATAACCTAATTGTGTATACAAATTCCTGCAAGATACTCTACCGCATACACACACACACACACACACACACACACACACACACACACACACATATATATATATATATATATATGTTTTTCTTAAGTCGGATCACCCTGGTATATTTAAGGAACGTCACAGCTCCTTTTTGCCTCTAGGCCCAACCCAGGACCACTACAAGGCAGTTAATATATTTATAGCCGACAACTATATTCTGTATGTGTTAAAATGTTTTCAGCTGGAATTTTAAAATTAAGGGAGACTAGGATGGTCCCATTTCGGCCTTATTAGGCCTCATCAGCTAGCCACACCCCTTTCTTTTACTGGGATTCGATCTGGTGAACTCTGCATTGTAAAGCAGAGAACTAGCAGTTAGAGCTATTCGATCTGAATCCTTCCAGCTCTGTACCAGGGAGGGGCTATATGTTTTTCTTAAGTCGGATCACCCTGGTATATTTAAGGAACGTCACAGCTCCTTTTTGCCTCTAGGCCCAACCCAGGACCACTACAAGGCAGTTAATATATTTATAGCCGACAACTATATTCTGTATGTGTTAAAATGTTTTCAGCTGGAATTTTAAAATTAAGGGAGACTAGGATGGTCCCATTTCGGCCTTATTAGGCCTCATCAGCTAGCCACACCCCTTTCTTTTACTGGGATTCGATTCGATCACCCTGGTATATTAAGAAATATACCAGGGTGATCCGACTTAAGAAAAACATATAGCCCCTCCCTGGTACAGAGCTGGAAGGATTCAGATCGAATAGCTCTAACTGCTAGTTCTCTGCTTTACAATGCAGAGTTCACCAGATCGAATCCCAGTAAAAGAAAGGGGTGTGGCTAGCTGATGAGGCCTAATAAGGCCGAAATGGGACCATCCTAGTCTCCCTTAATTTTAAAATTCCAGCTGAAAACATTTTAACACATACAGAATATAGTTGTCGGCTATAAATATATTAACTGCCTTGTAGTGGTCCTGGGTTGGGCCTAGAGGCAAAAAGGAGCTGTGACGTTCCTTAAATATACCAGGGTGATCCGACTTAAGAAAAACATATAGCCCCTCCCTGGTACAGAGCTGGAAGGATTCAGATCGAATAGCTCTAACTGCTAGTTCTCTGCTTTACAATGCAGAGTTCACCAGATCGAATCCCAGTAAAAGAAAGGGGTGTGGCTAGCTGATGAGGCCTAATAAGGCCGAAATGGGACCATCCTAGTCTCCCTTAATTTTAAAATTCCAGCTGAAAACATTTTAACACATACAGAATATAGTTGTCGGCTATAAATATATTAACTGCCTTGTAGTGGTCCTGGGTTGGGCCTAGAGGCAAAAAGGAGCTGTGACGTTCCTTAAATATACCAGGGTGATCCGACTTAAGAAAAACATATAGCCCCTCCCTGGTACAGAGCTGGAAGGATTCAGATCGAATAGCTCTAACTGCTAGTTCTCTGCTTTACAATGCAGAGTTCACCAGATCGAATCCCAGTAAAAGAAAGGGGTGTGGCTAGCTGATGAGGCCTAATAAGGCCGAAATGGGACCATCCTAGTCTCCCTTAATTTTAAAATTCCAGCTGAAAACATTTTAACATATATATATATATATATATATATATATATATCGGGGGGAAATTTAAAACCACAATCCTAACCTAACTAATAGAAATTTACAATTACTCTGAAAACAATCTTTACAATTCTAATTAAAAAAACTATCATTACCATTCATTCAATAATCATACTAAAACATTCATTGGTCAGGGGGGAAGATCTAAAAACCCCAGGCCTGGTGGCAAAGATGAATTTTAAAACTGTTTTGGAAGGCGAGGAGGGTGGGGGCAGTGCGAATCTCTAGGGGGAGCTAATTCCAGAGGGCTGCCCCCCCCAGAGAAGGCTCTTCCCCTAGGCCCCGCCGACCTCTACATGGGGCTACCTTTGAAAAGTGTTTGGAAATTTCAGATCGTGCAGTATGCAGCTGCAAGAGCAATCATGGGCTTCCCCAGATATGCCCATGTTACACCAACAATCCGCAGTCTGCATTGGTTGCCGATCAGTTTCTGGTCACAATTCAAAGTGTTGGTTATGACCTATAAAGCCCTTCATGGCATCGGACCAGAATATCTCTGGGACCACCTTCTGCCACATGTATCCCAGCAACCGGTTAGGTCCCACAGAGTTGGCCTTCTCTTGGTCCCATCGTCGTTTGGCGGGACCCAGGGGGACCCATGTCATTTTGCAGGACCCAGGGGAAGAGCCTTCTCTGTGGCGGCCCCGACCCTCTGGAACCAGCTCCCCCCGAAGATTAGAACTGCCCCCACCCTCCTTACCTTTCGTAAACTTCTTAAGACCCATCTCTGCCGTCAGGCATGGGGGAACTGAGACATCTCCCCCGGACCTATACAGTTTATACATGGTATGTTTGTGTGTATGTTTGCTTTTAATAATGGGGTTTTTAGTGTTGTTTAAATTATTAGATTTTTTTAAAAATTTTCTTTATTATTGCTGTGAGCCGTCCCAAGTCTACAGAGAGGGGAGGCATACAAATCTAATAAATGAATGAATGAATGAATGAATGAATGAATAATGAATGAATGAATGAATGAATGAATAAATAAATAAATAAATAAATAAATAAATAAATAAATAGTTTAGTCGACAGGACCCTAAGGAGACCAACTATATGGGACCTCACCAATCACTGGGATTCGTATGGCAGAAGGTTGTCTCAGAGATAGTAGAGAACAAACCCAACCGGCCATCCCCTTTGGGAGGAAGGACTGCATGAACTCACCCCTATCATGAGGGACGGGAAGCCCTGAGGAGGCCACATGCAGCAGCACCTGCTATCGCCTCCCGGCCCATTCCCCACCACAAACTTATGCAGCCATCTCTTGGTTTCCTGGATCATTTTTTCTTTTTTTTGAATATGGGAACTATATCAACTCTTTTCCAGTACTTTGGCTCCAGGATCTTTGAAAATTATAGTTCAATGGTTCTGAGATCACATCTGCCAGTTACTTCAGAACCTTGGTGTATAATCCATCTTGTTCTGGTGATTTGAACTCATCTAGGGTAGATAGATGCTCATTTACCATAAGGTTCCCCAAGCAACCTCTCCCCCTTCTTTGGATGTATCAATTTGGGAGCCCTTCCACACCCAGAGGCATCTATGCTTCCCAAATCCCCTATTCCACCGGTATCTGAGGTGGTAAGTACTTAAGACGCTGGGAATCTGAAGTTGCTTCTCTGAGAGGGCTGCAGAGTACAGGCACAGGATGGTTCTCGGAATTGTTATAATAGCCTAATTATTGCTTGATAACATCTCACATGCCAAGAATCACAGGGCATCCTGATTCACTTGCCTTCCTGGAAAATGGGTATTTTTTCATTAGCCTATCCAACATGGCAATCATTTTCTGAATGGTAAGCCTTCATCTCCATAGCGGTCATTTTAAATAGCAAGACCCCTTTTACTAAATTTCTAATTAACTAAAGGACTTATTTGGTTCAACATGTTTCATTTTATATCATATATTATAGTCTAGAGCAGAAGTGCCAAACTTTTAGAACTAGTGGGTATACCTGAAATTTTAAAGGGATACAAATCTAATAAATAAAATAAATCTTGCTATTTAAAACAATTAAAAATGGGTTTTAAAAACATTTTTTTTAGTATCTGTGACTATTGTAACCCTAGACTGAACTTTTTACAACTATCCTTACTTTTGCCCAAGGATTCTGTTGCTACAAATGCCAGTGAAACATCAAGATCCCTCCATATATATCAAGGGTGGTTATCATCACCTCAGCAGACTGTCATGTCATCAGTATGCATTGCCCTCAGCCATCATCTCCAGATCAATATGGCCATCAGTGACACAAGCTCCTGTTCACATAGGTCATTCATAGGTCACTTTACACAGCTTGGATTCAGGGGAAAAATGTGATTGCAAAATGTTTTCTCTGAAGAAAAGAGAAGCATCTTTAAAATTAACGTAGAATCCTAAATTTAAAACCAAATAGTATTCGTTCCCAGACATGTATTTAAATAAACATTTAAAGCTACACCTTGTGTAACAGTAATGTCCAGTCTTAAGGCCTGAACCCCATAGGCATAGGTTTTGATCCCTATTCAAAACACATAATACATGTTGGTAATATTTAATACAGGAGAAATGAAAAAGTATTAAAAGCAAGTAGGATGCTTGGCTGCATAGCTAGAGGTATAACAAGCAGGAAGAGGGAGATTGTGATCCCCTTATATAGAGCGCTGGTGAGACCACATTTGGAGTACTGTGTTCAGTTCTGGAGACCTCACCTACAAAAAGATATTGACAAAATTGAACGGGTCCAAAGACGGGCTACAAGAATGGTGGAAGGTCTGAAGTATAAAACGTATCAGGAAAGACTTAATGAACTCAATCTGTATAGTCTGGAAGACAGAAGGAAAAGGGGGGACATGATCGAAACATTTAAATATGTTAAAGGGTTAAATAGGGTTCAGGAGGGAAGTGTTTTTAACAGGAAAGTGAACACAAGAACAAGGGGACACAATCTGAAGTTAGTTGGGGGAAAGATCAAAGGCAACATGAGAAAGTATTATTTTACTGAAAGAGTAGTAGATCCTTGGAACAAACTTCCAGCAGACGTGGTTGGTAAATCCACAGTAACCGAATTTAAACATGCCTGGGATAAACATATATCCATTGTAAGATAAAATACAGGAAATAGTAAAAGGGCAGACTAGATGGACCATGGGGTCTTTTTCTGCCGTCAGTCTTCTATGTTTCTATGTTTCTATGTTTCTAGCGTGGACACTCTGGGCCTGCATTTAATTACTATAAAGTATATATAATAAAAAATTAATTAAACTAATTGCGATGTCATAGCTTTGCCAACTTCTAGCAAAATAGTCTCTAGCAGACCAGATATAACCTTTAATCCAAAAATACTGACCTCAGATTGACTTACTGAACAGACTTTTCAGCAGAGAGCGTAAGATTGCATTGCATTGTTTTCTGCAAGTTACCTTGGCAAAGCATACTTGAAGCAAAGATAAATGCTCACTAAGGTATTAAGTGACAGACTCTGTCACTTACAACCATCACTTAGCATGGCACACATTTATCTGCACACTAAAACAGGGGGAAAAAGAAAAAACATTGACTCATGTTTTATTTGAATTCAGATAAGCTGGAACTGACTTTTATCAACTAATTTGCTTCAATAAGCATATTGAAACAGATAGGTTTAACCAAGTAACAAAGTTTGAAGGGAACTTGGAGGTCTTCTAGTCCAATTTTCTGGTTAAACAGGAGGTCCTCTATTATTTATTTACAGATGGAGTTCCACAATTTCTGAGGGCAAGCCATTCCCCTTAATTGCTCTCACTTGCTAGGACATTTCTTTTTAGTTAAATAGCAATTTCTTAAAATAGGTAATACAGAACTCTCTATCAAAATGATTTCGATATTTCAACATTACATAAGTTGTATGGAACTCATCAATGGAACTATTGGCTTTGAATACCAGCCAATAGGTATTTTATTTGGCTCTCATGTCTTGTGTGAGTCATTTGTTTCCCAAGGAGTTAGAGTGACTGAAGAACTTAGAGGAGTGTTTAGCTTATTCTGAGTAGAGGCAGACTCTGTTGTTTGAGGAACATACTGTATTTTTTGGACCATAAAACTCACCAGAGCATAAGATGAACCTTACTTTTGGGGGAGGAAAATAGGCGAAAATACCTACCTTCATCCATAGTCTGTGTAGCTTCAGCACATTATTTTATCCCCTGGTTAGGGATGGAAAAAACCTTTAGAGCAGTGTTTTTCAACCAGTGTGCCGCGGCACACTAGTGTGCCGTGAGACATGGTCAGGTGTGCCGCGAAGCTCAGAGAGAGAAAGAAAACAAGAAAGAAAGCGAGAGAGAAAGAAAACAAGAGAGAGAGAGAGAAAGAAAGCAAGAGAGAGAGAGAAAGAAAACAAGAGAGAGAGAAAGAGAGAGAGAGAAAGCAAGAGAGAGAGAAAGAAAGAAAGCAAGAGAGAGAAAGAGAACAAGAGAGAGAAAGAAAGCAAGAGAGAGAGAAAGAAAGAGAAAGAAAGAGAAAGAAAGAGAGAGAGGGAGGGAGGGAAGGTGGGAGAGAGAACGACATAGAGGAAGGGAGGGAGGGAGAAAGAGAGCAAAAAAGAGAGGAAGAAAGGAAGAGAAAAAGAAAGGGATGGAGAGAGAGAGAGAAAAGAAGAAGGGAGAGAAAGAGGGAGGGAGAGAGAAATAGAGCGAAAGGGAGGAAGAGAGAAATTTTTTTTGTCCAAACTTTTTTTAGCCACACCCACCCCACTCAATGTGCCCCAGGGTTTTGTAAATGTAAAAAATGTGCCATGGCTCAAAAAAGGTTGAAAATCACTGAGAATAGGAATGAAAACAAGCCTGCAAAGACTTAGGGCAGAAAAACTGCTTTGGAGAGAATAAAAATAAATACTGCAAGCCAGGAAGGTTGTTAGCATCATATTAGGGCTGAAAAAGCCTTTTTCAGAGGGAGTAGGAATGAAAACAAGCCTGCAAAGGGTTAGGGCAGGGGAAAAACCTTCAGAGGGAGTAGGAAGCTGGGAAGATCATTAGCATCTAATTAGGTCTGGGGGGGAAAGATTTGAAAAATCTACATTCAGAATATAAGACACACCCAAATTTTCAGTCTCTTTTAGGGAGAAAAAATACCCTAGATAATCCTTCTGGATACTTGTACTAGGTAATTTAAGGGGCAATGAATGATGCAAAATGAATTGGGCTACATCAAGGAAATGAAATTTCCCAGTTTACAAAGAAGGAGCAGTTTAATGTGTTAATCCTAACATAACAGATTTATAAAGTTTTGCACCTCAAATCAGCAAAAGAAATTAGATCTGGTTTTCAGTCATCACTTTAATTAAATTTGGTGGCATGTCAGAGAAAATTCTGCACGTTGCAATAGTAGTGCTCAACTTTCAACATTTTGTTTTATGGCCATTCAAAGTTTTCAACGGCAGTGAAAAAAAGTCACTTATGACACAATTGCATGATCAAAGTTCAGCCACTTGGCAACTGACTCATATTTATGACAGTTACAGTGCCCTGGGTCATGTGGTCACCTTTGGTCATTTTGCTACCTTTGAATAAGCAAAGTCATTTGGGAAACCAGATTCACTTAGACCAGTGATTTTCAACCTTTTTTGAGCCGCGGCACATTTTTTACATTTACGAAACCCTGGGGCACATTGAGCGGGGCGGGGAGGGCTAAAAAAAGTTTGGACAAAAAAAATTCTCTCTCTTCCTCCCTTTCGCTCTATTTCTCTCTCCCTCTTTCTCTCCCTTCCTTCCTCTTTCTTTCTCTCTCTCCATCCCTCTTTCTTTCTCTTCCTTCCTCTCTTTTTTGCTCTTTCTCTCTCCCTCCCTATCTCCCTCTATGTCTTTCTCTCTCTCTCCTTCCCTCCCTCTCTTTCTCTCTCTCTTGCTTTCTTTCTCTTGTTCTCTTTCTCTCTCTCTTGCTTTCTTTCTCTCTCTCTTGTTCTCTTTCTCTCTCTTGCTTGCTTTCTCTCTCTCTCTTGCTTGCTTTCTCTCTCTCTCTTGCTTTCTTTCTCTCTCTCTCTCTCTTGCTTTCTTTCTCTCTCTGAGCTTCGCGGCACACCTGACCATGTCTCACGGCACACTAGTGTGCCACGGCACACTGGTTGAAAAACACTGACTTAGACAACTATTTTGCTTAGCAATAGAATATTGTGATCCTAAATCAAGGATAATCTATAAGTGACTTGGAGGATACTGATTGGGTATCCTAAATGCAATGTTCACTATGTTATCCTGAATCAGATTAGTATTGTAAATCTAAAAGAGGATTTACCAGTTGTTGTTTTAAGAAATCTCTTTTTTTATACACTGCTCAAAAAAATAAAGGGACCACTCAAATAACACATCCTAGATCTGAATGAATGAAATATTCTCATTGAATACTTTGTTCTGTACAAAGTTGAATGTGCTGACAACAAAATGAAATCAGTGTTGCTTCCTAAATGGACAGTTTGATTTTACAGAAGTTTGATTAACTTGGAGTTATATTCTGTTGTTTAAGTGTTCCCTTTATTTTTTTGAGCAGTATATATTCCTGTAAGAAGCTCGTGTGTTTGTGTTTGAAATTTACAATTCGTGTTAAGTAGCTAATAATGCCAGGGTAAAATTTCCCTAAACAGATGCATTATCCACTTTAGTAGGTGTTTGCAAACACATTTTCCTTTAATAAGCCCTTATTATAAATTTCTAATATTTAAATTTCCATGGTATTCTTTTTAATCTAGAGAACAACCTAAACTCAACAAGGTTATGCAATCTACTTGGTGGGAACATCCACATTTTTTACTACCGGTTCTATGGGTGTGGCTTGGTGTGCATGGTGTGACTTGATGGGAATTGCTGGAGAAGGACACTGCAAAATCCCCATTCCCTCCGCACTCCTAGGGGAAGGATATTATAAAATCTTCATTTCCATGCCACTCTGGGCCCAGCCAGAGATGGTATTTGCTAGTTCTCCAAATTACAGTGGTACCTCTACTTAAGAACGCCTCTACTTAAGAACTTTCCTAGATAAGAACCAGGTGTTCAAGGTTTTTTTGCCTTTACTTAAGAACCATTTTCTACTTAGGAATCCAAGTCCAGAAATATTTCCCAGGGAATATGAGACTGGCACAAAGGCCTGGCCAGTTTCCTTCCATTCCCCCTTTGATCCCAGCCATCTGGGATGGCATAGGAGCCTTTTGGTGGCACTTAAGGAGGTTTTGGCAGTCCAGAGCAAACAAAGCATTTTCCTTTCTCTAGGCACTTGGACAGAGAAAAGAAATGCTCCCTTCGCTCTGGGCAGCCGAGGAGTCACCACAGCGAAGGAAAGGCGCCGGGTACAAAGTGAGCGAGCAAGAGGAGAGGGGAGCCCTTCAGCATGGGAAGGAAGAGGCAGCAGGTAGCAGCAGCAGGAGCCAGTATATGGGAGGCCATGTATGGGAGGCAGCCTCACGCCCGGTGTATTGGAGGCGCGTGCTCCTCGCTGCCTCAGAGTCCCTCTTTTTTTTTTAAGCCTTAAAGTTTTGGATTTTTTTGATTCCCCTCACCTCACCTTCTTCCTTTAGCAGCAACTCTCCTTCTCCTCTTCTTCCTCCTCCTCCTCCCACCCAAATTCAAAGCTTTTATTTCTTTCCTAATGGGTTTGCACGCATTATTTGCTTTTACTATAGCTAGAGGTATAACAAGCAGGAAGAGGGAGATTATGATCCCGCTATATAGAATGCTGGTGAGACCACATTTGGAATACTGTGTTCAGTTCTGGAGACCTCACCTATAAAAAGATATTGACAAAATTGAACAGGTCCAAAGACGGGCTACAAGAATGGTGGAAGGTCTTAAGCATAAAACGTATCAGGAAAGACTTAATGAACTCAATCTGTATAGTCTGGAGGACAGAAGGAAAAGGGGGGACATGATTGAAACATTTAAATATATTAAAGGGTTAAATAAGGTCCAGGAGGGAAGTGTTTTTAATAGGAAAGTGAACACAAGAACAAGGGAACACAATCTGAAGTTAGTTGGGGGAAAGATCAAAAGCAACATGAGAAAATATTATTTTACTGAAAGAGTAGTAGATCCTTGGAACAAACTTCCAGCAGACGTGGTAGATAAATCCACAGTAACTGAATTTAAACATGCCTGGGATAAACATATATCCATCCTAAGATAAAATACAGAAAATAGTATAAGGGCAGACTAGATGGACCATGAGGTCTTTTTCTGCCCTCAGACTTCTATGTTTCTATGTTTCTACTTAAGAACGTTTCTACTTAAGAACCTGGTCACGGAACAAATTAAGTTCTTACGTAGAGGTACTACTGTACTCCAAATTTCTGCTATCAGTTCTCCAGAACCTACCTCATTTCGACCCTGAATCTATTGTATTATTTTCAACAAAGTTTTGGAGAAGCAGAAATAGTATGTACAGTTGTCATTTGAAAAGGCAGTGGGGAAAAAAAATATTTTCCCCCAGAAACTATTACATTCCAATTCTTGCAAATTAACTACTGTGATTTAAAAGCACAATTGCATGTTGTTGTTCTAGGTAAATTAGCTATATAAATAAATAAATACTACTTTTGTGGGTTTTTAGAAGTTGTCTTCAAATACAGTGATACCTCGTCTTACAAACGCCTCGTCATACAAACTTTTCGAGATACAAACCCGGGGTTTAAGATTTTTTTGCCTGTTCTTACAAACTATTTTCACCTTACAAACCCACCACCGCCGCTGGGATGCCCCGCCTCCAGACTTCCGTTGCCAGCGAAGCACCCGTTTTTGCGCTGCTGGGATTCCCCTGAGGCTCCCCTCCATGGGAAACCCCACCTCCGGACTTCCATGTTTTGGCGATGCTGCAGGGCAATCCCAGCATCGCAAAAATGAGCACTTTGCTGGCAACAGAAGTCTGGAGGTGGGGTTTCTCATGGAGGGGAGCCTCAGGGGAATCCCAGCAGCGCAAAAACGGGTGCTTCGGCTGGCAAAAGGGTTGAATTTTGGGCTTGCACGCATTAATTGCTTTTCCATTGATTCCTAGGGGAAACATTGTTTCGTCTTACAAAATTTTCACCTTAAGAACCTCGTCCTGGAACCAATTAAGTTTGTAAGACAAGGTATCACTGTATATGTGTGTTACCTATATTTTGTCAAGCAAGTCTGTAGTTTTCTCAAAGGATATCCTTCTCTGAACTGACTGTTGAACTCCGATCATTATTTACCTGCCCCTTAGGATATTAATAAGCATTTGGTTTACAATATTGCCTTTTGGAGTAGCTCTTTCAAAACAATGTTTCTCAAGCGCAGCAGCAATTTTTCCAAATGTGAAAACTTTCACATCATTAATGAACTCTTCCCATAAAGTTTCCTAGCTTTTTTCATAGAATTTTGGAGATATATTAGGGATGGTTCAGCAACCATGTGAACTAGCATTTGCACTCACTAATAATACAATGCCACTGAAATATAAAAGAATAAATGGAATAATATTTTGAAGAAGCTGTCTTCAAAATAGGTGATTTGCTTTTATATTATTTAAGAAAAAGTAATAATGAGACCTTAAGAAAAAATGAGTTGTTAGCTTTATCATTCTACAATAAGATCAGTAGATATTCCTTGTTTGATTTTAAATGAAACCATCTCAAGTTAAAGGGTATAATTGGAAACAATGCATCCTTTAATCATTAAAATATTATTTGAAGGAACATGAATAGGAACAAAAGCATTGGGAGTCCCTACTTCCATATCAATGTTCCAGGTATTTTGCATTCCTACAGGGAAGAGTTCATGAACCCTTCCAACCTTGTTAACAATCCACTGAGATTCTAAAGGAGCAGCAGGGGTTGGGATTACAAGTCTCCACATCAGCATCAATAACTCAAACTGTGACACACTGATGGGATTTGCAGTGTATTCCATGCTGAAGCTTCATCAGCCACAGAAAGCAACTCTTAGCAGTTGTGTCAGCCCAAGTCTTTCAGGAAAAAACTGTTCTAATTCTAAAATCCAGGTTTAATTGTAAGATCATTTCTCTCTCTCCCTCTCTCCTTCCCCCCCTCTCTCCCCCTCACTCTCTTTCTGTTTGTAGAGTCAAAGAGTATTGAAAATCAGAGAACTGCTTTTATTATCTATGGTAATGTAAATTTTCAGATTTCATAAAATAGTTTTATCAAGTCAAGAAAATGATATGAAGTCTTATAGTTTCTTTGTGTTATTCATAGAGTTTGTAGCAAGGAATTCTCTAGAAAATTTGGAAAAGAGGTCTGCCCCTTTGCAATATATATTCTTACCAAAATCACCTAGAAAGGCCCAAAGAATATCTCTGGGTATTTACCAAGAGAAGCAAGCATTTTACTTTGCTTTCAGAGGTAGCTAGATCATATTATTTCAAAAAATAGTTTGAATGTTACTTCACATTAACCTTCATCAGAGTAAAGTATTACATTGAATCCTTGCACAGCCCTAGTAAACATTACAAGGTAACAGACATCAATGTGATGGGTGACTCAATTGTATCACTATGTATTATGCCAATTGTATCACTATGTATTTTGCCCCTGTACAGCAGTGAAGCACTGAATCTATAACCCTTAAAAACTCTACATTAATCCTATATGTTTTGAATGCTAGTTTATTATTTCAGCATTTACACATCCATTAAAAAGAGTGATTGTTCATCCAATGAACTCATTCCTTTGAATTTATAGAACTTCCTGGTTCATTAAAATGAACAAAAATAGTTGTGTGAACGGGATATTATTATATATGTGAGTCTGAGCACATTCAAGAGCAACTGAAGACTCTCTGATCAGGTTTGCTGAAAGTATTTGCGATTTTTAAAAAAAATGCTTTAGCATACTAGTTTAAACAAGTGACAATTTAAAAAGAAAGTGAAATAGTGAGTCTTTCTAAAACTATCAGATGACCCAAACATGTCTTTTTTAAAAAAATGTCTGTTGTTTATTTGACAGAAAGTTGCACTTATTTCCTTTCTTTCTTTTCTTTCTTTCTTTCTTTCTTTCTTTCTTTCTTTCCTATTAACAAGTGAAGTGTGTTTTTTCTCAGCCATGGCCAGGAAGTGAGATGTTGTTTGATGTACAAGTAGGAATTAGGTGGCATAGAAGTCAAATAAATAAAATAATAAATAATAAATGAAATAATTCTTCACTTATGACCAGTATTTGGATCAAAAGATCTATGGTTGAGTGATCCAGTCATGAGGTTGTTATGTGAGGCATTACAACCTCCCTTTTTGGTTCCTCATTAACTTTGCCTGTGGGAAGGCAGCTGAGAAGGGACGATCCAAGTGATGACCCAATACACTACAACCTTTACAAATGTGAGTTGGTTGCCAAGCCCACATATTGATTAGGTGACCACATGGATATTGCAACAGTTGCAAGTGAGAGGACCAATCATAAGTGATCATGATCATTCACTGCAAGTCATAATGCCTTTGTTCACAAATCATAGGTCACTTTTCAGTATCATCATGAACTCCAATGGGTACTAGCTGGGTACTAAACTCCAAGGACTACCAATAAAGAATAAAAACTATTCAGTTCTTTTTGATATCTTGGGTATAATGCTCACCTAAATCTTTCATTGAGCATAACATGAAAAAGTTTAGCAAAGGCTGTGCCCAATTACTTTTAAAAAAATCTAGCAGCTTTCATTTTTTTCTATTAATTTTGCTTTCAATATTTTTTTTTCAGAATATATTACTTTGTAATACTTTATACTTTGTAATATATTCTGAAAATTCACCTTCTCAATTTTTTTGTCTGGTCATTCCGAAAGCATTGGCACTTCGCTAGGTAGAGTAAAGTTTTTAAGAAGTTATATGAAGTATATGAACTCCATTACAAAAAAGTGACGATTCTGAATGAAAGCAAATCCCCACGAGGCTCAACAAGCACCACAAAACTACAAAGCAATCACAAGGCTACAGGAAAAGGTACGTTCCCACGCCCGATTCCTCTCCTTCCCGGCACCTAGAATACAACTCATCTGTTTGGAACCCATACCGCATCTTAGACATTAACACCCTCGAAAATGTCCAGAGATACTTCACCATAAGAGCCCTGCATTCCTCCTCCCATAACATAATACCATTTATTCTGTTACGTAACAGAACACCAAAAGTGCTTATTACTTTTGGTACTATATTTGTTTTATTTTGCCACCATCGTTTCCTATAGATCTTTTTATTTTGTGATTTAGCAATGGACTTATTTACTATTCCATAGTGATTTACAGCACTCTTTAGATGGTTTATAAAGTCAGCATATTGCCCCAACAATCTGGGTTCTTATTTTATTGACTAAGAAAAATGAAAGACTGAGTCAACTTTGAGCCTCATCAAGATTCAGACTATGAGCAATACTGCATTTTAATCACTCCTCTGTTCTTTTAAATATTGTGAATCATCTTTGTTTATCCTCCCTTACTCTTATGTACAGAGCTCAATGATTTACTTTCCTTTGATGACTTGAAATCAAGGAGCTTTAAAATAGCCTTTTTTTCTACCTTAACATCCACCCTTAATTGGTATAAATAAGTCCCTGCACATTTTGGTGCAGGGGTTAATGCTCATCTCCATTTCAAGGTCATTGATCCAGAGATATTTCCATGTTGTCTTGTGGATAACATGATGTCACAAATTCCTGTTACATTCCCACTAAAGTGGTATCTATTTATCTACTTGCATTTCTATGCTTTCAAAGTGCTAGATTGGCAGGAGCTGGGATGAGGCTGGAGCTCATCCTGTTGTGTGGTGCTCAGGTCCCAAACCTGGGCTGCTGGCTTTTCAGCCAACAAGTCTAGTATCTTAACTATTGAGCCAATGTACAATCCTCTTTATTGATGTAGAAAGCAAAAAATAGATTTTTCTTATAGAGGTAAAAACCATAAATGGCAGGCAAGACTGAATTATGTATGAATGCCATCACCTGACTATGAATTAGATTGTCTTCATCTGAAATATAACAGAATCTGTCACCCACTGACTATTGGATAGAATTAAATTAGAGAAATAACTATTTGTGACAAAGGATTTAGAGATGAAAACATAAACCATCCACACTATGTCTTTCATATATCTGGCAGGCTAAATTCTAATACCTTACAACAAAATATGGTGACACACCCACAGACAGACACAAAGACAGACACAGATGTGTGTGTGTGTGTAAATAATAGAATTTAAGAAATAGTGGATTTTTTCTGTAACAGAAAGAACTAACCCTTTATTTGGATTCTTACCCTTCTCCATCTAATCTACAACTGTCAGAAGAAGCTTCATTGTACAGACTTGTTTAACTGATTTCCTTTTCTGTTTAATGAGCCAGGTGAATCATTGGTTGCCTTTTCCAGGTCAAATTCAACATTCCAGTATTAGGTCAGTTAAACATAAGAATCCCAGCTGCACAGAACAGCAGAGAAGCTGGAGGGTAGATCAACAAAAAAAACCCATGAAAGAGCATAAAGATAAACTCGGCTGTTTAAACATAGTTGATTACAGGGGTGAAGAAGTAGGTGTTCTAATCATTACTTCTGACTGATAGACAAAACAATCTAATCTTCTAAGGATTGCAACTGCACACTGGACAAATAGAGAATATCTTTTTCTTCAATCACACGCAAATGATTAATATAAAATAAAGGATGTAGGAAAATTCCTCACCATATTATTTTGAGAAAGGATGAGAAATGAAAAATGACAGGATTATGAACCTTCAGACATAAAGTTTGCTGTACAATCTTGTATGTTTTGTAACTAGGAATGTCAGTTATTTTATCAGAGTTGAATTGAGATACAAAAATCATTCCTTGAACAAGTTTGCAAAGTTCCATATCCAAAATAACTAAAAAAGATCCATGATAACCAAATAAACATTACATTCAAATTGTAATTCTTACAATGTAATTATTACAGTCAAGAAGAAGAAATAGAAGAAAACAAGTCAAAAATATAATTTATAAGGAGTTTTATTTAAGATATAAATTTATAAACAAATGTACAAGTAGTTTATATAAATATTATTGTTTATAATCATATTACACCATTTATATTATGGCTTAATTCTATTATTATGTGTCAGTGGACATTGGAAGATAGGTAACCATTAAAAACAAAGTCAGTTACAGTATATTTCATTTACATTTTAATATTCAATGGAAACAATATTATTGCATCTATCTCTGAAATTTTGCACTGCTCAGATGTTTATGGAACAGTGTTATCATCATGAATAAAAACTATTTGTGTTAATGATGAAATAAAATTGTCCACCTTTTTAGAGCATGCAAAATTCCAAACTTGACTCTTTATCATCTATCTTAGCAATCAAGATGATTGCTTGGGGTATTTCTGATAATTAATGTCTTTTAAAAACATATATTATTACAAAACTCAACAACTATGTAATATTTTTCTAAAAAGTTCTCTTTCACCTCACTTTCTTATTTTGCATTTACTGAAACCATAAAGACCAATCTTTTTTTTTTTGCTCTTTTATAAAGTGACAAGTTAACACAAAGGTTTAGCAAGCAAAGCTGTTTTTTTTCCTATTGCAGAAACATATGGAAGTGAGCAGCAGCATGTTGAAATATCTTTACCTTGGGATAATATCCCCATGCTTATCTCACAACTATCTGTCATACTGTCTAACTTCTGTATTAAGAGACTCTACCTTTGGGCGGCTTATACAGTACAGTGGTGTCAATCTGTCCTCACTCTTGAGTATTTACTGTAAACCAAAACTGAGGAATGTTATTAGTATAGCAATAAAGACAAAGACATTTTACCTTGTCCTTCTACAAACCTGGGTAGCCTAAAGAGTGACCCTCCAGCATTCCAGATGTAGAAGAATACAGAGTGTATCATTATGTCAAGCAGTTATTAAGAATATAGACTGTAGGGGCAACCTTGATCCATCATCTAAACCCAAAGCATGCTGGTATTGTACTTTGGAAATAGAACTGAAATCTTCAACATAACAAGATGTTTTTAGCATTTTAGTGTATGTACCTAAATACTGAGATTTTATTCGTAGGCTTTCTCCTAATCAAATTGTTAGCAAAGACTAGGGGACAACTTTTTTAAAAATATATGAATAATCTGTTAAACTGAGGACCATTTTAGTTCAATATTTTTCATAATTATAAACCAGAACCATCTGAGTTGTTCATAAAGACATACCTCTTACAAAAAATACTTGAATTTTTTTAAATATGAAAATTTAACAGAGATTGTGGCCTGCCTGCTTTTTCCTTTCATTCATTGTTGATCTCTGGCAACTACTTGAACAAGTCCAAGCAGGTTTTAAACAACATTTTTGGAAGTCATTTGCCATTGCCTTCTTCTTAGGGATGAGAAAGAGTAAGACTGTCCAAGATCATTCAGCTGGATTTTTTACCTAAGGCAAAACTAACCTGATGCATTTCATCACTGAACCAAACTGACTATGTATGGAAATTTACAGGCCACCAATTTTAATGTATGTAGCATAAGGAAAAGATTTTAGTAGTATTAAGTAAAAATAAGCTAATCATTCTGTGCGATAGCGTTATATACAAAACAGGACATTTTAAACATAGTTGAATAAGTACTCACTGATTGGAAAGGCTGCTTTAAAAAACTAAAAGTCAACTGATTCATATAAAACTACATAGACTTGAAATTCTTGGAAGGATTAAATTCTACCAATTCCATGCCATTTAGTCGGACGATGATGGTATCAACAATTTTATTTTTTAAACCATTAAAGGGATAGGGGTATAATGATCATGTCCTAGAACTATGAATCTGGTATTTTATACTGTACAGTTCATCCACATGTAAGAGATTATTATCTGTCAAACAAGGGCAAAAAAACCCCAACCCCTATACACCTGTCAACAGAAAATCAGATGTGAAATTCAGTTTCCAGTCCTGGCTTGAATGAAGGAGCTGCTAAATCAATCCAGAGTGAATAGACCTGTTTTCTGAACCTGGTCTTCAAAACTGAACTGAATTTTTCAGTTAAAAATTAATAGGAATAGAATTCCACCAATATTTTGAGGGTCCTCAGGTCACCTGCTCCTTCTATACCTACTCCAGAGATTTAAGACATTGAGTCAACCTATTAGAATACAGTGTATTTGTTCCTTGTGCTTTAATTTGGTAACAACTGCAAGGAGTACGCTGAGTATCCCTTGGAGAATTAATGCTGGTGCAGTTTGTTTTGTTCCTGAATTGACAGACCCTAATGATAAAAGACAGGCTCGAACATAATGCAGTAGCAACAGTGTGAGAAAAGGTGAGAGAGCAGAAACTGAAGACAAATGGCTAGAGGCAGTTAGGTTTGTTAAAAGATACAAAAAGAACAACACAAACATGGAGAGGACCTGAAATCTGAATCACCCAGAGGCTCAGAAATTAGTCATCACAGAGTTCAAAGGTTAACATGTTTTAGCAAAATTGGGTTCAAGAATCACAGTTTAAAATGAACAATGCAAAATTGGTATAGGTATATGGTGGACCACATTCAATTCAAGATTATGGATAAAAGGATGAATTTGATTAATGAAACTGATTTGCAACAGCTGATGGGGCGATGGGACAAGGTAAGACGATATATGGCGAGTAGGATCCGAGACCAAACTATAAGAAACAAGTTGGAATCACTCTATAATATATAAAGAAATATTTCACTGTTGGGTTTAAATGATTTATACAAGAAATACCCCCAACTCGTGGTGGGGTATGATTGATTGTCTGGTGGTGGGCACAATCACTGAGCACATGTTATATGTAATATGTTGTGTGTGTGTTTTATATTATAAAAATCAATAAAAATATTAATAAAAAAAGAATCACAGTTTAAATAATGAGTTAACAATGATGATTTTTAGCAATATTAATTGTATGAAATATCTTAAGATTAACAGTTTGATTTGGCTCCACAGTTAAATGTACTTACGAGAAATAAATGCTTTGATACTATAATAGTTTCCCCATCTTTTGGGCTTGAAAGAGAAATTATCTTACATGTGCTTAACCAGAAATAGGCTCCGCTACAAACAATAACTTTAACCCCAGGTGACTATAGCCAGGATTGTATTGTTACTAGTTCAGAAAATAGCTTTAATCATACATTCCTCCCCCCCTCTGCCCATTATACAGCCTTGCATGAAGATCACAGATGTATATTCATGTAGAGACAGCAAGGATTAAAATACATTTGAAATCTTTAACACTAATCCCCCTGAAAGCAGTGGGATTTATTTCTGAGTAAACACACATCCACAGGATTAGACTGTTACAGTATTAACCACACAAGTGGGGAGCTTGTAGAAAACAGGAAACAACAGAGGATCACATAAATTGCACAATTTTATTATGAATATTTTACATAGTTTAGAATGCACATTAGTAACAATTTAAAGTTGCAGGGCTACTGATTTAGGTGTCAGGATTTTTGCAATTGGTTAGACTCCTTTTTTTTGGGAAAAAATATAAGACATAAGAGCAGCTCCACTCGAAGCACGAATAGGTTAAAGCATTAAATATTACACAGCTTTTATTATATTTGCTGCTGATACAAATATGTACATAAATAAAAATAAAATAACAATTAATCTTGAGCAGAATACATTGTGTTAGATATGACTTTGCCTGTGAATTACAGTGTGAGTAGTTTGACAAGTCTTTCTATGCAGGCCTACTCTTTCCAACAGAAACAAAATCTCTTAAAGACATTGCAAAAGATTCCATTAACATTCCAGAGTTGTTTTTCTCTCTCTTTCTTTCTTGTATTTACTTGATCTTGAGGGAACTGACCACAGAGACTACCATAAATTATCTGCCTTCAGGAAAAAGGAACTTCATGCATAAGATACCTTAGGTTATTCGCTCCTTGGAGCACGTACAATCGTTGCCTTTCACTTACCTTGAGAAACTTAAACATGTAGCAAAAATAATGAGACTTGACAAGACACGCTACTGGGTAATGGCCATCTGGTAGCATCCCATCATACAAAATGCTTTATTACACCATTCAGTTATTTATCATGAGTAATGTTATGCAGTATACTATTGATAAATATAGCTAAAATCCAAAAAGAGAACATACACGCCAGTAGTGGGTTCCACTTACCTTTGCTGTCAGTTTGGCAATGGGGGCGTACAGGCGCAACGCTTCTGCGCATGCGCAGAGCTTTTTTGATAAGGTCCGGGTGGGTGGGTGAAGCCTCTCACTGCCATCAATAACAATTTGCTGAACCGGTGTGAACTGGTAGCAATCCACCACTGATACACACCATGAATGAGTTATTGGCTTTGAGGCTTTCTAGTCTCCCTTTTCTTCTTCCTCTCTACAATTTCTTTTCACTTCTTAACAAAAGGGAAGGAGTATTTTATGCAAGTTCCATATTCTCTGACACTACTGAATCCAACAGAATTGTGCATAGTGCTGAACAGAAGGTCTTCTACCCTAATCCTATCCCTGCCCAAGCAGTTCCAAGAAAGGTTAATGGACTTGACTTGTATAGCTTCAGTTCCATAGAGTTTACAAGGGTCAGCCTCAAACTGGGCCAAGCTCCCCACTGCTGCCTTCCTAGGATAAGTCACTTATTTATTCAGCTGCCCTTGGAACATCTCTTTACAGGTACATCTTTGTATCTTAAGTGACCCCAGTAGTTTCCCATCACAAAATATTTTCTGAATGTCTGAATAGAAAGAGAACGAGAAGTCCTAGCCACTTTTCTATACTACTATCATTCAAGATTATCCATCTTTGGCAGGAAAAAAAAAGACTCCTCCTGTTAGGAATGAAAATTTCCTTTCCCTGATCATGCCACTAGTAGATACTACTACTGTGGTGCCCTCGTCCTGCTTTGTTTGGGGAAACACCTGCTTTGTTTGGGGAGACAGCCTTCTGTGTGCAGCCTACTTCATGGATAAAATGTCTGTTATTGTTATTGATAAAATGAGCAGAGAAGATTTTTTTCAAGTAATTTGCACATTAGTAACATGATAAACATAAATAGAGTGTGTGTTCTGTCTGGGTCCCCCCAGACGCCAACACTAACTAAAAAGAGTATCCAGACACACTGGTAAAAAGCAAAGGCAGTTTATATAATTCAAAGCAAACACAGGTAACAAAAACTGTTCTTACAGACAGGAACACTATGAAGCTTCACAGAGGTTTCACGAAGGCCAGGCAATAAAACAAGATTCTTGCTGGCAAAAACACCGCTGGAGATAATAAAACCCACGCCTCCCCCAAGTCTTCCAGACTTCTAGGCCACAAGCCAAGATCAGAGACGCCGAGGATCGAAGCAAGGTCACAGGACTCCCAATTGATAACTCTCCACAAGACTGTAAGGGCGGGCCTGCCTTTTCAACCCTGCTGAGGAGAACCAAACCCAAATCCAGCTGTTGCCAATTCAGGGATGGAAATACCTTTCTAATTGGCCCCGTCTTTGAGCTGCTCGTCGCTGCCTCATGTCTATTATAGCCTGTGCATCTTCATCCAATGAATCCAGGCTACTAGCTGGGGAGAGCCCCCCCCCGGGGGTCTCAGGCTGCTCTCCCTCCTCCTCTTCCTGACATTCCTCTCCCCCGTCTGCCTGGTCCTCCCCCTCCTGTTCACTGTCCTCCTCCTCTGGGCATGGATCCGGCAGAGATCCAGCCGGTCCCTGAGGAGCCTCAGGCTGAATCACAACAGTGTGTAGATACCATATAGAGAACTCAAATGAGAGCTGTTGTGACTTTATATTATCATCCACCCAGAGGTGAAATGTTCCTGGTCCGCTTGTGCCTGTTGGTTGTCAGAGAGTCAGTCGTGAAGGGAGAATGAGGCTCTGCCTGCCTGCCAAGACACTGCATGCACAAAAACTTCTGTGCATGCACAGAGGGTAAAAGAACCAAAATGGCAGTGGTGGGTGGGTGGGTGGAGCCTCGCGGTCTCTTCACGACCGGCTCTCTGACAACCAAGTATGAGCAAACTGGGACCATTTCACACCTTCACCTACCTTCTAAAGGTGATTAACGTTAACTTGAGGGATGAATGACACTAGTATTGAAAAATGGTTGGGGCCTCTTATTCTCTCTCTTCATAGCAAGCTCTTAGGATATACAGTAGTCCCTCGCTATACCGCGCTTCACCTACTGCGGCTTCACTTCATCGCAGGTTTTCAAGAAATATTAATGAGAAAAATCATTCGCGGATCTTCGCTGGTTCGCGGGTTTCTGAGGAAGTCGATCGGCAGATTTAAACAGCCCGCCGAACTCAATCGGCAGGTTTTTCAAAAAAAAAAAAATCTAAAATTGTAAATACTGTATTTAAATACTGTATCTAAAATAAATACTGTTTGGGAAGGGTTTATAAACACTTAAAACAATGAAAACTTACCAAACAATTACAATATAAATACTTAAATAAGTACTATCAGTCGATAAATTCCCCATCGCCGATTTCACCTATTGCGGCCAGGTCTGGAACGTAACACCAGCAATAGGTGAGGGCTTACTGTAGTATTGAAAAATGGTTGGGGCCTCTTATTCTCTCTCTTCATAGCAAGTTCTTAGGATATATACAAATTACTTGCTTGCAAAAAGATTTTGAAATTAGTATTAGCATTTTGAAATTCTGAATAGTATAGAGAAAACAATTGGGAACTGTTGACACTTCATATCATCTGGCTTCAATTACACACACTTGAAATACTTACATATACATACGCGTGCATGCACATGTGATAGAAAAACATAAAATGCAGTTGTTAGAGGATGTGGATTGGAAGAGGTGAATCTTTGAGATCTCCCTTGATTAAGATAAAATCAAATTGTGTATCAAAAAGAAGTTAAAAAGAAATTACAATAGAATAGCATGTTGTAAACCCCCCCCCCAATCCTTTGAGTTCTCCAGGGATTAAAAACACTGTCAATTCTCAATGTGATTAAGTAAAAAAGTCGTTGATACGAAGATAAATTGTATGTATAAAAATAGTCTATCTTGTTGTCACATGTACGCAACTTTATTTTAAGCAGCTTTGCTGGCAAAGAAACTTATCTTTCTTGATTTAGCATTCAACTAGCTGGAAAAGGAATAGTTCCAAATTTTTAAGTGGCTGCGTGGCTGCAATTTTTGGCCAAAATAATCAGTTGCCTTGATAGTTTCATGGCCTCAATAGACAAGTAGAAAAGATGCACAAAAGGACCGTTTGCATTCCCTTTGCATATGCCTTTCTATCACATGTTTCTCTGTTCTTATTATGGTTCATTGTTTTGAGAAATTATGACATGATGACAATGTGGCCATTACTGGAGAACAGCTTGTCTGCTTAAGCTATTGTATTGACAGTGAAAACTATTTAAATAAAAACCTAATTAAGATGTGGAGCTTTAGGTTTGATACACAGCAGGGGAAACTGAAAATTATTTGTTGCATGCTGGTAAATTAACAATTTGTAGTGTTTGGGTTTAAAAATCACTGCGATTTCCTGGAAAAAGGGGCACTGCGGTAGATACCAATTTGCTTTAAAAGTATATACAACCATTTCCCAGTAATTTGATGTAATCTAACACAGAAAATAAAGCAAAACAATTCTGGTTTTTAAATATAATAGACGACTGTGAATGCATAAATGAATTTTGTAACAAGGCAGTAAAACATTGCTTTGGGGAACTAGAATTATGCAGAATTCTTACAGCTGAAATGACCAGTTATGAGTTTGCTTTGCTTTGATGCATGAAAACAAACAAAACAAAACTAATTCAAACAAGATTTTTTTAAAGGGATTTTATTAATTCCATGGGGTTCAGGTTGGATTAATGCACTAAAACCTTATTCATTGTTTATATCCAACAGTTTTGTTGCAATAATCTTCCTGATAGCTGCTATGAAATAAGGTGGGTGGTAAATTACCAACTGTTTATTACAACAGAGAAAAAACATCCTACAATCTAATTCTTAGCATAGCAATGCTTGATCTTTAATTCTGTAGATTTTTAAAAATACATTACAGTGGCTTTTAATAGAATTTGCTTTGTAGTAAAATGCAACCCTGGGATAAAGTTTTTTTTTAATATGATATTTATTTTGAGTAAATGTGGAAAAGAGAATACAGTATTATCAGTATTTTATCATCATAATAGTTAATGGGTTATTTTTCAGCTATCTGAAATAGATTTTTTTAACCTTATATAAGAAACTGGAATTTTGCCACATAGCTGTAAATTTGAGTCAATACTGTCTTTTAAAAAAAAAAAAAATTTAAAATGAAATTAATTAATTTACAGGATAACAAGAGCAGAGGTGGTCTCTGACTACCAGACTGGAAACTACTATACGGCGGCATCTTTGGTTTGGATAAAGGAATGGATTCATATAAAAAGCAAAAGGATACTGACTTTAGAAGGTGATGATCTCCAGAAAGGATGGCATGCATACATATGGAAGAATGGAACCTAATTACATCAGAGCTTTAATAAACACTTTAATTCGGAATTTACTTTTGAAATTTACTTCTGATAGTCTCAAAATGGGTGAACAGTGCAGTCAGGCGGTAGGGAAAGCAAGTAGGATGCTTGGCTGCATAGCTAGAGGTATAACAAGCAGGAAGAGGGAGATTATGATCCCGCTATATAGAATGCTGGTGAGACCACATTTGGAATACTGTGTTCAGTTCTGGAGACCTCACCTACAAAAAGATATTGACAAAATTGAACGGGTCCAAAGACGGGCTACAAGAATGGTGGAAGGTCTTAAGCATAAAACGTATCAGGAAAGACTTCATGAACTCAATCTGTATAGTCTGGAGGACAGAAGGAAAAGGGGGGACATGATTGAAACATTTAAATATATTAAAGGGTTAAATAAGGTCCAGGAGGGAAGTGTTTTTAAAAGGAAAGTGAACACAAGAACAAGGGGACACAATCTGAAGTTAGTTGGGGGAAAGATCAAAAGCAACATGAGAAAATATTATTTTACTGAAAGAGTAGTAGATGCTTGGAACAAACTTCCAGCAGACGTGGTAGATAAATCCACAGTAACTTAATTTAAACATGCCTGGGATAAACATATATCCATCCTAAGATAAAATACAGAAAATAGTATAAGGGCAGACTAGATAGACCAGGAGGTCTTTTTCTGCCGTCAGACTTCTATGTTTCTATGAAAATTTGGGAGGAAATAAGCAAAAAAAAAAACCTATATAAAAATTCCTAAATGGCTATAAATAATGGTGGCTATGATTAACCTAACTTAGTTGAAGTCACCATAACATACAAATATAGTGATTTATTAGATTTGATTGAAAAGCAGAGAAAAATTAGCAGAACAAAATATAATGATTGATTGGTGACCTTATTAACAATTAGAATCAATGTATAAGAAAGATATGGAGGGGACAAGTATAGAAATGGAAACACGACAATTGGACAAAATTTGCTGGGCCCTGAACAAAAAATAATATCCAAATTTATATAAATATTTACTTGAATTTGAAAGAATAGAGAATATAGTTACAGATCCCAGGATAGCATGGGCAAAGAATGTAGGTCATAACATGCACGTGGCTGACTGGGAGTGGACATGGAATACAATTTACAAAATAACGTCAGTTGCATTTAAAGAAAATTATTATAAAATGTTTTATGGGTGGCATCTAGCACCATCAAAATTGACTAAAATATATCCAAATACTTATTCGGCTTTTTGGAAATGTAAAAAAGACATAAGTACAGGTAGTCCCCGGGTTACACCCTTCCCGACTTATGATGTTTCGTGGTTACGACATGAAACCGGCCCCCTCCTCCTGCCCCGCTGCACTCACTTGGTTTGCTCTCACCACCCCAAATTTTGGCAGTGGGCTCCGGAATCACTGGCATTCGCCGGCTCCGGTGCTTTCTGAACCATGGGGGTTGGAAGAAGACACGAATGAAGCGCTTTAGCAAGCAGGCAATTTGTTTAGTCGCCGCAGTGACATCATGATGTGACGACCCGGGGGCAGCAAGGTCCTTCAAATTTGCGTATTCAAAGCTCAAATCGAGCTTTAGAATAGCTGGCCATGCTACAGGCTTGGGGGGAATCAGGCGAGACAGCGTTAGAGCGAAATGGAGGAAGATCCTGACTTACACCGAAATTCGGCTTACGATTCACCATAGAAATGGATCAATGTCGTAAGTCGGGGACTACCTGTACCTTCTTTCACATGTGGTGATTGTTCCCCAAAGCAAAAAATTACTTGAAAAATACACATGATTGGTTAGACCAGATTATAGAAAGACAAATAGAATATACTCCAGGATTCTTTGTATTAGGAATTATAAGAAAACAACAACCAAGGGATATACAATGTCTATCATTACATACCATCAGGGCAGCAAGAATAGCTTTTGCCCAATATTGGAAATACAACAAAACTCTGTTGGAAAATTGACAATAAACATGATTTGGATTATTATAAGGTTTGGACTAAATGGTACAATTGGATTAAAAAAAATAAGAGAAAGACTGTGAGATAATATGGAAAAAAGAATGGAATAATGAAAACATATGAAGTATTTTAAATAGATATGTAAATAACAATGTATGAGATGTAGATGTAGATCTGTGTAAGAATGATGTGATGTTTAAAGACAAAAAATGATAAAAAAGAAATTATTAAAAAAAGAAAGAAAGAGACAACAAGTTGGATAGTGAAAAAGATAACAAAAAACATCTTACAGTAAATTGTTGAGTGGAAGGATTTTCTTGTAGCCCTTTTTAGATGCAGTGGCAGCAATATTGTTTATCAAAGCAGTTTGAAGAAATAAGGGCTAATGATGTATTTTAAATAAAACTCACATTCCGGTAAAAAACAAACGTGATTTTCTGTGGCATGAACAATTATATGTGATAATAATAGATGAGTTTGATATCCTAATTTCAATGAAACTTTTCTTATATTGCTGCTGAGATTCTTAGTGAAACAGAATTTGCCTCTCAAACAATCAAAACTTTATTGAATGAAGATGCTTATAAAAATATACTACAAGCAATTGTTTCTAAATAGCTATTTCCTGCTTTACTTTTCTATATTTGGGGAATGTCATGGTATGAAAAGAAAAAGAAAGAAAATCATTTAGTGATTGACAGGTCTATCTTCTAATCATTGGGAGTGGTTTACTAGCACATCTCCAATTTCTGTGAAAGAGTGCTTAATCTCATAAACTGGTTTTGTGCATGTCTTTTATTAATATGATCTTATCTGAACATTTGTGTGATATGTAAGACAAGAGATTTGAGCTTCCGTAAGTTGCTTATTTTATATGTTCCCCATTAACTTGTCTTTTAGATGAAGTTCCCCCTTTTCAAATTTAATAAACTGCTTCTGTTCCAGTATTGTACATACCGGTATTATCTGTTATATGTTGTATCTTAACTTTATTATATCATAAATGCTAATACTTTTATTACTTATTTATATATATTTAGGCTGTGATTATTAGATTAAAACTATTTTTGGAATTAAACTTCATGTTCCTTCTTGTACTGGAATACATTTTAATCATTTATTATATTACTGTATGTACAGTATGTATTTGTTTTAGAATCTTCTGTTTGTGTTTCTAAACTTCATTTTATATTAACTATTAAATCAAACTCTGTTTTTCAAATCAGCTCAGGTAATTTCCTAAAGATTCAATTCTGTCCATGTTACTAATTGATGCATAAACTAATATTTTATGTTATTCATATTTAGAATTTTATTTCAGTTGACAAGGCACAGTGTAGATTAGCTTCATAACATTTTGATTCTTCTGTATTATGGTATTAAGAAAAGCAACAATGTTAAACATAGATATTATTTCCAATAAAAAGGCTGAGTTATCCTTTCCCATTATCTGAATAATTTTTAAATGTTTTTTTTTTAAATTTCCATATAGACACATTCACACATTTATCATCTCACTCCTCATTTCATTCTTTTACAAAATCTTTACATATATATATTCTATATTTATCTTATTGCTTTGTTAGTTCAAGGTCTCGTACAACCCTTCCTTCTCTTTCTTCTTACCTTCCCTTCTTCTTTCTTCTTCTAGAGCTAATTCCCTTCCCTCTCTTCTTCTCCTCTTCCCTACTTCTGCATCTCTCCTAACTCTATTCTCACCTCTTCTCTTCTTTACACCTACACTTTCTTTTTTCCTTCTTCTTACTCCTCCCTTCCCTTCCTCCTTCCTTTGCTGGGATGACATTCCAGCAATCTTGAATTGTTTTACACAATGTTATGTTTTTCATGTATATTCCTTTAATCTATTTTTTTGTCTTTATGTATTTGTCTGTTAATGCGCTTCAAATTTAAGATTTTCTTTCCCCCCCCTTTCCTATCCCCTCATCTCTTTCAAGAGTTAAATCTGGATTACATCATTCACTTATATTCAGACTTTATTTCAGCGCAGTCCAAAACTTTCTTTATTATCTGCTCATCTCCAGGAATGGTTCCTTCTTTCCAATTTTGTGCAAATACAATCCTAGCTGCTGTTAATATATGTATTATTAAATATATATCTTATTTTTGGTATTTTTCTGGTAAAATTCCTAATAGAAAAATTTCTGGTTTTAAGTCTGGCTTTTCTTCTATCGTTTTTCCTAAACATGTTTGTATCTTAATCAAAAAATTTCTTGCTTCCGTACACATTCCCCACATATGATAATAAGAACCTGGTATTTGCTGACATTTACAACATTTTACTGATTTATCTTTAAATATTTTTGATAATTTTTCTGATGACATATGTCCTCTATAAAACATTTTGTACATATTTTATTTATATGCTCTTGCCATGGTTAGTTTGTTATTTCTTTCCCATATGTTGTTATACAAATCTATTGTATATCCAAAATTCCTCATCCAAATTACCATTGTTTCTTTTACCAGTTCTTCCTCTAATCCAATTTGTAACAAATAGTTATATAATTTCTTAATCATTTTTTCATCTAATTCTGAAGTTCCCATCATAAATCTATGTTGTTGTTTTTTAATCATTTTTGTATATTGATTGTACAGTAATACCTCATGATACGAACTTAATTGGTGCAAGGAGGAGGTTCGTATGACGAAAGGTTTGTAAGACGAAACATTGTTTCCCATAGGAAACAATGTAAAGTCAATTAATCCGTGCAACCAAAAAACCCCCGCAAAAAAAACGGCTTTCGGCGACTGCTGGGAAGCCGTGCGGCTGTTTTAAAAGGTGACAGCCGGCCTGGGGGGCTTCCCAGCACCCCCCCAAACCCGGGGTTCAGGGGGTGCTGGGAAGCCCCCCAGGCCAGCTGCGACCTTTTAAAACAGCCGCGCCGCTTCCCAGCTGGCTCCTGAAGCCGAACGCCAAAGCCGAACTTCCGCGTTCGGCTTCAGGAGACAGCTGGGAAGCGGCGCGACTGTTTTAAAAGGTGACAGCCGGGCTGGGGGGCTTCCCAGCAACCTCCCGAACCGAACCCGGGGTTCAGAAAATTTTTGCCTCTTCTTACGAACTTTGTTCGAGTTACGAACCGGCGTTCGGGAGGCTTCTGGGAAGCCCCGCCGCCCGGCTGTCACCTTTTAAAACAGCCGCGCGGCTTCCCAGCAGTTTCCGAACGCCGGTTCGTAACTCGAAAAAAGTTCGTAAGAAGAGGAAAAAATTTTCTGAACCCCGGGTTCGTATCACGAGTTGTTTGTAAGACGAGGGGTTCGTATCTTGAGGTACCACTGTATTTGCAAATGTGTGGACTAGTTTGTTTCTCTAACTCTTGTTTTATTTTCAGTACTCCTTTTTCTGTTACATTTTGGTTTTAACATTTAATAATAGTTGGAGGTACAAGTGCTTCCATTGTTGAAAACCACATTGGTATTTTCATGTAATGTTTTACTTTTACTTTTACCTGAATAAATTTTTTAAAGTAACATTTTATTTATTTAAAATAAAATAATACACGATCAGCGAGTGAGCTAATTAAAATATCAAGAATGCTCCAATCAAATACATATACACAAATAAACATATATGCTTTTTTAGTAGATCTGATTCAAATTCTAATCCAGGTCATTGCAGCTAAGATATATGGGCCAAGTTTTTTTAAAAATCTTATCTTTTAAGACAAATTAAATATTGAATGTTTTGAAATAACACAAAAATATTTTGGCAGATTCCTCATAGATGTTTCCTAGTAATATCTATTAAAGCAATAAAATATTAAATACATTTATTTGTTTGTTTGTTTGTTTGTTTATTTGTTTGTTTGTTTGTTTGTTTCTTTATTTGTTTATTTGTTTATTTGTTTATTTGTTTATTCGTTTATTCATTTATTCGTTTATTTGTTAGATTTGTATGCCGCCCCTCTCCGTAGACTCGGGGCGGCTAACAACAATAATGAACAGCATATAACAAATCTAATGTTAAAATAATTAAAAACCCTTAATTAAAAGCAAACATACACACAAACATACCATGCATAAATTGTATAGGAGTGGGGGGAAGGAATAGTTCAGTTCCCCCTTGCATGATGACAGAGGTGGGTTTTAAAGAGCTTATGAAAAACAAGGAGGGTGGGGGCAATTCTGATCTCTGGAGGGAGCTGGTTCCAGAGGGTCAGGGCCGCCACAGAGAAGGCTCTTCCCCTGGGTCCTGCCAGACGACATTGTTTAGTCGACGGGACTCGGAGAAGGCCAACTCTGTGGGACCTAACTGGTCGCTGGGATTCGTGCGGCAGAAGGCGGTCCCGGAGATATTCTGGTCCGATTCCATGAAGGGCTTTATAGGTCATAACCAACACTTTGAATTGCGACTGGAAACTGATTGGCAACCAATGCAGACTGCGGAGTGTTGGTGTGACATGGGCATACTTAGGGAAGCCCATGATTGCTCTTGCAGCTGCATTCTGCACGATCTGAAGTTTCCAAACACTTTTCAAAGGCAGCCCCATGTAGAGAGCATTACAATAGTCGAGCCTCGAGGTGATGAGGTCATGAGTGACTGTGAGCAGTGACTCCTGGTCCAAATAGAGCCTCAACTGGTGCACCAGACGAACCTGGGCAAACGCCCCCCTCGCCACAGCTGAAAGGTGTTTCTCTAATGTGAGCTGTGGATCGAGGAGGACGCTCAAGTTGTGGACCCTCTCTGAGGGGGTCAATGATTCCCCCCCCCCAGGGTAATGGATGAACAGATGGAATTGTCCTTGGAAGGCAAAACCCACAGCCACTCCCTCTTATCAGGGTTGAGTTTGAGTCTGTTGACAACCATCCAAACCCCAACAACCTCCAGGCACTGGCACATCACATCCACCGCTTCATTGACTGGACATGGGGTGGAGATGTACAACTGGGTATCATCTGCATACTGATGATACTTCACCCCATGCCCTTGGATGATCTCGCCCAGCGGTTTCATGTAGATATTAAATAGCAGGGGGGAGAGGACCAACCCCTGAGGCACCCCACAAGGGAGAAGCCTAGAGGTCGACCTCTGAGCCCCCACCAACACCGACTGCGACTGACGGAGAGGTAGGAGAAGAGCCACTAAAGAATAGTGCCTCCCACTCCCAACCCTTCCAGCCGGCGCAGAAGGATACCATGATTGATGGTATCGAAAGCCGCTGAAAGATCAAGAAGCACCAGGACAGAGGATAAACCCTTGTCCCGGGCCCGCCAGAGATCATCCATCAATGTGACCAAAGCAGTTTCCATGCTGTAGCCGGGCCTGAATCCTGACTTCTTCCAAGAACCACTGGAGTTGGAGCGCCACCACCTTCTCAACAACCTTCCCCATAAAGGGAAGGTTGGAGACTGGATGGTAGTTATTAAGCACGGTTGGATCCAGGGAAGGCTTCTTGAGGAGGGGGCGCACAAGTGCCTCCTTATAAGGAGCCGGAAAGGACCCCCTCCCCAAAGAAGCATTGACAATCTCCTGGACCCAGTTCTGTGTCACCTCCCTGCTGGCCAAGACCTGCCAGGAGGGACACGGATCCAGTAAACAGGTGGCGGAACTCACAGCTCCAATGGCCTTGTCCACTTCATCAGGCATCACCAGATCAAACTCTTCCCAGACAGGTGGACAAGTATGGGCCCCAGTCACCTTGACTGAATCGTTGTCAGTCGACTCTGTTATCCAATTGGAGTCGAGATCCGCCTGGATCCGAGTAATTTTATCAGCAAAAAACATGTTAAAATCCTCGGCACTACTCTGTAGGGGCTAAGAAGGGAGCCGGTCACCCTAAACAGCGGCCTGGCAGGATTCCGCTGATGCAATCAAGGCGGCATAATACGCGCATCTTGCCGCCTTGAGCGTCACTTTGTAAGTCTTAATATGAGCTCTTACAAGTGTTCGATTGGATTCAGATTTGCTCTTCCTCCATCGCTTCTCTAGACCTCTCTTTTGGCGTTTCAACTCCCGGAGCTCCCCGTTGAACCATGGAGCTCTACGGGGTCTAGTGCCGTGGAGAGGTCGCAATGGCGCAATCCGGTCAAGAGCCTCCTCCGCAGCCTTGTTCCAGGCCTCAGAAAGAGACTCTGCCGAACTGTGAACGAGTGCATCTGGAATAACCCCAAGCACCCTCTGAAAGCCCTCTGGATCCATCAGGTGTCTGGGGCAGAACCACCTAGTTGGTTCCGCCTCCCTGCGGGGAAGGATTGGAGCCAGGAAGTCAAGCTGCAGTAGAAAATGGTCTGACCATGACAAAGGCAACACTTCTAAGCCCCTTAGTCTCAGACCATTGCTCAGTTGTTCAGAGAGGAATACCATGTCGGGTACATGCCCCCCCCTCGTGAGTCAGGTCCATGGCTGTCATGGTGGTCATGAACTCCTGTGCTAGCCCAGAGGTTTCGCCAAGCGAAGGTAGGTTAAAGTCCCCCAAGACAATGAGTCTGGAGAACCCCATTCGCCAGCCCGGCTACCTCCTCAAGCAGCACAGGCATGGCTGTTGACACGCAGCTGGGATGCAGGTACGTGAGTAACAAGCCCACCTGAGCCCCTAAGTCCAACTTCACCAGGAGGGACTCACAACCTGCAATCTCTGGAGCAACGAGTCTACGCAGGGAAAGGCTCTCCCTGGCTATTATAGCCACTCCTCCCCCCCCCCTTCGCTGAGGTCTAGGCTGATGCCATGCCTGAAACCCAGCTCTTTCTTTTTCTTCTGTTGAATTTAGACCCCCCGAAAAAAGTAGAGGCAAATAAGCAAAAATTAGGATTTACATATTAAAATTGTAAATCATCGATAATATATGGCTCTTTGCTATGTTGCTAAACATGCTTATAGCAAAAAAAACAACAACAACCATGTGGAAGACAGAGCTTCATTTATTCAATATTATTTTTCCATTAATGTTACTGGGGTGTATAGGGAACTCCCGAGACAGCAAGATAAAGATCACAGACAACAAGCAACCTGTTGGGAGGCATCTAAAGAGGCTCTGGATCATGTTGATCAATACTAATAAAACTATTACTTGCTTACTTTGAACCAGCCTTGATTTTCCTGTCTAACTTATTTCAGTGTTTAAGAGGTTAGGATTTTGCTGATTAGATCGGCTTGTTATAGAAATGGCTGGTATTATATATTATTATTGTAAAATAAAAAATTGAAGTTGTATGTTATTGTCTTGTTCTACTAAAAGAATCAAAAGACAGTGCTTTTCTTTCTTCCTCCCCCTTTGCACTATACTTTCCCTTCCCCCCTTTCCCCCATGTTTTATTTTGATAAACTAATAAAAAAAATGGAACTGGAAAAAAAAAGATAAGCAGGTAGATATATGAGCATTTAGAAGAAAAGTAGCATGGGTGGATGGATGGGAGAGAGAGAGAGAGTAATAAATAATAGACTTTAATTAAAAGAAAACATATCTTTGTGTCAGAAATACACATACACAAGACTCTAGAAGAGGGCTAGGCAACCTTTTGATAACTAGAGGCCATTCTCTATTATTGGAGGAGCTGAGGCAGCAACTGGGGAGGTGATGCTACTTCACGCCCTTGCCTGAAGCCTAGGGTTTTTCCAGGGTGATGGGTAAAGTAGAAGGGGAGGAGGAGGGGTTTTTTTTGTTGCTGCTGTTGCTGTTGCTATTTTTCATCCTGTTCAGTCTTTTGAAGGCTTAGGTTGCAGTTCTCAATTCCCACTTAAATTATCATAAAAGCCATTAAAAGTGTGGTTTTCCAGCAGCCTCCCACCCGAGAATGACTTGCAACCCCATTTGCTGACTTCTTTAGTGTTATTGTTTCCCAATGTGATCTAATTCTGGTTTTAAGGCTTCTTTTGTTGCGTGCCATATAGAGCTGTTTTGGTAATTGAGGTAGCTGACAAATTTATTAAATAAAATATAAATAAACGAGGAAAGAATATTGCACACTTCGGCAATTGTACTGGTGAAATTTGATGGCACAATCAGAAGGAATGTTGTGGGTCACACAAAATGTTGGGTGTCACATGAATACATGTCTTGTTTGCTGCACCAATTTCCCCATTCTGTGAGTATTTTCTTGAGGTCCATATTACTTCAATGTAAAATCGGTGTAAAACCAGGTGCTCTTACCTATAACACATAGGTGGGGGCAGGGGTGGGCTGCTGCCCGGATGGGGGGGGGATGCAGTGGGGTAGCAAAAATAGAGCTCCATCCCAGAGCACCCAATTTGCACTGAAAGACGTTGAAAGAAAATGCAGGGCTTCCTGTATAAGCCACGCCCACAGTGCGGTAGTAAGAAATTTGATAGCCTTTCACTGGGTGGGGGCAACCACTCAGAACTAAAGCCAATTTCTGTCAATGTGTAATTCCAATTATTTAAAATCAACACCTTTAATCAGGGATCAGACCCATACTTGCAGGCAGTATGTGTCAGACTTATATTTAACTGATTATGATTCCTAAAACTTGTTCAACATTTATTTTCTGTCTGTTGTTAAGATTGTTACACAACAAGCCCAAATAGCAAAAATAGTTATTTCTTAAATAATAGCTTTTCTTGAAATACCATTAGGATGCATATATTAGATAGAGCCAGGGTGGCGCAGCAGGTAGAGTGCTGTACTGCAGGCCACTGAAGCTGACTGTAGATCTGTAGTTCAGCGGTTCAAATCTCAGCCTTCCATCCTTCTGAGGTGGGTAAAATGAGGACCCAGATTGTGGGGGCAATATGCTGACTCTGTTAAAAAGTGCTATTGCTAACATGTTGTAAGCTGCCCTGAGTCAAAGGAGAAGGGCGGCATAAAATAATAAATAAATAAATAAATATTTCTTTTATTCTCTTAAAATATCTACAAAATATATTGTTGATAAGTTCCTGGTCTAGACAATATGATACATTGGTCTATAGCCTTCTTAGTTGAGCAATACATATTATCTTTATAGTGCAGCTAGAAAGAAATCCTTCCAGATCTTTTTATTTTTTTGCTGTATGTTAGATTGATTATTTCTGAGACAAACGAAGAAGTTGGTTGACCTAATAAATGTGATGTGTATTAATAAAAAGATACTTGGTTGCAGACTGTAATGAATTTCTGAATTTCCTAGATCAGAGTTTGATTGGCAGATTAATATGGTCTTCTTAGAAAGCTAATTAATTTTAAAGCAGAAGGCTACAGTTTTTTCCCCATAGCCTTTATTACATGGATACATTTTACCATAACAACACAGTAGACGGGTCCTGCAGTTGACTTCTCTTACTCCTTGTTTTTGTGTAGTGTTTCTAAAAACAAGTTCCACTGCAATTTTAGCAGGACTCTGGCATGTTCATTAATATAAGTGATAAATTCCTGCATGGGCTTTGCGTTTTATGAGTACATGGCAGTAATGGTGTAATAAAGATTAATTATGGTAAATTATGGTGCCTAAAATGTGTACCTTCAAGCTGTTAAATGTGTGAAAGGAGATCCATTATGACAACAATGGGCATATTACTCTCAATGGGGATTATCATTATTTGCCTGTTAAAATGTGTGCCATATTATTACGATAAAGGCACTAAAAATCCATTTTAAATACTCATTAAAATGGGATCTTTGCTTAGAAAGATGCTCTATGCCTGCCTGTTGTAAGTACTAGTTTTGTGAGATGTCCTTATACACAGTATTTCTTATTATTTTTAACATAATATTCAAGAAGTACTTGGATCAAACACAGTGTTAAAAATAACCTCTTAAGAATTTTCTAATGCAGAAAAATTGCAAATGCCACAATTTATATCTAATATCTAAGTATGTCAAATTTAATTAAAAACAGACTGTGATATATTTATTTCAAATTTATGCCACTTTGATATACAAGCCAATTCTTGTAAACTTATGACCAAGCAGTAAGATAATTATACTAAAATTAGTTTTCTAAATCAAAACTAATATTGAAGGTACCTTAATTTTAGTTCAATTTGTAGTGTAATCCTTATTTATTTGAAATAATAAATGAGTAAATAAATTGAGTAGAGCTTAGATTTGGGTAAGTGGCAATAGGATTGTATAGAAAGTCAGAGATGTGATATGGAATTGTTACTAAAGTTATGTCAAATAGGCCCATCAAAAGGTTTAGTATACTCCCTAAGGTTTTTTTTTACATAATACTGTATGTGTTAAAAAGACTATAGATACATCATCTACAGGAATCCTCAAAGTTGGAAGATTCTTTACACTTTGAACATATCATGTAAAGAAGGGGTGGGTTCTAACTTACCTCGCTGCCAGTTCACTTCCTCCCATGGCACATGGGCACGCCTCAGAGGCATGAGAGCACCTTACGCATAGATCTCTGCAGTGCTAAAAATTCACATTTTTCAAAAAAAGCCAGAAATAAAATGGTGATGCATGCACCATGCCAGAAACTCGGCTTCTACGTATGCGCAGAAGGAAAAAAATCAGTATATAATTCCCCCAATTTTTTTCAATTTTTTTTTTAAAAAACTTTTTTTAAAAGATGGCAGCATCCACTGACTGGCACTGATGGAATCAGTTCTTTGATGTCATCATGACATCACTAGTAGGTTGCTATTGGTTTGGGAGAATCAGTCTGAACCGGGAATAACCCATCTCTGATGTAATGCAGTATATAAATTTAAGTGCTATTGCTATCATCATCACCCATAACCCAGTTGTTCTCTCCACTTCTGCAGAATTGTTTAGAACCTTGCCAAATACATCAACCTTCTCACTAGAATAATAACAGGGAGACCTTCCTGCATGGGCTAGGTATCCTCAGGAGCCAAGTTTCATTCTGCTAACTAAGATCCATAGAGTTGATGAGATCAGTGTCAGTGTATTCTTATAATTGTATGTTCAGGGAGGACTTCATCTTATTATTCTAAAAGTATTCTTCCTTTTATCAAGAGAACATCACTGGAGCTGATGAATGGATTTCCACTTTATTCTGGATTTCTTAATAGAAATTAAGATTAATTAATTTCTTAATTAAATGTAATTAATTAAATGTAACGAACCATTGCATGGCTATGCTACATAGCCATAAAGGAAGTTGTAGGGTGTAGGGATCAATAAAAGGGGAAGAAACATTGCTAGGAGGCCTAGACTTCCTAAGCAGCTTGTTAAAAGCAAACCATTGAAATCTGAAACAATTTCTATTTTGCTGAAAAGTGAGTATGGTCTTGTCCCTAGAGTTTAATGCAAAGCATGATTCATGTGAATGAATATGCTGTGTTTTCTTGGCAAGGAGTCACATTTGGTCTCAAATGGTATGCCAAAATGTATTCTTAAAAGTAGCAAATGAGTCTAGAACAAAAACGAATTGAATTTTATTTCAGTATCCTGGAAATGAAATTAAAAGTAAATCCATTTTATATGATTATACTTTATATGTTTAATAATTTTCTCCTTCTGAGATGATAGGTAGGTAGGTAGGTAGGTAGGTAGATAGATAGATATCATCTCAGAAAGAGAAAATTAGATAGGTAGGTAGACAGAGAGACAGACAGATGAGAGAAAGATTTTGTGGATATAAGATGCACCAGAGTATAAGACATGCCCACAAGATCATATGCTGCAACGTTCTACCTGTCAATGACTACTTCAGCTTCAATCGCAACAACACAAGAGCACGCAACATATTCAAACTTAATATTAACCACTCCAAACTTGACTGTAAAAAATATGACTTCATCAACCGAGTTGTCGAAGCGTGGAACTCATTACCTGACTCAGTAGTGTCAACCCCTTACTCCCAACATGTTTCCCTTAGACTATCCACAATTGACCTCTCCAGGTTCCTTAGAGGTCAGTAAGGGGCGTGCATAAGTGCACCAGTGTGCCTTCCGTCCCCTGTCCAATTGTCTCTCCTTATCTCATTTATCTTTTCTTCCTTTCAAATATGTTCACCTATACTTTTATATCTTTTCTTCTATTCTTTTCTTTACTTATATTATTACATATCTTTCTTCTCAATGTGTATTATGTATTTGACAAAATAAACAAACAAACAAACAAACAAACAAACAGTACAGCTGATATACAGTACACTATTTGCTGTGTATTTCTGTGCATGTGTGCCTGACCCATAGAAATAGCAAAGAATTGGAGAAATGTACATTATGGCCCTATATTAATGCCAGAAAGTTTTATTAAATGTAGTCACACAAACTCCACCCAATTATGTACATAGATCTAGTCCAAACATGACTAAGTCAGCTGCCTTATCTTAATATTAAAACAGGACACTGCTACATTTCAGATTATATTTGTACAGCTGTTGTTAAAATTGATGTGACTTTCTGGAAGCATACATTATTCTCTGCTATTTAAAAGGTACAAAAGCCCTGGGCCTTTTCAGAGCAAGCATTTATTTTAAAAAGCCTCTTCATTTTGCTACATTGTCTAATAAAACATAAGTCTAATAATTTGAAGACTCCACAGACATGTATTGTTATTGACTTACCTCCTTGCATCCAGTTTCAGCAGTCTGCCTCTACGTCCGAGCAATTTGCCTCCTTGCAGCTTTAGTTTCACTTTCAGTTTAGCATGTGGCCTGCTGGCCTGCATCCTCACTCAGCTGAGGGTCGGGAAGCTGATAATTACTTGCTTGGATTAACAGGCTCTGTTGTGTTTGCTACAAGGAGGTAAATTGTTGGGAGGCAGAGGCCAAAGAGTAGGGGTGGCTGACTGGGGCTATCAGTATATAAGATGCACCCAAGTTTTCACCCTCTTTTGGGGAGTGAAACAGGTGCATCTTGTATTCTGAAAAATACAGTATATATTAGAAACCGAGAGAATGAAATATTTAATAAAAATTAATTTAATCCCTTTTCCAAGCTAAATTGACTTCATGGAGAAATCCAACATTAAAAATTGAGGGCAAATAGTAACATGGAAAAATTAGATTAAAATGAGGATTTGACTTTGGACTAATGGATAGATGATGGAATGAATTTTTAACATATGTTTTTATTGAGACAAATGTCTTCTATCAGATGTAACTCAGTAGCAATATCTAGAGCTACAGTAAATTTATTGATAACATTGTTGGACTAGCAGCATTTTCAGCTTCTGAGATACTCAAAATACTTGAACCACCATTTAACATCTTTTTAAAACTAAAAAAACCTTATTAAGGGAAGTATTACAAAGATTCAAAGACAGGGGACTCAAAGTTAAAAAAAGGATAAACGTCACCAGTGTGGAATTCTTAGGATTTCTGATCAATGGATCTACCAACCCACAAGAATAAAGCGGAACTGCTGGCATTCTTGGGACTATTAAATTTTTAGACTATTTTCTTATAACAGAGCCACTCCATAGATTCCTTGGGAAGTCTGCCTTGTGGACTTGGGGACAAAGGGAAGCCAATGCACTTATAGCCATAAAGGGACTATTGTCTTTTAACAGCATACTCACACAGTACAGTGAAACCCTCCCTCTACTGTTAATATGCGACCTTTCATGTTGTTTTTATTATTGTTGTTAGCTGCCCCGAGTCTACGGAGAGGGGCGGCATACAAATCCAATAAATTATTATTATTATTAATTATTATTATTATTATTTCCCTTTTTTGAGTGGGGGTAGTCCTTTGTCACAGGCTTCCCAATGGCTCAGAAGCCCCCATCATATTCTATTCTAAGACCCTGTTCTCAGCAGAGAGAAGCTACAGCCAACTAGATAAGGAAGCACTTGTAGCAGTGGTTGGCATAAAACATTTCCACGAATATCTTTATGGCATACCTTAAATCACAAACCCCATTAGTACTACTGGCAGACAATCAACAAATGCCTCAATATGGACCACCTAACCCGCTGGTCCATTTTCTTCTTGGGGTACACCTACAAACTCACACACCAACCAAGAAAGAACATTGGCCATGCAGATGCCCTAAATTGCTGCCCAGCACTGGAATTTGTGGAAGACCCTGCACCTGTAGCTGAGATACTACTCATCGACATAGAGCAAACTAGTTCAGTCACATTGACAGAAATAGTGAAACATACTATTAAAGACAAGGTGCTCTATAAAGTTTTCAAATGGGTGTTGAGGGGATGGCAACAAAAGGAGGAAGGGAAGGAATTTAAAATGTTCAAAACTAAACAAACTGAACTTTTGGTGCTTAAGTGCTGTTGTGGGGAGAGAGAGTTGCTGTTCCCCAAAGTTTAAAAAAAGGTTTCCAAGGACTCTATGCAGAGGCCACCCAGGGATAATCCATACGAAAGCTTTAACAAGGAGCTACCTGTGATGGCCAAAATAAGACCAGCACATTATGAAATGGGTAGTGACTTGCCTCCCATGCCAAGAAACCAGACCTGCTCCTCCCAGAACCACACCATTAGAATGGGAGAACCAGGGGTGGGCTACTGCCCAGACTGGGGGAAATGCAGTGGGGTAGCGAAAATAGAGCTCCACCCCAGAGCACTCAATTTGTACTGAAAGATGTTGAAAGAAAATGCAGGCCATTCTGCATAAGCCACGGCCACAGTGTGGTAGTAAAAAGTTTGGTAGCCCTTCACTAGGGAGACCCCAAAGAGTTCGTGATCCAGAATCCACATACATTTTGCAGGACCCATGGAGACACAAATCTTCCTCATTGTGGTGGACACGTATCTTCCAACACAGAGGCCACCATCCAAGCTCTATTATTTGCAATGCACAGATTACCATACATACTCATATCCAATAATGGCCTACAACTGACAGCCAAGCACATGGAATCGTTCCTGGCTGGCTTAGTCATATGCCATATCTTTGTCTCACTGTTCAGTCCAGCTAGCAAAGGCCAAGCAGAATGGATGGTGAAGGTGACCAAGGAGATATTAGCTAGAATGGTCTGGGAGACTGGCAGGATTGGGTTGATTAGTTCCTGTTAGCACAACATATCACTCTGTGTGCTGCCACCAACATAAGTCCTGCCAAAATGCTGATGGGGCAAAAGCTGACAGGTTAAACCCTACCTATAACCCTAAGAAACTTCTAGAAACACAAAAACAAATGCGGACATTAGCAGTGGGAGAATTTGTTTTTGGCCAAAGCTTTGGGGGAGGGAACCCCAAGTGAATTAAGGGCATAGTAATAGAGATCACTAGGCCAAAATCCTATCGAGTCAATATGGATGATGGTCAGGAATAGCAAAGGCATATCAAGCAACTCAGGAGCCACATTGGGGAATCATGGCTGCACCAACCAGAGGCACCACCAACAGACGATTCAGAGATTTGCAAGTCTCTGCCCAGAGAAACACCAACACAAATCAGCAAGACAACTATGAGGAGAATCAGGCCCTAGCTGGGAGACAACAAGGATCCCTGAACTCAAGCCCGGAGAGGGTGCACGAACACCTACCTGCCATTGCTGGAGCACTGCAGAGTCAGCCTAGGTCAGGAGTCAAAGATGCGCTGAATTCGGCCACCATGTCTGAAGCCAGTTCCAGATATTTCCACAAGGAGGAGGAACAGCAGCAGCTGGCATGTTCACTCCAGTCGAAGATTCCCTATGAACTGAATCGCATAGGGCCAATTGGACCATTTGGCGTCCTGTTTACTTAAAAGACTAGATTGTGCATGTTCGTTCCAGATTGGACATTCCAGAATCTGAGAGGGGAGGAGTGTTGCATACTAATGTACGGAGTAAATTTGCATAGCCGTCACTGATTGGCTATTATAATGGCAGCAGTATTGAACAGCTGGCACTTGCGGGCAGGATTTCAGCGAAGTCCTTAAAAGTAGCTTCCCTGCAGCTTGCCAGCAGTGTTAGCTGAATTCAATAAAGGTGCTGAACTGTTCGATGTCCCAATTTTCATTCCCACGCAAATCTAACACTATTAGCTTGAAGAAAGTATTGCTTTCTTTATATTAAGCTATTGTTTTGGGCACTATCTATAAATTAAAAAGTAACTTCACTATGCAAGGAGAGTGGATAAATTTCTGCAGCAAATCATGGCAAGATTTTAATGCTACCTACAGTTCTGCACTTGACACAAGTGTTATCCTCTCAAAGCTGTTCTAATGGCCCACATTTATTTCACAGTGTGAACCTATTTAATAAAGTCATTCTGATTTATTTCATGTCTTTTTCTCTTTGTAAACAACTGGACCAAATTAAAATTACCCTTACATACAGTATAAAGAGATCTTACCACATAAGTTTCTAGAAAAAAAGGAAGGTGGACCAATCCTGATGTTTAATTGTATTAATTATGAATGAAGATAAATATTCGTGTTCCAGGATAATGATGCGAGATTGAAATTGGGCCAGTGATTGACCTAAATTCAATCTTGTATTAATTATGTACATCCTTGGGCGTGCATGATGAAGGATGTTACAGATTTTAAATGTGCAGTATAAATATATTTTTAAAAGTCTATTGCATTCATGCTAGATTAAAAGAATGTGATTTGCACAAAATAATGTCTACACCTTGCTGCTTTTTGACAGGGAAAATCAGGATAGACTTTGCAGATATGTACTTAAACTTTTTCTATGATATCTAGTCCAACTTCCAATAAACCACCAGAGCAGAGAGATTTGACAGTTAAGTGAGGTTCCCATGTAAAGGATTTTACATGATTTTCATCAATATCTCCCTTGGAATGGAAGATAAATTTCTCTGTTTTTACATGTTGTACATGTGAATATTCACAATCACACAGTTATCTTTTTTATAGTAAATCGGTTATCCCACTAAAAGAAAAGTCAGAATAATCCTCAATATAAAAAGAGAAAAGGATAATTGGCCTAATCTATGGGCCGTCTAGATTAAGTCAACAGTTTAAATCTCATAAATAAATAATAATAATTTTTTATTTTTTTTGCTAAAATGATGAATAAATGAAAAAAAATCAAAAATTTAAATAGCTGTCTAGAAATACATGAAGCTGGGTAAGTGAAAAGATAGAGCAATGCCTAGATTGCAATATAGGAAGAAATCTGAGTGTATCATTCTAAATAGTTATGTTTGTTTGGTCATTCAGCAGGCAATTTTTGTTTTTGTTTTTTAAATAAAATGATGTTGTGTTATTGCAATTCTATTACTTAACTCCAAATTAAGCCCCATTTAATTTGAAATATATTTTCAGAGTAAGACTGGAATGAAATCTTCTATGTAGATTTACAAGGATTTTGATGTATTTCTTTGGACAATTAACACGGAGGACATTAGGGTGCAGGACAAAATGTTATAGGTTGATAAGAAACAAACCACTAAAATAACAGAGAGAAGGAGATTTCTTTTCACATTAATTTTCAGGGAATTCACATATGGATGCAGTAGTTAAAGGTAGGCGTCTAGCCAAATTGTGCTCTTGCTAATACTGTTGGCTTCAAGAGGTTGTTTTTATGCCACCTTCAAAAATTGTTGTGCAGGACATATACGGTATATTTGGGACAAACTGCAGAGAGTGACTGAGTTATTAGATCCAGATAACTAGTCAAAGCCACATGGGAAGGGAGAAGCCAAATGAAAGATGTATGTCCATGTTAATTTATCATTGTGCATTATCCTGCTTATATACAATTGGGACTGAGATCATTTGGTTTGGTCCAAGGTTTAAAATAAACACTTAACAAATGAGAATATCTTCACATTTGGGAGGAAGAATCCTTATTGTTAAATGAAAGAAAGCAAAATAAATAAATAAAACTGTGCTGTTTGCTAGTCAAAACGAAATGAGATTCTGCCTTGTAGTCTTTCTCAGCTGTGATTGAATAATGTGTCTCTGCCTCCTGTCAGACATATGATACTTTATCCCATAATAGACCGAACTATCTTCTCACCAGCTGAGCTCAGGGTCATTCCCAGGTCAAGCTGGTTAAAGATGGCTGTCAACTCATTGCCAGAGTCACAAATGCACTTTAAATCACCTTTATCTCACTTAAAATATTGATGCTTTCCAGCTATGACTATAGCCATAATCATAACATTGAGATACAATTTAGAAGAACGTTTTGTGGAACCCCTGAAATCCTATGCTAAAGTCTGTTTATATAAAGTTCTGTATACCTCATGTTAGAGAAAATGCATGATAATGTAAGTGCCAGTATCACTAACAAAACAGCTTATAGTACTTGCAGTATTCCAGAAAGAAGACTGGGGGGAGGGAGATCCATTACAGTTTCTAGGTACATTATAAATGGCAAAGATGACTTTAAGAGGGAACAATGAGAGAAATCCATCTTTTTAAAGTGGAATGTTAATTATTATTCCGACAAACATATGCATTTGGAAAGAATTATGGGGAGAGAAGCCATTATTATCTCGGTACTTTTACTGAATGTTTGCACTGTGATAAATTCTACTGTGACTTCTCCAAACTCTATTTCTTAATTATAAATTTATGCATGCTTTATTGATAAGTTTCTTGACAATTTTGTTAGCAGTATTAATTTTACATTTATTTATTGTATGTAAGAGCATGTAGATTTCTGTAGACATTTTAAGTCCAACTTACTGAATTCCATAGAATTCCAGGGTATAATATCCATAGGAAAAAGTTTAAAAAAACAATCTCAAAATTCCGGATAAAGGTTGAAATTGTGCCTATTTTTTGTGTACATTGTAACCTTACTTTTTCACCATTGCTACACTCACTATTGCATGAAGGTATCGCCCTTGGGAACTTGCTGGAGAATATACAGTATTCTAGAGAAATTCAGACAAATATAAAGAAATCTTTTGTCCAATCTTTGTCAACAAATTGAATGAAGTGTTTTGAAAAGTCATTTCTGCCCAGCAAATATGCATATATGTATATCTATAAATGTAAATACACACACTTACATTTTAAAATGGGCTAGGGCAAAACTTTAAATTGTTTTAAGAATTTAATATAACTTAATTAGAATATACAGTAGTGTATCTAATTGTGTAATATTTAATAATGTAATAAGAATAATAAATAATAATTTTAAATCAATGTGCAAATTCAGCCCTTGTCTTCTCATCTCCCTTAAGGCTTCTGAAACAAAAAATTGCAATGGCCTAGGAGCATCATGTGACATAAACAGTCTACAAGATTTACATCAGGAATATATAAATTAGCAACTATTGGAATTATTGATCTATACATTTTTATTTTACCAATACAACCAAAGAGCAAGACTTATGATATCTGTAGTCTAAAGGGCATGGGATCTCCATATTATGTGATCCAGGTATAAAAGACAGAAAAATAAGTTCTGCAAGACCCTAGGTTAATTAATTATAACTTCCTAATCTGTCTATTTTATTCCTGCCAGTAAAGTATAATTCTATAATCCAACTTTTTTTTAAAAAAATCAACAAATACATTGATTTTAAATGCAAGCTCTAAAATTTGCAAAACTCCAGTAAAAGTTTCTTCTTGGCCAGGGGTGGGCAATTAATTTTGCCATGGGGCCGCATGAAAAATTGGGATGGTTTTAGAGGGCCGGATTAGTATAATTAACTCAATTCTACCCAATACTGTATATTATTGGGTAGAACTGAGTTAATTATAATATTATATTATATTATATTATGTTATGTTATATTATATTATATTATATTATATTATATTATATTATATTATATTATATTATATTATATTATATTATATTATATTATATTATATTATATTATATTATATTATATTATATTATATTATATTATATTATATTATATTATATTATATTATATTATATTATATTATATTATATTATATTATATTATATTATATTATATTATATTATATTATATTATATTATATTATATTATATTATATTATATTATAATTATATTATAATTATAAATTAATTGCCCACCCCTTCCTTCCTTCCTTCCTTCTTTGTTCCCTCCATTTCTCCTTCCTTCCTTCTCCAGATGGAGAGAAGCTTCTGTCTCTCTGATTTTCTCTGCCTTTTACTTCTCTTTCAAAATATTCCTTTCAGGTGCCTCTCTTCAACTGACCTTGTTAGTTGAGAAAACATAGTACAAGCTTTGCCTGAAAGTAGCTTTGGATTCCTTTTCTTCCTCCTCCTCCCTCCCTCCATTTCTCCTCCCTTCCTCCTTCCATTTCTCCTTCCTTCCTTCTTTTCTCCCTCCATTTCTTCTTCTTTCTTTCTTTCCTTCCTTCCTTCCTTCATTTCTCCTTCCTTCCTTCCAACCTTCACAGGCTGGTCACAGATAGCGGGCAGGCTGCATCTGGCCCCCGGGACGCACTTTGCCCAGGTCTGTTCTTGGCTAACCATTGTCTTTTACTCAAGAGAGTTTTGAGATATTGAACTGAAGAGAAAGTCAGAGAAGTACCTCTGAGCTACTTCAAAGAAATGTGAGTTTAAAACAAATTGTTCCAGTCTAAGTTTCTTTTCTATTTCATATTTCTTCTGTTTCCTAATATCTTTTAATTTTTATTTTGGTTCTATTGCTTAATTTAACTTTCCCAATCCAGTTCTCTGTTCCCATACATAAGATTGACACAGAAGGCTTACAAAATATACATGGTGTCTTTTTGAGAAAAAAAGAAGAAAATAGCACTCACAATGTCCACTAACTTGCTAGTTCAACCTATTCCATTTGATAAGTGCATTCTAAATCTTTTCAACAATGTGGTTCAACAATAATACATTAGAAATGTTTTATTTAGAGGACTGAAGATTTGGGGGCAAATACTGGTATCGTGTATACTTAGTTTTCAACTGGATCCAAACATTGGACCAATATTATTAAGCGCTTTATATTTTTTGAATTTCTTTTTGTTCTGCGGGGCTCTCTGATAGGAGCCTCCCGAAAATTCAAGGGTACAAATTTCAGACACACTCACATTTGAAAATTCAAAACAATGTTCTTTATCACAAAATTCAAAATAAACTAAGCACTCTTTTTGTATTGCAAAGAGCACTCTTCCCAAAACAACCAGGTAGTCTGTACAATTTCCCTTAAGCAGTCATTAAGTACTTAGCTAGCAGCTGTGAAGAAACAGGTGGCCTCCCTTATTTCCTGTAATATGTTCTTCGTCTCTTCTACGCACAATTCTGCGCTTGCGTGGGTCCAAAATGTCATCATCTGAATCAATGGAAGATAAGGGAGATTGACTGCCTGGGCTGTGTGCCAAACCCTCTTGTGCCAAGTCACTCCCACCTTCTTCTTTGTCTGAGGAAACTAAACTCTGAACTGATTCTGTCAGCAATAACACAGGCCTGTGACATGTTGAATTTTCCCCTGTATCCACCTCCCCATTCCCTGGGGCAGGAGCTGGCCCAGAGCCAACCACAACACTTTTAATCATTTTGTGGTGTATGTAGCAAATAATATGGTAAGAACACTGGTGATTGGCAAAGAAAAAAAAGCCTCAAATATAGTCTGGGCATGGCTATTTTAATGAAAAGAAGGACCAGGGGAGACATGACAGCAGTGTTCCAATATCTCAGGGATTGCCACAAAGAAGGAGTCAACCTATTCTCCAAAGCACCTGAGGGTAAAATAAGAAGAAATGGGTGGAAACTAAACAAGGAGAGAAGTAACTTAGAACTAAGGAAAAATTTCCTGAAAGTGAGAAGGGTTGATCAGTGGAACAGCTTGCCTCCAGAAGTTGTGAATGCTCCAACACTGGAAGTTTCAAAGCAGATGTTAGATAACCATCTGTCTGAAGTAGTGTAGGGTTTCCTGTCTAAGCAGGGGGGTGGACTACAAGACCTTCCAACTCTATTGTTGTTGTTATTGTTATTGTTATTGTTATTGTTGTTGTATAAGTCTATTCCAAGGTTGCAACAGCAATACTATGTAATTTTTTTAAAAAACAGGCTCAGAGCCTAGCCCAATGATGGCGAACCTATGGCATGGGTGCCACAGGTGGCACGCGGAGCCATATCTGCTGGCACATGAGTTGTTGCCCTACCTCATCTCCAACATTCATGTGTGTACCAACAAGCTGATTTTTGGCTCAGACAGAGGCTCTGGGAGGGCATTTTTGGCTTCCAGAGATCCTTCAGGGGAATGGGAAAGGTGTTTTTACACACCCCTGGCTCCAAGGAAGCCTTTGGACCACCAGAAGTTGGAAAACAGGCTGTTTCCAGCCTCCAGAGGGCCTCTGGAGGGTGGGGGAAGTAGTTTTCACCCTCCACATGGATTGAATTATGGGTGTGGGTGCTCACATATGTGCGATTAGTGCACGCCCATGCTCTTTTGGCACTTGAGGGGAAAAAGGTTTGCCATCACTGGCCTAGCCCAATGTCTAAAAATCTGGACAAGGATGTTCAGTCAGAATCTGAAAACAAAAATACAGTGAAACCCTGTCTTGCAAACTTAATTGGTTCCAGGACAAGGTTCTTAAGGTGAAAAGTTTGTAAGACAAAACAATGTTTCCCATAGGAATCAATGGAAAAGCGATTAATGCATGCAAGCCCAAAATTCACCCCTTTTGCCAGCCGAAGCACCCATTTTTGCGCTGCTGGGATTCCCCTGAGGCTCCCCTCCATGGGAAACCCCACCTCCAGACTTCCGTTGCCAGCAAAGTGCTCATTTTTGCGATGCTGGGATTCCCCTGATGGGATTCCCCTGCAGCATCACAAAAACATGGAAGTCCCGAGGTGGTGTTTCCCATGGAGGGGAGCCTCAGGGAAATCCCAGCAGTGCAAAAACAGGTGCTTCGCTGGCAACGGAAGTCTGGAGGCAGGGCATCCCAGCGGCGGTGATGGGTTTGCAAGGTGAAAATAGTTTGTAAGAAGAGGCAAAAAAATCTTAAACCCGGGGTTTGTATCTCGAAAAGTTTGTATGAGGAGGCGTTTGTAAGACGAGGTATCACTGTACCAGCAAGACTGTAACTGCCACTGTCTCCATTTTTTAACTGGCTTACACGCAGAAGCAGCAGAGGACTCCACCCAAAATCAGTTGGCATTAATTACCTTGTAGGACGCAAGTTCTAGTCAGCAGGAATTCCTAGCTGTCGATTAATCTTTATCCTCAAAAATCTATCTCCTGAAGCTTTGCACTTCTCATTATTGAGGAATAGTGCTGTTATCATTGCCTTGAGGGTTGAGACTGTCTTCAGGGAAAGAAACCTGCCTTTGAGGTTTTTTAATATTTCTGATGCTTTAAGAGAAACATTACTTTATGGTTCCATAGGCTCTTCTACCAGCCTGTTTTGCCCCCTCCCCGATTTTCCTCTAAGAAGGATTTATCTGATGAAGTCATAACACTGTACTGAACCTGGCTGCAAAAGTTTTCTTTCCTCCCCCCCCCAAATGTATAGCACCCCTGTCCCATGATTGCTAATGGGCTCCCTCTGTTAATTCCCTAGCTCAGTGTTTCCCAACCTTTTTTGAGCCGCGGCACATTATTCATGTTTTCAAAATTCTGGGGAACACTGAAGGGGGGGTGGGGGGGCTAAAGAAAAGTTTGGACAAAAAAAATATCTCTTCCTCCATTTCATTCTATTTCTCCCTCCCTCTTTCTCTCTCTTCCTTCCTTCCCTTCTTTCTCTCAATCCCTCTTTCTTTCTTTCTTCTTCTCTTTTTTGCTCTCTTTCTCTCTCCCTCCTTCCCTCCCTCTATGTCTTTCCCTCTCCCTCCTTCCCCCCTTTCTTTCTCTCTCTCTCTTGCTTTCTTTCCCTCTCTTTCTCTTGCTTTCTTTCTCTCATTCTCTCTCCCCTCCTTTCTCTCTCTCTCTCTTTCTCTCTCATTCACCACGCCAGCAACAGAGAGAAAAAGAAAGAGCGAGAGAGAGCCGGAGAGAGAGTGGAGTGCGCAGCAGCCATCAGCCTCTTCGCCCTCCCAGACGTCCCCAGCGCCCGGCCTCGCGCCGCCTCCCATTAGCCCGGCCGAAAGCCACACAGTCCCAGACTCCCGGATCGCTCGCTTCTCCGGCCAGCGTGGCGCTTTCCTGGGCAGATGGCTTTGGTGACCGGAGAAGCGAGCGATCCGGGAGTCCGGGACTGTGTGGCTTTGCGCCATGAAGAGAAAACGGCAGCAGGGAAAAGTCGGCCGTTTTCTCTTCATGGCACAAAGCCACACAGTCCCGGACTCCCGGATTGCTCGCCCCAAGGCAGGAGGAGGCGGCGGAGGAGAGTGGGCAGGTCGGGCGGGCAATGGGGCAGGGCAGAGAAGCCAGGGGCGCGTTTGGCCGGAGGCACCGTGGGGAGGCAGGGGCAGGGAGGTGCGGCAGTAGGTGCCTCCGGCCAAACGCGCCCCTGGCTTCTCCACCCTGCCCCATTGCCCGCCCGATCCGCCCACTCTCCTCCGCCGCCTCTCGCCGTGGCACACCTGACGGTGTCTCGCGGCACACTAGTGTGCTGCGGCACACCGGTTGGGAAACGCTGCCCTAGCTTATTGTTTATACTGACATATTCCTGCCTCTGGGTTTCCTGTCCTTCACAGGGCTGACATCAACTTCCTTTCAATCCTCATCATGCTTTCCATTTCAAAAGATGACCCAAGAAAACTTGAATAGTTCTGTCACTGCCCAAAAGTTTCATGCCATCACATTAGCTCCACTCAAGAGTGGGAGAACTTCTATGCAGCATAGGTACAGCTCCATATAGAATGCTAGTCCTTAATGCATTACATTTTCATGAAGGGGCAATGTATGCAGAAAGGAGTGCTGAACTATACCTAATTGTTTATTATTCATTCATTCAATTATGTATTCATACATTCATTCAACCCATTTCAACCAATGATTCCAGGAGCCTTACAACTTGAAAAAATTATATATACACACAGTATATGCACACATACACATGCACACAAACACACACATATGTGTGTGTGTGTTTGTATGTGTGAATTTTTTTTGTCGAATCATCCTGGTATATTGAAGGAACATCACAGCTCCTTTATATATATATAAAGTCACCAGCCACCAGTATTTATAGAAGGAAGGCAGCTCAGGTCTCGCTGTGTTCGCCCTAGAACAAGGACAGAAACACCAGCCTGAAGATGATGAGTGGGACCTCATCGAAACATCGCCAGAAATTTCCACATCCTACACGGGAAGAAACCCGAATAATACACCAAGACCGTCATACCTGTACCCGTGAAAATCTACGAATATATATATATATATATATATATATATATATATATATATATATATATATATGTCACATGGGGTTTTTTTGCCGAATTTGAAAAGTAAGGGAGACTAGGATAGATCTATTTCGGCCTTATTTTGGCCTCATCAGCTAGCCATACCCACTGGGACTTGAACCTTCAACCTTTGCCTTGTAAGGCAGAGAATTATCCTCTACGCCAGTGTTTCCCAACCTTGGCAACTTGAAGATATCTGGACTTCAACTCCCAGAATTCTGGGAGTTGAAGTCCAGATATCTTCAAGTTGCCAAGGTTGGGAAGCACTGCTCTAGGCTACAGTATCCAATCTTTTCAGCTCTGCACCAGGGAAGGGTTACATATTTTTATGTCGAATCACCCTGGTGTATTGAAGGAACATCACAGCTCCATATTTGCCTCTCAGCCCAACCCAGGGCCATTTCTAAGGCCGTTAATTTTTTTATTGATAGCCAACAATTCTATCTGTATGTGTCACATGTTTTTTTTTTGCCGAATTTGAAAATTAAGGGAGACTAGGATAGATCTATTTCAGCATTATTTTGGCCTCATCAGCTAGCCATACCCACTGGGACTTGTCTCCTAGTCTCCCTTAATTTTCAAATTCGGCAAAAAAAAACATGTGACACATACAGATAGCACTGGAGCACTAGAGCACAGATTATTAAGACCTTACGAAAGACTAACAAGGTTCATGACATTCTAATCTCTGAAGGGTAGATGTTCCATTGAGCAGGGGCCACTATGGAAAAAGTGTGTCTTTTCATCCCTACCAGCCAATAAACTTTAGCTGAGGAGATCTGCAGCATGCTCATTCTGCTCCATCTATTTGGATGGGTATTTGGATATTCTTGGACTTACTCTTTATGCTAATGTGTCTTCTTATTTGTTTGTTTGCTCAGTTGATTGATTGATTTTTATCCCACATTTATTGCTCAATAATTAATTTGAGACAATGAACATACCTTTAGAATAGAATAGAATAGAAAATAGAGTAGAATAGAATAGAATAGAATAGAATAGAATATAGAATAGAATAGAACAGAACAGAATAGAATTCTTTATTGGCCAAGTGTGATTGGACACACAAGGAATTTGTCTTGGTGCATATGCTCTCAGTGTACATAAAGAAAGATACATTTATCAAGAATCATGAGGTACAACACTTAATGATAATAAGAGTCATATAAGCAATGAGGAAACAATCAGTATTAATAAAAATCTTAAGGATACATTCCTAAAGAGGGACTAGAACTCACAGATTCGTGGTTTCTAGCCTGGTGCCTTAACCACTAGACAGAGGCACTTATACATAGATTTCTTTATACAGATCTTTGCCTCAGAGGTCAACACTAATGGGTGGATAACAGACTTGGATTCCTCAGGGAGCCACTTATCCTTGCAATCCACTTTTACATGCCTTTGCATTTCACAACATATATTTTCCTTATAGAAGAAGATCACTGTAAAAATTCTAATAGTAATATATAGTTTTCTAAAGCAGATCAGAGTTAAGTGAATGGAAGAGATTGTGATAGGGGTGACAGGGAGAAAGTAAACCACAGATTAAATTCAGCAGGTACTTCTTATACTCTATTAATGCTGAGCAAATATTGCTACCTTCCCTATAAATGAATTAATCTTCACCAGTTTGGAGTAGCCCCAAGATGTGAACTATGTGCATTTACCAGGGAGCCCCACTAAGTCAATAGTCATTTTCCTTCCTTGCAATAAACATAAATGAGATGTCAGTCTCAACTCTTGACAGGTCTAGCTAAAAAGGTTATTAGCACTGTTATTAGCAATGAGCCATTCACAAGGTACAGTGTAGATCAGACCTGGGCAAAATACGGCCCGAGGGCCAGATGCGTCCCGCCCACTGTCTGTCTGGCCCGCAGAGGTCAGTCCAAGTTTTCTAGATAAGAACTGGGTGTTCAAGATTTAATATATAATATATTATTATATATATAAAATGTAAAATGTAAAATAATGTAAAATGTAAAATAATGTAAAATGTAAAATAAATATAAAATATAAAATCATATAAAATCATATATCATATCATATAATTAATATCATATCATATCATATTTTATAATTATAATATAATTAACTCAGTTCTACCCAATAATATACAGTATTGGGTAAAACTGAGTTAATTATATTAGTCCGGCCCTCTAAGACCATCCCAATTTCTCATGCGGCCCTATGGCAAAATTAATTGCCCACCCCTGGTGTAGATCACTGATGGCAAACCTATGGCACATGTGCCGGAAGTGGCACGCAGAGCCCCCTCTCCAGCCACACCAGCCATCACCGGTTGCTGTTCCAGGTTCTGCCACACACATTCATGGTGGCCAGCTGGTCTTCACAGGTGCATGCACACCAGAAGACCAGGTGATCAGGTGCTAGGAAACGACTCTTCCAGTTTCTGGTGCTTACCCGTGCCTGCACTCACACACACTTCTGTTTTGGCACTTGGTGCCAAAAAGGTTCACCAACACTGGTGTAGATGGTTAGATTTTAAAATGCAACAGTATTTTCTTTTGCAACACTGCATGCTTATGCCACAATTAAAAATCAGATTTCAATATGTTGGATATAAAATATATCTACATAACTATAACAATGATTTTTTAAAAAAAACTTCAAAAAATGACAGTATCTGTAAGCTGTTTTTTATTTCTAAAAAATCTCTAAAATCAATTTTATGAATACGTAGTATATCAAAGTAAATGGCTTCTACCCTTTGAAGTTTATGATTTCTTTTTATACTAATCAATATATAAAGTCCCATCTCAGGCAAAAACTATTTTAGATCTAACTCTTTTCTAATGTATGTATATTGAAATTTCTCAGTAATAGCTAAAATGAATGAAAAAAATATATTGCATGTACATCCTATAATGCCAAATTAATTTTATGTATTTTGTCCGTGATTCTATTTATTATTATGTACATCCATCAGTCAATCAATTATAGATACATATGGCATTCCTCCTATATAATAGTATTTACAATGGAATTTGTATTGAAGGACTAAATGTATTTTTTTTGCATTGAATGGCCCGTGCATGTATATGTTTTTATATAATTTTTATTTTTGATTGCTGCCATAATGAAAGTATTATTTACGCAAATGCACTAAAAAATGGGTTCATCAACCATTGTATAAAGTAGCAGGTCTTCAAGAAGCTTCAAGTTAACTGAATAGCATGTCAGCCAGGATACTATCCATTCTTAGAAAGTTCTTTGCATTTTGAGATGTTATTTTAAGATAAATCCCATGTATTGAGAAGCACGGCTGAAAATAAAGTCTAAACATTATTTTTGTTATTGTGTATTATATATGTTCATAGATCTGTTAATTAAATAAGCGGCAATAGCAACAGCACTAAAGAGATGGACTCTCTAAGTTTTATGACACTTGTTCTGGAGTTCATCTTTGTGATCTCTTTTGTAGGAGCCTGTCAAGTGTCATTCCACTATCAGGATCTCTACACCTAGATCATGACCTCCACCAGTAAAATATAACTCCAGGGTTTGTGTCCCAAACAGAAATCAAGCCCAGTAATCTGTTAACATAGCTAGAAAGTGCTTCTTTTTTTATACTGAAATCCCTAAAGATGTAAAACTATAGTCTCCTTGGAGACAAATCAAGATGTTGTACTTTGGAATGGCAATGGTATGCTATAAAATGGCAGACTCATGTCCAGCTGTATTAATAGTATATTAGCTGGCTTTCCCTAAGGTTACCCATACATTTACACAAAAAGACTTTATAGTCACAGATAATTACAGCTAGTTACATTACATAGCGTCACTTCCCAAAGTAAACTTTTCAGACAAAACTTATTAAATTCTTGTTAAATTAATATGGGGAGGGAAAGATGCCGCAAATTCCAAGCTTTTGATGTGCATGTGAATCTGTTATTGGTTACATTTGGCTGAAATCTGGAAGAGGAAAAGGAGGAGGAATGTGTAGTGACACTGTGGACAGAGGTTATGTGGACCAATTTTTAAAAGTAAATTCCACTGATGTTAATTAAATTATTTAGGTTTAAGAGGTTTATTATCTAGTTCAGATACAAAAAAAATATGCTATATACATGTATTCAACCTGTACGTGAAAAGGAAAATATTTTCTTCTCTCCTATAATTTTTTTTTTTTAGATTCCTGCTCTTATAAAGAAATTCTGCAACACTAATGTCTGCTTATGCAGATTGTAAATTTGTTTATTATTGATTTATTTATTAGATTTGTATGCCGCCCCTCTCCGGAGACTCGGAGCGGCTCACAACAAAAAACACAATACAAATCCAATAGTTAAAAAGCAATTTAAAACCCTTAATATAAAAACAGTCATACATCCCAGACAAAAAGCATACATGAAGCGGGAACGATCCAGGGGAATCAATTTCCCCATGCCTGATGGAAGAGGTGGGTTTTAAGGAGTTTGCAAAAGGCGAGGAGGGTGGGGGCAGTCCTAATCTCCGGGGGGGAGTTGATTCCAGAGGGTCGGGGCTGCCACAGAGAAGGCTCTTCCCCTGGGTCCCGCCAGATGACATTGTTTTGTCAATGCGACCCGGAGAAGGCCCACTCTGTGGGACCTAACCGGTCGCTGGGATTTGTGCGGCAGAAGGCGGTTCCGGAGATATTCTGGTCTGATGCCATGTCTTGCAGTATAAAATATTCTGGTCCAATGTCAATGTCTTGCAGTATAAAATTTAATGGAAAAGCCAGCTTTTGATGTTATGGATTTTGAGGTGAAATTCATGAACCTGAAATCTATGTATTAGACATTTTCACCTATTCATAATACCCAGTTGCTCTGAAATACTTACCAATAGCAATAAACTATTGCTATTCTGGATGGGTGTCAACAGACTCAAACTCAACCCGGATAAGACGGAGTGGCTGTGGGTTCTGCCTCCCAAGGACAATTCCATCTGTCCGTCCATAACCCTGGGGGGGAATTATTGACCCCCTCAGAGAGGGTCCACAATTTGGGCATCCTCTTCGATACACAACTTACATTAGACAACCATCTTTCAGCTGTGGCGAGGGGGACGTTTGCCCAGGTTCGCCTGGTGCACCAGTTGTGGCCCTACCTGGACCGGGACTCATTGCTCACAGTCACTCATGCCCTCATCACCTTGAGGCTCGACTACTGTAACGCTCTCTACATGGTGCTACCTTTGAAAAGTGTTTGGAAACTTCAGATCATGCAGAATGCAGCTGCGAGAGCTATCATGGGCTTTCCTAAACATGCCCTAAACATGCCCATGTTACTCCAACACTCCGCAGTCTGCACTGGTTGTCGACCGGTTTCTGGTCACAATTCAAAGTGTTGGTTATGACCTATAAAGCCCTTCATGGCATTGGACCAGAATATCTCCGGGATCACCTTCTGCCGCATGAATCCCAGTGACCGGTTAGGTCCCACAGAGTTGGCCTTCTCCGGGTCCCATCAACTAAACAATGTCATCTGGCGGGACCCAGGGGAAGAGCCTTCTCTGTGGCAGCCCTGACTCTCTGGAACCAACTCCCCCCAGATATCAGAGATGCCCCCACCCTCCTTGCCTTTCGCAAGCTCCTTAAAACCCACCTCTGTCGTCAGGCATGGGGGAATTGAGACTTTTCCTTCCCCCCTAGGCTTATAGAATTTATACATGGTATGCTTGTATGTATGATTGGTTCTTTAAATTGTGGGTTTTTTAGATTATTTTTGATTTTAGATTTGTTTACATTGTATTTTTATTGTTGTTAGCCGCCCCGAGTCTTCAGAGAGGGGCGGCATACAAATCTAATAAATAAATAAACCCCACGCCAACTATTGTCATTGTTAACCTAGTCCTACATCAGCAGTGGGCTGCTTCCAGTTTGGACTGTTTCTGCAAGCCATTAGCTCTGATGGTGGGAGGCTCCGCCCACACGCCAAGGACACGTATGTGCATGCACAAAAGCATTGTGCTCGTAATAGCAATGGGTTTTAGAACCCATTACTGTCCTGCATACATTGTTGGCAACATGTGTTTGCATTATTTCTGGATTTTTGTCAAGTATTCTCAGTTTAATGGAAAAGAAAGGAGTTCTTTTTCTTTTCTCCAAAAGGCGAGTAACTTCTAACTACAAAGATCACATATTGTCCAGGAGGTACATTGAAGTACTCTGTTTTTCATCATACAATCACATCACATCTCTATGTTTCAACTGAAAGTCAAGAGAAAATGTAACTAGGAAATTCTCCCCATGAACTAATTCAGATCAGACAACCGGATTAATCACTGAGATAAGAGACAGAATGATAAAAATATGAAGACAATAGTAACAATGTCTTCCATCATAGTAAGCCACACACACACACAGTGTGTTTCCTAGCGGAAGAGTCTCACATTTTATTTCTTTATCAAGAAGCATTAGAATTTATAAGAAATAAACAAACCATTAGAAATAAATTATAATGCTTCTTGATAAGGAAATAAAATATGTGAGACTCCAAGGAACGACAGTAATTGTGAATTTACGTGAGAATTCACTGCATTTTACCTTCATGTTATAGGTATATTGTATATGGATGAAGCTAAAAAAAAATCAAAATTAATCTATGAATGCATAATTTGGAGACATTATTCCATCTCATATGTAATGGGTAATATATGTCTGCTAGGAACTTATTTTTATTCCTTTATTTCTGTCATATTTATAAATGCCATCGAAGGTCTATTACTAATATTTAGATTTTTGCTATACCCCAGAATATTGTTTCAATTAATGCCTGATTTTATTTCATACCCCAAAAGTATATCTATCTGTAAAGTTTCCAATTTATCTTCTTATCAAAAGAAACAATATTTTAATATGAACTATTAATTCTGGTCAATATAATAGATGACAATGAGTGACCTTGGGCCAGTCACTCTCTATCAGCCCAACCCACCTGAAAAGCTTGTTATGGGGTAAATGGAAGGAGGAAAAATATTGGGTACATTTGCTGCTTTGAGTTATTTATTTTTAAAATAATAATAATGATGGGAGATAGATAGATAGACAGACAGACAGACAGACAGAATATTTCTACTATTCAAATGCAGAAGTGCACCATTTTAGTATTGGGCAGACAGCAATATCAATATCTACTGATAGCAGAGTAAGAGATGGTCATGTTCGAAAAGTATTATAGATAGCTTTGCTGAATTGCTCCACCTGGCTTTTCTTAATTCATGCCCTGCCAGAGCTGGAGAAAGGCTGAAAATGAAGGAAGACGAACTGTGTGAAGAGAGATGCATCTTTGTTTGGTTGTAGTTTGATAGGAAATGATGAAAAACATCTGGGGTTATGAAAATGTCCAGTCCGAGTCTCTGTTTACTGAACTCTCTACAAATACCAGCATCTGTCACCAAGGAATCACACAAAGGGTTTCTATCCTATCACAAGATCTTGATGGCATGCCCAAGAGCTTCTCCCTAGAGTGTTCAATTGGCTAAAGCAGTGATTTTCAACCTTTTTTGAGCCGCGGCACATTTTTTACATTTACGAAACCCTGGGGCACATTGAGCGGGGGGAGGGTGGGGGCTAAAAAAAGTTTGGACAAAAAAATTCTCTCTCTCTCCCTTCCTCCCTTTCGCTCTATTTCTCTCTCCCTCCCTCTTTCTCTCCCTTCCTTCTTTCTCCATCCCTCTTTCTTTCTCTTCCTTCCTTCCTCTCTCTTTTGCTCTTTCTCTCCCCTTCCCTACCTCCCTCTATGTCTTTCTCTCTCTCTCTCCTTCCCTCCCTCTCTTTTTCTCTCTCTATTGCTTTCTTTCTCTCTTGCTTTCTTTCTCTCTCTGAGCTTCGCGGCACACTTGACCATGTCTCACGGCACACTGGTTGAAAAACACTGGGCTAAAGTATTGGTGAAAGAGAGGAAGAAAAGTGACCCCAGTTTAATAAAAAAATATATTTATAGGATAAAGAAGTATGAGTGATTTTTAAAAGCTGCCAAGGTTTTGGATAAGCAGGATTTTGAAAGGAAGAAGAAAAGAAATGAAATTGATGGATGCATGAAATAACTATTTCATTGATTGAAATTGATGCATTTCACAATTACCATTTAAGTCAAAATAACTTATATTCCTACGTTAAATTCAATGCTAGTGCACAGTACTATGTTCATGCTATACAAATTGCCTCTGGAGCATAGGGGAAACTATTGGTTTAGCAAAAACACTTGAATCTGTTCTTTTGAAAAGGGAAGCTTACTAGTTTATCCTGGATAATGCAGACTCCTAATATACTTCAGACTGGAATCATTTGCCCTATCTAACAATAAACCAGGGACTTAGTAATAATATGTCACTGCATTTTAAAATATAAATTGTATAAAGCTAAATATACCACACAATAATAAAAATGTCTATCTAAACTGTTCTTTCCTATGTGCCCACTTATCCCTACATCTCTTTTTAGTTTGTCTTTCAATGAATTTTATTTTAAAATCAAACCCGAGGAGCCTCTGAACTTCCATATATGCTTGAACTACAGTTTCAAAACATTGTCAAGGAAAGGGGGAATTGTAGTCCAAGAACATCTCAGTCCATTTTTGTCTTTCAGAGATGTACAGTAGGTCTTCAATGTCCTTCTGGGTTCCTAGCTACTTCAAGAAAGGCAGATGGACGTATATGGGTGCTGGTGCATGGATGTGGCCCTTTTTGGAGCAAGAGTAACTTGGCTACAGTGATTCTTTCCTTTATGATCAAATAGACTACAGGAATAATCATTCATGGATTTGATTTTGAAGAGTACTTGGAAATTACAAGTTATGATATGGTTTTTCACCTGGGAATTTTCAAGATTGCCTTCAGCAGCTGGCTTCAATCCAACCAAGAAATTCTGGGCGAAGTTGTTCTCACAGTACCCCCATACCCATGAAGTGAAGGGTGCTGAGCCCGGGAAGCATTACTTTTATCTCATAGTAATTACATGATGGAAAATTTTCCCTTTGGAGTTTTACTGACTTCATCTCTGATGGCTTCCAGAAATGTAAAGGTCAGACTCTCCCTGAAGGGCTTATGAGAATGACTGTTTGTCATCTTCATTCAGACACTATTTGTTTTTGGGGTTGTCATTTTTATTAGGTGACTTGTTTTGAATTTTAGTATTTGCTGTAAGGCTCTGTATAGGAGATTCAGAGGTTTGATACATCTTCAACTTCTTTACCATCACCACTGTCACTAATAACAATGAAGCTGGGCACTGAAATTTCATACCCAAATAGTTTCATCTCATCTCTTTTAAATTAATAGGATAATGATGATATTCCTTCTCCTCTGATTTGCAGTGTAGACCCATATACCCTCACAGAGATTTTGAGAAAGAGTAGAGGTGAGAGAAGAGGGAATTTAAACAAAGGTTCTCTGGTGGCTGGTTTACAAACGGGACCTATTGACTCTGCCTGCTATTGAATTGGATGGGAGCAATATGCTGAAATCACTTTTTCATATTTACAGTATTTTGTTACCCTAAGGGCATATCTCTGCACGTAGGATTGGAAACCTGGATGAAGTTTTTTCCCTGCTCTTAATCTAAATTGCTTTCTGCACCTGCTAAATGAGAATAGCATGAAGATTTTGCACATAAGATTTTTGTCAAAACCAACCATATAAAAGTTTTTGAATAAGAGCTGTTAGAGAAGTAGGGGAGGGAGGGATGAAGGAGGGAGAGAAGGAGAGGTAGAAAAAGAATGCATGGAAATGAGGCTGCCTGTCTCCCAATTGCAGCTATTAAATTCAAGGGCATTTTGCATTGATTTCTATCAGACATTGATCTTCAATTGAAGTACTAGCACAAACATAGGGTATAGCCTCTTGGGTTGGGAGTTGTATCCTGAGAGTAGCCTGGAAGATTAACTTGAAAAGAGACCCCCTATTTGAGGAGGAAGATCTTCAAAATATTTCTTGGTCCCTCTTTTTAAACTAAGGCTTTATCAAACAGGGGTTGTTTGTTTTTTTGCAACGATTATAAAATAATATGTATCAGGGTACTTGTCTTTATCAATAAAGGCAAAGAACACACTATTCATTGATGTTGGTATCTCCTATTTCAATAGAATATAACTAGCCCCATGGAAAGCAAAAATATTAATCCCAAGACTGATGAAATGTCAGATGATACACAGGTACCTGTTTTGGGGGCTAAACAGCTTACCGGCTTCTTGCCACAAAAAAACGGACTTTACTCTCTATAGCTGAAAGCTTGTAAAACTGGATTAAATAGCCAGACAAAGTCTTACACAAGTGCTATGTGAAAAATGAAAGTATCAGCCTGTTATTTTTGAAACATTTCTTTATTAATTTAAGGAACAAATGATTACATTTAATTCACAAATCTACAACAGACAACTTGGGGGGAAATAACAGTTCAGTATTTCTTATTGTCATCTTCTTTTTTGGGTTGGTAATACAACTGATTTATTTTTAATCCACAAAGCACATACAGCCAAAGCAATAGTTTGAGTTATTTCTTTCCTTTTCTGCTTCGTTCTAGTTACAAGAAGAACGCCGTTCTTTAAGCTTCAAATATTTTATACTGTATATGCCAATCCCCCCTTTTTTTCTGAAACAATATCATTTAAAAAGAAAAAAAATAGCATGCCAGTTTATTTTGACTAATAGTATCCTTGAAAATTCTCAGTTCTGGATTAAAGAGTGGGTGGGGAAAACTCCTTTATTGGAAATCAAGAAGGAAGCAAAGAGCTTAGAAACGTTGCCTAAAATTAGATAAAGAGGAGAGGGACATTTCTGTAAAGTAGCCACATCTTTGCAGCTATAATGTTACCGTTTGGGATCTATAAGTATTGCTGTACATACAGCTAAAGCGGGCAATAGCAGTTTGGAGCAGAATTTGATTATTTCCGAGTCCAACTCTTGACATAACTAGACGTCTCTGGTTTTTCCTTCCAGCCATATGAAATTGATACTGCTGAGCCCCAACGGCTACCTAGTTCCAAGAAGAAAGGTGAAAAGCCGATTTCGTTCCGTGACAACAAGGCGTTGGATAGTCTGAGTGAAAGACTTTATGGGTGCGCTCTTTAGAGGCGTCGCACCGATCAAGCGTTTAGATATTATTTTGGGTCTCCTCCCACTTCACTTTTATCATCCCGCTTTTTTCTCCTCTTTCTCTAACACGCACGGACATATTCGATGCAGTTTTCTTCTTTTCTACAAAAGGAGCCTACTGCCAATATTTTCCAGCGCAAGAAGCGCGATGGATTCTACTTTTTTAAAAAAAAAATTGCTATTGCCTTGCCGAAATGTTCCTGTCGGTTCAGACAGTTTTCCATCGTGGAAACAAGCCCCAACGTAGTCAGACCTGGGTTAAATTAAATCCGGGCGTTAACGGTTTGGGCAAAGAGAGACTAAAGACGGAGTTCTATCACCAACAGAACCGTAGTTGCTTCTGCTCCCAACTCCCTCGCCTCGCTTTCCCTCGGCCGCTCCGGAGCCAACGGAGCAGCTGGGCTGAATTAAAAAGCCTGGGATGGGCCTCGCAAGCAATTTTGAAGCCCCGATTCCAGTAACAGACCAACCTTCATCGGCGGAATTTAGGCTTTCCTACCGAAGTGCTGAGTTTGAGATCAGGGAAAAAAGGACCAGGAAGAAATTCGGGGGCACACCAACCTTAGACTAAAAATTTGAGATTTGAACCGAGGAAAACAGCTGCCACCGGAAAGCTGGGCGTGCTAGAGGAAAACAAGGGGAAAGTGACAGAACTGTTGCTGATTAAATTCTACGGCATATCCAAAATCCAGGGTGCTTACTCACCGTTTAGTCATACATATATTGTTTACCTTTTAAAAATACATCCAGATTCTCTGCTTATGTTATTGTTCCTTGCATTTTATTTTTTATTGTTAAGGAGCTATTATTTTATAGATGAGTACTTATGTAAACAAAGTCACCACACCCTCAAAAATATATTTGGTTACTAGCATAAATTTTGAAAACCACCTGCGTGAGACCATCTTAGATCTGCCTCTGATTTTTAAGCTTAGAACCCAGGGAATGATCCTTTCAAATAAGCATGCAAATAAACATTTATCTGTCTGTCTGTCTGTCTGTTATCTGTTTATCCTGTAGATAGGTGTTTGTTCTCTGCAGACTTTAAGCATTACTAGGCCATTAGAATAAATAGAATTAAATAATGTCAGGAAATGCAAAGCACTAAGCTAGAATCTGGTCACTTCTATAAATTAATATGCTATAATAAAAGTTAGTGTCCCCCCCCCCACACATACACGTGATCTGCCACTAGAAAGAGGCTAATAGATTCCCATTAAAAATGTATTTATGCAGTGATTAGCTGAACTTTGACCCCTGAAGAGTTGTTGCAATTAGCCACAACGTGCAGCACCTTCAAATGTTCGGTTTTTGTGGAATCCCACTGTCCCTTCCTCTAAGCTTCGGAACTCAAATAGATACACACTTGTCCTGAACCCTGTCAAACCAATGCGCTTTAAGCACTAAAACATGAAAACCGAAGTATTTCATATCCAAAGGATTGCAGATCCGGATAAAAATGTCAAATAAAAATAAAAATGCTTTAAGGCAACTTCCTGCTAACATCAACAGGACTTTCTCTTCTCAGGAAAAAGAGTTTGCAATCATTCACTGTATTTATCTTTTTAAAAAGATTTTGATGTAAAGAAATGGTGCAGCTTTCTCTTTCCCTCATTTTGAAAACTGCCATGTATTTTCGCTAATGTTGAGCCAAAATAAGGATACAGAGGAAAAAAGCAAAGAGCTAGAAAGATGTTAGCTGAAGATTTTTGTTGTTGTTGATTTTAAAATAAGGTACAGTGAAACTGTTATCTTAATGAACAAGAGCTTAGAGGGGGGGGGAAACTGTGGAGGCACACGTCTGTATCTTAGTATGTATAAATAATTGTTGCCTTTAGCAGTGAGTGAGATAACCGCTGGGACTCATTCTAAAGTGACCCATCACTGAATTCATTTCTGCTTGAACTTTCGGTGAACCTGGGATTAAACAGAGTGATCAGCTAAGCAGTTTGTTGTTTGCTGCTTTTTCAACAACCCTTTTCAGATTAAGTAAATATTGATTGCTTTCAATCCGATTGCTTAGAGAAAAACATCTTTATGCAGCGTTTGAAACCAAATTTTATGGATGAAAATCAAAAATAGGCTTCAGGTTTCGCTTTTTAAGTATTCGTATTACCCAAAAGAAAGCCAAACCTAATTAATCCCAGTTGGTTGGGCAAAGACAATTTTTTTAAAAAGAACTACTGTTAATTTATTTATTGGCATACCATGGAGAGGTGAGGGTGGATCTATCCCAAATTCTAACATCAATGAAGAAGAGAAATGTAAATCAATTCATGAGTATTGATCAATTAATGTTTGGGATTAATCCATCAATTAACTGTATTACATTAATTCAGTTATGTGGATTTGTGTAAGCAATAATAAACACTGAAGGAACCACTGACAAAAACTACAAAATTTCTGTTTTAGGTAAAATACACTTCCTACTTGGTCTAAAGGAAACTATTACCTTTATTGTCCAGTGGATCAATTTTCTGACTCTCCATTGTCATATTAATGATTAGTCAATTAAATTTCTACCTATTTCTTTGGAAGTAATATCTCGGTGTGTGTATGTGTGTGTGTGTGACAGAGAGAGAGTGAGGGAGAGAGAGAGAGAGAGAGAGATGTCAGATATTCAAGTTGATTGATGGACCTTTTGATCAATAATCTCTAGAACAAACTTTGAAGAAATCTGCACCACTTCTTGGGGAAGGGATTTTTCTTCTTCTTCTTTTGCGGTTATTTGGGTTTTAGTCAATTACATTATAAGTTATTTATTTCAGACTTATTACTTGTTTTCTGGAAAATTGTAATTTAGAGATTACCCAAGAAATAAATGCCTCCAGGTGCCCCTGGGAATGAGTTATTTATTTTTCAAAGAAGTCTTCATATAAGGTGGCATTTGTTTCAATAAGTATTCTGATTTTTAACATCCTTCTAGGAACCCCTCCTTCCCATCCTCACAGGACACCTCTGGAGCTGCTGAAAGGGGTTTAAAGGAACTGATACCAAGCCCTTGATCTTCTCTTCCTTTCCTCCAGCTACCTCAAGAAAAGACTGGAAAGAATCAAATGGTGCCTGAATTTTGCTAGCCCCAGCCTTGAAAGGTTTCATTCACCCTCTCCATTGGCATGTAGATGCCACTTGAAAGCTTTTGCCATATGCCATTTGTTTAGCTTTGAGGCCTTAGCCTAATCAACAAAAGGGGAATGTATGAGACAAGCAAGGAGGCCAAGAGGAGCTGGGGGGTGGAGAGAGAAAGATAGAAGAGCCAAAGGTGAAAGGAGGTCCGGTCTCTTGCCTGCTTTGATGTTGCCCAAAGTGGTAGAATGCCTTAAGAAAAGGGGGTCAGCAATCCCTGGTTTTCTTCTTGCCCTGGCATTAGGGCCGAAGTGGTTGGAGATCAAGGCTTACTCGTGCTGATGTTGTGGAAGAAAGGCAAAGGTTGAGGCTTGAGACAGCCAAAATCTTTGGACTTCCTACCTCTCCTGCTTTATCTCTGGGGCAAAACTCCTGAAAGTTCTTTCAGAAGCTGCAAGGCATTTACAATTAAATTCTAATAACATGACTTTTTCAAACTGGAAGCCTCTCCTGTAAAACGAAAACGATGTTTTTGCATTCTTTCCATTATGATGACTCCACACTGTCATTATGCTACAAGTGACGGCAATCACAAAGAAAGGAAGGAAATCCCACCAGTGAATCAACTGTACAGGTTTTTGATAAAAATGGGTTTTTTTAACCAGCTAACATCTTTCCCAACCAGTTTTTTTCCTAATGGTTGTGGGGGGGGGGAATTGGTTGGGATTACAGGACCCCCTGAAATGACACTCCAAGTTGCTCTGGAAGAGAAGTAACTCTTCAGCCAGCTGTTTCTTGCCCTGCTCCTGGTATGTCCTCCAAAGTTTGTGCCTGCAAGATTGTTCTGCCAATTTAGAAGAAAGCAGGGGGAAAACTTTGTTTCTCGGGGTCCTCAGAGACAAAGAAATATAAGTATCTTCACTATTGACTTGGGATGCCCTGCAAGACCAGCTGAAGACAGCTTGGGCTTTTGAAGAGGACTTAGTTTACACATAGGTCAATATGCAGTTCGGGGTGAAAAGGTTAGCACTTGACCCAGGAAGCTCCAACCACAGTGTTTCTGAAAGAGCTGGGATTTGGTTCATTGCCCTTTTTCCCCCCTAGTAAAAGACCAGCCAGTTCTCTCTAGGGTCTCCACCGATCTGGTTGGGTTTAATCTTGGGGACCTGGAAGCCCAAGATGGCAAAAATTTGGCTTGATCAAACATGGGAGAGAGAAGGGATTGGTAGGCTTCTCTTCGTAAGAAAGAACAAAAGCAAATGAGAGCCTACTATAGGAGTATATTTATTACAGACATTTCTAGGACCCGTAAAATTCTGCTCTGGATTCCGTTCTCTCCCTACCCCCAAAACAGAATCTCAGAACTTTCAATGATTGTACAGAAAATATCAGAAGCAGTAAATCACAAAAGACAACTGATAAAACTCAGTGTTAACTTAGCACACCAAAACTTTGTGCATCATGCAAAGTTCCGTACACAAACCACACGAACTATACATTCGTTTGGGCCAATTACCACATTCAGAAGTTCTGCTGAAAAATCTGAAGAAGGACAAATGGGAAATCGGGAGCAGGCCTAGTCTCTCCATTTTCTGCATAAGTTTTGGGTCAAGAATAATTCCATAGAGATTTTGGGAAGGAAAACAGTGGGCAGACCTTAGTAAGGAAGGTTTCTTTTTTAAAAATCTAGTGCAATTTCAACATTCTTATCTAACTATTTTGAAGGAAGAATACTTGTCTATGATTCTTTTTTTTGAGGTATCTGATTGAGTTGAACACATCTTTGATAATGACAACTTTTTGCTATAAAATCGAATCAAGTTTTGAACCACCCTGTTTTAAATTTATAATCTATCTAAACATTTCTAGAAAATCTGTAAAAAGATAAATCTCTTGAACAAAAATATTTACAACCAACAGCTCATACACATGGAAAAAACCCCCACAAGTACATTAAATTAAAGCATGAACTTTTTAGAAGTCATGTAAACGCTTTCAATAGTGCATCTCTTTTTGGAACTGCGAACCTCTTTGCCTCTGCCATGGAGGAAAGCCTACATAAATGCTCTTTGGCAACTTCATTCTAGTCTATCAACATTTATCATTGTGGTAATCACTTTTTCACTTTTCTCACAAATAGTCTAGAGATGGGAGACACCTAAATAAATCCTTGTACTTAGCATTGATGCTGATGCTGAATTAAGGAGGCCCTGAGTCTTGAAATAAGACTGTGATCCTGAACCCTTAGGGCCTATTCCAGACAAAAGTAGCTTTTAGCTAAATTTCAGTGATATTATGCCACAAAGTTCCTTTCTAATATTTCTCCATCCCCTAATTCAGTAGTCCTGGATCATGTCCACCAATTTTGAAGGTTGGGGGGAGGGGGGAGGGGAACCCAGTGTGATTTGCCTCCAACAAGTTTCAGTATGAGATGTTTGAAGGATGCAGTAAGAAAAGATTTTATCTGGAACCCAACCCAAGAGAAGAATGAGGTGGAGGAGGATCCCCTTCAACTACTCTAAGGCTGAATATTGGGGGGGGGGGGGCTGGGAATGAAGAATGAATCACTGTGGAGCTCAATTTGAGGTAGTCAGTGTATCTGAGGTAGAAGAAGTAGGAGAGGGAGTACATGGGGAGGAGCTGGACTTTTCAGAGGAGTCCTCTGCCTTCTCTTCACTTCCGGTCCGAGTGGCTGGAGAGATGGGCAGCAAGCCCTCTTTCTCCCTCTTCTTCTGCTTCATTCTGCGGTTCTGGAACCAGATCTTGACCTGGGTTTCATTGAGTTGCAAAGAGGCTGCTATCTCTACCCTGCGCGCTCTTGTAAGGTATTTGTTGAAGTGGAATTCTTTCTCCAGTTCCGTCAACTGTTTGGTGGTGAAATTGGTGCGGACTGTGTTGGGCTGACCCACATAACCATACTCTCCAGCTTTTCCTGAAGAAAAAAAAAGCAACAGTGGCCATAAGTCACACAAGCACATCTTGCTGCATGTAAGCATGGATTCAAGGCCTTAACTGAAAGGTGGCATTTATAAAGGCATGACTCCAGTAGTTGCTAGGTGCAAAGGAAGGTGCTTTCTGGGCGAATTCTATGCATGTTTACTCCAAAGCAAACTATTTGAATCAGTAGGAAATAACTTCATCATGCCTGGCTTCTGCATACCATCCTGCCAACTTTGCCTGATAAGAGCCATTTAGATATACCAGGCAAATCAGGTTGGTTCAAAACCAATGCGGGGCACATTCCTTTAGCAGAGCTGCTTGCATTTAACAATTTTAACGTGGCGCGATGGCTGAGTGTAATGCCCACTTTAGGATAACCTGTTGCCTTTGGGACCCAAGTGCCCCTCTCCTTCTGATACCTAGGAGAGCCAGGCCAGTCTGCAAAACAGCAGGTATTCAAAGTCTAGAGTGCCTTAACTACCCAGAAACTGAGGACTAACCTGTTTTAGGAGGGTTTCTCTTCACTTTCATCCAATCGAAAGTCTGGGCTGGTGGAGAAACTTCCGAAGAAGGAGAAGTGCAGCTTTCTGGATGGGTGGAGTGGAGAGGAGACAAGGGGTGGCTGAAATTAGTGAGGGTTAAATTCTGCTGCTCCTCTCCAAAAGAGGAGTGAATGTACTGAGTAGAACTGGTTGTGCTCCCACCATAACTCTGGGGATGCTGAACCATGGAGGAAGAGACATTTCCCGAGTAGAGAGTAGGAGCGCACGGGGAGTAGCCCCCGCTGATTTCCGCCTCTTGACTGAGTGGGTAATGGCCATAGCCTCCCGCAGGGAAGTTTTGCGCGCCATAGCCGGACCCGCAACTGGAGTGCGAGAAGGACATCCCCAGATTGGGGTGATGTTGATAGGCGGTACCAGCCTGGTGGTGGTGGGGATGGGGGCTTATCTGGACTCCCCTGCCCACCATAAAGCGATCGTCCCCGTTGCAGCTGTTGGCGCTGACAGCGCACGACTGGAAAGTGGTGGTAATCCCATGGTCGGGGTGGTGGTGGTGATGGTGGCGGTGATAAGCACGGGAGGCGCAAGTGGTGGGCTCGCCGTTCAGGATGGGCGGATAATCGAGGAAGGAATTCATCCTTGCCGTGTCCATCTATCACCGATTGACCGGCTCTTCGAAGTCCTGGGTGACCGTGCCAACTTTCTCACTTCCTCCATGGGGGCCAGAAGAAAAATGATATGAATGTACAGTGAGGCGGTGACCACGTGAGGGCGGCAGCCAATGGTTGCCGCGGCTGCCAAAGTTGCCCTGTTCCTTCCTAGTGATGGATCACCCTGGCTGTGGCATTTAAATTCTGAGCGCCCCTTCATCAAGGTGACGCGCAGACACCGCCGCCGCCGCCTCCCTCCCTCCCACTCTCTTCTCAGCCAGCGTGTTGGGCTTGGAGAGCTGGGCCGGCGAGCCAGTGTTCGTCCAAGCGCTCAACCTGGAGCAGCGGGAACAACAGCAGTAAGAACAGAAAGCACTGAGCGGCCGCCGGAGGGGGCTGCTCCAGCGTGGATTGAAGGACACAGAGCCTGCAGGTAGGCAGAGGCGCTCGCCACCAAATCGGTTGCGGCTTCTCCGGACCCTTCTGCCAGGTGTAGAACACCCGGGCTGGGAGAAGTCCAAAGGCCCGACTTTATAGGGAGAAGGCGATTATCCGGGCAAGGGGCAGCCGGGATCCGTTTCCCCTTCGGCCCGGGACGGTCCGAACCTGGGGCGAACCAGCAAGAGTTAATGGCGCTTAGTCCAACCTCCCGCGGCTATTTGCATGGGAATAAGGCGCAACGCCATTGTTGTTGCCGCGGACGCGGGCTCTGAATACCCAAGAAGGGCGGTGACTGTGGGAAATTAGGTGACTGGATTAAAGTCAAGGCTCTGGGCTTAGGCTGCGGGCTTCTGTTGATGCTTGGCGCCGTTTGGTGAGGAAAGGAAGCGCTTACAAAGGCTGCCATTAGCAGCAGTCTTCCGTTCTGCCCAGCTCAGCAGCTGAAGAGGCAGAGCGCCTGTGCAAACACTCGGGCTCCCCCTCCCCTCCTCGCCCACGTCTCTTTCCCAGTTTTCGACCTACCTCTCCCTGCCAATCATGCGCAGTCTCGCCTGCCTCTTCCTTCTCTATCCTTTCCTCTCCACATTTGCTGCACACCCGGTTTGAAAAGGCCAGACAGAGCAGGATGTTCTGTGAAATACCAACACTGAATGGCCACGTCCCGTGATTAAAAGGAAAAGGACCGAGGGAAAGAGATGAGAGAGAGACTACGGCGGTCTGGGATTCATTTTCACTTAAGCTGATGTACATTGTGTGGCAGAAGACGAGGGAAAGCAAAAAGTCCGTGCTCAAAATGACGCCCTCTACTTCTCTTTCCCACCCAACCGCACAAGTTTCTTCTTTGGAAAGGTCCGGTTAAAGTCACCGATTTTTACCCTTTGAGTTTAGAACTATTTACAAGGTGATTTGACATGGTCTTTCTTTCTTTCTTTCTTTCTTTCTTTCTTTCTTTCTTTCTTTCTTTCTTTCTTTCTTTCTTGAAGAAAGAAGTTCTCACCGAGACTTTATATTATACAGAAAGGGACAAATTTAAACGATAAAAAAAGTATGAAAAAGGCCTGGGAATTTTTGCTTCAAACATCCTGGCTGAAAGTATTTTAATGTTTGTGCATATCTTTTTTTCTAATTTCTGATATTCTTATGAACAACAGTTAACTAGTTAGTATTACTTCACTCACATACCAGATTCCGCTCTAGTCATTCTCTTATTGGATTGCTATTTTCTTTCCTAATAGACTAGGTTAGCTCTATGGGTAACTTAATGTTCCTATTTTGATCATTATGAAAGTTAGGACACAGGAGGCGTTGATCAAAATATGAAGCTTATGTAAAACCTTAACTATGAGTCATATAAAGACACAGTGGGTTTAGAAGAAGGTCTCTGGAATTTTTGTAAACAACTAAATTTTGATGTGCAGCTACAGCCAATTAAAAAAAAAACCTTACCCTTTGATTGTAAGTTTACTTGTCTACACTCAGTTCTCTTTCTTTTAGGAGCAGAATAATAAAGAAAATACCGCTATAGAGGTTAGCAAACCATTTTCGTAATTCGCATTCACAAATCAGTTATCAAAAATTGCAAGTACATTCGGTGAATAATAATAGAGCTATTAATAACCAGATCAGTGAAGTTAGATATGTATTGTTTACATTGTAAGGTATTTGAAATAATAGTATAATAATAATAATAATAATAATAATAATAATAATAATAATATGCTGGCTCTGTTTAAAAGTGCTAATGCTAACATGTTGTAAGCCGCCCTGAGTCTAAGGAGAAGGGCGGCATAAAAATCAAATAATAAATAAATAAATAAATTTAAAAAATAAAAGATAGATAGATAGATAGATAGATAGATAGATAGATAGATAGATAGACAGACAGATAGACAGATAGATAGATAGAGATATACGGAGATTTTATGTTTCCTGCTAGAAAAACACAACCTTTGCTAATCAACTCTGAAAATAAAAATAACCTGTTTACTCTTTTCTGTTAGACCAATTGTTGGGACAGCTTTCTTCTTGGCCCGATTTCCATCTACCAATCTGTTCTCTTCAGACACACACACTCTTCCTCCCTCCCCCACTCCCCCTCCTCACTCTCCCCCCTCCTGTACTTTCCTCTGCTTGCTGCTGCTCCCTTCAATCCTCTCCCCTCTATTTCTCCGCCATTGTTCCACATAACTTTCCCCCTTTGTCAGGCTGTCTTTGCCCGAAAGCTTTGCATTCTGAGGCCAACGCAACCGCTCCCCTCCCCTCCCGCCAGCCCCCACGTTTGCTTGCCAGGGTGCAGAAGGGGGCGAATTTAGAGGGGATGAAAAAGAGAAAAGAAGCGGTTTGTCCCTCGCTGGGTTTCCAATTTGACTCTCGAACTCTCGAATTCCCTCCAAAACTTTCACCTCTCGGGACTTTTCCCAAAACCCGATACCTCCCGGCTTCGTCCCTAACAGTCCCCTTTGTTGCGAGGCTGTTCTCGGCAACCCGAACAGAGCGACCCCGTTTGTTGCCTTTATCGGATAGTTAAGGCACTCAAGAATTTCCCCCGAAAACCTTTACATTCCGAAATCATTATTAGGATTTCTTCCCCTCCCCCCCTTCTGCTGTACCTCCCTTTTTGTGTGTGTGTATGTGAGAACTATATACCTCTCAGCATAGTTCTGGTCCCAAGGGAAAATCTGCTTAGAGTCTGGAGGCAATTGATTTGTGTCGAAAGCTTCTTTGTCAGTAGCATGGGAGGCTCCCCAAACTAACGGACCTGCTGGTTTGCCTATAAAGTAAAACGTCTAATAAATTAAAAGGAAAACACGCTTCTTCGAAGAAGACGTTCTGCCCCGAAAGAGCGATTTTCGATCTTCGTGCAGCTAAGCGAAAAAGGGAGAAAGGGAAGGAAAAAAGGGGGGGGGGGAGAGAAAGAGGATTCCCTGCTGCACCTGAAGCTTAGCCAAGCAGTTGTTTTAAGAGAGCAATAAAAAATGAATTATGACTAGCCGCTTCCAAGCTTAATGGTTTTAGACGGGGATCCCCTACTCCAGCAAATACGTAAGAGGGTTTTTATTTGTGCATGTGTTCCTGCAATTGATCTCTTTGATGACATTCTCATTCACAAAAAGCGTTTGATTTATGAGTTTAGGAAGAATTGCATCCAGTCCTTCCAGCTATTACCCACGCGGTTTTGCGCCACCCCACATAGATGGGTTGCAAAACAGGGAAGCAATCTGCCACTAAAATAAATGCAGCGGGAGCAGAAGGGGTAGCAAACGCGAGCTTGTAAAGCTTGAATCGGGGTTTTTTTTTTGTCCCTCTCCATATGCCTGCGTGTCTGCATTACTCTTACCAAGAGAAAGGGAGAGGGGTGGGGGAGAGAAGGGATAGTTATTCACACATGCACACACACACACCCCAAGAAAAACAAACCCCATCTGCTAACACAAGCCTGCTATCTGGTAGGACATAAAAGAACTCGTATCAACCTGTATGAATGAGTTAAGTTAACCTGCTCTAGAGAATGGGCACGAGGACACACGCACACACAGACGCACACATAAACTCACTCACCACCACCACTTTCAATTAACAGCACATTTAAACCGGCCTCTTCAATTTTTATGCGCTTTGGCAGGATAGGGTAGCTAAGAGGTCTTCTGAAATGTACACTTGTTAACCTAGTTCTTGCAGATGGAGCTTTGGTGAGAATGCCCTTTTCCCACTTTCAGCAGTGAGTTTTTGTCTTTTGAACCCAGTATTGAACCCATAATTTATATGCCTTGCACAGTTTAATAACTAGCTTTTACCAAATGGCTTTTCTGATTTCCTCTCTCTTTTTAGATTTCTTTTCTTGGGACCTTTGGAACATTGGGACGGAAATCCATCAGAAGTGTACCCTTCCTTTCTTGGTTGCCCACACCGACATTTCTTCCCAAGACATGGTTCACAAAAAGAATAAATACCGCGACTAATATAAATATACATTTTTAAAATCTGTCTGCATAACTTCAGTAATCCCCCTAAGGAGCCTTTGCGTTTTCCTTTTGCAGAATATTTTTATTTCTTAGATATGCGTGCAAGAGACAAACTCACAGTGTTTTTAATAGCTTTTAATAGCACTTGACTAAAGCATTATTTCCGTGTAATTTTAATTCTAATATATGGTATGTATTAAGTGGAGGAAATGCTTTTTTTTTTTTAAATAAGGGTCAAAGATATTCTAAGTTATGGGAAGAACTGTAACAATGCCATTTTGGGGGGATGGGGGAGAAAAGGAGGTAAAAGATTTCAGCAGCTTTCTTCCAATAAATGTTTTTCTCAAGAAAAAAATAGAACAGAGGTCTGTAACCAAATGTCTTGGCTTTATTTCAGACCAAAGGAGGGAGGGGGCAAACTCCTTGTGCTATCTATACATGAAGAGAGAGAGAGAGAGATAAAAAGGTGCTTGTAGTAAACAAGAATTTATTCTACCAAAAATACTTATGACAACGCACCCTTATGTAATACAAAAATAAAAAGAAAGTGAAGATACAAATTCCATACGATCACTTTCTTACAGGCCATATATATTGCTTTCATAGAAGGACCTAGTGTGAGACTAGGTTAAACTAAAATGCCATAGGGAAACGACAAAGTAGTTTTCGAACACCAGATAGGATAACCGAAAATACTAACAGACAAAGAGAAAGAAATCAGATGAAGGGGGGGAAGGGAAAATAAAAATTAAGGAGAGAGGGGGAGGGCAAAAAGAAAAAAAAAGAAGGTAAAACCCTTGGCGCATGAAGGTCTGTGCTTTCTCAGTAATTCAGGTGCTGCAAGTCAATTGTGGTGAGCGTATCTGAGAAAAAATCAAAGCTGTCGGCTGAAATATCTACAGGACTGTCGAGGGATCCTGGCAAACTGGGGGAGACAGCGGCGTCAGAAAGCTGTAGGCAGGAATCTGCAGAGAAAACGCTGAAGTCCTGCAAAGAAGGGACTTCCAGGGCCTCCGGACTGCCATTGTTCAGGGCAGCTGCACAGTTCTGGCCCATTGTTGAGAGGCAATTGGGAACAGTGGGTGACTGGTGCTGAAAATGTTTGACATTTTTCTCATTGCTGGTTAAAGGCGAAACTGGAAAAGTTTGGGACTCTCCATTGTGGAGGCTTGGAGGCGCCTGCGGCTGAGCCAGGGCGTTTTGTGGGAAAGAGTAGCTTTCCCTGTCCAAAAGAGCGCCCGAGACACTGTTGAGGGCTTGCTCAAAAAGAGATTTCTCCTCTTCCTCCTCTTCTTCATCCTCCTCCTCCTCCTCTTCGGCTTTTTCGGGGTCCTCCAAGCCTTTACATTTCCCTTCGCTGTTCTGGTTCTCCTTGCACTGGGTCTGCCTCTTGTGCTTCATCCGCCTGTTCTGAAACCAGACTTTGACTTGCCTCTCCGTCAGATCGAGGAGAGCGGCGATCTCCACTCTCCTTGGTCTACAGAGGTACTTGTTGAAATGGAATTCCTTCTCCAGCTCCAAAAGCTGCGTGTTGGTGTAGGCAGTTCTTAGTCTCCTGGAGCCCCCATTGCCATTTTCTGAGATCTCCAGAGATTCTGTTGACGAAGAAAACAACCACAGTTAGAAAGATGCATGCCATGGAGGTGGAAAACTTGCCCCAGCTAGTCTTTTTCAGGACACCCGAGTCTGGGAAGAACAGAGTAGGTTCTGGTGGTGGGAAATCTCTGCCTCTCTCTTCTTCTCTCTCCAGAGCGTAAAAGCATCTCTCAACTGCAACAAAATGGCCGCCCGCGAATGCAGTAAAGCCATTGTGTTGCCCCCTTGCGCGCCCGCTCTCCGGGACCCTTTTCCCCCCTCAGCTCGAGGAACTGCTTCATCTCCATCTCCCAAACCTTCCCCTAGCCGAGCAAACTTTGATATTAGTCATACCACAAATTATAATTAATGCATCAGCTGCTTAGCTGAGCAAGAGCAATCTATCACTCTTCATTACTGTCAAGGATCCCAACTGTAGGACAGCGAGACAAGAGGAGGTCACCTCCAACTCAAATAAATCATCCCACGCTAAACAAGTTAGAGGGAAAGAAACTTTGCTTGGGGTGGGGGCGAAGGAGGGTTGGTGTTTCTTATGCTTTTTGCCTGCGGATCCCACCGCCAGCTTCCTTCCTTAAGGTTCAGCGCCTGAGTTAGGAAGGCAACGCTCCAACAGAGAAGGCGAAGGCAGTGGGGAGGGTGGGGTGGGGGGAGAGAACAAACAAACCGTTGGGAAGCGGAATGGTGCAGCAAAGTCTTTCAACTGACCTTTGTGGCTCAGGCAAGCTGGTCCAGGGGCGGAGGCCGAAGCAGGCGGCGGTAGGGTGGTTTTCTTGGACGCCTTTTTCTCTTTCATCCAGGGGTACTCCGGAGGCTGGAGGGCGCCGGCTGGCACTGGGCTGCTGCTGTTGCCATTGGGGCTGTGCTTGGGGCGGCTGCCGCTGCTGTGGCGAGGGTGGCTGCCCGGTTTCAGGCTGGGGATGGTCTGCTCAAAAGGAGGAGGAATCAGTGTCGAGTGTGAAAGCGCCGAGTTCTTGATTGATGAACTTTGAAATGTATCACCGACAGGGGGAAAAGATGTCAGGCACTCAGCGAGCGATGGCTGACTATTGATAAAGCCAATCTCTCGCTCAAATTCGAAATTCATGGCCTTCAACTCGCAGCCCCCTTGGAGAAAAAGTTCCCTCTTATTTAGCGCTTCTGGGAGGGGGAGGGGGGAGCAAGGCCCAGGAAGGGGAGGAGGGGGGGGACCGAGAGAGAAAGAGAGAGAAAGAAAAAAAAGGGGGAGACAGAAAGAAGGGAGGAAAAAAAATCATAGAAGATCGCTCGTGGGGTGTTTTTTTCTAATTCACTGATTACAGCCGTATGGGGACCGTGCTACTATTAAACTATTGAATTCATGGAGACAAGGTTGAAATTGGACCGAATTGGCTGTCACATGATTGCCTCTGCCCAATGACAATTTGGGCTTTAATCAAAAGAAGCCACTGTCTGTTTGATTGATCCAAAAAAGTCGAGAAGGAACGCCTCATTGGGGCCGGAGAGGCATTATTTACACTTTTTTTTTTTTTAGGAGGCGGCTTATCTCCGCTGCTCGCCCGCTCCCCTTTTGCCTCCTAATCTGAAATGATATCTGGGGGTGAGTGGCTGTGCTTGTGTGTGTGTTTGTGTGGCTGCGACTCTTGCGGTCGCCGCTTGGCCGTCCCCGTTCCTACCGCCACCGCTGCTCCTGTAGCTTCCGCGGCTCTGCTCGCCCTGTAGGGCTTCTGCCCCGCTTGTTCCCGTCCTGCGCCCTCCCCTCCCATTGTTTGGAACTGTCAGACAAGCGCTTCGCACCTCACAAATCATTTAAGCACCTCCAATCTGACGCCTTGAGTCATTAACAAAGTAATCCATTAATCTTCAAAGTTTTGACATTGCCGGCTCCGCATCTCAACCGCATCAGAAAGTTGCACCCGGCCTGGGTTTGCCAAGCGTTGAGCCCTGCTTTAGATTTGCATTTTATTTGTATTTCTTCCCTCCACCACCAGTCCTAAAGAAAGAAATAATCACTTCCTAAAATTAAAAAAACAAGCACCAGAACATGGCAGGGTTTTCCACCCCTCCTCAAGACCTGGCATCTTTCTGCATTTCTCCCGGGGGGGCGGGGGGGGGGCCTCTATTTTTTTTTTCTGAACAGTACAGTTCAGAGAACAATTGGCGACCGGTTTTGGCAGGTATCCATTCTGTAGAAAGAATTTTCTCCAGGAACTTCGCTTCCCTGGGAAGAAGAACACAAGTCGGCCCAGGGGTGCCATGTACATATCATAGGTATTTCTATCAAACGCCCAAATCATAGAAGTACGTTTCACACAGAAATGCAGTGGGTTTCAAGAACAAACCAGAGTATTAACGCAAACGACATTGGAGTCAGCTGACTCTGACTCACTGTTTCCCGGTAACCACAATAAAAATGGGTCAGGTAAGTAAGTAATCTTGAGGGCGAAGAAATACGTCAAAATTCAATATCAGTTTAAAATTTTTTTATCAGTCATGTAGGAAAGAACTATAAAACGGATCCAATTTCCAAATAAGATTGTTTGACCGACACCCATTTTTGTTTGTTTTCTTTCGATTTGCTCATTCAACAACGCTGAAGACTTGTACAGAACAGTTCTTCAATCGCCTCGAATAAAAGGGGAAATGAAAGGAGGGGGCTGGAAACAATGGGAGGAACAGGGGGATTCAGTAACAAGGAGCAGAAGAGGGAGTATTTCCTCTCCTCCAAAGCAAAAGGTGTGGGGAAGGGAAGGGAAGAAGAGAAGGGAAGAGAAGGGAAGGGAAGGGAAGTATTTCTATGTATTTCAGGGACTCCCTATATCTCCCCCATTTTTCAGATTTTGAATTAGTGCTAGGAACCGTTCACAGGAGGGTTCAAATGATGAATTGGCCGCTTCATCTTAGCACATCCCAGCAAAAGGAAAAGAAACAGCAGAGGCCTCTCTCGTTTTTGAGTGAATCATTGCTCCAATATGGAGCCCTCCAATATGGAAGGAAAGCTGGCGAGGGGGAGGGGTTGAAATATTGTAATAATCTTAACATGAAATTCAGATGGAAATTGTTTAAAAATAGAGAGGGAAGAAAGAGGGTGTCTTACAAATAGATCTGTTGTTGGGTTTGGGGGTTTTCCCCCCTTTAATTTCTTGTTTTACTTCAAACAAAGCTCTGCTGAAATCTAGGCGTGATCAATCTTCTCAGCCAAAATGCCTTGACAGCTTCTGGCCCTTAAGAACACATTTCGAGCTTCATGCTCTTTCCTGGATGAAATGTGACTGAGCAAAAAAAGAAGAAAGGTGGTTGAGGGGGAGGAAGAAACTCCAGTAAATAAGCAAGAGAGATGCTGCTGCTTATTTTCCCAAACGGACCCCGTCCTACTCTACCCTCTCAATGGAGGATAGATACTTCAGCCTTTTAACTTGCCTGGAAGACAGCCACAGGCCTAAGGATTTTATTTCATTATTTATTTATGGAATATTGAGGATAACAGCAATGCATTGCTGGGGTTCATGTGTGTGTGTGTGTGTGTGTGTGTGTGTGTGTTTGCCTGCGCGGCGCCTGGTTGCGCCCCAGCTTCTGTATATTATACGCAAAAGAACCCCACAAGGAGGTAAGGCAAGCAAGGGAGGCGGCTGGGGCAATTCGGTTCACTGAGGCTTTGTGAGTTAAATTGGTGTGGGAAGGATATTGGGAACATTTTTGTTTTCGTTTTCTGTAGGCTGGGTTGTGGGGTCTTTTCTTTTCTTTTCCAGTGGGCAATCTAATAGAAAAACTACCTGGAACAAAGATCTTTTCTTCTTGATTGGCTTTTTAAAAAGTAGCATTTTTTTCCTGTGTTTTTTGAAAGAACTGCAAATTTTCGTGCAGATAAAACTATATGCAGGTTTAAGGGAAGGAATAAATAAATGTCTTTGAAATCAGATTGAAACACGGGATGGGGGTGGTGGTAACTCACTTCCTTTGTCTTATATGCCTTCTTAATAGTCAGTTTTTCCTGTCCTTTTACCAGTCAATTTTCTCCCTCTATTTTTCTTGCTCTCACCCTGCCAATGTCATAAATTCATATAATGCATTTTTTCTTCAATTAATTTTGAGGGGGGGGGTGTAACACTCACAGTCCCTTTTCTATTTCATCTTTTTCCAAAAACTGTTTTCGTCCATTCCAAAAATTCTCTTTTAAATAGTTTTGCTGTTTCAATAGATTTGGTGATTTCCCATTCAGTCTGGAGCCACACAGCTGTTAAGTATAGAGGAAAATGGTTCAGCGAAGATAAAATGCAGTAAATATAGAATGCAAAATTAGAACTAGGAATTTAGTATATTGCACAATCATTGGGCCCCTGGAAGCTTTTCAGATACAGAGGAGAGGAAAGAAGAAAAATACCAGAGATATTTTATTTAGTGAAAAAATAAAGACCAATATAATATTTTAGAAAGGGAAACCAATATGATGGCAAATTTATTGAGATTAAACAAAATAACCAGATCATACGGTGGCATTATCCTCCATATACATATATACATATACATACTGAGGTCTTCCTAAACAAATTCAAGACAAGCGATAAACCCAATATTAAATTATACATTTTCTCTGTTTGGAAATAAAGGCGGGGAGATTCTCCATATTTGTTATCACAAATGTTTTGAGGGACAGAAAGGATCTGGTAGGGCTGCAATAAACGCTTGTTTAGAAATAGTGTGTATGCGTATATATATTTATGAGTGGGAGGGGTTCTATACATTCACCTATATTATATAAATGATGGATATATTTTTTTCTATTTTCCCCTCTCCCTCTCTCCCCTTCTAGAAAGAATGAGAAACACTGGGATATGAAAGGAAATTAGATTAACAAGATGTGCGGGAATGATAATAATTCCGCAATTCCTGTAGCCAAAGAGAAGCAGCCTAGTTGGTAGGGGGGAACTCTAAGGAATGGCTCTTTCAAAGCTGCCCCACGTCACCTCGAGAACAGATTTATTGTTACTGAATCCGTTTCTTCATTACTGGGATGATAAATTGTAACCCGCCTGTAAACAAATGTGCTTTGAATCCATGCCATTCCAAACAGGAGCCCACACACTCGTTATAAGGCCACGGATTCTTATTCAGTTTCGTTCTTTTTAGGAAAACAACAATACTTGCCCACCACCGTTTCACGATTGTCCATTTTGTCCCGTGGGGCAAAGTGTGCGGGTAAAACAACCTCCGACCGCTTCCCCTCAAGCGGAAGCGAAAAGGAACCGAGGAGGGAGAACAGCCTGCAACCGGGCAGCCTGCGGCCTCCAGAGATATGTTACAGCACCTGAGCTTCTCCGTTCGAGGCTCTCCCAGAAGCAGTCTTTGTTTCTCCTCCAGCTCTCTAGCCTTGGAGCCGAGTCCACCACTTTGAAGAGGAGAACAGCCGTGGACAAGACGAGAGACTGAGACCACCTAGGACCAAAAAACAAAGCAAAAAACAAAACCCCACATCTGCAAAGAGAGATGCCGACAATCAGCCACGGTCACAAACCGGGATCTTTTCCAGCTTTGGAGCAGCTTAGCGCCCTGTTTAATGCGGCTCTTCTTTGGGGAGGTCGCCCGGCAAGGGCTGACTCAGGAAAATTACTTGCTGAATCTGTCTCTGGGTCTGGAGTCAAACGCGACCCAGCGGAACGCTTGTCCGACCAGCCTTGAGGGTGGTTGGAAGAGGCTTTGTTCGATTTTAAGGCAACGGAGGAGCGCGCGTACCTTCTGGAAATACTTAAAAATTTTGGCAGCTTTAAAAGTCCAGTCAGAAGGAAGAGAGGAGGGGGGGATTTTAAAGGTTGACTATGCATTTAAAACTCTGGGGGCTCAATCGTTCCCGATGTTCTTTTCCTTCGTCCTTTTGTCTTTGGGTTCGGACTGGAGGATGGCATTCAAACGACATATCATAAATTTCTATTATTCAGAAATGAAAGCTTTTTATTGAGTAAGTTAGTTTTAAGAATGTGAGTGTATCCTTTTGAAAACAAAACTGTGATCCTTTGTTGTCAAATCCCGGTTTACCCGTTTTCTATTTGGATTATCTATAGACATCCATTACTTTCCTACTTTGATATGTTGTTTTCCAGATTTTATTGCATTATTTCTTTTTTTTTAAATAAAAGAATTCTGGTTCTTTTTTTCAAATGACATTCTCTTTGTATGCCATTAAACATACAGCCAGTCAATATTTCCTGAACACTCAGGGTAAAGAAGTTTATTTTTTAATATCTTCATATATATAAATATGAACAGATGGGGATAAATAAAAAATTTAAACACTTAGATTATTCAAAAAAATATAAATAAATCTGAAAGTTCACCAGCATACACACGATTAAAGACGTACACGTATTAATCATTTTGCTCAGGAGCCCCTGTTCAAGTGACCCCCTTTTTTCTTGTTATCTAAAAGAAGTGCAATTAAAATAAAAATAAAAATGTTTCCCAGATGGGACTGATTTTGTACGAACAAATTCACTTTTAAGAACTGTCTGTATAGAAAATTTGTTCATAATACCCTGTTTTGATAAAAGAGTCAAAGTTAAGAGTATAAGCCTAGGTATACTCTCAAAGCAAGATCACAAGGCAAGAGTTCAAGAAGATAAATACCCACTATTGAAACTAGAGAGCAATTCAAGCAACGAATATTGCTACGTCACATAAACTGGAAAACGCATTTTACCCAAAGGAAAACACATCAGAATAAAAACCAGAAGCAAATAAAACTGTTGGTATTGGGTAGCATAGTGGGAGGGGGGAGGATTTAAAAGTTGGGGTTCCCCCTCCCATTTCTTAAAAAAAAAAAAAGAACTCGGGAAGCTTTTAAGACTCACTATATAACCAATGTTACATTACAGATGGGTCAGTTTGGGTGCTTCCTGAATTCTTCCCTGAGAAGGATGGTGAGAAGTAAGGTCTGTGTAGGTGGGGTGAGGATCACAAGGTCCATGGTGGTGGTTGTTGCCCATTGCCCCACTATAGTCCATATTGGCCGAGGATGGGTGAGGGAGATGAGTCAGACCGAAGATAGAGGGTCCTGAATTTCCCATGGTATCCACATAATTGCCCCCAACGTAGACGGGGCTTCCCTGTATATGAGGATTGCCATAACCATTGCCTTGAAGGGAGTGAGGGTCGTATTCAGGTGTCACTGCTGCAGTTCCGGTGTACCTCTTTTGAGGAGGAGGGCAGTTATTGATAGGAGCCGGATATGATGTAGTGATGCTGTAGGCGTTGGGATGAGTCTTGCTGAAAGATGGCGGCGACTGGGGCTCGTAGGGGGCACTGTTGACGAGGGAATGCATAGAATTCAGGTAGCCTCCAGGAGCTGGAGGGACAGGACTTCTGCTGGGAGATTGTCCTCCAGAAGAGGTTATCATGCCTTTGCCCTTCTGGTCCTTTTTGTATTTCATCCTGCGGTTCTGAAACCATATTTTGATTTGTCTTTCAGTGAGATTTAGGAGGTTAGCCATCTCTACCCTCCGTGGCCTGCAAAGGTATCTATTGAAGTGGAATTCCTTTTCCAGTTCTACCAGCTGGGCACTGGTGTAAGCTGTGCGAGCTCTTTTAGAAGAAGCTTGCCCTGGGGGGCTTTTATCACCAGCACAACTCTCACCTACACAAATCATACAAAGAACAAAATAAGTAGGATGATACCTAGCATACTATGACCAGAAATAATAATAAAACTACTACTTGCTAAATTTGCAAGTACTGTACTGTATTCTGAGAGATCTAATGTTAGAATGGCTGGCTCTGTCCAAACTAATAGCAAATTTATTTGAATGAAAGGAAGGCTGATCAAAGGCCATTTGCTGCCTGAGTCAAAGTAAGAGTGGCTTGTTCTTCCATTCATTCAACCATCTTGTGTTGAATCAATCATGATGAATGGTCAGTGTCTCCCTCATACTGAGGCTAGCAAGCTTTCATAAGAAGAGCACTGAGGCAACATTGATGGTCCTTTCAAACCTAGAATCCTCCAAATATTTTTTGGCTTCTAATTTCTTATCCCCAGAATAGCTATGCAGAGTGAGGAATATAAGAAGTTGAAAACTACCAGGCTAAAGAATATTCTGGTATTTTTCCTCCCATTTTAATTCTCTGATCTAGTAATAATTGCCCGAGGCAACCATTTCTAGAAAAGGAATCATGCAGTATTCAAAAACTACTAGAAATAACAGCTCCTCAGAAATGTAATTTTTAGTAGAAAGACAAACAAGAGAACTAATGATTGTCAGAATACTCTTCCTCAAAGCCAAACCACAGAAATTCCTTGTTACTTGAATTGGATTATTGACAATAATATGGATATCTTAGGGATAAGTAAAATCAAAATATAATCCTGATAGCAAACATCCATTTTCCCTCTACTTCCTTCCTTCATAGGATAACCTTGGACACATACCTGCAGTAAAACATTTCTTGACTTTAAGCCAGTTTCAGCCAATTGAAAAGAATAAAATGAAATAAGAGATACAAGGCCAAACCTGTGATTTAATTTAAAGGGATATACTGCCTGATACCCAGAAGAAGCTTGTATTGCAAAAACCATCAGGCTAAATTCTCTTAAGCAATTTAGTGACGTTATGGGAGATGTAGTCCAAACCATCTGGAGGACACTTCCTTCCCTGCTCTTAAAATGTAAAAGTAGCCTGCCTTGATAACAATTTTAAAATACATTTAAAGGAAAACTGTTTATTGTTTATTTACTTAATTGTCCTGTGTCTACAGGGAGGGAGAATACTGAAATGTTTTCAAAAATTCCCTACACTTTTCTTCACATTAGCGAAGAAACCTCTGCTGAAGCTACTTTGATTCTTAGAGGATATCTTTTGGAAATACTGTATACACTTTGTTTAAGCTTAAACTTAATTTATTTATCTAAGCTTCTGGCTACTGAACCTAACGATGAGATAAGGCTTCAGTCTATAGCATATCTACCTGAAAGGCTTTGTAGCAGTTATTTCCAAATACAAGCATTTAGTATCTATTTTTAGTATTCTGATTGACAAGAAATATAGATTCTGGTTTGGTAAACTAAGATAGATATGTATATATGTGTATATAGGGAGAGAGAAAGAGGAATATAGAACATAGAGCACTGAGTACGTTAAATAATAAAGCCTGCCTATGTTGATTTTACTCTGTGATAGTATTAGAAAAGCATTGAGGAAAACATTTGGGAAAAAAATGTTTAGAATCTACTTTCTCAATCCAAGATAAATTGCGGAAGTAAATGATAAGTAGAAGCCAAATGCCTGGGGAAAAGGAGGCTAATACTTTTCTCATCGATTTGGGTTTACTTATGTAGATAAACACTGTAATCCACCCATAATGTATTTATGGACCTGCCTGCAGAGTGCTAAAGAAACCTAAGCTTTGTTCCCATTCCTATAAGGCTGCCAGTCTGTGAGCTAAAATCAAAGGAGGTTATGAATATCAAACAAAGCATTGATCTTGACTGAAGATCATGATGAGCTATTTTATTCTCATTACGCTTCAGCAGGAATAGGTCGCTGGCTTATTGCTGGAATAGAATCAAGCCAAAAAGGGGAGGGGGGGGATATGTGCTAACACTGGTGGAAGACAGGCCAGGAGCTTGTACATATCTAGCTCTGGTTTAATAGCTGCGGGGGGGCGGGGGGGGACGAGGGAGAGGCTGCAGTATGGAATGTTGAAGATGATTCTAACAGGCATCCAAGCTTGAAAAGAGAGACGCAAAGGGAACTTCACATTCTTTTTTCAGAGTTGAACAGAGGTCACCATCAAGCAAACTGAAGCCTCTCTCATCACCCGACTCTCTGGAGATGGGCTTGTGTGTGTATGCACAAACGAAATAAAATAATGCTTGTGATCTCATGAGATTGCGCGGGGTTTCAATTTCCCAGCAAAAAAACCCCAAAAAAACAGAGAGGGGGAAGTTTCATCTCTTTCCTGGCACAGGCAAGGGCTCCCAAGAAGTTTAGGAGAACTTTGGAGGGTGGTGGATCAGCTGCTTGTGCTAGAAAATACTGAACCCTCCTGCTTTCTTCAGTTAACCCTCCCCTGTTCCATTACCTGAACTGGAGCTGCTGTTTTTCTGCTTGGTGTTTTGCCGAGATTCTTTCATCCAGGGAAAGATTTGTTTGGACATGGTAGGTGAGTTCAGGATGGAGCTCTTTGTGGCATTGGCAGGGGTGCTGTTGGCAGTGACATTTTGAGGTGGCGACACGGAGGGGGGAGGAGGGGGAGGGGGCAGTGGTGGTGCCTGCTGGGTTGGGGGCTGTTGCTGGGGCTGTTCTGGTAGGATTGCGGGCTGGAGAGACTGGCTGGTGATGGTCCTCATACAACTCTCGTTGATTTCATTGGCCTTGTGGTGGGACACAGTGCTGTTGGTGCCGGCGGGGGACTGCAAAGAACATGCAGGTCGATGATACTCGGTTTCCACCAGCGCGGAAGCAGAAGGCGGAGGATATTGCTGCTGACTAGCATTGTAAGCGAAACCATTTGCTCCTTGGTAGGGATAGCCTCCATAGATCGCAGAGCTGTCGTAGTAGGTCGCTTTTTGCATTTCGTTGTTTCCCAATATTTATTTCATAAACTGACAGGGTCTTGACACCCTTAAAGAATAACATTGGCACCACTCTGTCACATGACGTTTCTCCTCCAATGGCCTCTCTTTGTAGACCTAGGGTGTAGGGAAAGCACAGGAGAGTGGAGAAATAGTACAAATCCATCTTACTTTCAATAGCTAAATGACATGAAAGCCATAAACAGAAAAAGTGGTCAGCAATATTTAGCAGCATGACTTGGCCTGAAGGCGAAGAGAATTTCGGTAAGAGGAGGAGGGGGGGGGAGGGAGAAATAGAAAGAGATATGCAGAGATTTACTGGCAGCCCCGATTGTGTGGTTTACAGATCCAAGAGAAAGTAGAATTGGGTGGTTTCTAATCACGCACACACTCACATCCACATGCAGGCTAAGAATTGCTTTATCTTTTTCTCCCATAAAAGGGGCTCTGATCGATCACTGCAATAAATGGCCTCCAGATAAGAAAGAGGTTGGAGCAGATTGTTTTCCATAACTGATTTAAGACTACGAAGCGCTTCAAAGAACCACTTACGATTTCCTTTTGCTTTGCTTTCGAGCAACACCGTACTGCTTCCCTTACTTATTGAAAGAAAAAGAAAATCTGGCTGTACTTTACTTAAAGGGTCGGCTACAATGGCTTTTAAAGAAAAATCAATACATGCATCTTCAAGGATCACCACGAAGAGTGACTCAACAATCCAGCGCTGGAGGGGTTCGAACTCATGAAATGTTGGCTAGGTAACCAAAATATTTGATAAATGGAACCCATAATGACCCTCGTGTGATGAAACTGCACAGTGGCTGGGGAGATCCCGAGCTTTCTCTGTTTAATAATCAGCCAACTTCCTGCGCATAAATTAGCTTTAACTGCTGCCTGCTTAGACAGGGACACAAATCTGCCTCTACCATCCAATAGTCTCCACGTGTAGCAAATGGGTAAAAGTCAGAAATTATCTTCCAGTTTAGGTCTCTCCTTTGTGGGAAGTTTCAGGCCTGTCCTGTCGGTTGCTTGCAGGATCTAGGTCTAATCATTTGAGGGTGTATCAAACAAGACATTATTACTATTATGGTTGGTTGCACAGTCGGGCAGATGTTTCGAATTATTATTTTTCCCCTTTCCCTCCTTCATGAATATACTGTATTCACAAATATCTGGGGGGAAAAGGCACACCCGCTAGTGTCCATCTCCATGACCACAGCTTGAACCTTCCTCCTAACTCAACCATAATAGGTTCTGTCGCTGAGATTGCAGTGTCATTTGATGTATGGAGGTCACTTGGATCCAGGCAGAGGAATAGGTGCACAAAACCACAAACACTCTTACAAACCAGGCAATTTTTTTTTTGTTCACTCAACATTGTTTACCTGTCTGAGCAGAATCAGCTAGAGAAGAGGTTGGGTGGGATTTCAGAGGACTCCTTATCTGCAATTGAAGAACTTTTTACAGATCATCTGAACCCCCAGTTAAAAACCTATCACTCCCATGCCTTCCCTTCCAAAGTCCTCATATTCACACCAACATTCCCAACTCAAGTTCCAGTCAAAACAGTGGGCTGCCAGGGTATCTTGCTGGAGGGAATATATTACACACCACCATCTCACAAGCATGCTCAAATTAATTGCAGGAGTTTGCATTTCAGTTCACTCAAGTTTCTTTCGGAACAAGGCATACATGAGAGACAGACTGATTTAATAAACCTCTTACAGATGGCAGCTTCCTTTCATAGAGGATGAAGCCATCTTCTTTTATTGTTTGCTTGGTTTTAAAAACAACAGTCAAGTCTTTCAAAAGTTATAATAAACAACCTGTATTGAAAAATAATAAAAATGAATTTCATCTGTAGTTTGGGGTGGGAAGGAATTGGCTTAATCAGATTTGGGAGTAAATTTACTGTGGATTTGACTGGGGAGCCTCAATGTTGTTGTCTGTTTTCCTAATAGACCTTCTTAATTTCAGACTTTTAACACTTTTGCCTTTTTGTTGGGAGTGGGGGGGGGGGTTACAGGGTAAAAATGGTAGTTAACTTTTTGAATTAAGAAATGTGAAACAATAAGATGCTGAGTGTTTCTTTTCTGTCCTTTGCAGAAAGAACTCTTACAAAAGTTTTCCAAAGTCTTTTTGCTTGTAAGTAGGGAGGGAGGGTGAGCAAAAGTGACTTTGGGGTGAGACAGTCAGTCGGGCAGCCCCCCCCCCGCTTTTGGATAGTCAGTGCAAACAAAAAGCAGTTGACAACAATGCCCATAAATAACAGAGAAAATAGTTTTTGTTTAAATATTTTGTTTTAAAAAAATAATACACAGGCTCACGTTTTATCAAGGCAACACAAATATAGGAAAACCCCAAAAAAGCAGCCAGTGAAGGAAACTTGTAGAAGCACTATTCCATCACACACAAAAAGTATATTGGCAAACCCAATGACTTCAAAGCATGACTTCAAACTCGTACTTTCCAGTAATAATAGATTATCTTCTTAACCTGCAGGCCTATGCCTGCCCTCCCCCCAAAATAACACCTATTTGACACAAGTTTATTAAAAAAACTGCTCCCTCTTGATTAAAAGGAATATATTTCTTGCACCCATGGCCAGGATGGCAACCTTACAGCTCAATCCTGTTCAGCTGAGAAGACCCATTATAACAAATGATATTGAGTCTCCGGAAAGCCTGCATGAGGTGCAGGAATAATTTTTTTTGGTGGGGGGGGGTGTTTAAGCAAAAAGCGAGAGATCCGCACTTGGTGGAGAGGTCTCCTCCTAAAATCTGGGAATCCATGCAAAGTTTTCTTGGAAAGGCTGATTCCCATCCACTTCACGCTCACACAAAGAATCCAGCCTTCCAATCACCACTATATTAGCCCGATTTACACGGCAAGAAAAGTAAACGTGCATGCACAGAAGTTTCTGGGATTCTTGCATTCGGAACTACCGGGTTGAATCCAAAATCACCAGCTTTCTTTTAAGATGGCTGGCAGACCAGACTACAAGTTTGGATCCCCCTTTTCTCTGGCTTACCCTTCCACCCACCCCTCCTGCAAATCGTGGTCCACGCGGGGGGACCCCCGCTCACATTCCCCACCCACTTCCCCACCGCTGGCCTCCTCTCCGGCCGGAGATTTCCTGCCAGATAAAGAAAAGTTGAGGGGAGAGGGGCAACCGGCCTGAACTCGACGTGAAATGGTCTATCCGTCACTGCCTGGAAGGAAGCTCCAGCCTGTGAACTCTTCTTGAACCGAGATTTAAGTCTCTGGTCATAAATCAACCAGGACATAAACTCCGGCATTCACCACTGATAGCCGCGTATTTGGGGCTTGCTTACCTTAATTCTGACGACTGAGGCGGAAGCCAGTATTGGTCTTTGGAGGCTAGGCGACAGTCGTTCCCTGCCAGCCCGGGTATCAGGCTCTCCCCCCTTTCACTTTAATCCCTCCGCCCTGACAACTAAGTGCCTTCTGCTCCTCCGGGATGGGGACCAGCTCAGGTCACTTCTGCCAGGACGAGCCCAAGAATCAAGAACCCTGCCTCCACCAGGAAGGGGGGATACCCAAGAAGGTCTTTCTTCTGCTTGCCTCTGCTGGAGTGTTCCCCACCACCAAACACACACCACAAATTGTCCTGTCCTTACCTCGTCCCGGCCCCAACCTCCACGCCCTCCACCTCACCCCTGGGGCCGAGAGAGAGTCGTGCCTCGCTACCCCCCCGGACAAGCTCTCTCCTAGACCGGATCGCTGGGAAAAAGGCAGAGGGCTGCCTGTGCAACCTTGCACGCCCAAGGGGGCGTTTGTTGGGAGAAAGGAGGCAGTTGCCTCGGGAAGTCCGGGGCAGGCAGGGGAGATGGAGGTGGGTGGGGGTGGGCAAGATGGAATGGATGGAGTGAGAAGAAAGAGGCAGTGAAAGAGTGAAGGGCCAGAGAGGCATTAGAAGGCCAGGAAAATTATGCTAATCGAGACAAAGGATGTTCGCAAAAAGGTCATCGCTTCCCCCCCCCTTCCAGACCTTTGGTGGTGGTGGTGTGTGTGTGTGTGTGTGTGTGTGTGTGTGTGTGCGTGTGTGTGCGTGTGTACGAACATAAATTTCACCCACCAGTATGGCAACAGCTTGATGAATAATATAGAGAATTCTAGGCGGGGGTGAGTGGGGAGGACGGAAGGCATAGTTTAAAATCTGGAAGTTATGCCACATATGAATAAACATTACCCCACCTCCACCACACACAATAGCGAGTAGACTTCTGGTCCGTCTCACAACCCGGCGCTTTTAACAGGGAGGATTCAAACAATGTAGGTGACCCTCATCAAATGCCCACTTCCCCTCTTCTCCGGTTGCCCTTAGGCAAACATTCGCGTACATACCATGGAGGAAATAGCACAACCGTCCCTTTCCAAATCAGCAGTTAATATTTAGGATAGAAGGAGAACAGGGCTCCGAGTTCAGCGGAAATCAGGAATAATGCCTGGGTTGTAGCCAGTTAAAGAAACTTGCCCGTCTCCTTCCATGTTGGTGGAGCTAAATAATTATCAAGGTTCTGATTCCAAGTAACTGAACTAAACAAGCTAAGTAACTAAATCAACCACCAATAAAGGCTAATAAAGAATATTTTGGAGACATGAATATTTATTTGAAAAGAAGAGGCACAATTTCTTAGCTGAAAGGCATCAAGACTTTCTAAAACACAGTCAGGTTAAGGACTGTCGCTTATTGCCTCTCCTGCCTTTCAAGTGGCATTATTTGACAAATACTCACGGCCATACCGGTAGTGTGCATGCTGATCAGAGCTGCTGTTTTGGTAACTTTGGTTTTCCTTATTCTTCTTTCTCTTTCTCCTCCTCTCTTCTCCTTCCCTTTCTCTCTCTTTCTTTTCAGCTTTCGTTTTTCCACTTCTCCTTTCCCCTTCCTCCTTCCTTTTCTGCAGTTTCCGGCCATTCTTTTGCTCAAGTAGTTTAAAATAACATCAGTAAGAAGAATAGTTTTCAATCCCCCCCCCCCTCGCAATTCACGCAGAGGGGTGGGGATGGGATATAAGGAGACCCAAAGAGACAAAAATAAAATAAAAACAACAACATAACCCGGAGGACGAGGTTTTAAACTGCCTCAGAAATCAGCCAGTTGGCTCTGGAATAAGAGCGAAGTGCGATTTTGACAGGCCTTCGTTACCAAAGGTGTGGAAAATACAAAGAAGTTTCTTTAAATTGCACTGTCACCTTAAACCCCAAACAAAGCCGAGCAGGAGAAAGAAGAGATTTATACACGCACGCACAAACATACACACGTACTTTCAGCTCAGGGTGGCCTCTTATGCATACCAATGGTTTTTGTCATTTATGGCGAGTCAAGATTTATAGCTTCTTGCGCCAAGCTGTAAACAGAGCTACCCAACAGAAAACACTTGCTTCTCAGAGCATATTGCGAGGACTCCACATGAAAGACAGAAAGCTGAGCTGCTGCGTAGGAGGTGGGGACGACAGCGGGGACCAAAATTTCACCGGTCAGCCGTTTTGCTATATCCTCCTGCTTGGCAGTGGCCATGCAAGAAAACGCCGCTTTTGTCAACGATCAGCTCTATAGTTTTCTTCTGGAAAATGCTGATATGACCTTTTTCTGTCTCTCTCTGTCTCTCTCCCCCCACCCCGCCACCTTTTGCCATCCCTCCACAAAAAAGAAAAGAAAGCCAATTCTTTTGGTGGAGCTGGCAAATAAAGTTCTCTCCGGAGAGAATTTGAGGAGAAAACTGGATGTTCAAACCCACCAGTTTCCCCCCCTCTAAAGTCATTTTTTTTTTTTTTGCAGACAACAGCCAGCTGGATTTTTTGTTCAACTTATGGGATTCTGAGTATATTCCATTAGGAAGGTACCTGAAGCAGCAAATACTAACATTCCTCCCCTGGAAGGCAAATAAAAGTTCAAATATAAAAGAGAATTTTCCAAAATTCCGATAAAAGTATCCAATTCATTGGTGCTACTGTTTCTTTCTTCTCCAATTTATAAGTTTTATGGGTGGTAAAACATATCCCATCCTCTTTGTCTCTTTCCTTACTTTACTGGCGCTTCAGAATTTTGGTTCTTGTTCTGGTTATTTAGTTTCTCCCTAGTTGCTGCTATATTACACAGGTATCTTTGCATTAGGTCAATATTCCTTCTCTTGTTGCCCTGTTAAGAGTCAGACTCCGTTTAGATTCATGCTGGACCAACTGGACCTAAAGCAATATAAATCTAAATGATTCAAGACCACCTCATCCTGAAGCAAGGTAAGAGTGAGGGTTGTTTCTTAACAACAAAAGCTATCTTGCATTTGCAAAGCAAAGTTTGGAAAAGAATGTTTTCTCTCTAAGAGGGGGGGAAAAACCTAGCAAGTTTCCTTGTCAAGCTCAGCAAACAAGAAATATCTCAGCACACCACATCATATTAAAAGTGCTTGTGGGTATGCGTAAGAAATAAAATAAACCAAAACTCTGTAAGGGAGAGAAGAAATTACTGGAAAGAGAAATACGATTCTAGATTTTTAAACTTCAGGTCAGTTAACATTCCAAATCTATCAAATCTTTCCCAAGAAGATATTATCATTAATTACATGGGACTTGTTTCCTGATATGGACAACATTTAAAATCTTTTTCTGCCTGGAAAGTAGAGTTTATCATATCAGCATCATTGATACCTAGATCTCTATTTACTCAACTGTTCACTTTTAAACTCCTGAACACAACATGGTCTCAGGATTGGGATTCATTATTTATGACTGCTTTAACTGGGTCAAAATCCTCTGGAACTGAGCCATAAATCATACAAAATGATGACAAAATAATTGAGCCAAAATTAACGCTCTCCCCTTTTTTCGCAGCTGGGTCTGGCCCATGTGAAATCTAATTTTCTTTCCCTCCTCTGCAAAAGCTACTTTTAAATATTATGAATTGCCAAACAACTCTGTTTAATTACACACTAACAGACAAATACTGTACACAGAGATACATAATAAAGAGTTATGGGTGGTTAATTTTGAAGATATACTGGAGACCTGCTTGTTTGGCAGATCGGAAAAGAAGAGCTAATTTATACTAACTTACATAGGTGTATGCAATGTATGTTTCTCTCGTTTACATGCATATACAGAAAGATGCAGTCACACACATTCTTCTGTTAAATATCCATAACAAGGTTGTTTTTTTTAAAAAAAAAAACCAGTTTTATATTTGATACTTTAAACCTTTATGCATCTAAAATCGAACCCTAAGTTGAATAATTGCAACCGCCAATAAAAGGATGAGGGAAGCATAGAAGAGTGAAGGCGAGCATGCTGCCCTCAGCCCACCGGCAACATAAATCAACAGTCAGCACTCTGACCTTTCCCAATCCTGAGACTCAGTGGTGGATGCAATTTTATATAACATTTGTCCCCTTGTATAAAGCAAGGAGGGCATTCATGCCCTCTCCCTGTTCCATTCAGGGGGCAGTTCCTCTCATAATACGGGATGGATAAGGGGTTAAGATTTGGTGATAGCTAATGAAAACCTTTAGGAAAGACAGAGTAAGGCTTTAATTCTGCTTCTGCTGCTTTCCAGAGTCCTGTTCAAGCAAATATGGCCCTGCAAAGAATCCCATTGATTATTATGGTGCGTGGATGGATGGGTACTTTTCTTCCATTCTCAGGAAGAAGAGTGAAGATGCAATGAGGAGAAAGAGGAACACCTTATTTCCATACTGGATTGATAAAGGTTTTCCAGGCGCAGGCTAGGTGGGGATACTAGAAACAAAATCGCCAGGCATTCCCAAATAAAATTGCAGTTGAATTGCATTATACAAGGCCGAAATAGCGCTATCCTAGTCTCCCTTAATTTTCAAAATTCAGCAAAACATGTGTGAGAGAGATATATAATTATAATTATATATATATATATATATATATATATATATATATATATATATATATATATATGTATGTATATATAATTATTCAACAATACACACACACACACAAACACACACACATATATCTCCTATTGAAGGCCCAAGAAAGAAAGAAAGAAAGAAAGAAAGAAAGAAAGAAAGAAAGAAAGAGCACTTAGTTTCCAGTTGTGATCACAGTCTCCTGACATTGCTCAAAACACTCATGAAACCAATAATAATAATAATAATAATAATAATAATAATAATAATAATAATAATAATAATAAAGCAACATCAAAACAAGCCTCTCTTCTTCCTCTTCCATATTTTGACTTTTAAAAGAAGGAACCTCTATATCATTTGATGGGGAGGGGAGGAAACCAGCCTGGAACCATCCACAGGAATCTTAACCTTTTCAGTAGAGACCGGAGGCGGGGTGGGGACAGTTCCCTGGGCCTTGCAAACATCCCTTTCCCAACCTCGCAAGCCCAGCGAAACAAAGAGGGAGGCGAAATGAACGGCTCTCCATAGCCCTCTTAAGCTTTTCCCCCGGACTTTGGCTTAGCCCCGATGGAAGTCGCGCGCGCGCCAGGAACAATCAACGGAAATACCTTAAAATAAATTCCATCCTCTCTCTCTCTCTGTCTCCCTGGTTATTTTTTGTTTTTTTGTTTTGTTTAACGAAGAATTTCGCCCTAACAGCCGGGCAATAATAACCTTTCCATCAGGATCAAGTGCGGTAGCCCAAACGGAGACTTCCCGAGGGTGATCGTAGCGTTCGGGGGGCGGGGAGTGGGGGGACCGGCGATGGATAACAGAAAGCAGTTCTTGCTCTGGACAGAAAAAACCTGGGGAAGCGTAATCGCAGGCGAAGCCAGTCCGGGTCTCCACTCCAAATGGCACAATAATGCGCTGTATTATGTGCTCACGTGGTCACACGTCAACTTAAATCCTTTTATTTGAAATCGGGAATCGCTGAAGGAATCAGGGCTGGAAGCGCGAGCCTCTGGTAGATGTGTGTGTGTGTGTGCGCGCGCGTGAGTATGTGGGTGGGTGGGTGTGCGCGCGCGCGCGCGCGCGCGGGTGTGAGAGGGACCGCGCGCGTGTGTTTGCTTTCCCTTCTTTTCCTCTTAAGCTTTAAGCAAAGGGCATTTCAAAAGAGGGGGGGTGGGAAACCATGAGCTGGAGACGTTTATTATCATCATCATCCTCCCAACCCACATATTGAGATTCCCTCCCTCCCAATCCGTGCGAGTTTTAGAAGGAAGGTAAGAAGAATTATTTTCATCAAAGGCTAATCAGATGCCCTGTAGAATGAAACCTCTCTGGTGACCCTTCAGAAGGGGAGGGGGAGGAAGGGCACTGAACTTCATCTGGGTTTCTGCAGATAAGCCCTTCAGACCATCAGCCTTCCCACGGCCTCTTCTGTAAGTCTATTGAGTGGGGCTTGCTCAACACCCACAGGAAACACCAGAGTTTAAATTAACTGACAAAGAACCCACTGGATAGTTGTCCTTGTCCTCCTAATAGCCCAGGAGGAGGAGGACAGCATCTGCCTGCTGGGGGGTAGATCTAAATTTCACCAAAACTTTGGGACCACCCCATTCAACTCCGCACTTACATATTCCCTATGCAACTACTTGAACGATGTGCAAAATTACAAGGTTCTGTCTAGAGCAATGAAATGTTTAAGGGAAAACAAAAATAAACTGTCTGTCTAAGGACCAAGAAGTTTGAAAACAAAGAGGAAGGGTAAGAAGACTTTAAAGTGAACTTAAGAAATGGTTTTGATTTTGCTTCTGGACAGTTCATTTTCATAGTGTCTTTTAACCTGGGAGGTGTTAAATACTTTTAATAATAAAGAAACAAGCTAGTTTTTCTATCAGGCCCATTTTGGTAGTTCTAACTTGAGAATTCCTACTTACCAAGGTATTTCCTCTCAACCGGACCCTGAGAATCAGCTCTTAGCCTTCTGTTTCTTTCAACACTGTGTCAAGCTGTTTCTGCCTCTTTCCATCCCCTCTCTTTGTTATGAATTTAAAATGTGTGAGAAAATAAATTTTACAATCTCCAGCAATTTATGGTTCAATTGTGAGTAATCCTACAACTTTCTTTAACTTTAAATTAATTTTAAGTGCTTGACTAAGAGATTTCTGGTTATGGTTACACCAGGAAAAGATAAATATGTTCAGCAACAAAATGGAAGCACGTGGATTCAATAATTTTTTCCTTTCAATTTGTCAGACATTTCCCCAGTCTAAGGCTGGATATTAAGCTTCTCTGGCTCTTAGGAAAGATATTGTCAAACTAGCAAATGGGCACTTTAATAACATAGAGCAAAGGTCTTGCATGCATAGAATTGCAAATGTTGCAATTCTATGCATGCTTATTTGGGAACATGTTGCATTTACTGTTGTGAAATCAGAGATCAGCAAGTTGCAAAAGCAAATTACTGAAGTTAATAAAAGAATGCTCCTAAAACATGTTTTTCTTGGAGGCAATTTTCATAACTTTGTTTTCAGGTAAGTGTGCCTAGAATTAAACCCTCCAAAAAGCAGAATTCAACTCTTTGACTGTTGCCTAAGTCTGCCATAAATTATAGTGCATTTAAAAGCTAGCATATGTTTTTCTACAGCACAACCATTGTTCAGAATTCAGCTGGCAAAAGCTAATCTGAAATCAACAGCAACTTTTTGCTCAGAAAGGTTTCACAGGTTATTTAAGGCAATGTTTCGGCCCAGTCATGAGATTCCTTTGGACAACATGAAGATGTAATTAATGGTTAATGAAAAAAGGTGCAGGGGAAAAAAAGGAAACCTTTAGTTATAAGCAAACAGTTTTGCATGGAGTCAAAAGTGAAATTTCCAAAGAAATCATGATTATCCAAAATTTAAGCTGCATCTTCAATTTACAAGCCTACCTAGAAGACCCAATTTCTCTGAAGTTGTTTCTTGGTGGTGTGTTAATATGAAAACTGCTGTTGAACTATTAACTCCATTGACCATTGAAGATGCATGTGACTATTTAAAAACAAACAAACCTTCTAGGCATCTAGTTTTTTGTCTTTCTGGTAGAAATTCACCAGGATGTTTTCCTACCACCTGGAAGAGCTAAAGATTTGAACACTTTAAGACACATTAAAAAGTTACATTTATTTAGATGGAGTAAAGATAAACCTGTTCATGCAGCTATAGAATCCAGACTGGAGACACATGAAACAGATCTGAGCTGGGATTGCAAACAAACGTTTTTGGAAGAAAAGGGAGAAAGACTCTGATATCCTTGGTCACTGCTTTCCAAATAAATGGCTAAGATTTTTGGATCCAAGATAATCAGTTCCTAATCTCTATTTGAGAGATTGGTTAAGCTACCAAGGATAATCATATTCATATCTACTGTAAGTCTTACTAATTTCAGTGGGACTTTCTGTCAAATAAATATCTACAATATTGAAGCCTTGAGATTTTCTGTGTGTATCTGTGTATATGCCAGGTGTCTACTTTTTTAATATCAGTCTTACAATTTTACATATATAATATGGGTAGTATATGAGGCTAGGTGTTTTTTTAGTATTTACCTTTAACTTTTTCATTACATTTATACTTTAAAAGTAACAAGATTCTATATTAAAGTATATGGCTGAGGTATATGTGGGTGTGGGTGTTAATTTCATAGTTCCATTTGCAGATTCTGTTCCAGCCTTAGAAGGCATATACTTTGACTATTATTAGCTAGCTGTACTTATTCAAATATAATATTTTCTTATTAGAAAATATGAGGGGGGATGAGTAAATTTTGTAGCAATAAATAAATAAAGGAATATATATATTAAGGCTAGGTTAGAACATTGAAATTTGGGTCTGGAATGATGATGTATTAAATATCAAGCACGTAAGTAAGCATCTTCAATTTTCTCTCTAAATATTTTTATATTGGGAATACAATATTTTATTTTGGGACAACCAAGACTCAAGATTCTAGGGCTTCTTTAAAAGGAAGAACCTGAACAAGTTATTATATCAGCATAACAAACCCTTATAACATTATAATTTATGGCTATCTTTTAAGCATATATTAACCTAATTCTGCTTCAATTCTGAGTAATTTTAACAGACAATTCAAATAACCACACGCATACATTAGTCTGAAATCCTGGTAGAACAATGTTTTTAAAGATAGAAATTTGAATGAAACGAGAACTTAGACTTTAACATCAAAAGTAGAGTACCACAAAGTTTTCAATCAACCCATCCAGAGACTTCCCAAGGAATTTTTAAAAGTAAAAATAATCCTCCCATTCTTACAAGTATTATCAACACTCACTGATAATATTTCCACCTTTTTTAAAAAATCTAAACTCTGTTTTTTTTTCTCCTGTATTAATGCAAAACATTCTAAAATTAGAAGACACTTTGGGAATCGTGAATGAAAAAAAAACATTATCAACAGTCCATTAGTGTAAACCTTTTAATTATCAACTTGGTCTTATATCTTGACACTCAACCCCCAATGCATATTCAATAATACCCTTTTACTTCTCTGGCGCTTTCCAGCCGGTGTGCAAAGCTGCCTGATTTGAATGGAGCTCAGAGAACTGCTCTTACTTAAGCTCTGTGTATTTCTTTGTTTAACAAGAACGGGGCATTCACTGACCAAGAAAGATGAATAGACCACAGTGAAGAAAATTCCAACCGATTTAGCTATTTATCAAACCCCAACTCTGCAGTTACTTCTCTAACAAGTACTGGCAAACCAAGTCCTCATCTCTGCAACATGAAACTATTTTAAACTGTTGTACAAGAGGTTTAATTTCCTTCCACCACCTCCAACAAAGTTCTTACCTCCTCGTCCTTCCAGCCATAGGAGAGAATTGTTTCCAGATTGTATACTGCTTTTAAATCATATTTTCCCGTGACCTGGAGTGCTGCAAATAAAGAACAGGCAACAAATAAACTAACAATTAAACAATATTGAAGTTATATATATACTAATTTCAAGTGAAGGGAAGGGACAGGACTGTTTAGCAACTTTAAAAGATATAATATTAGCAAAATCAACTTTTTATTTTGCTTATAGAACAGCAAAAACATTAGTGAAAGGATATTTTTGGATATTTATACCAATAACGATGCTGTTTGGAACAGTATGGATAAAATTGAAAGATAGTTTTGCAATTTGTGATCTCTGTTTTCTTTAAATAGAATTCTTATTAGAAATATGTATTTTTATGTGTCTGGGAAATCCTTGCTTAGCATCATTTAGTAAAATAAAGCCATGCGAGTCAGAATCAATAATAATGTTTTTTAAAAGAGTAGAAAGTTGGAAGCAGAAGAGTTCATATCTTCTGTGGGTTCTTTAGCAAAAACAGGGCATCCGGATAAGCTTGTTGACCTCAACAGTACGTTTTCTTCAAGCATATTTAATAATCTGTGCCTTCCCCCTTCTTTCCTCCTCCTTTCTATCAGCACCAGATTTTAAAAGAAATATCTTTCTTCACGTGGCTAAAAAAAGTGAGTGTCCAGTACTGATCCATATTTCTTTTGGAGGGTCATTGCCGCAAAAGTTTTTAAAAGGCCCCCTTTTTTAAAAGGCCCCGCTCCATTTGGGAAAATGTTGCGGTATGGAATTTGGATTTCGGTAATTGTTTCCTTTCCGTAGAAGTAGGGTTAGGTAGAAAGTAGCAAAATGTCAACTTTGGGGCTCAACAGCCATTGAGGAAGAGAAAAGCAGCCATAGTAATTTATTGGGGGAGGGGTATTTTACTCCCAGAACAAGAGCCTTGCTTTCTAGAATTGTCCGTGGGTTGCACCAGATGTCTACTGCTAAACTGAGAATACTCATGCGGGTTCGGGTTGACGGCTACTACAATATTGTACTCCCGCCCCATATTTCTGCTACTCCCCGTTATCTCCTTTAAATAATAATAATAATTAAAAGTAAGCATCGCTTTGTAAAATCATCACATCAATTGCCTTGTTTGGGCTGAATCCTCTTTCCCTTTGTACATTTATTGTTAAATATGTATTCCTTGCCCTCGGAGATTTAGGTGTATTGGAGAGCGATTAAATAGCACATCGTGGGATTTTAGAGTGGTGCCAGAGTGCTTGGAAGGAGTCTTCTTTCCATCTCAAAAGTTGCAAAGTAACCTCGGAGCTCTTACCGAAAGATGATAACTTCTTGTTATCCCCCCAAACGACCCTTAATAGCGATATTTTCATTCCATAGTAAATCGCCCGGCTTAACTATGAGTTAGGAAGAATGCCTCCCTCCCAGACTTCAGTGTGGACTGCCACCCACCCGCATCTACCCTTCCCCCTTTCTCACGAAGCTTGCTGCTCTCCCCTTGCTTGTTTAGCCCATGATGGAGAAGCGGTAATTTATGACGCCTTGGAAAATTTAGAGCCAGCCACCAAAACCCGCCTTCCCTCCCGGGGGCAAGCAGCCTTACACAGAGAGAAATGAGGGCCAGAAGCGGGTCATCAAGTCGATTTCGCCTCATCGAAGGATGAAATGCCCGAATAGCAGAACTGACCGCTAAGCCGTTTGTCCAGCGAGATTTCAACCTTTGGTAAAAACTGCTCCGCCCCCCCCCCGAAGCAAGCCAGCTTCAAACAATTGAACCTCGATTCTACGTACTTACCAAACCTCCTCAATTCCCCTTATTGCTTGTTTAAGAGGCTTAAAGACTCTTGCAAAGATACATCAGAAAGGCTGGCCGGTAGGTTTGATTTTGTTTTTTTAATGAAAAGATTGGGGGCGATGGTGCCAGAGTTGGGGGTAAGAAAGAGGAAGCCACCCTTCATTTCGGAAAGAATCACTTCGACAAGAGAGAACTGACGTCCACCATTGCTAGAGACCGGCATTAATTATTTAACCTGTCACGTGATGTCCCCCCCCCTCTTCCAGATTAAAATTTCAATACTTGAAGAACAGAGGCAACAACTTTATCTATCCTAGCAGAAGCTTTGAGTCGCTTATTGGATACTTCTCTCCACTTTCTGACAGTTTTTCGGTTTTGGAAGAGGCCGTTTGGGTATCAATAATGCGCAGGGAGGAGGGGAGAGTGCCAAATGAGCGGAGAACGAAATAGGCAAACATGCTTTCTCTCCCTGCCCCTCCTCCCCACCAGTCACTGGGATTCAAATTTGTATTGTCAGCTGCAGGTAGGGACATAGTTGGCTTTTTGTTCCAATCCTAACACTGGCAGAAGCGCTTGCGATGGGAGTGCCTAATAGGCAGGCCCTTCCAAGAAAGGCAATCCAATTCTTCACAACTCCCTGTCTATGGCATTTATCAGAATGATATGGAAGGAGATGAAATCCAGATTAATTGTGCAGTTTACAGGAATATTATCATTCCTCCAGGAGTGCTACTACCATATTTTTGGAGTATAAGACGCACCTTCCTTTGGAGAGAGGAAAATAGGGGGGTAAATATCTATCTACCTACCAACCAAGTATTCATCTGGCTGTGTCCTTAGTTTGTTCAGCTTCCACACCTTATTTTATCCCTGGTTAGGGCTGGAAAAACCTTTTTCAGAGAGAGCAGGAATGAAAACAAGCCTGCAAAGACTTAGAGTAGGAAAAACTGCTTCTGAGAGAGTAGGAATAAAAATATATGCTGCAAGCCAGAAAGATTATTAGCACCGTGTTAGGGCTGAAAAAGCCCTTTTCAGAGGGAGTAGGCATGAAAACAAGCCAACAAAGATTAAGGGCTGGAAAAACCCTTCTTCAGAGGGAGTAGGAAGCCGGGGAAGATCCTTAGCACCTAGTTAGGGCTGGGGGGGAAAAGCTTTGAAAAAGCTACATTTGAAGTATAAGAGGCACCCAAAAACCTGCATCAAGTGCATCCTTTACTCTGAAAAATACTGTAAGCTTCATTGGTCTGGAGCTGGACTAAGTTCCAGCAATTATTTGTTTTATTTTCATTTATTTGTATCCTTTATTTTGTAAAAATTGTTATTTTTATAAATAACTAAAGACAGTGAACATATCCAACTCAAGTTTCTCCTCCTATTTTCCCCACAATAATAACCTTGGGAGGTAGGTTGGGCTAGAGAGAATGACTTGACTAGGAGTGAAGTCAAGCATCTATAGCTTCAGGACTACATGCGGGGAAATACACTGCTCAAAAAAATAAACTCAAATATCACATCCTAGATCTGAATGAATGAAATATTCTCATTGAATACTTTGTTCTGTACAAAGTTGAATCTGGACAGTTCGATTTCACAGGAGTTTGATTTACTTGGAGTTATGTTGTGTTGTTTAAGTGTTCCTTTATTTTTATTTAGTAGTGTACATATACCCTATGTATATGGTATATGTATTATGGTCATAGGCCATTTCAAGTCACCACTAGAGAAGTATCATGAATGAGAGTAGGCTTTCTATCATTAGGAGTATGGCTGGATGATTCTAGAAGATGCTAAAAATCAGTAGAGTGAAAATGGCTTTGTTCTTAGGTCTGATTGTAGTTAATGAGACAAGTCAATCAATGTCTCCCTGGTGTAATTTGAAACCAAATTTAACTAATTTGTGGGAAACCATCCCACTGAATTCAGCTGGATTTCAGCACAATCTGGCTTATTTTGTACCAAAAACATATCAGGAAGAAGACACCTCGGCCTGTTAGTGGACAACAGGTTCAGCTGTGATTCAGGTATACCTGTTCTTTAAAGAAGTGGCCTCACATACATTGCTGAAGGCTCCTTATGGAATGGGGAGAGAGCATTATTAGATAGCAGCTTCAAACAAATCTGCAAAATTCCAGGGCTCAAAAACAGTGTCAGCTTCACCGTCCATCCCTTGTTAAACCCATTCCTCATTTTAAGGATAGTCAGATTTTCCCCAAAGCTGTATTTGCTGAAATCTATAAAACCTTCCATAGCTTTCAACAAACAAACTGGTCTCAAGAAAATCTGGGAGCTGTTAGGCTAGAAAGGCTGAGCTAGAATTTCCCTATCAAGTGTCCTTTCTCTACTGCTGTCTCTTGCAATGCAAAATCCACGCAGTACCGTCCCTTCACCATTCTCAACCATTCTCTTCCATTCAGGTCATAAATCACAAGAGAAGGCTTCCCTTTCTTGTTTATTGGTCTTCCAGTTGGTTCACACTAAGGTTGCTTCAAGTAATGGTGTCACTACGATATTGATCTTTCTGTATATTTCTGTGGGGAGCTAGCTAAACAAACAAAAAAAAGGCACTTTAATTTTCATTTAGGGGGAGGAAATGGGGATGCCTCCCCAAGTTAGCTCTGCAATTTTGCTGAAGGGATATAAGTCAAGGATAGGAGTGGTGGGAGTGAGAATCAGTCCCAGAATTGATATAAGGTCAAAAGGGAGCAAACAAAATGGAAGAATAGAAAGCCAGGAAAAAAGGCCACACTTCTATCAATCTAACCTTTATTCCTGCTTGAGAAATAGAGGACACCAGCATCAGGGAAATACTCTTTCAGCCTTCTTTTCTTCTTCCATCCTTCCCCCACCAACAACCAGACCTTGTACTGTTAATTTCTTTTGGCTGTTGTCTTAAATGACAGGCCAATTTCTAGAGCCTGCATAGCCAGGATTCTTTGGGTTTACGTGAATTCCACAAGTGATGATTAAACAAAACAAAACAAAAATTAAACAAATATCCGCGTCATCCCACAAACTGGAGTGGAGAGGAGAAATGGCCCTTCCTTGCCCTGCTCTGCCTTGTGTGGGAGCTCAGGCTTACATTGGGCTGGTTTGGGGAATGGAGAAGCCTTTCTCTTTCCTGCCCCCACCCCATGCGCAACATTTGATTTTAGGAATCCTTTCCCACAGGATGTTTTGCACATATCTATGTGTGTGAGAGAGGACACAGACGTGAGGACGAGAGGAGAGAGAGAGACAGAGAGAGAAATAGAGGGGGAGAGAGAAATAGAGAGAGAGAGAAATAGAGGAGAGAGAAATAGAGGGGAGAGGAGAAATAGAGGGGGAGAGAGAGAAATAGAGAGAAGGAGAGAAATAGAGAGGGAGAGAGAAATAGAGAGAGAGAAATAGAGAGCGGGAGAGAGAGAAATAGAGAGGGAGAGAGAAATAGAGAGAGGGAGAGAGAAATAGAGAGAGGGAGAGAGAAATAGAAAGAGAGAGAGAGAGAAATAGAGAGGAGGGAGAGAGAAATAGAAAGAGAGAGGGAGAGAAATAGAGAGGGAGAGAGAAATAGAGAGAGAGAAATAGAGAGAGGGAGAGAGAGAAATAGAGAGGGAGAGAGAAATAGAAGAGAGAGAGAGAGAAATAGAGAGAGGGAGAGAGAATAGAAAGAGAGAGGGAGAGAAATAGAGAGGGAGAGAGAAATAGAGAGAGAGAAATAGAGAGAGAGAGAGAGAAATAGAGAGGGAGAGAGAAATAGAGAGAGGGAGGAGAGAAATAGAGAGAGGGAGAGAAATAGAGAGGGAGAGAGAAATAGAGAGAGAGAGAGAGAAATAGAGAGAGGGAGAGGGAGAAATAGAGAGGAGAGAGAAATAGAGAGAGAGAGAAATAGAGAGAGGGAGAGAGAAATAGAGAGATGGAGAGAGAAATAGAAAGAGAGAGAGAGAAATAGAGAGAGGGAGAGAGAGGGAGAGAAGCATGTTTAAACCCAAGAATCAGATTAGAATGGATGCTGCCTTTAAAGGTCAAGGTTTGATTGGTCAGTCTGCTTCTCTAAAAAAAACAATTAATGGGACAGAAAACGTGTCCTTTCTGTGAACTCTCCTCATTGCCCTGGTATAATGACAGGACAATAGTAGGGTTTAAACGCCTACTCTGTAGTTTTTGGGAACGATTGTAACATTAATTAGGCTAGCTAAGGTAGAAATCCAGGGTACTGCCATATAACAAACACAACCTCTCCTGCTCCCCCATTCCCCAAGCGCGACTGCACATTTAGGTGACAATATGGGAAAAGATCCAGAGAATAATTTTTTTTAAAGTTACCTTGAATGGTGACAATCTGCCATATGTACTTTTTCTGCCCGGTCCTGATACTCCACCCTGAAAACATACACCTTCAAGGTGCAGCCCAGCAACTGTGTCTTTTATACATGAACACATTTTCCCCAAGAAAATCCTCCGGTGTCTTCACAGACCTTTTCCAAGAGAATGCCTTTCAGAATCGCTGTTGAATTACAAAGAAGTATTTATTGTAGGAGGTGATTAATGATTCCCAGTAAAATTGCTATTTTCAGCATGATTTCATTTAGCTTTTAAAAAAACACACACACACTGGGGAAAGAGAGGGGAAGGAGAGCTCACAACATAAGTCCTGGGAAGTAAGGAAGTAAGAGAGGATCTGTAACCTTTCACTTATGTAGCTGATTAAACACCTTGAAGATTCCTCTTCCTTTCTGTAAATTAGCAGAAGAAAAATCTTCACGCCAAATACAGAGTTTAGACAAAGACACTCAGTATAAAGGAAGAGGGAGACCTCCATGTTTTCTGTGCCCTTCTGTTCTATTTCATTGAGGAATTCAGGCCTAGCATGTCTTTCAGGTTTTAAGGGAGATCCAGTTTGGGCTGTTTCTATTTGGCCTGAAATTTATTTTCAAAACAATATGACATTTTAATAGTGTCAATTTTGTGACCCTCCCCAGCGCAGAAGAATTCTCATATATTTGAATTAAATTTTGCCAGTTTTTTCCCTGAGAAATCTACAAAGGCATCTCTACTATTGAAAAAATAACTAAAAGAGGATTAAGTTTCATTTGCCACCCACCACCAAACTATTAAGGCCTGAAGGCAATTGAGGCCTGAAGGTGTTTTGCTACTTAGAATAAGATTCAATCTATCTTTAAATGGAATATTTTTTTAATATGTGCACATTGTACAAATTATTCAAAATGTGGGCTGTAAAATTGTTATATCAAGACCATCTCCCTGTGTGGTAGTAAGTGTTTATCTGTCTGTCCATCCATCCCTCCCTCTCTTCCTCTTCCTCCCCCCCCCCTGCAATATTTAGCCTGAAGGATGCCAATTTATTATAATCCAAGAAGTGGTGTGATGTGGGATTAAAAGTGAAAGAAAAGTTGCTACCACTAACAAATAAACAAAAGAAAGATGCAGTTACAATATTGTGGAAAAGTACGGCTAGTGTGATAGGAATATTAATCATTCCCTCCCGAAATAGGAATAGAGACTGTATTGAGCAGTCTCTATTTCTGGTTGCATAGAACTAGTGATATGGTAGACATACAAAAGACAAAGCTTTTAAACAGAAATGGAAAAAGATTGAATTGTTTTTGCAGGATGGGTGGGTTCCCATAGGTATCACAGTTGAACTCAGTTGCCTACTTAAGAAGATGAGTGTTACAAGTTGGGTACCTTAAAAACATCCTATTTAGCCCATCATCCCCACTCTAATCCAGTTTATTTCAACAGGACTCTCTCCCACCTCCTTGTACTCATAGGGGCCTAAGACTCAGGTACTGTGTGAAAATCAGTGCTCTGGCAATTAGCATTACTTATTCCACCTAATATGCTTTGTGTTGATTCTGAATGATACTATTTGGCTATAATACTAATATTAAGATTCAGCCTTTACCAGCTGATGGTAAACCCAATCATTACACTTACTTGTTTAAATAAGACATAGGTACAGCGTGTCAATCAAAGCCCAGACTTTGGTAATGAATGGTTCTGGCAGTGGGTCTCATACTTTTAATTTTATTTGTGTACAGAATAGTCTTTATTAACAGTACTAGACATGTATGTATGCATATATATATTTATACACACTTATATACATACACAACATACTTTCACATATATAATTCACATATTGTTCATAGATGTGGACTGTGATATGACATGAGTATAGGCTGAGCTTTTAGAGCAATATTGGTTCATTTTTCTTTAAAATAATAAATGCAACATTAGGGAGACTACTATTACAACTGGAGCAAAAACTATACTTAAAAAAAATATGACTCTTGGTACATGAAAAACACTTTCTTCAGCCAGTTAGGGATGAGACTGTATGGTTGCTGAGTGTCCCCCCCCCCCAATTTCATAATGACTTTAGTGAAACCAGGCCAGTTTACTTCTGTATCTTCTAAAGACGCAGGAACAACAAACATTCCACAGAACAACACAAGCCTAGGATTTACACACGAAGTCACTTATCAGTACTGTACTATGTTGCCTCAAAACATTTATACAAAGAGTGGTTTTTAAACATTTGATCCATCCAAAAGTCCCATAAATTAAAAATAAAAAACCCCCAGAAAGTTAATGGAGGGCAAGACAGGACATATTTACAAAGGAACAATACTGTCCAAAGCTTATTTACTTTTGGGGTTGAACGGCGCACGTACTTTTTTTTTCCCAGCACGGGTTTTTATTCTGCTGTTTCTACTGTTTCTACCCCTCAAGTGCAATGCTTGGTTCCCAGGCCAAAAGGAAAAAAAGAGGCAAGGATTGGGTAAATGTTTCCTTCCCTCCACGTGAACCCGGCCATCATAGGGAGGCTGAGCTTAAAATGGCCCTGCTTCTTGGAGTTGATGGGTGATGCTGAGCTGGAGCTTTGGCTGGCTGGTGGAGACCAGAATTGTTGGAGGAGCGCATCTTGGTGTTGGGCAATTTGTGATCCTTCTTCCACTTCATCCGCCTGTTCTGAAACCAGATCTTGACCTGCCGCTCAGACAGGCAGAGTGTGTGCGCGATCTCAATGCGTCGCCTCCTGGTCAGGTAGCGGTTAAAGTGGAACTCCTTCTCCAGCTCCAGAACTTGCTGTCTTGTATAGGCAGTCCGAGATCTTTTGGGCTCCCCTCCATTGAAGCTGGGGCTGACTGAGCGTCCACACGTGCACGTACACGTGCGCACACCCAGATGCACAAAAGAAGAAGGCAAGGGAAGGTTATCATTATTGTGCTATAAATTCAATGCCGCCGGGCTCCTTTTTAAAATAGGAAGAAAAGGTTTCGGAGACTACTGACAAGAGAGGACAATTAGGGACCAGTAAAAATTGGTGGTGGGCATTTAGGCTCAAGGAAAGCTCAAAGACCTACCGCCCAGAGCCACTGCCAGAGCTATTAAATTTATGGGGGCCATAATTACTGCCTTAAAAGCTTGGCGTAGTAAATCTCTTGCTCAAGGGGGCCCCACCTACGAAAGGGGTCCTCACTTCCCCTTTCTTTCCGGGTTTCGCTTTAAAACTAGGAAGTGCGCCCTCTCCCCAGTGGCTACCCACGGTCCGAGTCCAGCCCTAGCCCAGCCTCCGGGGACTTCGCCGCGCTCAGTCCGATTCCTCTGGAGGAGGAGGCCAACTCACCCGTGCTCACGTGGATCTTCTTCATCCAGGGGTACACCACCGGCGCCTCCTTCCCTTTGGGGCCGGGCGTGCTCTTTTCGGGCAAAAGGGGGCAGCCAGGGCTATCCACGGAAGCTGCCCCCAGAGCTGCTTCGCAAGGACGCTGCTGGGGCTGAGGTTGCGGGCCGTGGCCCTGGAGCAAGGGTTGGGAGCGCACTGTATGGCCCTTTGGGGCAGGAGCTGCTCCAGCCGGCGGCAGCGGCGTTGAGGGGGGTGGCGAGGCTCCTGGAGCTGGGTGCTCCTGCCTTTGGGTGGCGCTGAGGCCGTTGTAGCCGTACGAGGACTCGGGGTAGTGGGGGGGCTGCGTGAGGTACCGAGTCTCGGGGGTCTGTGGCGGCTGGTATCCCGGCTCTCTGCTCGGCCGCTGGTAGAAATCGGGAAGAGGCTGGCGCAGGTGCAGCTGCTGTAGTTTTTGCTGTTGCTGGGGATGATGGGGATGGGGGTGTTGGTGAGAGTGTGGAGGGTTGTAGTTGTCCCCGCCGCCACCGCCGAGTTGTGAATATTCTTCGCAAGGAGGGAACTTGGGTTCGACGTAGTTGGAGTTTATCAAAAACGAACTCATGGTCATTAATTTGTGAAGTGCAAAAATACTAATTTTTCTCGCGTTGTCGTTTTTCTGGGCTTGAGGAGGCCCCTCCCTCCTGCCCCTTCCTTCTTCCTTCCTTCCTTCCTTCCTTCCCCACCTCCCTTCCTCCTTGCCTCCTCCTCTCTCCCCTCCCTCCGCTGTTGTCAAGCGCCTCCCGCCAAAGTTTGGGGCTCCACTCCCCCTCCTCCTTCTGGAGTTCCCACCCCAAAAGCTCAAAGCACACTCGCGAGTTCAGATACACATAGACGCGAGCTCAAATACACACACGCACACACCTATGTACACACAAAGAGATACATACCACTACCACCCCCCACCACCTGACCAGCAGGGCCAATAGCTATGCGGTTGGCAGAGCCCGGATCAGGAAATAGAAAGGAAGATTCGTTAAGGAAACGCAGGATGATCCTACGTGCGTTTTTCCCGCTCAGGGAAGAAGGGGTTTAGTCCGATTTTATCTGGTAAAATGAGGAACCAAGGACGGGTGGAAAGAAGGAAGGTCTCCGAAAAGAGCACCAGATCCATCTCCAGGTTTTAAAAGGCTACAGAATGTGGTGACCCTAAGACGATTCTGCAAAGGCAAGCTGTCAAAGGCTTTGTGGGTTCTGAAATCCTAATTTGTCGGTTTAGGAGCCTTTTTAAAATCCAAGTTCACTTAATCACATATCGGTTGGATTCAGGTTGTGGAAATTCAAACAATGATCTGTAGAAGATCCCCTTACTGTTCATGTAGTTTTTAGAAAGAAATTCATTAAAGAATCCCAGCAATTATGAGTTTGTCTGAAGATCCTAAGCCTGTACTCCATAAAATGAAGGAAACAAAGGTGATCTATATTTTAGATTTATTGTTCTTGAATACAAGCTATGATGTGAGTGATTACGTGAAGAGAGAGAGGAAGAAAGAAAGAAAGAAAGAAAGAAAGAAAGAAAGAGGGCGGGGAGGGGGAATAACGGTTTTTAGCTATTGGAAACCATTCGTTTGCAATAGCTAAAATCTATTGGAAAATAGTTGTTTCTGCCATCACCACCAGACACAACTGTGCAAGCAAATATTTTATACCTCTGTTTTTTCCTCTGGGTCGATTCTTCCCCTGTTCCGTTTTTGAAAAGACAACCACTCCACGGAGAGGGGCGGTATATAAATCCAATACATAAATGAATAAACCAGCGTTGTGTATTCAGTGAATTTTGGAATATTTATAAAGGGTAAGAAATGGTAGTGTTGTGGTTGGCTTCAATGAATCCATGAATTTATTAAATATTAAGAAACTAAGGCCAACTAATTGCAAGGAGCTATTTGTTTCCTTCCAATCCTTCTCCAGGGCTTTCAGAAATGGCGTTTTTACTGGAATTTATTTATTATTCTAAATACCCAACACCTTTGGCAAATCTAGAGTGGCAGAGCATTTCTTAGAAATGCAGATTCGAAATGAAAATTGATAGACATAAAACGAACAGAAATCAAATTATAAGAGCAGTTAAGAAAAAGGAAGTCTTTCCTGCAAGCATTAATAAGGAAATTCAAGAAGTTACCAGAACCCCAATTTTCAGATGAATTTTTGTATCACCAAACCTAGTGGTTTTTAGAACCTTCTCACATATGAAAACTGTTATCTTCACACAGATAAGTGTTTTTATGTATTTTATGTAAAAACACAGATAAGTGTTTTTATGTATTCTAACACTGCTGAAAGTTTTTTTATTTTTATTTTGCCATCATTGCAGAATACAAAAGGAGTAAGGAAACCAATGCATGAACTGTTATGTTCCCCATCTGTTTAACCAATACATAACTGTAGCCAGAGGCCCTTTTCCTTTATCCTTACAAAAGGGATAAAGCCTTTGGCCATTTCCTTGAGAACAAATCTGAGTGAATCCATGGGAGTTTCTCATGAAGGGATAGATACACTACACCAGTGTTTTTCAACCAGTGTGCCGTGGCACACTAGTGTGCCGTGAGACATGGTCAGGTTGCCGCGAAGCTCAGAGAGAGAAAGAAAGCAAGAGAGAGAAAGAGCGAGAGAGAGAGAGAAAGAGAACAAGAGAGAAAGAAAGCAAGAGAGAGAGAAAGAGAACAAGAGAAATAAAGCAAGAGAGCAAGAGAGAGAGAGAAAGAGAAGAAGGGAAGGAGAGAGAGAGAAAGACATAGAGGGAGGGAGGGAGAGAGAAAGAGAGCAAAAAAGAGAGGAAGGAAGGAAGAGAAAGAAAGAGGGATGGAGAGAAAGAAAGAGGAAGGAAGGGAGAGAAGGAGGGAGAGAGAAATAGAGCGAAAGGAAGTAAGAGAGAGAGAGATAATATTTTTGACCAAACTTTTTTAGCCCCCCGCCCCGCCCCGCTCAATGTGCCCCAAGGTTTCGTAAATGTAAAAAATGTGCCACGGCTCAAAAAAGCTTGAAAATCACTGCACTACACCATGAAAACGATGCTGCTAAAATAACATTTGAAAGTATCCCATAGGAAAACTTGTATTATGCCCTTTTAGTTTCTAGTTTGCACATCCCATTGTTACTCTTCCATTAAGAGGATTTTATGACTAAAGTTATTATATCTTCCTTGCATCTCTTACCTCGTTTCCTCTCCCCCGCCTCTTTTCTTTATCACCTGAACTCTGACCTATAAAATCAAAGACTAGGTTTTTATTTAATACCAGAAATATGTCTTCTCTCTTAATGAGCACAGTGATTTCCTTTTTATCATCTCTAGCCGCCTTTGTATGAAGCATTTTCCCCCTGACCTGCTTTACCTGTGGAAGGCAGTTAAGATGTCATATCCTTGAGGTAGTCATAAAAACAGTTGTAGGTATCAAAGGAGACCCCAACAGTGGATCTCAAAGGGGAACGATTTTTTCTTGTCGTCATCTCCCCCATCTCGATTTATGGTTTAAAAAGGACTGAGAGTGGAAGTGTGGATGTTGCCCTTTGGGTTAGCTATGGGGAGGAGAAGTTCCATATTTGATTGCTACAAACAGGACTTGGGATGAGTTTAAATATACTGCTCAAAAAAAAAAAAAGTAAAGGGAATTCTCAAATAACACATCCTAGATCTGAATGAATGAAATATTCTCAGCGAATGCTTTGTTCTGTAGGAAGTTGAATGTGCACAACAGCATGTGAAATTGATTGTCAATCGGTGTTGCTTCCTAAGTGGACAATTTGATTTCACAGAAGTTTGATTTAATTGGAGTTATATTGTTTTGTTTAAGTATTCCCTTTATTTTTTTTTTTGAGCAATGTAGTTAAGGCCCTATCCTTATGTGCTGGTCAAATTGGAACCAAAACTAGTCTGTAGTTGGGATGAACAATGCAGATAATTTTTTCTTGAAAGAAAAAACCCCACCCTCATCCCAGGACCTAAGGGTGACTAGAACTATTGAAATACTACTACTACTACTACTACTACTACTACTACTACTACTACTACTACTAAATAATAATAATAATAATAATAATAATAATGATGATGATGATGATGATGATGATGCATAGAAAGCAAATACCTTCATTCTGTTTGCTGAATAGCACCTGGCGAGAATGTCCCAGGGTCTGCTTAAGATTAGTGCTCTCGATTCTCTTCCCTTCACTGCCTTCCACTGGGTGCCTTCTTTTGCTCATCTCCACAAAAATAAAAGTAGTTCTACTCCGCAGGCCCTGTAAATCTCCAAGGCGACCAAAGCCGCTCAGCCGCTGCTGCGTGGTTCTCAGGCAATGGGCCTGTTCCTTGTCTTGATGGTTTCCCTATCATATCATAAACAAGAGCAGGGCCAAGACCACCATCTCTCCAGCAGCAGTTTGCACATCCCCCCCACCCGCCCCTATGTCTCCAGAGATTTATGCTCTGTTCCACAGGCACACATACTGGACCCAGAAACCTGGCCTAGCCAGCGTTAAGCACCATCCTCCTCAGTCGCAGTCTTTCGGGGGAGGTGAAGATGATTTCGCTGACAAGAGAGCTCCCCTCACCTCCAGATCAAAAGTTCCAGCAGCTTTGAGCTAGTCTGGAGTGAGGGATTTACAGTAACTGGACTTACTGAAATTAAAGAAGAAAGGAATAAAAGCTATATCGGTATTTCACAAGATCTAATATTGGGGGAGCAAAGTTGCAGATTTATCTTCCTTTGCTGGTCCCTGACTAGAGAAGGGCAGTATGTATCTGGAGCAAAAAATTCTCTCTCTCTGTCTCTCTGTCTCTCTCTGTTTCTCTCTCTCTCTCTCACTCACACACACATTTTGTCTTGCCACACGTGCTGCCTGGGAGAGAAGACGAAAGGAAAAGATGGCTGATCAACCACCCTGTGCCTTGCCAACTGATTTGATGCATTTTTAGTATATTTAACCCAGCTTTCCTTGTTCAATACAACGCTGCCCCCAGTTTCAAAGTAGCCGAAAAGTGACACTGGGCACATTTTGTCCCTTATTAATCTTACACATTGACAGTCTTTGTTAAATAACAAGGCGTGCCCTTCACCAAGCGACATTTTCATATTTGTTAGACAAGTTGACCTGAAGTTCACCTCGGCCTTGGACTTACGGTTTTTTTTTTCCAGGAGATCTTCGAAAGTCTCTTTTTAAAAAGGGGGAAGAGGGAGGCTTAGGTTAAATCTTTTATTCCTAAATGGGAAAGACCCTGAAATTCATCTAGAACAAAAATGTAATGTTTGTGAAATGTAAGGACTATATTTGCCTTTCACTTTCTGGAATAATAATAAAAAAAGCTCATTAAAAGGAATTTCTTTGAAGCTCAGCCTTTGACAGTTGGATTTTGACATTGGAAGAAATGCTAGCTGAGCAAATGCATCTATTTGTAAGAATTTTCAACCTAAGGCTTGACTGTTTCTGGTCTTTGCATTCTCTTAACAGTTATTCTTAAAAAGGAATCTGAGTGTTGAAGATACAGACAGAGCCAGTGTGGTCTAATAATTAAGGCAGCAGGGTAAAAAAGGAGACTAAGTTCTAGTCCCAAACTCAGCTGGATGACTTTGGGCTGGTCATTCTCAGTCCAACTCACCTGACCATATTGTTGTTGAGTGGAAAATAGAAAGAGGAAGGAGTATTATATATGTTTACTGCTTTGAATTATTTATAAAAACAATAAATACAGAATAAAAAATATTAAAAACAAAACAAAGGGACAGTGAAATTGGTTCTTTGTAATCAGAAAAATTGAGAATTAAGTTATCTTAATTGTGCTGACCGCAAGAGCTGGGGGTTGGTATTTATATGCCTTATTCACATAAATATACAATCCGTCTTTCGTTCTAGATTTATCCAAAATGCAAGAAAATAAAAAGCTTTTAAAATTGTTTCCCCCCCAAAAAAACAATTTGAAAAAAAGAATGCCAAGAACGACTTAAAACACCAATGTGTATTTGAAAAATTCCCTTTTTTCAACACTTTCAACTGATTGCCTTCAAATTGCACCTTAAGGCAAAAGTAGTGTAGAAAGGGGAAAGGCAGGTTTCTCCACCTTTTACAAAGCTCTGATTCATTAAACTGTTATTTTAAAGAAAAAAGTCCAAAGACATCTACTGTTTTCTGTGGGTAGAGAAATTATATTCAGCTCATATTCTGCCTTCCAAATTTTATGCTATATACAGTTATCTGGAGATAAGGCCATTGAATTCAAAAGTACTATCAAATCCGGTAATTCTGAGATTTTAGGAAGGGAGGTGTCCTCCTTAACTTTACACTCAGTTGTTTTTAATCAGCATTTTAACAAAGTTTTCTGATGATTATCTTCTCCTAAATTTAAGATGTGGAAGAGAGAGAGTTTGGTATTTTAGAAGAATTTCCAAGAAAAATACACCAAGAAGCACATCAAGAAAAAAAAATCAAAACAGATCGTCAAATTTCTAGAAGCTCAACATCTGTGCAACCACTGCCTTATAACCAGAATAGTTTGTTCCTACAGAATAAACTTTCTACTTTATTTGAATATAGAAAACATTGATATATTTTGTTATAAATATTTTCTTCTTCTATAAAGAAGATAATAAAAAGATAAGTTTTATCATTGTTATGTAATTGCATCTATACAGAAGACCTTTTTCCAAATCAGACCATCATAAAAAGTTCAGCTCTGCTCCTTTGCACAGAACCACACTGAATTCAAAAAAAGCCGCTTCTCAATCAATATGTGTAGATAGTCTTGCCAGGAAATGTTCTATATCCTGTGGTTATTCATCTATTTGTGGCAACTGTATACAACACAAAATATTTTGCAAAAATCTGAAAATAAGCAAATTGAGGTTGGGTAGAAAAGACAAAGCACCCCATTTTAGCAGGTTAAATAAACTCTTCCAACCATCCTTTTCTGCTTCTTGGAAGAAGGAAATTATTTGTTAAATGTAATAAGTAAAAGCATTTCACCAAAGGAAAATATACATATTACATGCATGTATAAAGTAATGCAAATATATTTACCTACTAAAAATAGAATTATAAATTTGTTGCTTGAAGAGCAAACACCACATATTAGTCTAGAATCTAGATGTTTCACTCCCCAAATCCAAATATTACTTAAAAACCCACTTATAACTGAACAAAGATGCGTACAATTTGCTAAGTACTGAAACATAGAAAGTGCATTGCAATCTATTCACAGCTAAATCTCTTTTTTTTACACATTTGTATGCACCATTCTTTCTTGCTCCAAAAAGGGACCTAAAAAGACAACTGGTGAGTTTTTAAAGATAAACCTATATTAGTCCAGCAAACATCTCAGATAAAAGCAACTTTCTCTATTGTGGCATTCTCTAAATGCATTTGGACAATTTTTACCCATGTTAGCTCAAAATTTCTGGAGGGCACGAAATTAGGGAAAGCTGGAATCAAGGCACACGTATACAAAGGATAAAAGGATTTTTCATAGTTCTCTTTATGAAAGGTGCAACTCTGGATCATTAAAATAAATGGAAATTCTCCTGAATGAATTGGTTAGTATTTATTTGTACAGAACTCAGAAAGATATTTATATCGGTGTATGCAGCTCACATGCATTTCTGCAGAAGAATGGGGCTATTTGTGCCTTAGCACCACGTTCACCTGATTCAGGGAAAGTCTGTGCTTGATAATTCAAGATGAAATACAATGTGTATTCTTCTCTGAAAAGAGGGATTTTCTATTCTTCCCTCAGTAATTGAGGTCATTCGACCAACCACCAGAGTTCACCTGGAGTCCATACTGTGATCCTCACTTAACTCGAAGCTGTTTTATCTTTTGTGTTGATAGTCAAGATCTTGGCTATAACATTGACATCAAACTCTGTCTAGGCTGCTCATGACTAAGAGCAGTGCAAGACGTAAACTTTTGACCCTCAACTTTTTGACCTGGAGTAGTTACGCCCTAAATCACAAAGATATACAAAAGCAATGCAGCTTCTATCTCCTTAAAGAAGGATTAAGCTCCGCAACCTTCCTTTCCCCATTAGGTTTTCCTGGAGGATCTAGAGAACACCACATGTGTTCTTAAAAAGAAAGAAGAAGAAACAGGAGAAGTCCTTTAAAAAAAAAGTATATCATTGTAAGCAAAACGTAACATCACTTTCCAAAGACATTTCGCCACTGCTGAAAAAAGCAGATTAAGCTGAAGAGGGCTGGTAGGCTCTGTGACAGGTGGGTAAGCCCCAGTTTCTGAAATAGATCTGCCCAGGGCATAATATTAAGATATCGACCCTTTTACCAAGTCTTTTTTTTTAATAGCAATGATAACAATAACAACACTCTGAAGAACTGATCCAGTGGATTTGTGAAGCCTTGCCCAGAGAAAAGCGAGATGAACTTGGTCTAAAGCGAGCTCTGCTGGTGAGTCTCAGAGTGTGCAGATTTATCTTCCTTTCTGCATTTACTTAACCTGGCAATGAACTGCAAGAGCTGCCATTTATTATTCAGAGACAGACCTCACCTCGAGCAAGGACTGTTTCACAAAACTGCAATAATTACCCAATAACCTTCATAACAAATATTATTATTGAAAAGCCATTGTGAAAGATCGGGAGCATGAAGAGAGGAGCAGATTCCAGGGATTCTGAAGAGACACACTTTTGCAAAAACGCAGTATGATATACTTTACTTTGTAATTATATTGCATTGACTGCATCTATCTAAGCAGGAAAGATGTACTGTAGTTCTTTTCTCCCAGAGAAAATCTGCTTGTAACAAATATTGAAGTATAAGCTGGCTACTTGGATTTTACAGAATCCTAACAGGTCTACAATGTATATTGTCAGAATTAATAGAAAACTGCAAGGCTGGATTATATCTCCCAAAACAGTCTTGTTCTTTCAAGGGGAATAGAAGTTAGAAATAAGGAGGAAGATAAGTAAGAAGATCTGATGCAGGAGCTCTAATTGCTAATCTCAGTATTAAATTGTTCAATAGAAACAGTAGAAAGTATAAGCAGTATTTCTTTCACTTGCAAAATGGAGCTAATACTTTTTCTGCAAGGCTTTCGGCAGAAGGTGCATGCTGACCCCATGTCATGTGAATTTCAAAAGTCATCTTTGTGCTTTCAGCAGAGGGGAGCACCATAGTTACCTTGCTAAAGTCAAAAAATATTGACTTGAGCTGATAAAATTGAACTTTCTAACATCCATAAGGAGCTTCTGATAAGGTGAAGGAAAATTACCATAAGAAAATAAAATAGCAATGGCATGATCATCATTTATGCAAATACACTTTTTTAATTTAAAAAAAATGGTTTACAGTGTTCTATTTTGGAATACGTGTAATAAGTGTTTTGAGCAGATGAGTGCCTTTTGGTCTGTTTATTCAACCTGCTGCTCCAATACGAAATGACAGTAAGATAGACTAAAATAAAATCATCATTTTCAGGGGAAAATGTTTTCTACTTCTGCACATTATACATCTATTTTTTTAATTGTGATCTGCAGACTAGTTTGCACAATAACATGGGGGGGAAATCTCATTGAATTTTAGGGGTATCCACTTTTAAATAGAAATGCAAAGGATCACTTATTTGTAGAGAACTTTGATATAACTTTATGTCTTTCCCTGCTCTGTCTGTGAAATCAATTTGTTCATCCAGCCATTTTTCCACTGAGCACTGGCTGAGTGGTTGTTAGTTCAGGAGATAACTAGATATGGAAAAGGAGCATTAACAAGAAAGAACTCGAGCAACTTTAGTCTCTAAGTCACAGAATTACTGTATGTTCCCTAATTGTAAATAGTCTTAAGGATGACTACCACATTTGGTTTTTAAGATCTCACTGTAGAAGGATTTCCTTCCTCATGTGTGGGAGTAAACATAGCAATAAGAAAATAAACCCAAGGCAAAAGAATCGGCTACTCTCCCCTGGCCCCAGCTGGTTTAAGCAGCATTTCCCCCCTCTATTTAAAATAGGGAAGCTCAGCAAAACTTTAACACAGCACATTTAAGATGAAGTAAATAGTATAGTATTTTATGTGGAGACTTTTCCCTTTGGCATGTAGGATCTTTGTTTTTTGTATGTGTAGGAATTCATCAGTAACCCTGCAGAGTGAAATGTGTTCCACTGAAAAGCTAGCTTTCTGTTAAATGCAATTGGGGACTTGTATATATGTATGGATGTATATATATGTATACATCCCTTCCTTTTCATTATCAGCAAAAATATGTTACACACACAGAGGGAGAGAGTGAAAGCGGGAGAGGGAGAGAGAGAGAGAATCTGTATGGCCTTCCTCTTAATTTTACTGAAAGAAAGATGCAGGGCACAAAGGTAAAATTCCCCATTCTAATTCTTGCTCAATCTTGTTGAAAATTTAGCACATCAAATCCCCGCGTAAAACAGAGTTGTGGAGGACGGGACAGATAACAATACATTTTATGCCATTCTACTTCATATAAGTGTGAAGAGAGATCACATACATGCACGCACAATGTAAACAACGACACTGGGTGCCTATGTTCACAATTAGAGTCAACTTAAAAATGATAGAAGTTTCCAGATCGTCAAATATTTATTAATGCCTCCACAAAATCTGTCTCTTTCTAAACAGCAACTAGAATAGGGTAAGATTCGATTATATTGCCAGATACCACTGATGCAAACTGCTTTTAATTCTGTATAATGTGCAGAAAGAAATTAAGACATAGGGAAATAAAACTCCATTTGGCATTTAATTGAAAGAAACTCTAATAGTCTAGTCGTGACATATACATTGACCAATAGCTGAATTATTATTAGCAAGAGTTTAGGAAGGGAATCTGTGAATTATTTTAGGTAATTCTTAGGCTTAACCCCCCTGATTCATAATATAGATATACTCAACTTCTTCTCTTTAAATCCACTAAATCCTTGTTCAGTTGCAAAACCATTCATTTTATTTTGTATATAGAATTGCTACTGTTCCACAGCAGTTGCATTCCTAAATTTCTAGAAATAAGAATTATATGATGCTTCAGAAGGCGGCAGGCTGGCAAGGGAAAGTTTTTAAAAAAAACAACAACAGCAATGTTCTTTCATGCTTTCTTTCAACCCTGGAAATTCAAAGACTTAGATCTAAATCCGGCCATAAACTTTATTGCTGCACAATCACACTCCAGTGAGAAGTGTCTGCTTAAATAAAAAGAGGATGTTGAAATAAACAGGCAGCTGGGGGCCTCCCCCAACAATTGGCAGCCAGTAAAATAGAGAAAGAAAACAGAGAAAAGAGAAAGGTTGCTAGCTATATAAATGGGCTTGTTTATTATGTCCTATAAACTTAGGGACAATGTTCAGTAATTTCCAGGGATATAATGGTATGCAGAATCTAAAGTTATGATCTATTTCCTCACATTGGAAGGAAGAACACGAGGAAGGTATAAAAAGAATGCAAGATTGGAGTGGGCAATAGGCAACATATGCTGTGTAGACGGTGTACAAATATTAAGATAACAAAAAACACAATGAATTGTGTACAGCATTCTTGCAAGTGTGAATAATTCTCGAAGGCAAAAAAGACCCAAAGAATCCGGTATTTAAAATCAACTAAAACACCTTTATTGATATATGCAAATATTTCATCTAGATGAAAATATTCCAGACATGCCAATAACAATGGGGTTGTTGACCCTTCCAACAAGTTTAGCCAAAACCACCACCCTCCCCCAATTCTTTCTTTTTAAATTAGCCTGCGGACTCTTCTTCCCATAAATACTACTGATACAAACAAACAAACAAACACCCTTCATGGAGCAAAAGAAGTCATTATAATTTGCTTTAGCCATCATAATTAAAGTTAGGCCTCAAAATCCATCTCTGCCAAATACTCTTATTCTGCTTTTTTTTGCTTCAGATTGTAATGTTTGATTCGGGATAAAGGTGAAAATAAAATTTGTTCTTCCTATATGTACCAACTCAACTCCAGAAAAGTTCAAATTACATAGGATTTGGGGCAGATTGAAAACATTCACCCTGTCTTGCTTTAATGCAGCACCTTGAAGAGATTATTGGACTGTTTCAAAATGCAGTCAGGTCCAAAAACAAGGAGTAATGCAAAATTATAGCTGAGTTCTCTTCTGTAAAAACAAACTTAAGCAACTTGTCCACATAACTTACCTTAAAAGCCCTTTTTTTCACTGAGTATTTGAGAACTTGGGGAGAGATACTTCTGTATTTAAACCCTGACAATTTGAATGACCGGGAGGCACAGGGAGCCTATAAGAGAGTCAAATGAAGTCCAGCGTTGGTGTGATTATATGTTATGTGGTATATAATGTTGGATGACAACTCCCCAGAACCATAAAACTTACTTTAATGGCACCATGTGACTTTTTATAGCCAGTGAGCCTATCTGTCTATACTATGGATGATTTTACGATCTAATTCATAGACAAAACCCTATTCATTTGGTATCCAAATGTCATATAGCTGGAACTTGGGCTTATAAAGTTTACTGCTTTTTAACTTTTAAGGGAAGATACCAATGTACTTCGCTGTAAAGCTACAGATCTTTAGTTACTCTTAGGAACTCAGAAGCTTTAACCATTCAAGCCTGGGTTAGGTAAGTAGTGTTACATTTCTAGCAAGATTAATTGTAGCAAAGCTAAAGAAAGAAATACATATTTATTTGAGTTGATCTGAAATAGTCTTTCCCCAATATATGTTAAAATTGCAAGAGGAAAAGTGTAATTAATGGTAGATTGTGTATAGGAGTTTCTGGAAGGAATCCACCAGTTAGTTTTCCTTAGAAAGCTAAAATTCTTAGAAATGAAGTTGAAGAAGCAAATGTTTATTTATTTATTTGTTTGTTTGTTTGTTTAGATGAAAGAATTAACAGTGTTGTATCTCCCCCCCTCCCCAAAATTTACAAACACTTTTCTTATACAACATTCAACCCAGAAAAGAATCTTTCGTCCAGTTCACAGGGGCTTTTGGGCTCAGTTTCGTCCCCAACTTTAGTCTCCAGACTAAATGTGGAGCAATATATGAGTCTCTGTAGGGTACAGACCAGCTCCCCCTCAAAAGGCAAAAGACAATAAAAAGAAAAGGGGGAGAAGATCCCTTATAAAAGAAAGTTTATTTTTCCAGTCAGTTAAAAAAAAAATCCACATTTCTTTTTTTTTTTAATCACCTTTTTTTGTTCAAACAGCCAAAACTTTGACTCTATTTGTAACTTTGTCCACAAACGAAACAAAAACAACACCCCCCCCAAAAAAACCCTATACTTTTCCGAAGCTGCGCTTAATAAAAGCAATTTTTAAGAGTTCGTGCAAAAAAGTCATATACAAAGGCACAGCAAGGACATACTGTCTGGAACCACAGTTTTCGTCACAGATTCACTATTCACTACACGTTTGGACAAGTTCAGCTTGTTTTTCATTATTTTCACCTCTACAACAGCCATCAATGACACAGGAATTAGGTAGTATTTTTTTTTTTTCTGATTGGAAATGTTGGCCACAGCTTGGAGTTATACATACACTGACACGTTCAAACACACATGCATGGTTAAGCACAGCGAGGGCAACAACACAGAGAGAAACACTGAGTGTGGGGTGCGGGAGGGAGGAAGGGAAAGCCTTTTTTAGTGTTTGCGTAGGACTGTTTCTCCCCTCCTGTTTTTACAGTTACTTCAAGTAACGCCACTTGCTTCATATAAATAAGTTAAAACATCTACATTAAAAATAAAAAAAGACAAAGCTATTCAAGACAAAAGAAATGCACAGGGAAGCGGGGATCTACTGCAACACTCGGCCGCGCGCGCACTAGGGAGGCTCAATTAAACAGGCTCATGATTACTAAGATACATCAGCAGAGGGGTTGATTCGCCCATCTAGGAAAGTTAAAGCAAAGAGATATTACTGACGCGCCTACGCAGGGTCAGTATTTATATTAATATTGTTGAATTGTTGTGGTGTTTTTTGTACTTGGTACTTGTGTATTTTATTTTATTTTTTGCCTTTCCGGGATGGAGTGTGTGTGTGGAGGGTGGGGGAGAAGCAGGGCTGGCAAATCTCTTAAGGGCGAAAGGCTCCTCCTGCGGCTGCCATGCTCATGCTCTTCAGTTTGTTATCCTTTTTCCATTTCATGCGCCTGTTTTGGAACCAGATCTTGATTTGTCTCTCTGAGAGGCAAAGAGCATGTGCTATTTCAATCCTCCTCCTGCGGGTCAGGTACCTATTGAAGTGAAACTCTTTCTCCAGCTCCAAGGTCTGGTAGCGGGTGTAAGCAGTCCGAGCCCTTTTACCTTCAGGCCCCCCTATGTTGTCTGCAGCAGGGGAAAAGAAAATAATAAGGGAACCGGTTTAGACTTTGGCAAAAGGGACATATCCCCCGCCCCCTTCTTCATTTTGGCTCCTTGCTGTCCGTTTTGCTCTCTCTCAGATTTCTTTCTCTTGTTAGTATGCTGATTTGAGGGAAAGGTTCAACAAGTTCCTCCTTCTCTCCTCCTCCTCCTCCTCCTCAGTTCTCTCTCTCTCTCTCTCTCTCTCTCTCTGTGTCCTCCCCCACAACTTTCCCCCCCAAGTAATTCAAGCCTGCTGAAGTTTAAACAACCTCCCCTTTGACTCTCCTAATGAAGGGCTGATCAGTTTAATTCCAGCCCGGAAGCTGCACTTCGCCTGCAACTGTTCCTCAGCCGAGTCTCTCTACTTGTTTTCTAAAGAACTTACTTTCCGATTATCTAAGGAAGAACTAGCAATCCCCCTCAGTCGCTTGTCCCAGACCCCAGTCCACTTTTAATTTCAAGCCCACCATGTGTCAGTCAAGTTCTCTGTCTGGAGGAGAAATTATTATTTCCATGCCGAGGCTGAAGGGCTTCAGGCAGGTCTAGCTTCCCTGGGACCCCTTTTCCTATCTAGGCTCCCCTAAATTTCCCCCTACCTTTCTCCTAGAGATAGCTCATCCTCCTCTCTCTCCCCACACCCACCCAACACTCACAAGCCCGTATACACCATTTCCTCAACTTCTTTTTGGATATAATTAGTAACGGTGTTTCCCCTGGACAATCTTCGCCATAAATTACTGAAGTTGACACGCACTATTCAGTCTGGTTCGCTCGCTCGCTCCCACCATTTCCATTCAAGCTCCCAGTCCTGGAGACCTGGGGGAAAGTCGTTACGTTACACCCCGATTTCCGTTCCTCCACTGGCCTTCAGCTGCGCTGTCCTTTCCAAAGGGGACGAGGGTGGGAAAGAGTGTGTGGCTTCCTCCAGAGAGAGACCCACCTGAGCTGGCAGCTAGTCCGACAAACGTGGGGCGCCCGGGAGAGAGGGAGACACGGGAGGAGAAGGAACCTCCTTGTCTCCCCCCCCCACTTCCAGCTTCTTTTTGGCCAGCCTTGTGTCCCTCGGTTCCCTGGACCCCTCTCCCACTCTCCCCCTGCTGCATTAGGCTACATATAAAGAAAAGCGGGCATGCTTTTACCATGGCTTATGTGGAGTTTTCTCATCCAGGGGTAGATCTGGGGCTGGGGAGCCTGTTGAGCTGTGTTTGGGTCGTTCTGCTGAGAGGTCGCCTGCTCGTTGCCGACGGGAGGATCCTCCTGGGCGACCGGCGAGGTGTTAAGCCCTTCTCTGCCCAGGTGGCTGGTGTTGGTGCTGCCACTGCCGTTGCTGCTGGCGCTGCCGCCGGCGGTGCCGCTGGTCGTAGACGAACTGCTGCCGGTCGAGTTAACGGCGGAGGTTTTGCCCCCTCCGTGATGAGCGTCGCCGCTGACAGGCGAGGCGGCCGAGGCGGCGCAAGGCAGCGACTCAGGCGGAGGCGAGTGAGCGGCCGCCGCCCGGTTGGCGTACCTGGCGTCGGGGGTGGCGGCACTGGCGTTGGCGTTGGCGCTGGCGCTGGAGGGGTAGCTGCCGCCGCGAGCCCTCTCTGTGGCCCCCCCTGGCGCAAAGTGGCTGGAAGCTGAGCGGGCGACGCTGAGGTCCATGCCATTGTAGCCGTAGCCGCCGTACCTGCCGGAATGCATGCTGGCCGATTCCCTGAATTGCTCGCTCACGGCACTCGGATCTCCATAATTATGTAACGGGTACTCCGGGCCATTTGGATAGCGACCGCAAAATGAGTTTACAAAATAGGAGCTCATTTGTTGTTGTTGTTGGGGCTTGTTAGGGGGTATTTTTTTGTTGTTGTTGTTGGTATTTTTTTTTAATCGGGGGGCCTTGATTTGTGGCTCTTTGCTTCGTTTTTGGTGCGTCTATAGCACCCTTGCACAATTTATGATGAATTATGGAAATGACTGGGACAAGTACTTGGTTCCCTCCTACGTAGGCACCCAAATATGGGGTACGACTTCATATCACGTGCTTTTGTTGTCCAGTCGTAAATCCTGCCTGATGACCTCTAGAGGTAAACTCGCGTACTAAATGGGGGAGTTGGGTGGATGCTAGAGGGCTGGGACGCGCGCCTGGAGCGCGAGCCCGCTGCCAGCTCCTGACTGTCAGTCGGCCTCGTGCGCCACCCTCTGGAGACTTGCTAGAGTTTCACTTTTCTCAGCCCGGAGCTGCTGCAGGACTGAGGTCGAATTGGGGTTACAGCCCATTATAGTAAAATTATGACATTTCTCTCACAGTCCCATTAGTAAGTACCAATTGTTAGAGACTGTGCGTTTTAGGTTAAAAAATAAAACAAAAATGGGGTATTGGGAATGATATATATATCTATATATCTATATGGTATATATGTGCAAAAAACATGATAAAGTAATTCAGCATAGATTTCTTTGGAACTTAGGGACCAAAATTAACAATTTTTAAAAAACTGATTCAGAACATATAAGAAATGATGAATCTCTGTGATAATAGTAACAGAGCAGCAATTTCAAGGGGAAGAAATGAGTGCCAATTTTAAATTTGTATTCAATATAAATGTCCTGCAGTATTTTTTTAAAATAGAATTATTTCATGGGCTTTTAAGAGATACAGTGAAAGAGAAAATTCAGGAACATTTTAAGGGCCTGCAAATTTTCTCCACCTCATTAATATAAACATAGCGGTGGTGTTTATTTAGGAGAATGTGAATTACTCCTTTTTATTATTATTATTATTATTATTATTATTATTATTATTATTATTATTATTATGAGTCAGATTTATAGTACAAGTGCTATATTTTTCATATTATTAAAATATAATATGCATGTTTCCACATATACAGAGTGGCACCAATAATAAAATTTCATGCTACTACTATAGAAAGCCTTCACTTGCACTTTTTAGCACACCAAGAGTATGATACAGCTTGTTCTTATTTAAATGTGGGTGTCTTCCCCAAATATTGCTTTAAAAAAAATATTTTTAAAATGGATAGAGAACAGATCCACAGCACAAGGATAAATTAATTTAAAACCAGGTCAATAGAAGAAGAAATTGAAAATACTCAGTGATAAATTATATTAAATAATCATGTGTATCCTAGCAATTTGCCCATCCACAAAGGTCTGTCCCTCCTTTTTCCCCATTCAATTTACAATATTTTACCCTTTTAAAAAGGCTGGGTTTTTTTAAAGATATACTGCTATACTTTAGAAAAATTAAAATATTCAGCAGATAATCAGAAAGGTTTTGAATTATGTTTCCCATCCCATCCATTATCTCTTTTGAAAATCCTGATTATGTATTGGGAATTATGCATACATGTTAACATTTTCTCTTCCTTTTTTTTCTTTTAAAAACCCCCATGAGGATGTAATATGCAACATCATTCAAATAAAGTCCCAGAGAAATCAATATTATTACCAAACAAATGGGTGCAGGTCTGAGATGAAAAAAAGGTAGAACAAAGCGCAATTATTTGTTTTAAGTGAGAGAGCAGACAAAATGTGGTGAAGAAGCTTCCTGTCCTTCTAGAATCCCTCCCTGGATCCAGGTCTGACCCTTTTCAATGCGGTAGGGGGGGGAGCCAGACCACCAAATTGTAGTTTTGTACAAACACTTATTTTTTTTATTATTATTATTATTATTTTTTTAAAAAGGAAATAAAGGCATGGCTCATATCAAAAGCATTTAAGCACCTAAATTCACAGAGGGGAATCCTGACTATTACTAAGCTTTTCTACTGTCAGTAATTCTACTGATACAGAAATTCACATATAAAGATGTATAAATATGTATTTTAATTAAGCCTTTGGAAATATCTGCATAACAACAACAACAAAAGAATAATAACCCAATAAATTTGTAGGGCTGTGTGTGTGTGTGTGTGTGTGTGTGTGTGTGCGTGTGTGTGTAAACTGGGAGGCAGGGTGATGAAGGAAAAAGCTACTAATGGATGGTTTATTCTCTTAAGCATAATTTTACTCCCCGGTTTTTTCCTGTGTTTCCTCTTCGCCAGGCTGGGTGGAATTGATCAATTTGCTTTCTTTTTTCCATTTCATCCGCCTGTTTTGAAACCAGATTTTAATCTGTCGTTCAGTAAGGCAAAGAGCGTTTGCAATCTCAATCCGGCGCCTTCTGGTTAAATATCTGTTATAATGGAATTCCTTTTCTAACTCTAGCGTTTGGAACCTGGTGTAGGTTTGCCTGCCCCGTCTCCCATGCGTTCCATACACTGTACCTAGGGAAGCAAACATATATAACCTCGAATAAGCACACCGCCCGTCTTTTCGGTTAACAAAGAAATCGGGGGAAATCCTTGTAGCTATACTCCTTGTTTACTCATGCTTTCTAATTTAAGGGACAAGCTCGCACGTTCTAGTGGCCACAGGATCAGGTATTTTGAAGTCATCTTTTAATTTTATTTTAATTTTGGAATTGGGAGGGGGAAGCATAAGCCCTTCAATAACAGGAAGGGAGATTGTTTTCAATGTGGCCATTCCCTTTGGATAATAGGCCCTGGTATAATAGGACAGTTGCTTTTATGGTATACTTTATATCCAGACTTGGTGTAACCAAATTGGAATTATTTTTTTTCAGTCATACTGATTTCCAAAGGGAAGGAACTAGCAACCCTACTTGTTAATTCTTTCCCATTTTAAAAATTTGGAGATGCTTGTCTTGGCTTAAAGTTCTCCTATTCAATCAACTGACATCAGCACCTAAATAGATTTATTTGCAAGCCCCCAATAAATTTAATAAAAGTATATTTTGAAGCACGTGGAGTGTTTTTTTTAATAAAAAAAATAGAAAGTAGAATAGCAGAAAGTAGAATATAGAGGTAAATTAAATTACAGCATGCTGCTTTAAAGGAAGGTCGTTAATGCTTTATTGAAAATAGACTGAAACTCTCCAGAAGCTTTTTGATTTTAACACTTAATTGTTAAAAGATCCTTATATTTTCTAATTCCTCTGGTAGAAGAACAAAGAATGACATTCTGATGCATTGAAATGGCGATGGTGGTGGGGGTGGTCATTGATCAAGTTTTCTTTCTTCCCTCCCCATTAGATGATTTGTGTGCGCGCGCGTAGATATTACTAGGAACGTGCATTCAATAGCTCATTCTTATACACTAATGAGTGGCTGAAGGGAGGGGGAAGAGAACTCTCACAAATATATGGAGCAGTCAGAACTCTTCCCTTGCATCACTCTTTGGCTCTGATAGAAAGAGAAGCTTCTCTGGTAATGGTGATGGTGAAGATGATGGCCAGCAGTTTAAGCATCAGCAGCCACCCAGTTCTTAAGAAAATATTGATTTTCGAAGAGCGTTAATAGTTATTTCCTTAAGATTTCCTTTCAGCTAGGTGACGCTGCAAGGGCAGGCTTCGTGTGCTGACTCAGCCTCCACCTTTTCAAGGTAGTCCTCCACCTGTCAGGTTGAAGGAGAACTTGAAAAAAGGGGTGTCAGGTAATCCCTGGGCTTTGAACCTCCTTCTACCCATCCTAGACAGTCTGAAAATGGCCCATCTGAAAAAAAAACAACACGTTTCTTCCCAAGAAAAGAAAAAGAGACCATCACCTCTGCAGCCCACCTCCCTATTTTATGGTTACCTTTTATGACTTACCAGCACACGAATTCATCCTTTGCATCCAAGGGTAAACAGGGCTGGCGTACTTCCGGTCGCTGTTTTCCTCGTTTAGGATTTTGGCTGCCCCGTTTTCGGGCTTGTACTGCTGGTCAGAGGCAAAGCAGGGCAAGTAGTCCCCGGGGTTGCTGGCCCTCGGCTTGCCATTGCCGGAGGGCGAGGAGGCACCGCCCAGCTCCTTGTCCGAGTAGAAGCAAGAGGCTCCATAATCATAGGCTGCTCGGTTGCAGGCGATGACCGTGTTGGGGCTGGACTGTTGGAAGAAGCTAGGGGAGGAGTAGGGCTTCTCCTGCAGGCTGCCGGCCCCATAAGAAGCTGGAAAGTGCCTTAGAGCCTCGTAGCCAGCCGCGGGGTGGTAGAGGGGGATCTGCCCCAGGAAGGACTCTTGTCCATTCGACAAGCTTCCCGGGAAAGCGGGATTCACGAAATAGGAACTCATGGACGCTCCCCAGATCCCGGACCTTGATTTGTTGTGTATTAGTACATCTGGCTATAACTATTAGTAGTCATGCGAGGGGTTTGTTTCTGGATGGCCGAGCGCCAAAAGCGACAGCAGCAAATCGCACCAGCTGACAGCACGGCGACCAATGAGCGAGCGGCGGACGGCCTTCTCCCTTGGGATCCGCCGCTACCGAGCCAGCAAAGTTCCAAACAACCCCATCCCTCCCCCCCCCCGGCTCACATACACAGACACACATACACACCTCCGCCGAGCCTAGCAGATGGCAACTTGCCACCGGGCGCTCTCTTTGGTGCCCACACGGAGATCAGGGTTGCGGGGAGGAATTGTCCTCGGGTAACCTCCCCCACCCGGGGAGGAAATGGGTGCTCGTCGGGTCGAGTGGGGTACAGTATTCCCACCTAAATGAATGAATGGTGCCAGGGAGAGGCTCTTATCGACGGGTACCTGACTGCTTACAGCAAAGAGGCACCTCCAGAAAACTTATCTTGCAAAAACCGTAGTCTATCCAGGAGAAGATCCCCCCCACCCCCAATTCTCCCGGTTCATTCACCCTCTTGCCAGAAGCTTGCGGTCTGTGTCCCAGCCCAGCCGCAGAGGTGAAAGCGAAGGAACCGCGTGGGGTAGAGGCGGTGTCTTAAGAAACGCTTAAAAGTGGGGGCTTGACAACCGTCTCCAAAAGAGAGAATCTGGCCCACAAGAGATTCGGTCTCAGTGAGCCGGTTCCCTTCACACCCGAGTCAAAAGCAATAAAACGAGGGTGCCCAAAGCATGTGGGAATATTCTCCAGCACAAGGTAAAGGGCAATTGAAAACCAACTGAATTGCATGATTTCCTTTCCCTGTTTCTAATGAAAGGTATGTATACGTGTGTGTGAGAGTACTTGGGTGCCTCGAGAATGGCTTTTTTTTTAAAAAAAAACACCTCCCCAAAAATCCCTTCTGTTCAAGATGACCCAGAACAATATAACTCAGTTAACTTAATCCTTAACTCTCAAGCGAACAGGAAACGGCGATTCTCCGACACAATTGTTGTTGCTTCTGCTCTTTATTTGTTGTCAGTGGGGGCATTCAAAGGAAACCTCTCTGGGTATGTTAGCTGTTGCTTTGAAGAGAGGAAATTATTCCAATAAAAATTTCCCCCTGTTGTTAGTCTTTTAACTCCCCCAATGATATCTTTGCAACTTCAGTCTGTTGCTATAATAAATCTCGCAGGAAGGTGGGGAGCAATTAAGTCACCCCATCTTGAGACAGAAGGGCAATAAAACCAATTAGAAGAAAGAAAGAAAGAAAGAGAAAGAAAGAAAAAAGAAAGAAAGAAAGAAAGTCAGCAGATACACACTTTTGAAATCTGCAAACCTGATTGAAATTCCAAAATGCAACAGGAAAATAATTAGGCCTGAAGTTACAACACTATTAAGGGATTGGGAAACCTAGAAAGAAAGGAAGACTTTCACAAGGTGGATGGCAATTTCTGAAATTATTTCTGTTTAATTATGTCAGTCTTACCTCCTAGGAAATATGAATAAGATTAAAGCCAAATCTTCTTGTACCAATTATTTCTGTGTTTTCTTAGGTGTTCTGTTTTCTAAATAGCTACTTTGTTGGCATGAAAACCATAAAGCTTTTGGCCAGCTTGGCTAGGTAAAAAAAATCCCTGACTCCAATTTGGGTATTTCTAAAACAGCAATAAGTTAAAATAGCTGCTGTCATCATGATCGTACCACTTTTAGTGGCCAGCTTTCTTTTGGTCCTTAACTGGAGTTTCAGAAATCCTTCCAACAATGGATTCCCGCTTCCCACCCACCCCCGCCTCCCACTCACCCTCGCTAAATCAAGATCTGTAAATAAAATTTTTGGAGGATTTGGAGAAAATAGTCCCAAAAATGGAGAACAGACACAGACGCACAGAATATTGACATATATTGAACCAAATATTTCTATAAATGGAGTAAGATATTTGTTAAATTGTAAATTTATCCCAATATAGCTCGATATATTGGTTCTATGTATTGGTTCATTTTCATTAGTCAATTGCCCACTTGTACTTCACAAAAATATAAATAGCTAGAGAAAAAATGTGATTATTTGTAAATTTAATGCAATAAACAGGGAATTCTTCCTGAACTCTTACATCCACAGCAAGCATAATTCTATAAAGAAGAGATAACATCTGAACAAATTACTGAACAACAACAGGAGCAAATTACAAAAGGGAAAAATGGCCGTTGTCCAGGAAATGAAACTGTAGAAAGAGTACACTTCCACCCCACCCCCCCACACCCTTACATCTAGACATTTGGAGATACACATCTGTTAAACAGAAGTTTTGCCAAAGTCTGCACCTTCCCAGAGGAATCCAGGCACATTCTCTGAGACACTTTCTTAATGAAGAAGCAAGGTAAATAACTGGGCCAGGGCCCTTGAGAAACACCCAACGAAGCAGGTCAGACTTTAGAACTCTTTCAAATAACAACCTCCATTGATTTAAAACGTGTGACTACCACTTTAACAATGAGGGCCTCCCACTACCCCGCTCCCCCTCCTTTCATTCAATCCAAGCCATAAGTCAAACAAAGTTGGAACATAGGTGGTGGGGGAAAGGGGCGGTAGATCTATTCATAAGTTTAAAAACTCCTTTGCTGTGAAGGTACAAATCCACTTACAAATTCACGGAGCTAACGGAGAAGCAAGATTTAGCCAACAAATCTTACCCGAACAGATCTCTCCGTCCGAGCCATTGTTTAGATGGGAATATTAGTAACCCGCGGGATAAATTCAGAAGCGTCTCTAGGTCGCCCTGCTTAGACGTAGCGCAATCGTTATTTTTTTTTCAGGGGTTCTTCGGCCTTTCCCTGCGTACATTTAAAATATAAAAATCGTCTGGGAAAGAAGAACAACATCTCCGCGCGTGGATATGCTCCACCAAGGATAAGCAACCCATTCGGTCGGGATTTATTCCTCGGCTCTCTTTTAATTATTTATTTATGTACCTGGTGACTGGCCCGACTCTCTCAGCGCCCAGTACCTTTAAGGGCCACAGAGTGGCAGTACTGAGTAAATGTTCTCTCGCCGATAAATAATTATCCGACATTCACTGCAGCTGCAGTCAAGCAGATACTGCAATGTAATATACATGTAATTCTTTATCAATTCGGGGGAATGGATGGGGGGGGTAGAAAACCTACGGTATTTTTTGAAATTAAGAAAATCTCGCCCACGGCGGGGATAAATACAAGAGCAGAGAAACATTTCAGTTCGTACAATCAGAAATATTTTCCTGTGTACAAATAGAAGAAACCACCTCGATTTGGGTGACCATGCACAATTGCCTCTATGAAAACATTACACAAACCCTCACATATTACCAGCTATTCCAGCTAAGACAATTTCCACCCACCCCCCATAAACAATGACTGAAAAGATTTATTGAAGCATTTAATCCCGCTCCCCCCCCCAACATCCCAGCACTAATGACAAAAACAATAACAACAACAACAACAACAACAACAACAACAATAACAACAACAACAAAAGAAACGTTCGGGTTTTTAAAACGCTGTCATCTCTTCCTGCCTCCCAGACACGCACATTAGCAACACCATAATATTGCGTTCAGGTCTTGCCTATAGAGGCATCGCCGGAATTAATCTCCATCTAAAATTCCAAACACGTGAGGAACCGCCTCCATCCACTAATTTATTTCCATTCCTCACAGACAAGTCAAAATAAACACAACCTCTTAATAGCTTCCACCGCAAATTAAATCTTTGCAAGGACCATACCAGCCCTCATAGATTACACACCACCTTTGGGGGGGGGGGGTGTTTCCAAGTCCGCCTTTCTGCAAATGAAACTGCCGAGCGGAGGTTTCTGAAAACCCACCACGCTTTTCTTTCTCTCTCTCTCCAAAGGCAGCCTTTTAACCCAGCCAATGGAACAGGAACAGTGTCAGGATGACACTTGGAACCCGGCGCTGATTTGTATGCGCTAGGCAAAGTCCCGGAAGCTTCGGGTTGCATTGGTTCAGCCTCGCTCTTAGGCAAATCGACCTTCTCTCCTAGCTAAGAGAGGCTCAGATAGCGCGCGAGGCTGCTTCGTGTAACTAAACGGGTTCTGCTTGCTGACGCTCTCCTCTGCGTTTCTCACCTTGTAGGTCCTGGCTGGCAGGAGCCGCTGCTACTTTGACAGCTGCCGCTTTGCGTGCCGTGGAGACGAACGGCCTTCCTTGTTGGTGCCAGAAGAAGCCAGGAAATTAGCCAGGTTGAGAGTTGAAAAATCTGCCACCCCACAGCTTTGAATCCACGACGCCACACCTTCCGGCAGTGGGGCTGGAAAATGCCATTCCGGACCTGCGTTCGAAGCGACCGCCCGTCCCCAGTCTCCATCCACTCGGCTCCCTTTTGACTTACAAAGGACATATGAAAACCCGGGTGGGTGGTTGGAAGGGGTGGTGGGGGGTGGGGCTGAAAAGGCAGAGAGATCCGAAGCAGGACAGAGCAGAGCAAAAGAATGCAGCTCTATTCTTGCCAGGGAAATTATAAAAAAGTTCATGTTCACGATTACCACCCACATGACCGCCGACAACCAATAGAGAGCCCGAATCACTCGTAAAGTTGTATTGCAAAGTTGTAAATTTTCATAAACAACAACGGATTTATGGCCTTTTCCTCATCACTAAGAAAGAGGCAGGACTTAGGAAGGCGCCATTTTACCAGGGAGACGGTCCTAGATTTTTAAAGGACCCACCATTTGGACAATCTCCCCACCACCACCTCCACTTTTTGCATTGAAATTATGCTAAATACATTTAGAGGCGAATAAAGTATCAGGCGCTGGCCTTCTTCCCACCTACGATTTTTAAAATAATTTCCCTCCTTTCTTATAATTTCTATCTGAAAGCACCCACTTTGCTTCAGGTTTTTTTTAATGGTGTGAATAACCGTCTGAAAAAATAAAAATAAGGACAATATCTCAGAAATATTTGAAGATACACCACGGAAGAGAAGTTGTGTTTCGGTTGCTTCTGCCTTCTCCCCCTATATTTAGCATATTCAGACCTCTGATCTGAGAATATCCATTTTGGCAATTGTATCATGTGCAAAATGCGGATTTATATTTAGGCAGGGAAGGTGCATACCAGACCCACATTGGAATTAAGGTTATGTGGTGAAGCTGGAACGAAGACATAATCCTAAATCATCTGAAGCCAAATTAACGGAGCCACTTGAGATGTCAGGGGAGAAAACAGGATCTATTTATCACTCTTGGTTCCAATGGAAGAAGCTGCCTATGAAATCTGTCAGGATTGTGCCCACATAACCAAGCATCTTTCTACTTCTGTAATGTTTTCCCATTTTGGTGAATCATTCTGCAAATGAGTTTGTGCTGCTGTTTTGTTGCAAGTGGTGAAGGTAGTGAGGCACCAATCTTATTTCTTCAAGATATTTACTTGCTCAAATGTTTTATAGTTCATTGTATGAATGCTGAAGAGTAAGGCATATGCACCCATATATGTGTGTGTGTGTGTATATATATATGTGTGTGTATGTATATGTTTTTTATGTTTTTTTATGCACCCATATGTGTGTGTGTGTGTGTGTGTGTGTGTGTGTGTATATGTGTGTGTGTATATATATGATTTTTTATGTCGGATCAAAATGGGACCATCCTAGTCTCCCTTAATTTTAAAATTCCAGCTAAAAAAACATTTGATATATATATGTATGTATGTATGTATGTATGTATGTATGTATGTATGTATGTATGTATGTATAATTTGCTTGCAAAAACAAAAGAAAACTGCAATCCATTGTCATCAAGCTTTTTTTATTATTTCTGTGTAACATTAAACACTTGGGTGATACACAAAAGCAAACTTCAAAGATAATTCATACATATATACACACACACACACATACACGCACGCGTGCGCACTTCCCTGCCCCTTCTAATTTTAACATGAAATACCTCAGGTTTCACAGTGTACAGAGCAGAAAAAAAAACCACATTTGTAACATACAACTTATGAATAAAGATTAGCCAAAACTTTAATGGTGGAATTTATTTACACAGAAGGTTGTGGGTTTTTTTAATGTAATCATGCTACAAAGTTACCCAATTTAGTACAGGCTTTCCAGTTTATGATTGAGTTCAAAACAAAAGAAACAAGCAACGTTCCCAATGCACAGGTTGTCTGAAATGTAGAAAAGTTGTAGCCTTTTGTATTGAGCAAGTACAGAGTGAGGGAAGAAACTGATGAAAGAGCAGGTGATGGTTGTTTAAATTCACTTAATGTCTTCTTTTTAATTGCATAAAGCACAATTAATGGACAAATTTCAAACAAAACATCGAATCAGCCTTGGGGAGCACAATATGGAAGGAAAGAAAGATGGAGCAGGTTTTACAATGGATACAATCAGAATTTATCTCATAAAAATTCGGGCTAGCGAAGACTTGAGAAGAAAGCTAATGTTGCAGCATTTTGACTTAATTTAATAACAGCCTTGCAATAAATATATTATGTCTTAAAAACTCTAAATTATATTCATCAGTACTCCGCACCAAACCTTTGAACCACTTTCAAGGCAGGCCTCACAGTTTCTGCGTGACAATATCAGATCCCGCCAACACTGTTTTCGCCCCCTTTTCATTTGTACAATACAATTTTGGTGATAGGTAGGTGGAGTTACTAAATAGGTAGTTTTCAAAATAGGTAGTACGAATCATTGCAGTTGAGTGTAGTGGTTTATTATTAATTTTTAAAGGATTTCTTCCCCCACCCCAAACCCCTCCCTAGTTATTTAAACAAATAAGCAGAAAGTTCAACCCCTTGGAAGTATATAGAACCTTAGTGGAAAATTAGGTAGTCTGAAATTAAGCCTAGCGCACTTTTCCCTTTCAGATTTTTTGGGATCTGTGCAGTCAGGTAGTTTATTTGGAAGCTAACTCGGTTGGGGCTCTTGCGCGCGCTCTCTCTCGCTCTCTCTCCCCCTCTTTCGTGTGCAAACAATGGGTAATTGTTGGGTTCATTTTCTTTTCACAAACATCATTTTTTTTAAAAAAAAATTAATAACTATGTTATTTATCACTTGTTAACATAAATGGCGACCAGCTTGGGTGCCCAAAGCCAATCCAGCCCAGATCCTGCAATTAGGACAGGATAAATCCAGGGGATGTCTAGAGGTAATGAAAGAGCTCTACCCTGCTTGTCTCTCTCGCTCCCCAGACCCTGGTAGGGTGGAAATGACCATTAAAAAAAAAAAAAACCAAGGATAGTTTTATGTTTATTTTGTTTTCAACAAAAAGAAAGAAAGCTTCAGGAGAGCGTTTACAGCTGTCACGTGCAAACAGCATTTGAGAAGAAGCTCGGTCGAGCCTTCTCCTTCTCCCGCTGGCATTTACTCTGCGTCTTCCTCCTCCTCCTCCTCCTCTTCCTCTTCCACCTTTTCCACCGAGGTAGTGGCGGGTGCCGCCTCCTCGCTGGCGGCGGCCGTGCCTCCAGCGGCGTCCTCTTTATGCTCCTTCTTCCATTTCATGCGTCGGTTCTGAAACCAGATTTTGATCTGCCTCTCGGTCAAGCACAGGGCGTGAGCGATCTCTATCCTCCGCCGGCGGGTCAGGTAGCGGTTGAAGTGGAATTCTTTCTCCAGCTCCAGCGTTTGGTAACGCGTGTAAGTCTGACGGCCTCTCTTTCTATCCGGACCTAAAGGAAGGGAAAACACAGGGGAGGGGGCGCAGAAACCACGTAAGTTAAGGCAGGAAATGAAGACAATCTACCTGAATAAAACCCAGAATTTACAAATAAATCGAAAGGTACATGGAATCAGACCCACTCATCCCCAACCTCCATTCCACCCCCCCCCTCTAGATACAATACTTGGCCGCCCCAAAGGCCTTTGAACCACGCGGGGTTAGGTAGATCTCCGTGAAAGTATACCCTACTTGAAAATAAACATCAGTAAACAGTTCTCCTCTCAGTTAGAATCCGTCACTTCCAAAATAATTCGGCTGTGCACCTCCACGCGGTTGTCTTTCTGACTGAAGTCTCCTTCATGGAAAGTCTGGAGGCTGTTTTTCAGCTTTTTAATCGCTAACCTTAAAGAAAAACCCCAAACAGGCAAAATGGCTTAGCGGAACTCTGGCGACTATTAGGTCTCATTCTAGAGGCACTGTCTGGGTGTCCCAGTCTTGCCCGCAAATTCTATTCAATATCATTTAAAATACTGTAATGCCTTCGTCTAGGGGAGGGCAGCGAGGTTTAGCTGCACCAAGTCTTTCTCTCCACCCCACTCCTACACACACACACACACACACACACACACACGCCTGCCCGTTTATATAACAGGTCCCTATTTTCCTGGCAAGAAAATTCTATAAAAAAATATTTTTTAAAAAAAATCACATATTTTAATCCAGTGCTCGCAGGTGGCTTGTCAGTCGTTGTGCTCTGGCCCAATTCCCGTCCGAGGTTCCCATTCTCTGCCGCTGAGGGCAGAGAAAGGCGCCCCATCGCCAGGCGTGCTCTCCGGACCCCTCCGCCACCTTCGCCTGTTTCCCCTGTGGCGCAGCCCGGAGCTCAGCCCGACTCTCCAGCCCCATCGTGAAGAGGAGTTAGATAAATTTACGAGGCTCGAACTCATTAATTGGGCAATAAAAAGTTTTATGAGGTTCATTTACATACATTGCCACAGGTTTTTGCGCAATGGCGCCTCTACTCTAATTAAGAGCGAAGAGGCAGGCGCACTTTTGACGAGGAAGTTTGCCGCCTTGGCTCGCCTGCCTGAGGTCGCTAACATTCGCCCGCAGGTCGAGGTGTCCCGTTTTATGGGGGTTTTTTTTGAACGAGGCTTTTGGTCTTTGCCCGCCCGCTCTGCCCCCCCTCTCGCCTTTCTCATACCTGAAGACCTCATCCAGGGGTATATCCGGAAATTACTCTCAGCCTGGCTGTGCAGGTTGCTTTCCTCCGCTTTCTCACAGCTGGATTTGGTTAATTCATTGCAGAGGACGGGAATGTTCTGATCAAAAGAGGAACAATGCAGGTTGTAGGTATCAGAGCCCAGGCTGTATCCGGAAGAGAACGGGGTTTGATATATGGCACTGTTCACATTGTACAAGGCAGGCATGGAGGAGGTGAATGCGCTAGCGCCTGGTCCATAGCCGCTTCTCTGGGAGTTGGTAGCAAAGGAGCAAGACGTAGGCTCCGCATTTTGGAAGAGAGAAGCAGCCCCCGTCGTATATTTGCTAAAAAGAGCGTTCACATAATACGAAGAACTCATAATTTTGACCGGTGATTTGTTGTCCGGTAGGCTTCGGTGTCGGTTTTACGAGGTAGCGTGATATATGATAACATTACACCCCCAGATTTACACCAAACCCCATTTTCTTTTGGACCGAGCTGCCTCCACCACGTGACCAGTCATATGACCCCGTCCGCCAATCTGCTCCTGCATCACAGGTGGTGGAGATCAGGGAAGCGCACCAGGTCCTGTAATGGAAGGAAAGAGCATCACAGTCGCGCCTCGCGAAAGGACCGAAGGCAGCCCGGAGGGTTCTTTGCCCCCCCAGGCGGGATTGCCACATGGCTGCGGGTCCGCTAAAAGAAGCCGAGGAAGGAAGCGCCAAGGAACGAAGGCGCGCTTGGGGCTGTGGCGAGGCAAATCGAGGCCGGCGTTTGGAGAAGGAAGGCAGGCCGCCCCCGGCTTTCGCCCATCCTTCTCTTCCGCTCCTGCCAAGGAGGCTGTAGGGGCGGTGGAGTCGTCACGCACTTCCTTTAAGCCCCCCCTCGTCCCCCCCAGCCCGGAGAGTCAGAATCCTCCTTACGGCTTGACCGAAACTACCGGCTGGATTTGGGATGCCCCCCTCACTTTAGTCTCTGCGCCGTTGGCAGCCCTTTGCCGTAATTCCAGAAGAGCGCAATTGGATCCACGCAACTGCCTTTCTCATTAATATACGGTAGTCTCTCTCTCTCCGCTGCCTCCCCCGCAAACCAGCGCAGACAACGGGCTTTCTTTCTTACTCCCGGCCGTTGGGGTCGTGAGCAGTAGTAGACATCGGTACAAGCCCAACGCCGCCACGCCTGTTCCTCTTATTTTGTTATTTTAAGCAAAAAAGAAAAAAAAAGAAAAGAAAACAGCATCCCACATACGGCGGTCATTGAATCTCTCTTTGTGCGTGGGTTCATATTGATGGGTTTGTGGGATTGGAGTCAAAATGGTTGCCTTTCCTATACTGGCAGCAGATTTCTCTGAAATATTGTCATTCTATATGCCGAACAAAATAACAAAACAAAACAACAACAAGGGGCATACATCCGTCTCTTGTGCTATAGTCTCTCCTATATCTCGTATTTCTTCTCTACTATATCTATAACCTTCATTGTGTATTGTTGTGTATTGGACAAAATAAATAAATAAATAAAAAATCCGCAACCCTCCAAATCTCTTCGGTTACCAAACTCCCCAAAGGGCGGTGGGGTTGGAACGGATCCTTAGCTTGTTTGCAAGATTTTCAAAGAGGCCTGGTAAATATCTTCCAAGGCCTTTCATGTTTCTGAGCTTGCATTCTATTCCAAGGGTAGGTTGCACCAGATGACTCGTTGTGGGAATTACGGCACAGACAAGAGCCCTTTATCTGCTTTGCCCAATAGCACCGCCCCGATTATTATTTTTTAAACGTATTTGCAGGGACAAATAAAACAAATAGGCTTTCAGAACCTTTGGGATAACTTCCTCGAATAGGGACGAGAGTGTTGAAGTGTATCTTTTTAAAAAGCCCTGCTTATATATCCAGCACCTCCGAAGCCCAACTTAGAAGATCCCCACCTTTAGGGGTCTTCTATGCTTGGGCAAAGACAGTACCCCTGCCCTTAGACAATAGGATCCCTTACTTTTTACGCCCACCCTTACACACACACACACAAACCCCACACAAACACACAAAAGAGGCACACATGCAACCGGGAGAAGGTGGCTGTTCTCCCGCTTCCTTCCCCAGCCCCCTTGGTCATAAAATGAATTTCCTCCCTTCCATAGAGACGTTTGCACAGAGCCATTTTTTACTACCCTGGTCTATTGCACACCATAAACTGGAAGGAAGACAATAGAATTGTCCCGGAAACTCTCCCCTCAAATTATGGAACTGCCTATCCTATATCTGTAAAGAGCCTCTCACGCTCTGGAAACAACACTGATGATATTTCTCACGGAGCTTTGGGAGGGTACCACTCCCTCCCCCCAGCCAGTCCAGTTAAAAAAAAGACAAACAAAGGCCATCGCACAATAGGGCTGCGGAATGAAATAATAGTGTAATCATATGGACTCAGATATGAGGTCCTTTGGCCCTCCAGCCTGTCGCTTTTTAGCGGGAAGGATCAGAAACTGAGCTATTTGGGCTGTTTTCGGACCCAGTTTTGACCCGCACTCTTAAGATGGCTGTCAAAACCAAAGGAAGGCCGGGGCGGGGGGGCGCTCGCTGTCTACCATTCCCGTTCGCTCCTCTGGATAAATCTTTTAGAAATCAAACGAGCCACCCTACAATGGAAGGAGGAAGAACGCAAAGCGAACCTGCCAAGGCAATCGAGATCAAAGAAGCAGCCGGCCACCTCAACATTGAACTAATAAAATTCCTCCCCGGGAACAGTTCACAAAGATGGGAGAAGGGAGCGAGACAGAAAGCAGAAGCAACATTGGAGGCGCGGCTCCTGGTCAGGCAAACCATGGCTTCCCTTTGCAGACCCTCAAACTGGTTTAGGGTCGACCAAGAAAAAGATGCTAGTTTCTCATATCGGCCAGGGGTAGACTTAAAAAAAAAATACCAAAAAACAAAAGGCTTTGTAAAGCCTGGAAACGTTCGAAATTTTCCACACCGATTGTGCAGAAGGTGTCCACGCGCACCCCGAGGAAGGAGCATTTTTCTGACAAGGCGAATGTCTAGTTCTTTCTATAGGAATGTCGTCTTCTCATAAGCTCTAAAGCTTCATTTTAAAAACGAAGCTACCCTTTAGCCACAATAGTATGGCTGAGCCTCCCCCTCCCTTCTCTTTCCATTTTTAAGCCTTGTTCTGGCTCTGGCGTCCAATTGCGGAATTTTTCTCCACTCCAGACATTCACTTTAGAAACCTGTTTAGAAACGCGCCGGCGCTCAGATACCCTAAAACGACCCTTAATTTTATATAATATTGTTTACTGCATTTCATTTATGGCTGTGATATTAAACGAAACCCCTACACACATACTAAATTTATTTATTCTATATATTTAAGGAGCTCCACGACCTTCAAAATATTCCGTCCTATACGAAGACTTCAATTGATTTGTTTTATGTTCTGCGAAATCTTTGTAAAAAACAAAAGTGTGCCGCTTGAAAAATATGTCCCAATTGCTAGCGCTATGCCTTCTGCACTAGAAAGCAAAATAGTTACTGATTCAGTTCGATTGCAGCTTTGATTTTGCTATTTGGGATATAGGAGCTTCCCTCCCCTTTAATTATTGTCTGATCAATTAAAAGTTTAAATGAGCTATTTAACTTCCATTTTGCATTTCGCCACAGGTGAAGTGTGGTGAGATAACACCACCAGTTATATTAATGGGTATATAAGGATTATATACTTAACTGTGATAGATCATCTGCGTATACATTTTATTTTCTACTAGGACTATTTATTAAATATAGATGTTGCATTCCCTCCATAGGCTTTCAATATTTTTAATGCCAGATATAATTGGTTGTTTTCCTTATGTGGATTTTTATTATAGCATTAAACCAGAATACTTTCCATGCGTGAATCTTGAATCGTCATTCCCTGCTTTTATGTGGCTCGGTAGTGAAGGATTTCTATGCGAAGAAGATGTACATTTTCAACATTTCCCCAATAATATCACATTTTTATTTCATTTTGATGCAGTGCATTTATGTTTCTTATATTCCAAAGATCTATTACAGATAAACATGAACTCCGGGCATTTAATTTTCAGAAATCAGAATGTATCCCTCGCTCAGCTGAAATGAGAATAAATGCAGTCCTCCAGAGCAGAAGCTTTAAAAAAGGTATTCATTTTTTTATCAGGAAAAAAAAATACCCTGAAAATGTAAGAAACAAACAAAGAAAAAAAGGTCCCAGAATAAAAATATACTGTACAGACCTTTCTACAGTCGGTGGTATGTCAGCTTGTGAGCATTTGCATAACATAATTAAACCTCGGATCCCACCGAGTCAACATTGTTTAGGACAGAACAAAGCCCTTAATTGCATAAAATACATCTGCTGGAAAATTCAGTGGCTGGTAAATAATTTTCAAATTAAAAAAATAGTTGTTTTATCCTAGCAGTTCAGTTTGTGCGGCTTGAAGGGCGGGGGCGGGGGAAGCACAATTTCAAGGACAGCCTGCCCTCCAAAGCAAAGCAGAGTCTCGTTTGGGGAATGTAAATGAGGCAGAGAAAAGATACCCTTGTATTACAAAAGAAGGATATTCGCACCATAGAGAACTGCCTAAAATCCGTATTAAAAGGGAGGCTTGTTCGGTTGACTTACGTTTTCTCCAGGAGGAAAAAAAAAATCTGTCTATTTGTTCCATTTGGAAGCATGGCCTTTAAGCTCTTTCTTGGGGTTGCTTCTATCAAATGATGCAACCTTTCAATCATCCACCGAGACTTTCCCGGAATTTGAGTCTCTGCAGCTGTAATATTCCTTTTATGCTCTCAATAAAGATGGTGCAGCCTGCTTATGTATCAATTCTACACACCTATTGGGGTGTGCTATTAAATACCCCGTTCGAGAATGCTGATCGAATACAATTGCACACAATCACACCATCCTGGGAATATTTACTAGAAAGTAAACCCCAAATTATTCATCGAGGCTTATTTCAAAGAGCAGCTTGCTGGCTGGGTGGGATTGAGGAAATATAAATGATTGTACTGTGTGAATATATTTATCTGCATGATTTATATTTACATACAGATATTATTGTGCATATCAATTTGTACATATCACAGTCCTTTAAATTATGGATTGGTTCTTAATACAAATGTATTTGTATTTTATTATAGGTTTAACAGTTCAAAATTTAATTTTCCCAAAGATGATAGATACTTGGATATCTCCAAAGGGATAGAATCCAATTCAGCCTCTTTATTGAGCTGAAATGAGCCATTTTTAAACCCGAAGCATGTGTCTACATAGATGTGTCTGTATGTGTACACATCTATAGATATGTGAGTGCATACATGCACGCCTGCACAAACACACACACACACACACACACCATATTACTGATGTTTCACAATGCACAAAATCTGATCTTTGATACATTTAAATAATAATAATTAAGGCTAGTGGTTCAGCATGCTGAAAATAATATTTACAATAAATGACATGCTGATGAACAACTGGATTTAATTTTTAATAAAAATTGGCTTAAATTCGCACTGTTATCGGAGAATCTAGTTTTGGCGTGAATAGATTCTGCATCCAACCCAGCATTGCTGCATTCCTTTTTTTTTTTTTTTCAAGCGCTCAGATATTCATGGGGCTAAATAGGCAACGAGCACTTTTCGTCCTTTGTTAAAAATCCAATCAGCAGTTTCTAAACCCGCATATACAGGATGCTGCTTCCAGAAAGTCGACATTTTGGAACCTTCCTTTGGTATTCAAAAACACCACTCTCGTTTTCGTGGAACAACACTGCCATCTGCTGTTTATTCTTGGTTCTTGCGAATGATCCCGAAAGGTTCAGGAGCCTCACTAAAAAGGCGCTCCTTGCACCGCAAACGTTTTAAATAATCTGCCTCGCCTTGCCTTGGCTATTGTAGGAGAAGATCCCGGCGGCAAATTCATTGCAGATAAACGTCCACCGTTGAAGCCTACATTCCAGAGGAAGGGGACTCATAAAGGCAGGCTATTTCCGCAGTCCGGCTTTATCTGAAAGAGCCAGACAAAACAAATGAAAGGACTTTTGTAGAAAAACTAATTGCGGCTGGACAGTTGTAAACTCATTAAGAGCCGAATTCCAGACAGTTTGCAGACCCGCCGTTTATTAGGCCCTCCAAAGGCTGGTGCTTTGAAGTCCCCCCACTCCCCCCATCGACAACAAGGTCCCAGATCCCAAACTCCTGGGACAGACAGCAATTCCAGTTTCCTCGGCCCCCTCCAATTTCCTTTCCCGTCGCCAAAGCCGACCCCGTTTTTTCCCACTTGCTCAGAGATAAGTCCCACCTTTTATTTATTTTTTTTCCCCATCGAAACAAAACCAAAAAAATAAAAATAATAACAGGCAGCCAGACCCCTGTCCCGGACCCAATGTAGGGGGGGTTGGGTGTGGGGGATTTTTACAGACCTTGAGACCCGGATGAGGTTCTCTTTCACCGGCCCGCCCTTTACACCCAGAAAGGGTTACAGCCGTCATTTTCTTTTATTATATGTTTCTGACATAAGTCTTTATCCCAGACTTATGAGTTTGGGAAGGCGAACTCCCGTTTTTAGCTTTGGAAGAAAGCGGGGCATTCGCAGAGTTTCTGATTGTGGGTGAAATTCTCTTCACGTAGTTTGTGGAATCTAAAACTCGATTCTAGGTCCCTTCTCGTGAGATTCACTTGGCATTCGTCTCAATGAAACCCCTTGTCTTGTTTATTGGCTTGAGTCCAACCCCCATCCCACTACCACTTCACCCCCTCCCATCCGTTCCCATATTTGTCTGTTAAATTGTTAGCTATGTCTAGCAAGCTGTAAGGTTTTGTGATCTGGGCGTAAACCGCCACCTGGAATTTGACTTTCCAGCTTATCAGAATAAGAACTATCTTTTTTATGTTTCTATCTTTTGCTATCTTTTATTGGAGACAAATGCCACGCCTTGATTCGGGAGACTCTGCAGATGGAAAAGCCAAGAGGGACCTTTCATAGAGGCAGCCCATTCTCCAGGAAGTTACAAAGGGGTATTTCATACTGGTGCTGTATAGTTATTTGCCTCTGAGAAATAACAGTTTGATTTTTGTGTGAGAGTTCAAAATGAAGCCAATAAAAAGAGCAGCAATATTTTTGCCCTTGAAGAAGACCGTTCCAAACAGCTGCCTGATGTATTGTTTTGTTTTTAAATAAAATCTCCATTTGTATATGCATCATTAAAAATTATAGACTTCCATCAAACTGGCTAGTATTTTCAATAGTCCGTTGGGTGGCAGGGTTTTTAAATGCGGAGATGTCAGGAAAATGATGCAGAGACTTATAGGCAATTTCATTCATGAGCTCCTAATATCCAAAGCATGGAGTGAGTGCTATTAAAAGAGTAGGGATATATTTTTGAATAATTGGGCTTAGAATCAAGGTTTTGTTGCTGGAATAGATGCCATCTATGGGCTGAGCTTGTGGAGCAGTGCCCATAATAATCTTAAAACAGCACAAAAATATAAAAGAATCAATACTTTTTTTTTATTTAGCAAAAAAGTTAAATATCATTTTGGACAAAACTATTTGGTCAGTAAGCCACGAGGTAAGTTTTGCAAAATATACAAAGTGTAGCTTCTGCATAAACATAACTTTCAGGTTGTTAAAAAAAATTAATACACATCTGCAATAACCAAAGGTAGTTTTTTAGTGTATAATTTATTATCAATAAAATTAAATTTCATTACAATAGGAATCAAGTTATTTGATTTAATCTTAAAACGTAAACCATAGGTAGTAGTTACCTTTTCCACATATAGGTATAGCTCCGGTATATGAGAACTGCTCACGGGTGCAAAAACAATATTCAAGCTAATTTGATTATTAAGGGTTTCTTTCTTTAATATATAGATAATATATATACAACTGACGAAAACTGTACTATATATATATAGATAGATAGATTGTGTGCATACTTAAATGACTGGTTTCAGTGGAACCAATGCGCTCCTTTTTATTTCAGATAATATTTGCTTTTTTATGTTTAAAAGTTGTGTTAGGATGCGAAATGGATGGTTTATAATTTTTATCCCGTACAATCCAAGGTTAACTGTTCAGTGAAAACAGGAAAACAAAAAACAAAACAAAAAAAAAGACTCCGTCCTTACACTACAGAGCTATACGCTATGCAATCTTTATAATAAACAACCTGAGTTCAAATTGTATTCTAGCTTACACAACCACATCTGGTACAGCACCCAAGCACAAAAATTGAGTCACAAATATAATACCACAATAAAACACAGTGTTCAAGTATTACAGCAGACCTTTCTCTGCCGTGAGACAAGCAAATAAATTTAACTACTTCAACTAACCTATACAGTCCATAAAGAATTGTGCATTAAAAGGTAGTTTTCTTTCTCTTTCTTTCTTTCTTTCTTTTTTTCTTTCTCTCTCTCTCTCTTTCTTTCTTTTTCTTTTTCTTTCTTTTTTTCCTTTTCCTTTTTCTTTCTTGACAGGTAGATTTAGACAAAGCAACATATCACCCTGGTGCGGTACTGTCCCTCCTTTGCTTTCCTATGAATAGAAAATGGGAAAAAGATGATACCTCCAAATTAGCACCAGGACGCAGCGTCTTTCTGCACGCTGGCGAGGTACATTCCAGAGCTGAATTGGCCAAGGACAAACAACAATGAAAAAATAAAAAATATTCAAGGCCTGGACACAGTTTCAGGATGAGAGGGGGAGGGAGAGGAGTTGCGTTGTGTGGCGCTGAAGGACCGCAGGGGGGGGGGGCGGATTTTGCTGTTTTGACACAGATTAAAACCTGCCGTCCAGGGTCACTCATCCTTTGCTCGATCTTTGTTAATTTTCTTCATTTTCATCCTACGGTTCTGGAACCAGATTTTAACTTGTCTCTCGGTTAAATTCAGGAGCCTGGCCACTTCATACCTTCGGTCCCTGGTGAGATACATATTGAAGAGAAACTCTTTCTCCAACTCCAGTGTCTGGTGCTTGGTGTAAGGGCAACGCTTTTTCCTAGTGGATCTTGCATGCAACCAGTTTGCAGCTGGGTTATCTGCAGGGAAACAACACTCAGATTGAAGGAAGCAAAGGCTTCGACACACAAATGCATATTTCTTTGCCTTCATCACCACCCACTCCCACGCAAAATATTGATAGTTTCTCGTGTTTCTTTCACTGGGAAAGGATAGCTTTCAAACTGAGAGACAAGAGAGAGTCATATGGAGTTGCAGTAAAATGTCAGCAATCAGCTTCCTTCATATTGTTTATCCAAGAGTGTACTTTTAAAGCCGGCATTTCCGGCTTTCTCCCCACCTCGTCTTCCTCTCCTTCCTCCTCACCCCCACCGACCCCCACCCCCACCCAGCAGTTAAAAAATATGGTGACGAGAGCAACCCATAAGAACAGCGCGCCCATTCTGGAATTTCTCTATTTTCTGACCTTCTCTGGTGTCCTTTCTGATTATAAAGTGGACAAAAGAGTCGACCCGCGTTTCAGCTTTTAAGGATAAACCTGACTTGCCTATGAACCTGATTTGTGGGTGTGAGCCTTTCAGAAACGAAGAGAGAAAAGAGATGGGGGATTATTATTTTTTTTGGCCCTTTGAATTGGGTATTCCTGGATTTGTGAGCTAACGGAAATGGATTCAGACCCAGTGTTTTGGATTTCCTTCCCTCGTAGCTCCCTCTCCCCACAGCCCCCCATCTCTCTCTTCCTCCTGCCCCACCCGAATTTTCCCTGTCCAGCTTTCTAGCGGAAGCCATAAGCCAGGGAAAACATACATGTGACACTCCCTCGCCCACTGTGTGCCTGAGGAAGGCAGGCTGAAGATGAGAGAATCAGACCGTGTCTGGGAACGGTCTCCTCTCTACCAAGCCTACCGTGGCGGCGGAAAACTCCGGGAAAGAGAGAGACAAGAGGGGAAAGGAAAAAGGGGGAAATAACAACAACGGCACACAAGCGCGCGCGCGCGCACACACACATATATATAGGGGTTCGCACGCCCCGGTTCTTGGAAACCTCGGTACCTTCTACCCCTTTTCTCACCACGGAAACCCCTACCCACCCACCCTACCTACCTATTGGCGCGCCCCCACCCCTAACCCTTGCCGCATAGCTCAAGATGGATCCTGCCTGAGAAACAGCCTCGGCAGACCCTCTCGCTCGAGTCCCCCCTCCCTCTCCCCCTTCTCCGCTCAAGTCCAGCGGGGCCCTGCAGGCAGCAAGTGCACTTACTTGGATCCAGTTGGGGTTTGTCTCCGTTTGCCTCGCTCTCGCCATTGTTTTCCGAGAATGCCCCGTCGTTGGCTGCCTTATCCCTATCAGCTGGAGGAGAACCACAAGCATAGTCAGTCAGAGAGAGTGCGTGCGTGTCAAAGGTGGTACAGTCACCCCTCCTGGCCGTGAGCGGTTCAGGTTTAATGCCGTAATGCCTGCTGGCCGGCAAGCCGGGGAAAGACAAGGAGGCCGGCATCGGCTCCAGCCACGAACGCATGTACCTGCCGTCGGGTGGCTGGTGATGCACGTACGGGTGGTAGACGGCGGGCACATTGCTGGCGCCCGGCGGGTGCACGGCATTCCAGGAAGTGCTGAAGACGGACGCTTTCGACTGGAAGCTGCAGGGGGTGAACTCGGGGTGCTCGCCGAGGGTCGCCTGCCTGGCCGGCTGGCCCAAGGGGGCCGAGGCGTAGCGCGACTGCACCAGCTCCTCGGTCTCGTGGAGGAGGAACGAGTCCACGTAGTAGTTGCTGAGCGTCCCCGACGAAGACATCGCCACCCCGGCCAAACCAAAGGAGAGGCGAGCCCTGGCGAAATTATGAAACTACAGATTTCATGTAACAACTTGGTCCTTGCGAAGTAGTACAGTCACCTAATAAGTTGAAGGCTGCCTGTCAGCCCATTGGCTGCCGCGTGTCACGTGCCCGGGCAGCAGAACAATAAAGAATAAATCAGTCCGCTGGCTATTAATGGGTCAGTGTTTTCCAGCCATCATTTTTTATAGCAAAGCCATATGCTCTCTTTTTTTTTAATGCAAAGGAATAAGCAAGTTGTAGAGCAAAGTTTGCTTTAATTGTGGCCAAATGAGATAAAAAGATCAGACTGTTTCTGAGGGGGGTCTATTATGATCACTCTTTCTAAGTGGACTATTTTATATCATAATTAATCATTCCATCAATGGTTCTTGTTCCTTGGGAAAAGAGAAAGAGAGCAGGAGAGGGAAAAGGGCAGCGGGCAGACACGCTGCTCTCCTTGTGATCGGAGACCTTCACATAAAATTATACAATCGTTTATGCCATAAAAGAAAGAAAATAACATTGGCGGCAATTTGTATTTAAATACATATTTATTATATTTCATAAGGAGTTATTGTTCCGGGAGCCACGGGCTGTTATTAAGTCAGTAACCATGGGCATATTCATTTGCGTTGCTCTGTTTCACAGCCGTAAAAATTTACGAGTGCCTGGAAAGGTTAAATTATACTATTGTGTTTAGTTTGGGAACTCACTGTAAATAATAGCGCGCCGCAGAGTTCAGAGCTAACTGGGGCTGGCAGGAAAAAGTCAAATCCAACCCTGGGCTCCTTCTGAAAGGCGCTCCGCTCCCAACTTTGGGGAGCCCTAACCGAAAGGCCAGGCTCAGCAACGATGTCCATCCCCCAGCGAGACCCACGGTACTTCATTACAGGCGCTTCGGCTGCGGATTTTTCCCGACTCTCAAGAGGGATTGAGTCGCCGGAGCTCAAGCAGACTCCTTGAAGCTGAGGGTAGCTTTCCCACCCCCACTAAAAACAACTTTTTCAATGGGGTGGGGGCAATCTATTCCTTTATCTTTTTCCACTGGGGTTATGTAACTTACAGGTGTGTGGGAGGGTTTTCTTCCTCTCTCTCTGTCTCTCTCTCTCACACACACAAACACACACACGCACACACGCAAGTACATACAAGCATTTGTGTCTGGCACCTTATTTCCGTGGCACTTCCGCAATCTTATCCGTGGCATCTCCCTGTGTTCGTGGAAGAGAGGTATTACTTCGGGGCTCTGGGTCTGGTAACAAACTATCACAGGACGGGTGTTTGTTTGTTTGTTTTTTTAAAAAAAATAAGAGAAATGAAGGGTGGAGGTTGGGAGAAAAGAGGGCGAAAGGTGGAGAGAAACAGAGAGAGAGAGAGCAAGAAAGAGAGAGCGCGTAAACTGAAGGGAAGACCCGGACTTTTTTTTAACAGATGAAATAAAGACCCCCACCCTCGATCAAGTTGACTGCAAGGAGAATCCACGCCCCGAGATTTGCCAGCCTCTTCCAGAAGTGTTACAACACCTTCTCCTTAGGACGGAGCAAGCACGGAAAGGTTATGTGAGACGGGTGTATTGTGCGCTTGGAAAATATTGTACATATAGGCAAACACACACACACACACACACGTCTGTATGCGCGCGGGGGAACATGCATATCGACCGCTTGGGATGTCTGCAGCATGTATGTATGTATGTATGTATGTATGTATGTATGTATGTATGTATGTATGTATGTATGTATCTCGGTGTCCCTGTATCTCTGGCTCATTCCTAAGCAAGGAATGGAAACCGTAGGAAGCATCAGTCGCCAGTTTAAAGCATTTCCCCTCGGGGTTTTGAAAGAAGTATTTCAGTCCCAAACAACTGGCAGTTTGGGGGCATAAGTAGTTATTTCTTGTCTGGTATGCTCTGCGGCAGAACCTGGCACATTGGAACTGGGCGGAAGGTTACATCTTCTGGCGAAACGAAAAAGGTGATTCGGTCCTCAGATCAAGTCCAGTGTTGTGAATTAAAGTTAGGGCTAAATGCGGGATGCCTGGGGCATTTGAAATCCAGTTACCTTCTCCGAAGGGTTCCTGCACTCTATTTCCCCACTCCCCTCCCCCACCCCTCTTAGGAGTTTTGGATTTATTCTGTAAGTGGGGTTTTTATTTTTTATTTTTTATTTTTTGAGGAGGGGAACCTGTAACCTCAACAGTGAAAGGGAAGAAAAAGACAATCTCAACAATCTCAGCAATTTTTTTTTTTAAATGCTTTAGGGGAGAAAATGCAGAGTGAGAGAGGAACCGCGGTGCTAATTAAACTCATGTGTGAATATTCAGCACGGAAAAGATAGGTTTTTAAATTTGCTTCGCATTGCCTCTGTGCCCTTTGTAGAATCCACCGAAAGCTAAAAGTTGAAACAACAACAACAAAATAATAATAGCAGTCAGCCTATTTTGTATTTGTATCTTTTTTTTAACCTAAGATCTTAGCATTACAATTTGATACACATATGAAGAGAAAAAGTTTCAAGGGGGTGTTATTAGCCACCTTATCCCAAAGTTATTTTAAAATCAGATGAAGATTTTTCTATAGTAAGAAGCAGCCCTATAGGCCTCAAATGAATAAATGAATCAATCTAAATATCTATAAATGTGTGTATTTAATCTCTCTTCTGCACGTACACATATGTAATGTATATGTATAAATGTGTATGCGTCTCTTTGTGAATATATGCCTTACATAATTTTCTTTAAAATCTAAAGTTTGGTGTTGTGCTGAACTTCCTCTCTCTTAGAAGGAAAGAAAAATCTCAGTGCCAGGGACCCTCAATGTTTATATTATTTATTATGTTGGAAAAGCTACAATTATTTATTTGATATTAATTTTTAAAATGAGAACTAAATTTTGTAGCAATTACGTTATATTTATATTAAAAGAACAAAGTATATAAATAGAGGTTGTGGAGTAACTATAATAAGAAATGTTAGTAAAGGGTATAAATTTCAATTTGAAACCACAGAAATGGATAATGTACAACAAAGGATAAGCAGACGCTTCCAATTTTATCTCCTTCGCATTATGTCAAAAATTTATTTCAACGACATTCATATTTTTAGGACAATGCTTTGTAACCAATCCGTATAATTCAATATAATAACAATATGAAACAGGATGAAAGTGATTGGTTTGATTACGCTTACAATTTTATCATTTAAGCAAGTATTAAGTTACTTAATATGGTGCCCATCCGCATAAGGAAGCTAATATAGTAGAACAAAAATATTTTGGATTTATTTTCAAGGAAGTATATTTACGCATGCAGACATTTAACATAATACACTCATGTACAATATAGGGATTCAGATAAAGTGTTTGGGACATTTATATCCTAATTCTGAAATATTATTCCTCAGCATTCTCTCTCCTCCCCCCTCCGGCACATCTAATCCTCGATTCTACTCCTAGGTAAGACCCACTGATTTAAATATGCTCAGCAGGTGTGCACAGATTTCTTACTTAACTTCTATGGGCTGTTTAAAATATCTATTAAATTTTAAAGATAAAATATTTGAATCTGCCCCCCAGAGAGAGCAAAAAAAAAAGTTTTGAGTTATTGAGATCTGTTTTCTTTTCTTTTTTCATAGAGTTTACCAATTAATATAGACATATTTCATTACCTTATTCCTTTTGCTTTCAAATACAGGACCACAGGATAGATTCGTCTATATGTAGGCTCCTGCTTCTGTGCCTCTGTACACATCTATGTCTCTTTCACATCCACCCAAAAGCATTTAGGATTTAGAAAAAGATTTGGTAGGAGGCCCTCCACTCAAGAGGTTTTGAGACTTTGGGGACCATTACAAATAAATAATAACTTATCAAGAGAAAAGGTATAGGCCATATATACCCTAGTATAGCTCTTGAATGTTATTGCGGGGAGCTCTGTCTGTTTATATATTTCATTAAAAAGTATGATTCTTAGTTCAAAGTGTGTAATTCACACACATACATATTACATGCATAGGTTGTTTTTTTTTGTATACGTCTGTATAGTTATGTATATATAGATGTGTATTTGCATGCTCTACCACCAACCTGGATAATATATAGGTTTGGGTTTCGGGTGGGGTTTTGTGTTTTTTTGTGTGTGTGTGTATATATATATGCCAACCAGGATCATACAGAAACACACACAAACGCCTGTGTTATAAGGGGAAAAACTCTTTGCTGCGAAAACGAGTGAGCTTTTATTAATATTAAAAGAAGACGCGGCTCAACTTTCAAACAAGATAGGGGAAAACAAAATGACAAAAATAGGATATCAGGGCCTCCTTTAATTGACATCTAAATTCTGAAAAGTATTTTTTTTAAAAAAAAAAATTAAAAGTGGGGTGAGGCGAAACAGAGACCAAGAAAAACCTCCTATTCTTGAAAAAACCCACGTCGGCCCGCTCGCTCCCTTACACCTCTCCCCCCCCCCCCCCCCCCCGCGATACCCAAGAGAGAAGTCTTGTTCATTTACACTAGCGGTAAATAACGTGTGTGCGGGATGTAAACAAGACGGCGCAGCGCCTTCCTCCTGTCTCGCGGGGCTGCCGAGCATAAAATGGGAAGGCGACGGGCCGGCACACCGCCTCAGCCCGAGCGAGGTCGCTGTTGCTTATGCCGCCTTACTGGAATGCTGGCGCCCGGACCCTTCCCAATAATGATCGTAACCGAGGCCTTGCCAGCCCTGGAGAAATCTCTGCATTCTCACCTCTCGGGGCCTTTTGTCTTCTTTCCACCTTGCCGAGGCCGCTGTGCGCGCGCGTGTGGGTGCAACACCCCTGAATGCCACAGTCCCCCTGCCACCCCCACCCCCCGCCTTCAAATAAACCCCGGTGAACTGAATTGGGGGGGGGAGGCGAGACGAACAGAAATTGCCACGCAAAAAGAGTGGGGGGGGGAGGTGAGTGAGGATGGAAGAGCCGCGGTGGAAATCAGCGAGGCGTGAAAGGGCGCGCGCGTTCCCGCGAGGCCCCCCCTCCTTCACGAAATGTAGCTTTCCCGCTGAAAATTGCTGCCAATTTTCTTTCTTTCTTTCCTTCCCGTAAATAACAAGAGAGTTGAAAACGGTGTTGCTGTGGAAAAGAAAAGCGGCAATGTCTTGTCCCCGTTCCCAGCAGAGCCTGAAGCCAGGGCCACAATTACGCTGCAAGGAGGAAAAAAAGGCCCGAATTGGATTCCTCGAACAGGAAAAAACATAATAATTATTTAATGCCCCTGACCTTGAAAAGGAATCCCGGAGTTGTGGGATGGATCCCCTTTCAAACAGAAATATAAACCCGAAGTCAACGGATGTTGCTCAGCCCTGAAGGTCTCTTCCATACGGTTTTGTGTGTATGTGGGTTTTTTTTAATGCCCCCTCCTCCACCTTGGTTTATTGGAAGCAGCATTTCGGCGCGCAGAAAGAAACAATGGCGTTGGGACTTGACGCCTCCAGGAGACAGCATGGAGGGGGGTGTCTCTCCCCCTCCCCAGATTCCTTCGGTAGTTAAAGGCAGTGCTTTTATCCTCCTTAAACGTCTGTTTGGGATTACACCCATTTGATGATTATAAACTGAGGTGATGAAGGCAGTTTCGTGCTGCAGAGAGAGAAATGTTCAGCCTCAACAACGAGAAACTACCTAAATCACCGACCAGTTTTCAGTTTTCTAATTAACAGGGTTCCCTGTGGCCGCTTTCCTTTAAGCAAAAGAGCCCCGGTAGGTGGGGGGTGGGGGTGATTAAAAAGAAAGAAAAAAGGGGGAAACCCCAGGCCAGTATATAAATAAATACAAGCCAGTAACGAAAGCCGACCTTTCCTTAAGTTCTCCTCCCCATCTCCCACCAAGAGCCGGCCATCTCCACTTTCTAAACTTCTTTGTTATAAATACTAAGAAATCTGACTGGCAATTTTAAATAGTTTCAATAGAATATTTGGAATATAAAGCCTGGTGCAATGTAAAGAAGTGAAGGGAGAGCGGGAAGAGAGGCCTGCATTGATTAACATGTTTTCCAAAAATAGGTGTTTTTTTAAAAGAAGCATCTAAAGTCTCTCAGAAGAAGGAGGAGGAGGAGTAGAAGGTGAGGAGGAGGAGGAGGAAGAGGAAGGCGAGAAGGAGGAGGAAATTATTGGCTGCAGTTTACTATTCAAATACCCATCAGCCTCACCCCACCCTCCTTTTTTAAAGTTCTCTTTCTCCTCCATATTCATGGATTCCACTGTTTCAATTTTAGGCTTGGTAGATATGGATTTATATAGAATCTTAAGATGACTTTTCTGCCTAGTCACATACTGCAGCCAGATGAACCATAGCAGAAAACGTGCAACACAGGCGAGTGAAGTTTAAGATGCAAATTCTTATGGCTCACCTTTTCACGCTGTTTTCCTTTAGTCCTTTTAGTTCTGCTTCGGAATTCCTTCTCAGAGACTCTACCAGACTATCTCAGAGTCATACTTATGAAATAGTGACCACAACAATGCCAATTCTCTACATTCAAAAATATGGTTCTCGGTTGGTTCCTCTGTACAGCTCCTCGCTCAACTGAAGCTACTTCTTCCTCTAAGATGGCTACAATCCAGATATGAGAGCAAGCCATAAAACTGGAAAAAAGCTGACAGATCTTACTACCTCATTCCTTTATGGCTCACCCACATTAAGACTGTCTACATTCAAGTTGATGTCTAAAGTATTTATAGGCGATTTAGCCAGCCACTCTTTAACGTAAAAATTTTTAAAGTAGAGTTCTGAGAATAAGCAGACACCAAAACAGGTTATTATGGTATTATGATTTTAAGGTACATTAGTCATTATTATTATTGTTGTTGTTATTATTATTATTGGTTTCATTTAATGATGGTTGCTGTTGCCTTTTGGAAACTCATTTCACGTCTTTTCATTCTTCCAATAAAATATGAACAGCGTGTCTCGAGTGTTGTTCATCTTTGAGCGGGTAGCTGCATTAGGATATCAATTTATTGAAGACTTGGGGTAAGAACAAGAAGTAAAGCTAGCATCCAAATAACGAAAAGAATACTTTGCTTCCAAGTGTATTGGTATTTTAATAATATTAATTATTTTAATAATAATAGACATTTATACATATCTATTCCATAGGGTTTTTTTTTCTTCTCTTTGTACTACACGCTTGATTTTTTTTTTCAATGCATGTAACTTCACAGTATCAAGGAAATAAGGGGTTTCCTCTTTTGCTATCTCATACAGTCAGGAAATACCTCAGAGTGTGTGTATATGTGTGTATATGCACATACAGACACACACATACACACCCACATACACACTCACATACATTTCTAGGTACAGAATAGGCAAAATCGGGATCTTCCGTCCCTTCTCCATTCAATAAATGTTCTTTCGCAGCTTTGTTTGTCTGTGCTTCTCAAACATAAGGAACAAATGGTTAAGAACCATTTATCTAAAACAAATATTACCTACAACTAGGAAAATGTAATAATTTAACCATTAAGGAACATAAAACTGTTCTTATCTTTCAAGAAAGGACAGGAGCAGTTTTCCCTCTCTCTTCCCCCTCCCCCTCTTTCTCTCTCCCCTTTTTTCCAAGAAAACTTTTAAAGCTGAAATATTAAACATTTGGGAAGTAAACGAGTAAACACATGAACAGTTTTGGCTTCTTAAACGATATGACTCTTTGTTTCTTTTCACTATAGCTGCTTAACATTGGCTAAACAAGAAAATAGTAATAATAATAATATCAAACCCGATGCATGTTTGGGGCGGTGTGGTCAAATGTTTAAATGATTGAAAACTACACTCAACCCCCAGTTTGCAACATGTGGCATAGCTTAGCGAAGAGGTCCGGAATGCACCTTTCTTTTGGCTAGGTTTCTTTTCTGATTGCTTTTTGTTGGGTTTTTTTAAAAACCTTTTTTAAAGGGGTAGGTTAGGAAAAGAGAATAGGCACGTAGTGTTTGGGACTTCCTATTTCTCAAGGGCCAGGGTTTCCAGAACAGAAGAGGGGAAGTTCAGAAGGAATGCTGGGTTTGCCTCGTTATGGCTTTATCCCAACGAAATCAATCCCAAACAAGCTTATTGGGAGGCTTAGGAAAGTGGGGTTGAAAGATTCAGACCCACACAGGTGCCAATAGTTAAAGCCTGACCAGATGGGGTGGGGTGAGCTGGGGTAGGGTGGGGTGCAGGGTCGTATGGGCTGCTCAGACGATCCAAAGGTGCCCGTGGGTCCATCAGGAGAAGCTGAAGTTGGCTGTGAGTTCCCGAATCCGATTCTCTCTGTTCATTTTCTTCAGCTTCATTCTGCGGTTCTGAAACCAGATTTTAACTTGTCTATCCGTGAGGTGGACGCTACGGCTGATTTCTAGGCGACGCTCGCGAGTCAGGTACATATTGAACAAAAACTCTTTCTCCAGCTCCAGCGTTTGGTGCTTGGTGTAAGGGCACCGCTTCTTCCTACCACTTTTTGCAGTTAGCCAGTTGGCCGCATTCTCTCCCTTCTGGCCGCCTGGTTTAAAAAAAAAAGTCAGCCAGGGACATTACCAAGGACATCAGGAAGGCGCTGGGGAGAATACTTGAGGGCTACGTCTTTACTGACCTTAAGTTTGTGGCAGCCTTCCAATGGCCCCAGCCCTCTCTTTAAAGCCCCCTTCGAAGGTCTACCCACCCCCAGAGACAACCAGCCCCCATGATTTACTTGCTTCTCAAGATCGCCTGAGCAAAGGCTTTTGGGCATTTAAGCCAGCAAGGTATGCCCTGTCTTTCTCTCAAACATTTCTCATTACATAATAATTATTATTTTATTTTTTTAAAAAAAAACCATCACCCTCTTCCTAATTAAAAAGACCGATGGCGTGAAAATATAGCCCCATTAAGTACAGTGCTAAATTTAAAATCGCCCCACACTTTTACCCTTCTGAGATCTTTACACACACACACCCCTCCAGCACAAAACTGCAACTCAGCTAAGTCTAGCTAAATAAATAAATAAAATCCCATAGCTGCATATTTGGGAACTGAAGCCCTTTAGTTCAACAGGACAGGCAAATCTGCATAGGGTGGCAAGATCAATTCCTCTTGCACAGATTAATTATATTTACAGGGGTTGCCAGGAGATATATTAGCCACCTGGCACATTGAACAAGAGGGATAGAGGGTTCCTTAATATATGCGGAGTTACATTTTTCTTTTTCCTTGGTTTTTTTATTTTTTATTTTTAGGGAGGGTGAATGTCTTTCCCTTCTGGACTGAGGCTCAGTACAGAAACATATTCTTTCGTGTATTTGGATATGAGCAACATGGGCATACTTATCGTCATCGCCTTTTCAGAATTATGAGCCATCGGTATTAAAATGTCCTACTTTGTAAAAGTTTTGGAAATATTCCTACTACTACTACTAGCAGTATTACGTGGCTATTGTTATCATTTCGTGTTCCATTGCAGCAGGAACGCCTGCTGCTCAAACTTTCTTCTTTGCAATTTTTTTTTTAAAAGGCACTAGAAGAATGATCCCAGGGCGCTCTTATGGCCGTTCCCATTCATTGAAATGGCCCTTTGGATTTTTTTTTTAAAAAAACCCTGGAAGGCTCCTTAAAGCCTGCACAGGGAGGCTGGGAGGGCAGTCTGCAGCCTAAACTGACCCTGCTGCCTGGGAGAATTTCAGCCCGGACTAAAGGCTCTGAGGAGGGGGTCTGTAAAGGCATCCAAGATCGTAAACTAGAACTTAGGTTCTGAAGAGTTTTATTTATGGGCGCTGACTTTTTGCTTACTTTGGCCTTTTAATGGAACGTCTCCGTTATCTGTTCAGGCATTTCTGCACCACGGTGGGCCACGGAAGGACAGGCTTGGGTGTGGTTCCCTCTCGCTTTCCTTCTGGCCCCCACCCGCCCCGAAGGCTCTATTGTCCACCGCCAGTGCATTAAGGGGTTGCGAAATAATAAAAATATATAATTTTTTTTTTTTTAAAAAAAGAGAGATATGCACATGTGTTGGTCCCTTTTGTCTCTCCCTGTATAGCTTTCTCCCCTGGGTGTTATGGCTATCGGTCGGCCTGTCTGGTATCTACAGTATCTCTGCCTCGTTGCACAAAATCTGTGGGGCGGTTTGAGTAGGTTTGCCTAAGCCGCCCTTCGTGGGGCTGCCGCGGCTGACCTGGCAAAAGCTCTCTCGAACGGGGGAGGGTTTGGAATCCTTCCCCGCCTTGGGTGGATGAGGAATCCTTACCTAGGGTTTCTTTCTCGGAGAGAGGTTTACTGCTCTCCGAGGGGGCCGGCGACAGCTCTTCTGCGGCAGAAGAAGAAGCCTGCCCTTCTTCCTCTCCTCTCTGCGAATCCCCGGCCAAAGTGCTGGGTGGGGAAGAATCCTCGCCGTCTTTCTTGCCTGGCTCGGGCAACGAGGCGGCCAGAGGGAACGGCGGAGAAGGCTCGAAGCTCACTTGGGGCTGCGGGACAAACTGGGAAGCGGCCACCATTTGCCCTGGGTGCAGCAGCGGCGGCGGCGGCGGTGGTGGCGGAGGCGGCTCTTGCTGCTGGTGGTGTTGGTGTTGGTGGGAGCTGCTATAGCAGCCGCCGCTCTTGATGGTGCCATAGGCTTGAGACAGGCGGAAGTAGCCCGGGACAGGCACCCCCGCCGCCACGTTATTCACGGCGCAGATCTCTGCGCTTAGCCTCGGGAAAGGCGACAGGTCGGTGGCCGGTGCCTCTTTGCGGGCCTTGTCCGAGTCGTAGAGGCAATAGGAGCTCTCCTCTTTAATGCTGGGAGCGAAGGAGCAGGAGGTCGCCTGTGGGCTTGTGGGCTCTTCAAGGCTGCAGGATCTCGGGGGATCTAGCCAGACCTCCATCCCTGACATGTAAGTGTGCGGAGTGGGAACCATGCTTGGCGGCGGCGGAGGGGGTAGATCGTCGCTGCATTTGCTCAGGACCGGGAATAGCCCGTAGCTTTGCAACCCATACGGCAAATCGGACGCGTGTGGCAGGTAGACACCACCGTTGTTCGGGTAGTAGCTGCTGCCGCCGCCGCCTCTTCCTCCTCCTCCTACCACTGCAACTCCGCCGCCGCCTCCCCCTCCTTCCCCTCTGCCTGAGGCTGAGCTGATCAAAGAGTCCACCAAAAAGGCGTTTGCAGCTGGGGTCTCCGAACATGCCATATCCTTGGAATAATTTGGCGAAGAGAGCAGAGAGCCCTTCCTGGCTGACATTTCTTGTGCAAAACATGCTGAATATGATTAGAGATACCCCCACGCCACGGCGGCTGCGTGCAGCCAATGGAAACCCAGCCTTCGTTCACAACCCCACCCCGTTTGGTTTCGTAGGCGGCGAGCTGCTCTCCTGCCCACGTCTGAATGGCGCGTGTGCGTGCGTGCGTGCGTGTACTTATAGTTGTGCAGGGAGGGTGCGTGGGTGGATATGTATGCCTGCAGTTTTGAAAATATAATGTACCAGTGATTTGTATGTGTGTGTGTGTGTGCCCTCTCATATATGCGTGCATGTGTGAATGTGTGCATACAGGCATGTGTAAGGGTATTCCACGCGCAGTAGGCCGCGTCTTCACGTGGCTGCCTTTGCTAGTTCTCCTATGGGGAACAGCCTGCATGAGGTTATATAACGAAGGGCGAAGTGGCGGGAGGACAAAAACAATGGAAAACACTGCCGGGTTTTAATGAGACTCATAATTTAGCGCGTTCTGGTCTGTTACCATATGCACTAATATAAAACAGCAAAGGCGTGAGCGAATTATTACATCCTGTACATTAGCAAGCCACCTGTAAGCTGAACTGTTCAGCCTCTTCTCACCCCACTCGTGGCTGCCTTGACATTTGTGAAGCTCAGGCAGGCTCCTCAACTTTGGCGAGTACTTCTCGTGGCTCGCCTAGGCGCTTATCTAGGTCGGTGCTGGTCACCTTAGCCTGGCCCACCGCAAGTTGGAAGCTCGATCCGAGCTTCTTATTAGCAGTCAAGGCTTACTGGTATCGAGAAGATAGCAATCCCCCTCCCGCCCCCTCCAGCTTCTTAAGATACCAGCCGCAGCAATGCGGAGAATTCTCGCACCTGTGTTTTACCCTCTTTCTCTCTGAGTCTAGCATCAAGAAGTAAGAGGTATGACTTCTCAATGCCTCTGCCTAAGAGAGGCGGTTCACGCCCTACTTAGCAAAAAAATAAAATAAAAATCACAGTATAAGCACCCAGTATAGAATTACCATACCAACAGCAAGATAAAGATTTTAGGGTTTGTTTTTCAAAGGCGATTCCATCCGTAATTATCAATTAAACCAGAAGTCCAAGTCGGAAATGAAAACAAGGAAAATCTGGCAAAACCTTTCCACCCTCCTACTTTCTAGGAATTTCCGGTTCGGTTTAAGGATTTATCCAGGGCATGAGCCCTGAATTATAGAAACAATGTACAATATTTGTTAAGTATCTGCATTTAGATAAGAGAGGCGCCTCTTCTTCTTCCTCTTTTTGAACACAAGACCTCTTTTCATCCAGAAATGGCCAAATAATTGCTAAATAATTATGTACAGCCAATCTATAATTGTGACGGCCAGCAGACAAGAAAGAGAGAGACCAGAAGACGAGACGGATGAATTTTGCAATGACTCCATTCCCCCACCTCGTTTTCTTGGCTTCTTGTGGCTTTGGAAGCCATGCAAACAAGGTCTGGAGGGCTGAACCCTCAAGCGCTCTTGGCATCTTTTGGGAAGCTTCCTTTTAAATGGTCTTCTCCTTGTTTAACATGGAAAGGCTGCCAGTTCGTGTTTCAGTCCATCGTGCTCTCCAAGCCACCCCAGCTAGTAGCACTATAACTGATCGCCTGTCTCAGTTCCCAAGCGGGCAAGAAATATTCTTTTGGACAATTCAGTACCGTGCAGTCAATCTTTAGCTGGGTTCCCTTTTGGCATCCACCACGCCTTCGCCCATAACGCCCTCCAAAATGCCAGGAATGCCAAGGAAATCGAGGAGGCCAGGCGAGGCGTTTCCTTCTGCCCAAGCCTTTGCCCGGAGGCTTCCTTACCCTTGCCCTCTCCCCCTGCAGCACTTACCCTTGGCTTTCATAGGAGACACAAAGCTCCCCGGATGACACTCGCCCTTCCCAACCCGAGAGAGCAAGAGAGGCGACCTGCTCCCCAGGCTTCCCATCGGACTTGTTTGGCCCAGGGGAAGGAAATCGCCTTCCCCTCCTAAGAGCTTCCCCGCAGACAGGTCGCTTTGAAGTGGGAAGAAGAAGGCGGGCTAGCCGGGGAGAGTTTTCCGAAGGCGAGTAGAAATGGATGCCCCTCCTCGGGTTCCTGGTCTGCGCAAGGGAAGCCCGGAAGGGGGTTGTTGCAACTTTGCAGGACCATAAAATCTTTATGGAAAGGCACAAAATCACCTTCCCCCAACCCCAACCGAGGAGGCCAGTTTTCTCCACTAGCTTCTTTCTCTCCCACCGTTACCCTCCAAGAACTGCAGCCAGGGCTTCAGCCTCAGATGGCTTCCGGCAGAACTGGACCATGGAAGACGCTATGCAGGGCAAGGGCAAACTCAACAAAAAGGAGAAATACTGTACTTCTCTCTCTCCCCCTCCCCCCAATTCATTCCCACGCCTCGAGGGAAGATTGTGCATATTTCTCCGGCTTCTCCTACACATTTACAGGCTGTTAATGTTAAAGGAGCATTATCAGATATTTGGAGAAATATCATTTCTTCCAAAATTATTAGTACAGAGACAACTGTTTTGTTGGTTAGTAGTACTGGTGAGCGAAGCCTTGGACAGAAATAACGAAACAGACACTGCAATGCGACTCAACTGTGTTCCAGTTTTTCTCCTTCCCAAGACCTGGTTCTACTCAGAAGAAATAGAAAAACAATCTGCTTTGATCTGAATAGCCTGTTTCTCTTCTCTTTGTCAAAGCCAACAGAAATGAGATGCAAAGGTCCAAATCCACCCCAAAAATGGTTTTCAAGTTTAACATTTAGTTCATCTCAAGATTGTGGCTTTCATTAACTGCACACAGCTGCAAAGAGGGAATCAGCATCTGTCCTATCATTGCCAAACTAAAGGAAATGAACAAGATTGCAGAGACTTCGGAGTTTTCTGGATTATTAACCTAAGGCATAATTTATCATAGTGGTGGTGATGTTCGGAAGGAAGGAGGGAAGGAAGGAAGAAGGAAGAAAGGAAGAAAGGAAGAAAGGAAGGAAGAAAGGAAGAAAGGAAGAAAGGAAGAAAGAAGGAAGTAGAAAGAGAGACAGAGACAGAGAGAAATAACAGAGGAGCGTCCAGATCTTTTAGGAGAATACATATCCCCAAAGAAAGATGGTAATTCTGTCTGGCTTGCCCCATGACAATCTGCATCTCGGCTTATCAGGAACACCCCGTTCCCCGAGATTGGGGAGTTCAATCAGACCTTTGTCCTAGTTCAACAAGCCTTTAAGCTTCAACCACGCCAGGCTGAAGAAAAAGCAGCAAGAAGAGAAACGGGTAAGGATGGAACCTCTTCGGGTTTTTTCCCCCACGACTGTGATATTTCACAGCTTATCCCGGAATTGCATTTATGAGAGTTGTGGGCTCCTTTAATCCCAAGTACAGGGCATCAGCGACCAGACATTCAAGTTGCTTTTATTATGGCATGTTTTGGGAGCCAAATGCATGTCTTTGATGGTCAAGGCACTTCGGGTCTGATTCGAAGCCCAGGGAGGTCAACGGTAAAATAAGGGGGCACATTGACTTAGGCTTTGGATCGGGTGAGAAGTGCCTGGATTCCTCTGTCAGACTTTTTTTTGAAGTACCTAACAAGGCCAAGGCAAGGCAAAGAGCAAATTGCCTCGTCAAACCCAATGGAGTAAAACTAATAATATGCAGTTGATTCTTAACTATAAAAGATAATGGTCAATTCTGGAGCAACTAAGCTACTTTGGCGAGCATTGTGTTTAGTGGTCACATTTTAAACTCTTAGCAATGAGTCTCGAACATTAACCACCAGGGCGTGATTACATTTCTTAGGACCATTTTTGTAACACATTCTATTTTCATTCTGCCAAGATGTTTTTCTAGGAGATTGCGGTAGTTTGTGTGTAAACACAACCAGTTCCACAACTGAGTGGAGCTAAAAGATTTGGACCAGTAACATTACAAGCTCACATTTGAATCACCTTGCTGGAGTTACCAAGGAATTGAAAGGGATCTGGAAACTGTACAGGCCAAGTGGATGGATGGGAGCCACCCTTACTGACTGCAGGCACTCAATCTTTCAAGAAACCAAGAGGAATATAATGATCATGCTAATGGAATTGTTAGGCATTTTTTTCTGAAATTAGCCATCCCCACCCCCTCAAAATATTTTTTTTTAAAAAACCAACAGAAAAGCAAATAAAAAGTTAAACCGCTAACCTAGGTGGATTTTTCATTTCCTTCCTTTTCCATTTTGCAGAAGGAGGTGCTAGCCACTTATTGTTTCCCACAGTGATGGGAAAAAAACCATGGAAAGCAGCATTGTATGCTAATTAAATGGGGCTTTATATTTATATGGGCAAATTGAGATTTCAGGATTCAGTTTAGAGGAAGTGAGTTGGAGAAGAAAGAGGAAAAAGTCTGGAACCTGAAACCGCCTACTTCCAAATTTATGGTCTCTGCCTTTATTTCATAAATCAAAAATAGAATTAATATGAGCAGCGCATCTTCTTTACTGTTGAAAGTATCAAGTTGTCAAAATGATAACTGCTGCAAAGCTAGCTTTCCCTCTGGATGAACTCTCAAAAAGTCTATTCTCCATTACGTAGCTGTTGCTATTGTGTTCTTGGATGTGTCTTTGGGCAAGAAAGGTGAAAATAACAAAAGTAATTTTCATTTTATTTTTGAAGATCTGTCACACAAGAATGAGTAACTATTTTTTTTATAGAAAAATTAAAAGCAGGAATGAATACCAGGCTTTAGAGATTAATTTCCTTTAAAATGTGGTTTGTATTTGCACTTTAAATGTAGATGATGGTGATGATTGTTGTTGTTGTTGTTATTATTATTATTATTATTATTATTATTATTATTATTATTATCCTGGAATGCTTGTCTTGAATTTGAAATTCCACCTTCTGGTAATTATCTAGCTTTCATTGATATCAATGGGATTTATTTGGGCAAAAATCCTCTCTTTCAATCTAAGCCAAGTTACACATGTGGATTTTTAAGTAGGTTAGTTGAGTTTAAGGCACTGTGTGGGTCTGTAAATAGGTTAGTTAAGTTGAGGCAATGCCCCTTTTAAAGTATATATTTATCCAGGGAATATTTGGGCTGAAATCAACACAATCTTTCCTAAACCCACACATTTGGGGGAAGGGATCATGGTCTTTTCACATCTAAAGAGAAGTGAATGGAAGGCTTTCTGAGATCTACACCAGAACCTCTGGATTGTAAGAAAATGATTCATGAGGGTAATTTTATAGCAATAACAGGAGTTAAGTGGGAATACCTTCTTTTGAATTCAGTGGTATTTTGAACAAATAGCAAATAGCTTCAGGTAATTATTTTCACAAATGCTCTATTACCTGAAGCCTTCATGTAATTCATTTTTAATAAAAGTCATTAGCATTTCAACTCACAAATGACTTTGGGAATGATATTGATTTCTGTATTAGTGGGTCATTCCCTCAAAAAGATTTAATCTAGGCAATGCCAGGTAGATTATAGCTAAAATGATGAATCCATTTTGCAGATTCCTCCACCCACCTCCCACATTACAAATGACATTTGAGATAAAGAAGCATGATGATTTCTAAATAAAATTTGTTTTACTGGAAATTTTGTGAGCGGATTGAATAATGAAATGAAATATGAATTCAATATTGATAAGAGAAACCTTGCTTTATGTGAGCCTGTGCCCAAATATTATATAGCAGATCCATTGAAATCCAGAAGGTGAGACCCTGGATAAGTGTGTGTGTCTGTGTGTGAGTGCGTGTGTGTTAAACTTCTATGGCTGCCTATTTGAAGCAAGTAACTATAGGTAATAAACATTATATTTAATTTATAAAATCAAATAAAAATATGTATACAGAAGCTAAGAAAAATCATAGCGATAAACAATAACATAAACAAAAACTTGAGAAAGAGGTTGTGCTATTTTGTTAATTCTTCAAAATAAAAATTAAAACTGATATTTTTTTGAACTGAAGTCCTCAAATGATCTTTTTTATATATAATGGCAATGCCTGGAACATTGTAGCAGTCCCCCTGATTTATATATTTGTTCAAATTAAATGGAAAAAGGATCTGGCAGCATATATGCACTTTATAATATTTTCTTTCTTGTTTGACAAGGCCAGATATTATTAGGATGTTGTGAAACACAGTAGAAGAGAAAATAGTCATTCTGTGGACCATACAAAAAGAAGATAGGCTTTCAGTCATAAGAAATTAAAAATAAAAAACCTCTATTAGAGCAATATCCAAAGGTCACAGAAAATTTAGAAGTTTTTGGACTGGAAGAGAAAACTTTAAAAGAGCCATCTTATCCTTAAATTATTTTGGCACCATTTTCCAAATTAAGATTTCTTACTCCAAGACAGGGGTATGCAAAAGAATGTAATTTGTCAACCGGATTAGAAATTAAGGAATTGGGTGGAGGTTTTCGCCATGGAATTAGCTCAATACTTTTCTTAATACTTGGTTTCTATGTAATATTGGTGGCAAAGGGTTGATTACCACCCTATTCATCTTTTGAAGTTTCAACTGTACATTTCAACAATTCAGTTTCAAAGATGGTGCTCAAGGACACAACATTCATAGGACCAGAACTAAAACGTGTAAGAATCAGAGGAAGACTTCTGACAGAAAATGGGAATCAGGAACACACTGAGAAGTCTCTGATCCTTTTGTCAATTAATTCAAGAAGCTACATCACAAGATCAACACAATCCTTTGATTTCATAAATCAAGAGCATTCACCCTAATTTAGCCTACGCGTGACATTGTAGATGTATACATCTGATGTAGACGTATAGCCCAGTCCCCTGCACATACCTAGCTCTTCCTAAGTTCATTACCTGGAAGTTTCAGAAACCAAGAGGTCTTTTTCTTCTTTTGGGGAATCTATGTTCCAAGGAAAGTAATGGGTTTTCAAACTCTATTGAACTGAATGGGAAGCAGAGCATAAGTCATATCCTGTAAGCTCAGGGAACCTTGTGTTTATAAAATACCACAAGAGCTTCTTTTTCAGAGTTCGATTTTTCTAAAGACAAAATAAAATTAGCATCACTGAGCTCTTAGCGTGTTTAGCATGATTAAGATATGAGGCCATTAACTTTTTGCCTCTTTGATTATGACTATACCCGCTACAAATCAATAAATATAGATCGATATAGCTGTTTTAAATTCAACCTTTACTCAAAATCTGATTCATTATGAAATGGGAAGGAGAGTTAAGTGAAAAGGACACTTTCTTCACTTCCTGTTACATCAATTACCAGCTTTCCCTAGCGGAGGGGAATAACTTTGCCCCTCTAAGAAAAAGGTACACAACAATTATTGATGTTAATCAACACAGGAGCCCTGTCAAGTTAAAATAAGTTAACTACAAACAAAATCCAACAATGCCATCAAGTAAGAACTGCCATTTTCAGGTCTGTTGATCTAGCCGGCAAATTTCTTTACACGCCTTGAGATTCATTATATCCATGGATTCATTTTTTTTAAAAAAAATAAAAAATAAACTTGCTTTATCTTATATCTTTTTACTTCTTCATGCATTAGGACCACAAAACCTTTGCAATATTTTTTTGCAGTTGTTGCTTTGAAAGATTCAACACTAAACTTCAAAAGATTCCAAATCGCAATTACAACCACAGATTTAATCATTGTTGATTTCCAAAAAGTTAGAACGCCTTTTAAGATTTATTTCCAGCCGAAAAGCTTTAGGCGCTAACTAAATTGCCTTGAAGGACACACAAATGTACCTTGACAATTACTTCATTCCCTCTTAATTTCTCAGTTTAATTTCTCAAAGAAATACTCACCTTTGGACGTAGTGTTCTTAACCTGAAGAAGCAACTTTCTGAAGTAACTTCTGGCCAACCTTTTAGTTTATGCCGAAGAGGTGAGACATCAGGTTCACCTTTTCTTTGTAAATATGATCATGGAAAAGTGAAATAATATAATGTACGGCTCCCTGGATGTTTGGAGAACAAAGGCCCGAATATTCCTCCCCCTCCCCTCCCTGTGCGGCTTTGACATTGATCTGAAGAACGCCCTCTTGTGGCTGTCAGCGGAACAAATTAGCCAGCTAGTTTTTAAAACAGCCTTATTCATAACATCAAAGCAATGCAGACAAGATCACCTTCCATATTTCAGACATTTGTAAAACCTTTGCCTGGCTTATAAACCCTTCCCCTTTCATTATCTAAATGGAAACATCATGAGGTTGTTTTTTTAAGATGACTGCTTGCCCTAGACGTACATACAGGATTTGTTTCTCCTTGTTTGCCCTATCTTTTTCTACTTCTACTTTCCTTCCCCCCTATCTTTATACTTTTCCCTCCCCTCCTTCCTCCTTCCCTCTTCTTCCTCTTCTTCCTTTCCTTTATGCCCTTCCACAAATAGACAAACTCCATAACTCCTAGCCCTTGAATAACCAGTTAATTTTTAACTGGCAAAGGAAGTGGCTGGCGGGATGTTTATGGCCACCCCACTATTCTCTGCTTGTCTGTCTGCCTCTCTCCATCTATCTTTCTATCTCTGCCTTTTAAGAGTTGCATTCCTTTGTAGCATGTTAGCAAAATAAACAAACAAGCAAGTCCTCTCTACTCCCTCTCCCCATCTTTGTGCATTTCCTTTGACCAGACGCTGTCAGACTGGGTGGGGGTCACCAGCAAAAGTCCAGAGCCCTTCAATTCAAGTTTATGGGTGATGTCCAAAGCAATACAGAAGTTCAAAGCCAATAAACCCAGAGAGGTAAAAATATGTACTAAATGTATATGAATGGCAAGAAGAAAGGTTGGGGGGTGGGGGAGAAGGTTGAGTCCCCTCTTTTTGCCCAAAGGCACTGGGTTGGGTTTCAAAGAGGCAAGGTCTTATATTGTATAACTAGCCTGTGCCTTATGGTGCTTTTGGGTAGCTCACAAGAGGGGTATCCCTTTTCCAGGCATCTCATGCAGTATTGGCATATAAACCCATCTCAGTAAGTTTCCACTTTTGAATTCTGCCTGAGGCTCTTGTCAACTTCCAGTTCTGGATTCAGGTGTATGATGCTTGGAACAAACCAGAACAAAGGGCTACACACACACACTTGAGGTCTTGCAATGTGTTTTACATCTATGAACAAAAGCACCAAGTCTATACCCTGCAGTTATTTGAAGGCAGATTCCCCTTACCTCCGCCCCTTTCCCTGCAATCCATTCAAACCTGGCCTCCTACCAGCGGCAGTCTGCCCACGCATTCATAAATACCAGACCTGATGTCCTGGCTTCTCAGAACTCAGTACAACCAATAGGTGAGTGGGATTTCCACCAAAGCAATTAACTCAAAACTCATGTTTCAGATTTCCAGTCTGGGTCAAAGAAGATCCACGGGTGCGTCATAAATCTTTTTTTTTAAAATTAAAAAAACCCCTGTAAATTTCTCACATGTTGTTTATTTTCAATGTGCAGGATTCCACTGGACTCATGCAAGAAAAAGCTTTCCCATATTCAAAGAAAACAGTATATACATACAAAATACAGGTTTCAACCCCCACCCCCCCAAAAAAAACAGTGATAGAATCTAAAAGTATTTCAATTCATTAAGCACAAAAGAAATTTTATCCATTCTGGAAGCAGTGTAAAAACAGCCTTGGTAGTATACAGGTTAAACAAGAAAAGAAACATCTGACACCTTCCAAGTGAAACAACCCACTTAAAATATTAGGAAAATGGCAACAAAACCATTTTAAATCATACAAGTCTTATAAAACACCATTATGGTATGAATCATACATTCAGATATGCTCAACAGTAAGTGACCTTTACAATAAAACACATATCCTTTGTAAACAGATATAGAACTTTAAATAGCTTTTCTTCCTATTAAAACCATGTCGCTTTTCCTTTCACACCTTCTTTGGTTCTTTCAGATATATATATATCACATGTTTCCAACAGAAAAAAACATGTATGTATGTGTGTGTGTGTGTGTGTGTGTATGTATGTGTGTGTGTGTGTGTGTGTGTGTGTGTGTATATATATATATATATATATATATATATATATATATATATATATATATATATATATGTTTTTTCTGTTGGAAACATGTATATGTATGTATCACATATTTTTGCTGAATATTTAAAATTAAGGGAGACTATATATATATAGTCTTTATATATATATATATGTAGTCTTTATATATATATATATATATATATATATATATGTATGTATGTATGTATGTGTATGTATGTGTATATATATATATATATATATATATAAAGACTACATATATATATATATATATATATATATATATATATTTGTTTTCGTAAATTTTCACGGGTATATGTATGTAGATTGTTCTGAGTTCGGGTTTTGCCCTGTGTAATGTTTTGCATGTCTATGCGACGTTTCGGCGAAATCACATTCACCATCATCAGGCTGGAGTTCCAATCTTTGTGTTTTTATATATATATTTATTTGTGTGTAGGTGTGTGTGCGTATGTGTAGGTGTGTGCATATATACACATCCACACACACTCCCAAAACTCTTATTTTTAAAATGTTGCTGCTTAACAGCAAAGTAGGACGTATAAGGCTAACTATAAGATATGACAACAAATCCCCCTTATTTACATTGTTTGCTTTATAATGGGCCTTCTTATGAAACACTAGTGGTTTTCATTCTTTGATTTCAGTGCATTACATATATCTAAATTGAAATTAAACATATTTGATATTTGCCAAACTGAACTTTTCCAGGTATATTTCTGGAATAGAAGTATCTGGAACAGAATTTTTTTTAAAAAAATCTCTTTGTCTCATTTTAAACTTTTACTTTCTCATTTTAGAACTATTATTTCAGTCTTTCATCTTTTCTCTTCCCACACAGGTTTAAGAAATACTTTATTCACTTCAATATTTAAATATGGACATAATGATTTGTCTCCGACATTGTTATTCATTAAAAATTGTATTTCACAAGCCTACTTCTGTTGTCTTCTCAGTGATTGTTTCCTTACCATATATGGCAAATTATTACCTGAAGAACTTTTGAAAGGAAATTGACTCTGTTTGAGGGGCTGGGGTGTAATTGTGGGGAGAAATAATAATTTGTCATTTGGGAAGACAAGTAGGTTGGCCAGGGATTGCCTAAGTAGAGATGGCAGGCACTTGGGACATTTCCTTTTGAAGTTATCCTCCAGCACATATGGTGCCCTGGGGAGTCTTCCCATGCACCTTCCATGAGAGGTAACATAGTCTTCCCATTGACCTTCCAATTAAGGTAACATAGTTTTCACTCCACAACCACACTGTGAAGCCAGGAATCCGCTCCCGGCTTTTCACATGTGCTCACCCCAATTGCAAGGTTGTAGGGATGCAAATGGCTTTTGCAAAGGGTGGTGCAAGAGTTAAATGGATCCCACTCGATGTGTAAAGATGAAGAAAAACAGTTGAAAAGAAAACTCAGCCACAACAAAAAAATAATTGGTCAACTTTGGAGGTTAGGGCAGAAAAACACCTTAGTTTTTTAGAGTCCTTGGAGCCTCTACACACTTCCTCCTTACCAGTAACCCTGTGGCTCGACCTTATCAAGGGTGACATCTGAATTTAATCTCATATAGAAAAACACTACAAGTTTTAGGTTTAAAGTATTGGATTAGCCGAATAATACTGCAGTCGGTCCCTATTAATTTTTTTCTCTTTCATTCTTCTGTTTTGGAACCATATTTTTACTTGACGGTCGGTCAAGTTGAGCATTCGTGAGAGCTGAAGACGTTTCTCTTTGTTTATATAGACACTGAAGAAGAATTCCCTTTCTAATTCTCTAATCTGGTATTTGGTGTACGGACATCTCTTTTTACGGATGCGTTGTCCACCTGTGGAACAAAACATAAAGGCAGAAGCCATTAAGTCTGGAATGAGATGTGGCTGGAGGGAGGACTGGCACTAATATTGAATGAAGAGCATCCATATGTTTCTTTTCTAAGAAACTCTTGTCTCATTATTACCAAGTCTCATAATAGCGATGATCTCTCCTACTCAGCAGCTGTGTATGTTAATTTCACCTTATCTCCTGGAAATAGCTTGCAGGTGCTGTCTTAATCTAAAAAGACCTTTCTTTGAAGCTCTGCTTCAAACAACAGTGCTACTTCTTCTGCTCTGAACATGTTTGCTCAAGACTGGAGCTTTTGTGGTCTTGAAAATGGGCAACGTCTCCATGCGCTGCCCAACTGGTCTTGAACAGTATTTTCCACCAAGACAGGGTTTTAGGTAGGAAGGGCTCAAGCTGCTTGCTACCCCAATGTAACGCTTTTACCACATTTCTACAATCAAAGCTTAGCCATTTTCTTTTTTTAAAAAAAGCAAGCTTCTTGGGCGGGCTCTAACTTTTGCCATTCCACTGAAACTCATTAGACTTCCAGAATTCATTAACTTCTGGATCTTCTGATTAAAATCTTACTGCTTATATCTGCATTTACTTCACTTGTCAATACATTATGACATCAGGATTTAAATCTGAAACATTTCCTGGTTTTGCATTGTCCTTTTTCTTTAATAACCTTTTCACTATCTCAGATAACCACCTAGTTCACTGATTCTTACCAGGAGAACTTATTTTACACTTTCAAAGCCCCTGGCCCTGTCAAAAATTCTCTTCCCATCTCAGCTGCACTGGATGCAAACCTCCAGTTTTCCTTAAAATAAGCTTTGCATTTTCTTTTGTCATCTTAACTTTGAAGGGATTAAATATAAATATTCCGACCTTTCTCACTTAAAAAAAAGGACTTGTCAAGTTTCCTTTCTCTGCTCCTAGTTAGAAAGGTCCTTTCCACCCCCAGTGCTTGAAGGAAGTCTTCAAAGAGAGAAAAATGGCAAGTTAAAAAAACCAAGCTGTGACAGCTTGAAGGACAGTTGTGAGAAACCAATTGTTGGGCACAAGGCAGCATTTAACTCAAACAGGGCTTAGGAGAAACTGATTCTTTTAGACAAAAGAGCTGGTTATAACTAAAGTTGTTGCTCTTAATATATAGCTGCTCCTGCAGGCCCTCCCTTCATCTGTTAGAGCCTGTTCTCCCGCAATCCATAAAATCTCGGGTGGCTTTGAATCCAAGTACCTCACTAAGCTTTTAAGGATAACACACATGACTTTTATAGTATGTGTGTAAGTGTTTGTGTGTATTAATCGCAGGATTACATGGCTATCAAAGGGGTCTGAAATCTCCTTTTGAACAAATTTTACAGGCGAAAATCGTGCATTATATTTAGGGGGGGTTGAACAAGAAGCTCTCCCTCCTCTCTCTATTTAGTCCTTTGTTTAATGATTTAGGGAAAAATCGCCACCTGAGGGCGGATAGTTTGAGGTTGGGGTGTTTTTTTTTAAAAGGCATCCATTGGCGGATGAGTATTTCACGGCCAATTTCAGTCCTCGCCACGTGATCTCGCCTTTTTACAACAAAGTTTTGTTGGGGGAAATCTAACGGCCCTTCATAAACCTTCTCTGCTTATAAAACAGCATATAAAAAATTTAATAGCGGCGGTGCGCTAAGATTTTCAAGCCCCGTTCATAAAAAGCGCTAGGGCGCTGCCTTTATACGTACTGGAGCTGCTGGATTTCTCCTCGTTGTTGCCGGAAGACGAAGCGGGGCTGCTGCTGCTCTCGGCCCTTCTCCGCCTCTCCTTCTCCCCCGCCGCCTCCCGCTCGCAGGCCGCCTCCGAGCCCGACGCCGCAGCCGCAGCTGCAGCTCCCGAGGCGGCGGGGGCTCCCGGGGGTGGCATCTTCTCTCCAGCGGCGCCCTTGCCGCCCGCGTAGTCCGAGTGGTTCTCCGCAGGGCCGTACGCGGTCTCGAAGAACTGGTCGAAAGCCTGAGGCAGCACCCCGTTCCTGCCCACCGTGCTATAGAAACTGGACGAGGCCGCAGCCGCGGCGGAGACTGCGGAGGTGGCCGGGTGGTGGTAGGCGCCGCCGGCCGCGCTCTTCCCGAACATTTCGCCCCGACTGGCGGCGGCGGCCGCAGCAGCAGCGGCCACGGCGGCGGCGGGCGGCAGGCAGTCCCGGTGCCTGAGCTCGTCGGCGGAGTAGCAGTGAGGGAGGCTGTTGCGGGGGTGCCACTTACTGGCCGGCTCCAGGGCATAGTCCCGGAAGGTCACTTCTCTCACGGGTGGCACCTGGGGCAGGTTGGACGGATAGGAGTAGGGCACTGGGCGAGAAGACGGGCTCTGGGGCAGGAAGGAAGGGAGGCCGGAGAAGTCAGGGCCGGAAACGTAGTAAGTACAACTGGGCAAATACATATTCGAGGAGCAGGGCACTCGCTCGTCCAAATCCATAACGTGGCTGGCTACCTCGGGTTCTCCGCATTAGCCGAGCTTAACATGACGCCCTAGTGCAGCTGTCTCTTGGAAGCTGAGCCGTGAAGTAAGAAATTGGGAGACGTAAAGCTGACGTGGAAAGCTTTTCCCTTCCTTAGCAGGGAGGCGCTGCTCACGTGACCCAATGTTAAAATTGACAAGCTATGAGTACGGGCCCTCTTCCTCTCCCACCCCCACCCCACCCCACCCCCTCCTTTCTCCTTCCCCTCCTTGGGAGCCATCTCGAGAGAAGCAACAGATCGTCCCCTCGGGTCTCTCCAGGCGTTAAAAATAGAACAAAACACCGAAACCCAAAGATTCCAATGCAGCTTATACCGCAATAGCACACTATACTATTTGACTTTGGAACGAGAACTTCCCAAAAAAAGGGGAGGGGGGGAGGGAAAGGAAGACCTGCGAACTGCTGTATTTTTTATTTATTTTTTAATTAGATACTCTCCCATTTCTCCATTTAAGCTATCCTAGACCTCCATTCTGATGGAATGGAAATTGGAGGTTTGGAAGCTGCAGAATCCTGCTTCTCACCCCTTTCTCTTTTTTTCTCGCCCGGGTCTGAAGCAACGCCTAGTCACAGACATACACACACACTCGCACACACTCTCCTCGGCACTGGCAGGTCTGTCTGATGGGCTGCGCCGCTCCGCAGCCTCCTGGGGTCTTCCTGAAAGGTCCCCCCGATTAGATAATCCTCCAGACCTCCGGGCTTTTCTGAAAGCCTCGGCCGGCCAACGTGCGCCGGGGTCAAGTCTGCACAGTGGTTTCCTTGCTAGGCGGGGGTGGCGCGCTGCTATCCCTGTTTGTTTACTTCCGAAGAAGCATTGGTACCTTCCTCCTAGTGGGGTACCTATTCACCCCAGCTAACTTGGGAATTTTGCTTTCAGACGATCAATTTGTACATTAAATGTCTTTAACCAGATATTTATTTATTTCTTCTCTCTCTCTCTGATTCATCTTCCCATCTTCCTGATTTTTGCAAATAGCAAAGAAGTGTTTCGGATAGCAAGTGATCAGGAAAAGGAGCTAATCTCAGAGAAAACAGCTGCCAGGTTGAACCACCCCTTCTATCTGAACCTGGAATCTGTGACTTTGAAATAAGAACTAGTTTTTGCCAACTGATTGAATGAAAGTGGCACTTCAGAAACTTGGAAGATTTGCCTCCTCCCCAAACAATCTTCGCTAGCCGGGCGGAAAGGCCTTCAGAAGTGATGCCCAATACGAGTTGCTCCTCCAGCTCAAAATTAACAGTAAAAATATTCATTTATTCTTATGTTTATTCAGAGCCAAACAGAGAAACACAGAAATATTGCTATACAACACTCTTCTCGCAGGAAGCAAACATCAAAGTTGCTGAGTTATGCTGATGAAAAAGAAAATAAACGTTTTGTTTGGCTATAACTAATTAGAAATTCATGTCCTTGCATATGTGCTTGTGCGTTTGTGTAAGTGTCTCTTTATCGGTCCCGAGTATGTCTAGCGTAGAAAATTAATATATTGCTTCTCTTCGGGCATCGATTCTAAAATTACCAAAGAAAATAGGGCAGATTTCCTAGCGGCTGCGTGATTCAGTCTTTGAACATTAGGTAAAAGAAAAAGTAGAATTCTTAGTAGAGGAAATGATTCTGGAGTGTTTTCTTGACTCCTTAGAAAATAAACCTTCAAAAGCCTTACTCTGCATTCTGGGTGCTTGGGATTTAATTGTCGGGAGTGATTTGTTTATTTATTACAGAATTAATTCTAACTGACTCAATAATATTGGTTTCTGGCAGAAAAATACCTTGATTGTGTATTTTCTTTACCTTTGATCTAAGTATACCGAGTTGTAAATATCAATATTATCTAGTAAGTACTTAGCAGTGGAGCACACTAATTTATTAGAATTATTGTTTATATACTTTTTAATGCTCCCCCTCTTTCCTTCTGCGCTCCCTTTTCTTTCTTTCTTTTTTTTACAAGGGTAACCCATCGCAAATCAAGAGCTTTGGACATATCCCTTTAATGAACTCTTTATTTTTGACCGCTGGAATAACTTTTATGGGCCTTCAACGTTTGTAAACTGAACTTGAAATTATTAATTAATCTCCGTCTTTGTCACATTTGCCAAAAAGAGTCGATGAAAATAGGAGATAAGGGTGTCATCAAAGGACCGGCTACAGCTTACTCGGGGTGTATGTGGGGCTATTAAAAATGCTTTCTTTCTTTCTTTCTTTCTTTCTTTCTTTCTTTCTTTCTTTCTTTCTTTCTTTCTTTCTTTCTTTCTTTCTCTCTCTCTCTCTCTCTCTCTCTCTCTCTCTCCCTCCCTCCCTCCCTCCCTCTTTCTTTCTTTCTTTCTTTCTTTCTTTCTTTGTGTTTCTTGAAGGGGAGGTGTTACAGGGATGCTCGCCAAGTTGACTTCGACAGCAGCCTTCCTTCTTTTCCAAGCAAAATACCTGCCTCCGAGTTCACGCTCCAACCTTCCCCATTCTTGATATAAAAACTGCATTTCCTCTCCTTTTCTGAAGGGTCCCTCTCGCACCCCCCACACCCCTCCAATTTCAGCGATAACAAAGGCGCCACCGTTGCCCAGAGTCGCCCCGCCTCTGTTGCTTTATACTAGCAAACAACTTCCTTGCCCTTGGAGGAGACGAGCATTTCAGGCGCTCTTGGAACCCGGCGCGTCTAGGAAACAGCGAAAAAGAGCTCTCAACTGACCCGGGCTTTTATAGCACTTTTGGCAGTCAACTTCAGCTTGTCTCCAGCAGACGCGACTGAAAGCTGACCGAAAGCACCGCCTTCCCCGAAGCTTTCAAGAAACAGTCTCCTTTAGGGTAAAAGGGGGAGGGGGGCAACAGATCTGGAAGGCGAGCTCTATCCAGTAATGGCAAGGGCACCTTTGGGCAGCCAAGGACCGTCTATGTATTCCTTTCAGACAAAAGAGGAACGAAGACTCCTTCTCGGGGAGGCCATAAAGCAGAGGGGCGGAGGGGAAGTGTGTGTGTGGGAGAGATCGAGAGAGATGGAGTGGAAAAAGTGGTTGCGGTGACCCGCAGCTCCAATCTCTGGTTCAGCTGGTTTCTTCTGGGCTTACGCAACTAGTGGGACGCTTGGAGATTTGGGGAAGGTCCTTCTAAACGCACGGCATAAAGAGCCTCCCGCTGAGCTTCCTTACGGATGGCAAGGTTCCTCGAAAAGGGTTGCTATTCAGCAGGCTTCTTCGCTTCCTTCGTTGCCAAGGGGAAAGTAGCGAAGGAATGCCCAGACTCTCCCCAAGAGTTCGCCAGCACCCCCAACCTGCTCCCAAAGTTTGTCTTTCTTCAATTCCCTCTGTTTTAATCCTTGCCCGTCTCTACACAAGTTTAGGAGGCCTCTCCTTCGGAAATATTCCCGAGTTTTCATATACCTGGAAGCAGAGAATGAATGAGAAGAGCAAGGAAGGAGTAGACAGCAGCGTCCCAATTTACCTCGCTGGAAACCAGGTCAATAAAGAGAGGCAGCCTCATTTAGAAAGAAAATTAACCGGGTTCTGGGGGGGGGAAGGGGGGTTCTGAGAAAAAAATCGCTCTCGAGTTTGAATAAAGACGCAGTGAATGGCAGTGGGGAGTTTAGGAAACCAAGAACGTTGATTATACACACCCAAATTAAATATTGCGGGAGAAATGTAGAATTTCTATTTGACTTTGGAAGAATACAAAAGGAACCTAATTAAAGTATTTCCTTTGCTCTCTGTAATCTCAGATATAAATTATTTTTTAAATGTCTAGCTATTTTCTTAATTAGAAGTGGCTTTAAAAATTAGGATTGTGTCAGGTGTCTAAACATGTCAGAGCATTCCATAGGAAACCTTCCCTTTTGAAGATCGCTACCTTTGCAACATGTCTATGAAAATGTGTTTGTTGCAACAGGTCTTCTATCTACCATTGCTCTCATCACATGATTTTTTAAAAAATCTTTATTTAGAGATTTGAATATATGTGCACATTTCACACAGTTCTCTTAATGTCAATGGGGTTTGCAATTTATTAGTCTTTGAATTTCTAAAAGTGTGACTTTTAAACAATAGCTACAAACAGAAAGAGAAAAGTGTCATAATCATTTGGGGTATTTAAGCTGCTTCATGTTTCTTTAAAAGTTCGTGTTCCTGATCCCCTCTCTCAGATGAAACCAGATCTTATTGCAATATAGTTTAAATCATGAAATATTTTAAAAGTGTAGTATTTTCATTATGTCATTTTCTTTCAGGATTTTCCTTGGAACTTTTCATACTGTTATTGTTTACAAACTTGTTTTAAAATGAAATATAAGCTTCTCAAATCTTTTCCTAAATAAGGATCTAATAGGATATTAGATGGTTTGACTCTTCAAATGTGTTCTGAGAGCGGAGAATGAAATAATTCTGCACCAGAATAAATGTTTAATATGGTTGAAGGTTTTTTTTCTCCCCTGCAACAAAAGTATTAATCAAATTAATTTTTTAATAAGATGCTTAGTGTAATCCTAATGAAACTAAGTGCAAATGCTGCTAAAATTAAGTAATATAATTGAAAAATATTTAAACATTCTTAATAGCCAAAAGTTTCCCCTGGAGGGTTTATTACTGCCGTTATATATGTGTAGAAATCTCAAGTCTAACTTTCTTGGCAAAATGTTTTATTTGGTTTTTTTCTTGTTGCTGACCATTGCTTCATACCAGTTAGAAAACATGACACCACATATGTCTAATCAGGAGTAAATCCTATTGAATTCAACACTAGCTTATTTCAAATTAGCACAACACGCATAACGCTGAAGTTTAGATTGCATGGTTGATTTTCCACATTAATTTTTATTTACAAAACCACCCAAATTTGGAGACTTATTCCTAAAAATATGAAAGGCAGTTTCCATTTTTCCTCTCCTGCCACAGTCCCAATGAAAACATGGACAGGATACTCAAATGCCAATTTCCAGCTATTAATGCTGAGGCATTTAGTTTTAGGAAAACTGGATTCTTTCAGCCAGAGTTGGAAAACAGTAATCTTTGTTTTGACTCTACTTCATCGTTACTTCTAAAGTTTGATAAAGTTTGATACGCTTGTGTAAGTACATTCTATACTTACTTAAATTCAAAACTAAATGTATTCTAAACCTGAAGTTAATTTTAAGTACTAGAAATAAAATGAATTATTAAGCCTTTAATACAAAATTCAATGTCAGTTCTTTTTTGCCCCGTTTCCCAATGTTTTTATCCGCAAAAGTCAAGGTGGAGGACAATTTTCACTTGAGGTTGCACAAGAGAAACCCTTCCTGATCTCTCTCCCTCAGGGCCCAATCCAGTACTAGGACATTCTTTCACGAAAAAAATTCTTTTGATACTTCATTGTTCTATAGAATATTTCCACATTCAAGTGAAAGTAAACCAGCACCAACTGAGTGTAAGCATTAATGCAGACGGCCAACCTTCCTTGGCCACAATACATATAATATCAAACCATTCTCCTACTTTGCCTTTTTCAAAAGATCATGATATCTCAATCGCTCAATTGGGGATGCATTGCATGCAAACAATAAAATCCAGAGTGTTCGCCAAGTTAATTGTAAAGAACCATTTTACTGAGATATTTCTAAATAAAAATCCAGGAATGGATTCTGCATCACAAAATTAAAGGCTATAATTTTTCCGTCTGGTTGAGGAGAGAAAAAAGCTGTTCCAAGTTTCTGAACAACCGAAACAATCAATGGACAACATTCCAAGTCTGACATATTTAGATGTATTGATGCAGGTGATGCCTTGAACTTGACCCCCAGTTTGTTAATAAAGGAAATTCATAAAAATAAAACTCTTTCCTGCAATGATCACATCTTCTTAAAAACAAAATATTGAAAGAATGCCTTTTCTTTCTTTTCCCCCCTCTTTTCAATAACCTTAGCAATGAAATTCTTATTTAATATCCAAAGCAAACCAGGATATTTCATTCTACTTATTGCAGCTACAAGTGATTTTGCAATTTTTTTTAGACTCAACTCCCTATAAAATTCATACAAAATAATACAGATGCTTGCTTAAACAGTTGCAGGTGTGAATTGCCAGTGATAATAATATTTTCCATTGTATTTTATTTTATTCTATTTTTATAGCTCCAAGGAATCATACAAGAGTTTGCTTTCTTTGATTCTACAAATTATTCTAAACATAATTTTACATAGCCTGATACGCACCAAATAAATTACACATATCTTGCATCTTGCATCTTTCAGTAGTCCAGTAGTCTACATGTCAGAAAACATCTAGATACTCCAAATATATACTACTTCAATACTACTTTTCCCAACTAGACTAAATAACAAGCTGCAACATTGTATCAACAAGGTTTTTTTTAATTAAAAAAAACCTATGTATTCCTATTGGGTGATTCAATCTTAGGAACATTCCCTCGATTCTCTGAAATTCACTAAGAATTTAATGTAATAATGTTAAAACTGAGTTTCATGCCAGATGATAAGCTTATCAATAAGACAAAGATGGGTTTGGTACTTGCTACTTATTTGTATTAATTGGGTTAAGAAGAGAACAAAAGTCCATTTCCCCATCTTCCTAAAGCAGTCTAGCAATGGTTCGATATGATCTGCAAATATTTTACTTTCAGCACAAACTTCCTTTCTTCCTCCAGTCCAATAACTAATTCTGGCAGAAGTGAAAATGATATACAGTTATTATCTTTCTGTGTTATTTGCATCAATGATTGGTATCATCATTATTATTTGCAGGAGAGACCGGTATAAATAAGTTTGGATGGCAATAAATAATAGCTTTATGGCTGGTATGGTGACAAATCATATCAGAGTTGCATTTCGCAGTGCTTGAATTAGAAACAGGAGAAGAAAAGCAAGATGAGATCCCTGCAATGGAGCCATTTGGCTGAGTGGGAATGCAGGGAAAACCTCCTTCATGATCTTTTGCACTCAAGACCGCCTGGGGAAACTTCCACCACAAACAATTACTGGAGTGCTGCTGCTACATGGATAATCTTAGAGTTGAACTGGCATGCCATATATATAGGTTCATTTTTAGGGGGAGATTCACCCCGAGTCTTCGGAGAGGGGCGGCATACAAATCTAATAAATAAATAAATATCCAGATTATAATTTACTCTGGAATACATTGGTTTATTTAAAAATAAGCCCTAATGCTACACTAGAACAGTGTTTTTCAACCAGTGTGCTGTGCCACACTAGTGTGCCGTGAGACATGGTCAGGTGTGCTGCGAAGCTCAGAGAGAGAAAGAAAACAAGAGAGAGAGAAAGAAAGAGAGAGAAAGAAAGAGAGAGAAAGAAAGAAAGAACAAGAGGGAGAGAAAGCAAGCAAGCAAGAGAGAGAGAAAGAGAGAGAGAGAGAAAGAAAGAGAGAGAAAAAGAAAGAGAACGAGAGAGAAAGAAAGCAAGCAAGAGAGAGAGAGAGAACAAGAGAGAGAGAGAAAGAAAGAAAAAGAGAGAGAAAGAGAGGGAGGGAAGGTGGAAGAGAGAAAGACATAGAGGGAGGTAGGGAGGGAGAGAGAAAGAGAAAAAAGAGGAAAGAAGGAAGAGAGAAAGAAAGAGGGATGGAAAAAGAGAGAAAAAAAAGAGGAAGGGGGAGAAAGAGGGAGGGAGGGAGAAATAGAGCGAAAGGGAGGAAGAGAGAGAGAGAGAATTTTTTTGTCCAAACTTTTTTTAGCCGCCCCCCCCCAATGTGCCCCATGGTTTTGTAAATGTAAAAAATGTGCCGCGGCTCAAAAAAAGGTTGAAAATCACTGCACTAGAAGACCCACCTACCTAATCCTCATTTTTGGCCTTTTAGGGGGTGAGCACCTTCTAACGAAGCATTAGAGTCTAATTCATCATTGATATTAGAAGTGCCTGAGAAATGACCAGAAGGATAAAAACCAAATGGAGAGAGTGCATTGATTTCTTCCTCTGTTAAAGTCCATCCTCTTCCTCCTGCCTGCCTTGATTTAGAAATACTTGTTTCGTTCCTGTAAATTAGATTTAGCCAAACCAAAAAACCCTTTAATCCTTTGCCCGCACAGCAAAGCAACTGGTCTCTGACCGTGTCTGGCTGTTAATAGAAACACTTTAATGCTGCAAGCAAGTAGGCCCTGTGGGATATCCCACGAATTCCACAGGAAGTAAAGAATAATGATTAAAAGGGAAAATGTTTGGGGTGGAAGTGTGGCAAGTTTAAAACAAAAAACAATCCCCCAATGCTGCTTCAAGATAAATGATATGAGCAGCTGCAGGAAATGAAGGGACGCTCTTATTTTTATGGAAAAACTTCCTTTCGCACCAGTCCACAGGAAAAAAAAAGGTTGGCCTATAACGGGATGAAGTAAAGTGCTGTTCCAAGGCCAAGTGGAAAATATTGCATGCATCATTAATTTCTGCCTGCTGTGACACTCCCCCTTCCATCTTCTAAATGCATTTTTGTTTGTAAGCCAACCCTGGAAAAATAATTAACTTGGCTCTTCCCAATCCCTTCTTATAAGGCTATTCCTTGCAAAATGGGTGGGTGTCTGGGGTCTCCCTCCCCTGCACATTGGAAGTAGGGCGTTTGGAGCAGATTTTTGTGGGAGAGGAATGCTTCATCATCACCATCACACCACCGCCACCATCATCATCGCCATCTGCAGGACCTGCTTCAAACCGCCCTAACATATTTTCGAGACGCTTTACCAACTTGTTTACGTCTTACAGGAGGAGGAGGCAAGGCTGTGAGAAAACAACCGCACATTAGGGTAAGAAGCGAAGCGCAGAAAACGACATTAAAGACAGTTTAAACGGCACCCCTGCGGCCTGGGATCGGTTATTTTGCCGAAGCTGACACGGCACATCTGAATCGTCTTAGCCATGCAACATTTACTCACACTCAGCGGCGGGAGGTTCACGCGCGTTTCCTTACCCCAGTCGCCAGGATCCAGTGTCGCGGCGCGGAACAGCCGGGGGGGGAAAGAGAGAGAGCCTCCCACCGCATTTCAAGAACCGAAGTCGGTTCCGCAAGAGGGGACATGCCGAGACCGGTTCCGCCGACGGTCAGGAAGCTCGCGGCTCTCCGGTTCACTTTTCAGCTCGCCGCGAACTTGAGGCCAAACGTTCTGCAACCGCGGCTTCTTTCCCACTCCTGCTGCTCAAACAGCCGGCGGCGGAGATGATTAAGCAGAACGGAGTCCGGGAAATCAGATTCAATGGTTGTGTAATCCCACGAATCTCCTGTTTCTGTTCCCCTCCCCTTTCTTCCCGGTCTCGGTTTCGGTCTCGAAAGCACCCGCCGCTCTTTCCCTGGCGAGACCCTCAGGCATTGCTTCCCCTAATCACCAGGGGTCAGCGTACAGTAATGACCGTGGATCGCGCGTCGTAGGACTTGACCTTTAGTTGCGTCGAACGGGGCTCCTCTTCTCTCTTTTTTTTCCACGCTGCAGGAAGAGATGGGGAGGGAGAGGGGGGAGGGAGAGGGCGGAGGGGAGGGAGAGGGCGGAGGGGAGGGAGGGAGGGAGGAGAAGGATGCTCTCTTCGGGGACTTCTCGTCGGAAACCAGAGGAAAGGAAGGCAGCGGCCCTGAGTTATCCTTAGCGCCATACAGTATTTGGTCTACTTCACTAGCGCCTGAAAAAATGTTCTTTCCTCCCACTCCAGAGCCTGCAAAACTCAAGACTCGGATGAACTGTCTGGAAAGGATTGCTTCCAAGAAAAAAAGGAGAATAAAAAGGAAATATGGATCTAGAATGGAGTTAGAAGCCTTCGTTCTCACTGGGTTCACCAGGCGTCTTAATTCCCACCGCACCCCACCCCTCGAAAAGAACGGAGCCGAAAGTGGGGAAAATATAGATCCAGATCAGGATGGGAGTATAGAATGGGCTTTTTGGAGAGAGAGTGGACGTTTTCCTCCACCCGAAGCTCTTTGGGGACGTTTTCAACAGTGCAGAGTGAATGGCTGGATTTCTGCTGTCCTTAGATGTTTCTAAGGTCTCAAGTTCCTGGCAGGTTGTTCCCACGACTATATTCCTCTAGAGCAGTGATTTTCAACCTTTTTTGAGCTGAGGCACATTTTTTACATTTACGAAACCCTGGGGCACATTGAGCGGGGGGGGGGGGGGGGGGGGCGGCTAAAAAAAGTTTGGACAAAAAAATTCTCTCTCTCTCTTCCTCCCTTTCGCTCTATTTCTCTGTCCCTCCCTCTTTCTCTCCCTTCCTCTTTCTTTCTCTATCTCTCCATCCCTCTTTCTTTCTCTTCCTTCCTTCCTTCCTCTCTTTTTTGCTCTCTTTCTCTCTCCCTCCCTCCCTCCCTCTATGTCTTTCTCTCTCTCTCCTTCCCTCCCTCTTTCCCTTTCTCTCTTTCTTTCTTTCTCTCTCTTTCTCTCTCTTGCTTTCTTTTTCTTGTTCTCTTTCTCTCTTGCTTTCTTTTTCTTGTTCTCTTTCTCTCTCTCTTTCTCTCTTGTTCTCTCGCTCGCTCGCTCGCTCTTTCTCTCTCTTGCTTTCGTTCTCTCTCTCTCTTGCTTTCTTTCTCTCTTGCTTTCTCTCTCCCTTTGTTTCTTTCTCTGAGCTTCACGGCACACTGGTTGAAAAACACTGCTCTAGAGTGAAATTCATTCAGAGCCCTAGGTCACTAATGACATTTTTTCCCCCAAGAAAAATTAGATATATCTCCAAAGTTTAATTTGGACCCGCCCCGAGTCCACGGAGAGGGGCGGCATGTAAGTCCAATTAATAAAATAAATATAATATAAAATAAATATTGGGGGCTCAGAAATTTACCTATAGTCCCTCTCTTTTATATAGCCCCTCTCCCTCCCTCACCCCTCTAATCTATCTATAGCAAGCTCTTGTTCAATAAAGCATCACGCTCAAATGGAGAGCTAAAAGTATATTTAAAGACATTGTAAAACAGCTCAGTTACATTTCTTTTTTTAAAAAAACAAACGCTTGCCGAGCATTATTTTCTTTCAGTATAAAAATAAACAAATACATTCAAATTTAAAATACAATTTCCGTGAGTTAAAATGCAGAGATTGTTTAAGCGTTATTTTTAAGCAAATTGTGTGTTTTTAGTTTTTGAAAAAACTTTTTTCAAAGGTTTCTAAAGTGATACTTTTAAGAAGGGAAGGGATTAGATATTAATGCCAGATTCGAAATGTAAATGGGAGGCCCATAATTTTCAAGGATCTGTAGAAGTTGAGAATTACCCAACCTGTTGAAGCAATTTTCCTTCCAGCTATTAAACACTTTCTTGCTACACGAACCCCTTATAATGGAATGATTTATTCGGCATGTATTTTATTTTCTAATAAAGGAAAAAGTAGATCATTTTCTATAGCTACGAATTTTTCCTTCGGGATAAGTAGCAAAAAGAAGAAACAAAGGATAGGAATTAGGCTAAGACTCATTTATTTAGAAATCGATCTTAAATCTATTTAGAATAAGGAGTGGAAAAATCTTAAATCTGGAGATTACTCTGGATCAGTTTAACCACTTACAGGAGAATTCAAAATTATAGCACCTTATTTGGAAAATGTACCACTCGAATGTCCCACGAGATCAAGATGTGTATCCAGCCTGAGTCCTTCGGGATTGGGCGGCAGAAAAGTAGAATAAGTAAGTAAGTAAGTAAGTAAGTAAGTAAGTAAATAAGTAAATAAGTAAATAAGTAAATAAGTAAATAAGTAAATAAGTAAATAAGTAAATAAGTAATAAGTAAATAAGTAAATAAGTAAATAAGTAAATAAGTAAATAAGTAAATAAGTAAATAAGTAAATAAGTAAATAAGTAAATAAGTAAATAAGTAAATAAGTAAATAAGTAAATAAGTAAATAAGTAAATAAGTAAATAAGTAAATAAGTAAATAAGTAAATAAGTAAATAAGTAAATAAGTAAATAAGTAAGAGGGGCGGCATACAAATCCAAATAATAAATAAATAAATAAATAAATGAATAAATGAATAAATGAATAAATGAATAAATGAATAAATGAATAAGTAAATAAGTAAATAAGTAAATAAGTAAATAAGTAAATAAGTAAATAAGTAAATAAGTAAATAAGTAAATAAGTAAATAAGTAAATAAGTAAATAAGTAAATAAGTAAATAAGTAAATAAGTAAATAAGTAAATAAGTAAATAAGTAAATAAGTAAATAAATAACCAAACAAACAAATAAATAAACAAATATCTGTGCTAGTGCACAAATTTTATTAGTGTTATACATATCTGTTAAAGCAGATTTTTTAATCCAAGTGAGAAGAAAACAAATAAAAAAATACAAGGGCAGGTTATATTCAGAAATATAAATGTCAGCATTTAACAAATAAATTAAAATATTAACCATTAGGAATTTTGTATCTCTCTCTACAGAAGAAGATTAGACATATGCCTTATATAGAAAAATCAATGATTTTTTCTTTAATAGTTCAAAATAAAGTAGTTATCGAAACATAATAAATATATGTATTTTTTTTTAAAAGAAGCAATCTAACTTGGTTTTGCAAATAACCTTTTCTGCTAAACCTTGATGTTATTTTGGTTACTTGTTTAGAGGTTGTAGTTAAGTTGATCTCTGATTTGCATTCTCTATAGTAAGTCCTTTGAACAGAATGTGGTTAGCTGTGAGCACAGCTGGTTTAGAATCCCCAAATATTAATGTAACTTTTTCCAATCTGGGGCTCTTCAAATTTTTAAATTTTTATTAAATTAAAAGTTCTACAATTTCCAGTTAGCAGACTAAAGGGCAACAAGTTGAAAAGACAAACGCTGGTGTAGAACAGTGTTTCTCAGCCTTAGTAAATTTAAGACTTCTGGATTTCAACTCACAGTTGAATTCTGGGCATTGAAATCCAGATTTATTAAATTTGCTAAGATTGGGAGTCGCGGGCATAGAGGCAGTAGAGTCTGTCCGTTGAACATATAACAACAGAACTGTTTATATTTCTGAGGCTGAACAAAAATCACTTTGTACTTTGTACTCTTTTTGAAATTACTTAAAGGAGATATGCTGAGAAACAAAAGCAATCTAACTAGATTATTTACATAGATACTGGATTTGTGTAAAAGGGCTTTCTTCTTCTGCAGCTTAAATTTCAGAGTATGGTCAGGAAAGGGCCATTAATTCAATGCTTCAGAATTTTCTTATTGTGAAGTTTTCATGAATGATATCCTGGAACTTTCCATATATTTCCCCCCAGAAATTGGATGCTCCACAAGCTATTTTAATCAACAAGAAACCATAGAACTGAATAATTGGTTGACTGGAAATCCCTTAGAAATGTTTTAATTAAACAGAGAAATATGCACTCATGAGCTGTAGTTTTCATGAGTTTGTTTAAATAAGAAAGCTAGATAATAGTGGAAAAGTGAGTTTTATCACAATAAATTAAGAGTTAAAGTTGTAAATATATTTGTTATAGAAGAAATCAAAGCTTCTTTTTTCAATTTTTTTCATTTTTTCTTTCTGGACTTTTTGTTTTGCTTCTTTTGCTGTTTATTAGTTTGTGTTAGCTTTTTTGTTTAATAAAATTTGTATCAAAGAGAAGCTACAAAAAGTATACAGGTATGTTCCAAGATACAGTATTCTCATTCTCTCTCCCTCTCTCCTTCTCCCTCTCTCTCTCTCCTTCTCTCTCTTTCTCCCTTCTCTCTCTCCTTTCCCTCCCTCCTTCTTTCTCACTCATTCTCTCTCTCCCCCCCTTCCCTCTCCCCCCTCTCTCTCCTCTCTTTCTGCTCTCGTTTCCTCTCTCTCCCCGTCTCTCTCCTCTCTCTCTGCTCTCTCTCCCTTCCCTCCCTCCTTCTTTCTCACTCATTCTCTCTCTCCCCCCTTCCCTCTCCCCCCTCTCTCGTTTCCTCTCTCTCCCCGTCTCTCTCCTCTCTCTCTGCTCTCTCTCTGCTCTCTCTGTCTCTGTTCCTCTCTTCCTCCTCTCTGTGTGTAAAATTTGGAGACCACCCATTCAATCAAAGAGTGCCCATTTATAGCAATTTGCCATGTAAGAATAGAGTATGAACTGTAGGAACAAAATATGAGGAATGTTCAAGGTAATAGTAGAAGGAAAAGAAGAAATTCCATCAAATTCTGAAATTTGAGAGTAACTTCTGAAGACTGCTGATAATTTATTATAATAAAATATAATTTTTTAATTATAAATATAAATCCCCTCCTTGTTCGCCTGTAGCAGCACCGCGCCCACTTTGCTGGCATCCACTTGCCCTACAAATGGTCTGGACGGTCCATTTATATTTATATAAATATTTATAAATATTTTATAAATATTTATAAAATATAAATTTCCTATAATATATTGCTAGCTGCAATAATAAAATCAGTGACAAATACAAGCTAATTGCCAGGCAGCTGAATTTTGTTCACGTGAGCATGGAGATGTTGCAATGGTTGTAAATGTAAAAAAATGATCACAAATCACTTTTTGCACCACCATTGTAACTTTGAATAGTCACTGAATGAATGGTTGTAAGTTGAAGATTACTTGTAGTGTATAGTAGAAGAAAATACCTGTAGCCCAGAGGCTGAGCTGAGGAGTCCTTGGTGCTCTGGTGGCTTATTTGCAGATATTTCCTTATGCAACTAGGAAACATCTTCGGTGCTAGAAAGCAGTGGGGTCTTCTCTCTGTTTACATGTAGCGCTTGCCCTGCTATGTTGGAAGAGGCGTTCCACAGGAAGATGCATAACCTTTAGCATGTATATACTGTTGCGTGGCATATAGTCATAGTGCATATTTATTTGTACACTGGCCCCAGAGTTGCTGAAGAAGGAAGATGGGCAGTCTGTATAACAAAGAGTTTCATAATGCATTTGCCTGGGACACATTAAAAAGGTAAAGTTTTTCCTTGTACAATCATGTCCAACTCTAGCGGGTGATGCTCACCTCCATTTCCTAGCTGAGAGAGCCAGCATTGTCCAAAGATGCTTCCGTGGTCTTGTGGATGGCATGACTATATACCGAGGTGCCTGAAACTTAAGGGGTGTGCTTAAGTGCACTAGCATGCCTCCCTTCCCCTGTCCTATTGTCTCTCCTATATCTCATATCTATTATTCTTCTATTCTATTCTTCTTATACTACTCTCATAATATCCTTCTATTCTCTAATTGATATATTCTATTCCTAAATTTTCACTTCTATTCTTTCTCTAATATATTTTACTTGAGTATAACCTCTATAACCTTCATTGTGTATCGTTGTGCATTGGACAAAATAAATAAATAAAAATAAAACAAATGAAACTCTGTTGTTTTCCCACCGATACCAATTTATCTACTTGCATTTGCATGTTTTCAAACTGCCAGGCTGTCAGGAACTGAGAATGGGAGCTGATCCCATCACTTGGTATTTGAGTCCCAAACTGCCAACTTTCCAAGTCACTGGGCAAAGTCACTGTGATCCCACCCCCAGGACTCGTAGGATTCCCTTATAACCCAAAGTTAAGATTATTGGCACATCACATTGCACACAAACAACAGTGTGCACAAACATGTAAATGGGTAATTGTCTAGCAGACTTTTAACCGGAAGCTCGGAAGCAAAATCTATCTTCAGAAAACAATTTTTAAATCTCAGAACTGGAGGCTACAAATAGGAGCAATAGCACCGAGTAGCACCACTTAGGCCTAGTTCTGGATACAGAGAGAACAATTCGCACTTTATGCCTCAAATGGGAAGACCTGGTTCTGCATCAGTGATTAGGAATAATTCAAGGAACAACCGGGATTCACTTTGTCCTCTGCATAAAACCTTCACCCATTCTTGAGCTGAAATATTTCCCACCCATCCTTTCCTTTAGTAGGAAATAATTCTAGTAGGGCATTTGCTGTCCCCAGTGCCAATCCATTACCCTGCTTCTATTTCCAGACACAGCCAAACAAATGGCTTCTATCCAAGTTAATAGGTATGAAACAATAACAGATTTATCATACCTTCAGCATGAGGCAGAAAATGCTATTTTATCAATGATGGAGTTTAGAAGTACAACTGGTGATTGGATGAAAGGAAGGAATCTAGGCAACATACTGGAAGGAGGACATTGCGAAGAGACATTTGTTTGTCTTATATGCAAGTAGAAAATGACTGAAGGCAAGGTCAATTGCAGAACATAGTTGTAGATATAGTAGGTAAGGCAACAAAAGTACCAGATTTTCAACAAGTCCAAATACTTGTTTTCACTGGTCTAGGAAGTTGGATTTTGAATGTATTGGAAAAATTAGGAACACACATGCACTTCAATAAAGAACCAGATGGGGGATAATCACTATGAAGATTTTTTCCCACTCAATTGCTGGAAGAAGATTCTGGCTATGAAATGCTCTTGAAACATTTCTTATTCTCAGGAATTGTAATTTTAAATCCCAGCCATCTTCAAAGGCCTTCAACCCCACCCTACCCTACCCCCCCAAACCCCATTCTTTTCTTAACAATAACTTATGTTCTGTTTTTACATTTTACATTCATAGATAAAATGTTTTTTTTTTTTACTTTTGCTGATTCCTAGCGTTATATTTTAGAATTTTGAAGCACCACTTAGTATTTTAAAAATACAGAGAAAATTCAGAGAAAACATTCCTGCTTGATTTTTGATTTTTTTTTAAAGGGCAACAGAAAATTTTATCATATACTGTACCATAAAGGAAAATAATGGAAAGCTTTTAATAAATAAAACAACATAATCAGAACTATCCAAATACTTAGTTCCATTCTAATTTGACAACTGAATATTTCAAAATTTGGATATGTGGGCAGGGAATATTATTTGGATTATTTCCGTTTTGGTAAAATGTCATAGGCAGGTGAAATAATCTTTTTTTTTTAAGATGAAAGGAAACAGAATACTGAATTGCTAGGTATTTTGTCAACACAATAATAAAATCTTTGAATTTTATGTTTTCAAAAGAAAGTTGCCAGATTCATTTAGTTATCTCTGTATTTTCATGGATTTTCTGGAAACTGGATGAGCAGTTTCATGTTTCTCCCAAGTTTGTTTTTTACAACAAGAAAGAACCCTGTTTACTTACCAGATAGGAAAAAGGAAGTGCTAACCAAAGAAAGATTCTAGTACTGTATTTTTCTTGTGCCATAAGCTGTTATAAACAAGAAACTCTCTATGATATATGTAGATATTTAATAAGTTCCTATACTTCTCCCTCCCTTTCTCAAATTACTTCACTTAGCATACTGAACAATTTTGATTCTGCTTTGAAGATGGCTGTGATTAATGATTTTGTGACACCCTAGAGGTGAATGAAATTATGGAAGCATCCTAAGGATACAATACATATGTCTAGAGAGAGACAGCTGTCTTGGTATAGCTGCAAGCTCATCTAAGCAAATCATTACTTGAAGTAGCTTGTGATATTTTCCTGCTAGCATACACTTTCCTAATTCTGTTCCTTTAAAGTTGGAGTGGTTGCAGAAACATTTTCAGGGTCCACTTCACCCTACCAGATATTCCCTGGTTCCAGGGTAACAGAGAGGGCAATGTGCTGCAGACCAGACTGCAGCAAGCTATCATCCTAATCAACTCAACTGACAACAGCCTGACCAAAAAAAACCCTGTGGGATGGTCTGCCTTGCTTGATTTTTTAAAATAGGACTTCTATATATAACTTCTAATGCCAACAAACTTGAAGTAGGGACACGAGGTGGCGCCCTTGATCTACTAATCCAGAAGAAGACTAGTCAGGAGCTGTCAGAAGTCAAGGTCGCAAATTGTCTGCCCCCCCTCCAAATCAATGTCAAGGTTTGAAGTATCTCTAGTCATTTCATTTCACCACTACCAAAATCTATGCTGCAACCACTCCAACATTAAACCCGTTTGACTAATACACTTTAAATATGACCAGTTCTTACATGTTCAGTCTTAACTATTTTTCATTATGGAAGAGGTTGGTTTTCAGCTCACGTTTTTATATTTCTTCCCCCACCTCAACCACCATTTCAAAATACCTAACAGTTTAATGCACCCTGATTAGGTAATGTTCTTTTTTTTTAAAGTATTAGATTTAAGAAGTCCCATTTTTCACAAGATTTATATAGCAATGGAAGAAATAAATAAGGATTTAATTCAGTCTTTTATTATAGTGACCATTTTATTAACAAGCATAATGCTAGTATCTATCTATAGATTTTAGATTTTAATTTTTTGGTAAAAATATAAAAAATAGGGGTGCAGAAATACATTTTCACAGTGATTTTTTTTAATTATTATTATTTACAGGATAGTACTGTATCATCTAGTGAGCAGGGAAAAGCATAGAATGTGCTGGCTGAAATAATTGATCTATTGGGAGAAGATGATGTAAAATGAATTCATATTTCTAAAGCAGCCTCATAACTGTAAAACAAAGATAAAAAACTATTTACTTATAAATCAAAATATAGATGTGGAAATCAGAACATTTCTGGGAAACACATTATAATTTTCACTCTGGGCTTCTTGGAGATATTTGTTTGCTAGAAAATGATTTTTTTCATATAAGGCTGTGCTGCCAGTTTTTATCTTTGTAACATATTTTAAAAGCACAGTGTATAGTATTTGATATTTAATTAATGCAATTAATATCACTTGATAGTGTTACTGAACTTAAAATATATAAGTCTCTTTACAAAACTAGAGAAGAAATGAGCTACTGAAAAATATGCTAACAGCTTTTTTAAAAAAGGTCTAACAGTTTATGCTGCTTTAATCCTACATAACATTTGTTTCACTGCTGTCTTCCAAAATCTTTACTCAGTACCTTCCTTTAAAAGAAAAAAAAAACATGGAATATATTGCTTAAATGTACAGTAATTGTACATACTTTCGTATACCAAATTTACTATTTGATGTGTTTTAGGATAGTAATATAAGCAATGGAATAATTGTGTGTTTGTGTGTGCATATTTCTTAAAAACAAATCTTCCTGATTATAATCCAAAAGCATCCTAAAATAGTCACAAATAATACTTACACTGTTTTCGACAATGTTTATCTTTTAAAAATTGAGCTGCAATATTTCTGATCCATCTGGACTTTATAAGTCAGTCCCTGAAGTGGGGAGGGGGGCTCTTTTGGATTTATCAGGAGAACGTCTTACAAGCCGCCTAATAACCATACTTGCTCAAAAGCCCTCTATCGAAAGACAAAAAGGGCTTAAAAAGAAAAAAAAAGTTCATTATTTTGTATTTTTCATTAATATTTTAAACTGGGCCAGGGGGAGAAAATTGAATTTTGAGCCCCCAAGGCAGCTATATTTCCATTAAATCCATTAACTGCTTGTCTTCAATTTGTTGATGACTTTTTTTTCTTTCACCCTTCTATTTTGGAACCAAATTGTGACCTGCCTCTCTGAGAGATTTGTAGCGGCTGATATCCTTCTTCTCTTGTCCTTGGTAATGAATTTATTTGTAGCATATTCCCTCTCCAGTTCTTTTAACTGAACTTTTGTATAAGGCACTCTTTTCTTCCTTCCACGCCTGTAGGAGTTGGCATCGGAAGGATGTGAAACCACATCTAGAACAGAAAACCAAAAACAGGAAAGCAGGTGCTATTATTATTCACAATTCTTAAACACATTTTATATATATATATATATATCAGTTCTATGGCTCAACAGATCATCCTTTTGCAAGTTGACTGGGTTAAATAAAGCTCAATCAACATTTGCACAAGTTCTCCAGGTAAGGAATGGAATTTCTTCTCTAGAACTAGAGAGTTCTATGGCTCAACAGATCATCCTTTTGCAAGTTGACTGGGTTAAATAAAGCTCAATCAACATTTAAATAAATAAAGCTCAATCAACATTTGCACAAGTTCTCCAGGTAAGAAATTTCTTCTCTAGAACTAGTAATATTGTTTGTAAACTTCTTGGCTTTTAACATAAAACAGGTTCTAGGAAAATTATATGCAGTTACTATAATTTACAAGGTAACTGAGACCTTGTGAATCAAAAAGTATTTTCCAGCTAACTTTATGTTCTCAACTGTCTCTTTGCTCCTTGCCTATTCTCTCTTAGGCACATATCGAAACAACAACAACAACAACACAAAACAATATCCTTGCATCTGTTCTCACACGGAAGACAACTGACATCTAACTTCAGAACAGCTGCAAAATGCAATGGGATTTGAGGAGGTGCTTACCCACATAATCTAGCAGAGGAGCTACTAAAACTGATAGCTACGTTTTGATGATTGAATAAAAGAGAGAGGCTGGAATAACTTTTTAAAGAGGTAGCCAGAGGAGCAAGAGTGGAGACCAACATTCTGATGACAGCACAACTCACTGTTGTGAGATGGGTAGCTATATAAATTGCTTAAATTATATAAATAAATCTAATTGTGCAGATCGTTCATGAGAAGGTGGTTAAGATGGAAAGGAAAATAAAGCACAGGATTAGACAAAAGTAATGGAAACTCTAATCTAAGATGGCTGATAGAGCACTCATGTGCATAAGGCAGAACCTACAACTATGTGAAGTAATTGAAATAATCGTATTATTTTTTTGAGAGTGAGGATTTAATAAGAAATGGGGAGTTTATTTAAGAGGACTGCTGCTGTGCTTATTTTTATGATTAGCCTGACAGACATGGGCCCAAGACATTAAAAAAAAAATAACACCACCTGCCCTACTTGCTGGAAATTGAGTGAAAATGGGAAATCGGAGTTATTTGCACGACCAAGATGCCTAATTTTCCATTGAACCCTCTGGTTCAGACCTCTTGGCATCTATGACCGAGAGAAGAAATCCTGGTCTGTCCGGGAAAGAAACCCGGAGCACCAGGGTAGGGAAATGGGAACGTGGGAAGTTCCCCCAGATTTACAACTCAAGGCCCAGACAACTTGAGGAAGGCCCCAGACCCAGAAGGATGGCCAAGGGCGCGGAAGCGTCAGCCTTCTCCCGGCCTTTTCTGACAGGGCAGAAAGCGTAGAAGGGGCTCAAAACGACACGCAATTCTGGGACAGGGAGCGAGGAGACACTGAAGCAGCAGCCACCCTTTTGACATTTGGGCAGCGGAGCTACTTCGGGTGCTGCGCGCGTACTCCGCGGTAAGGGAAGGGCCGCGCAGGTGCTTTACCCGGCAGAGCGGATTTCCACAGGTGGGGCGGCTGGTTCTGCTCCTTTGCGCAATAGACCTGCCCGTTCCAGCCGTTAGGGATGGCCCAGGGCTGGTAGCCTTCCACGGGAAGCATGGAATCGTGCCTAGGCTCGCCCCGGCCGCCGATCGTGGGCACCACCGGCATATCCAAGTAGCCCGCCGGCATGGGTTGGTAAGGTCCAGCGGCGTAGCCCTGGTAAAAGGCGAACTCCTTGGCGCGCGAAGGGAAGTCTTCGCTGGAGGCCGCCGCCGACGTCTCCATGTACTTGTCGGCGAAGGAGGAGGCGGCGGGCTGGGCGCAGGATTTGAGCGAGGGGTTGTGGTGGTGGTGGTGGTTGACGCTGCAGGGGAAATAGCCGCCGCTGAAGTAGCTGTAGGGCAGGGCGGCGGGGCCTGAGGAGCCCTGCACGGCGGCCGAGCAAGGACTGCATTGCTTGACAGCTGCCCCGGTTTCTGCCATCCCGGTGGTGCTGGGGACTTCGCTCGACGGATATGCAGCGGCGGCGGCGGCGCTGCCCGGACCGGCCAGCGAGGCTGGGTGAGCCATCAGATTCCTGCACTGGTTAGCCGCCACGAAGTTGGTGCCTGCAGCTGCGGCTGCCGCGTGGAATCCCGCTTCCATGTTCTTGTTGATCTCCTCCAGGCTGTTGTCGTAGAGAAACATGACCGGCTCGATCCAGCGGGGATGGAGGAGCACGGAGGCTGTCATAGCCCGATCCGCATTGAGACCCGTGGCTCTTTTTTAAAAGCCCCGAAGACTGAAAAAAGAGATATTCAATCTTTCAGACTTGACCAGGGCTGACGCGCCAGTGTCGTGCCAGGCCGACTCCCATTGGCTAGGCATTCCCCACGTGATATGCAAAGCAGATGATAAACATCGGAGGAATAAAGTGCAGATAATTCAATAATGTCCTAATCGCGCTGGGGCTGGAATTCCTGCACGCGGACGGCACTGGCGCGCGGCTGCCCCTTCCACTCAAGACTCTGTGGGTCAAGAGAGGCACGAACGGGGGTGCTTAAGAACAGGTATTTCTCCCCCTACAAAAAAGTATGCCAGTACCCCCTCCCCCTCCCCCCTTTTCAGCACATTGCATATAGAGCATTTTTTTCAGCAGGAGATTCACCGTCCTGATGTTAAGTTTTCACTAAGTTGCTGATCTACTTTTCGGGGCAGATTTTTCGGGGCAAGGGGATGTTTTGTTTAGATCCTTCATTCCGCCCACCCCGACTTACTCCACCTATTGAGATATTCTTACCTACCGGAATTGCAGAAGCATCTAATTTGCTCTGGTTAGAGTTACAGTTACAACCAGAACCATGTTTTTAAAACAAAGAAATAACTAGACCACAGGAAAATGGCAATGCTTTGGCAAATGTTTAATGCCACACATTTTGTTCTGCAGTCCTGATTTACTTTCCAAAAATTATAGAAATTTATGGAGGACGTTACCATTCTCATCTACATCGATATTTTACCCCTCCCCAGAAAAAAAAACCATTAGACGTGCAGGTTGTAGATCTGTTTTGCCAGAGTACAGAAGATAAAGGGTTAAGAGAGACCTCAGAAGTACTTCGTCCTTACAACAGTAAAATCTACAGCCTGTAATTTTTGCTTGAATCATCTCCTATTATAAAAAGAAAAAAGAGAAACAGAACCAACAACTGGGAAAATTTATTGTCCATAAGTGTCCACAGAGGCTTCCTAGTAGTAGCAGAACTAATATTGCTGCTACTACTACCACCACTAATGTTAATCTAAACATATTCAGTATAAACCCAAGAAAATGCTGCTGAGGCTACAACCTGAGCACTATTCTTCTATTTTAAAAAAAATATTGTGAAGGTATGCATGCATTCGAAGAAATTATACTGGGAAATGTGTACTGCAAACAGGGCTATTGAGGATACGCGTTCTTTATAAGTAAATTATCGATGATGACGTCACTGAAGGAGGGCTATTAAAAAGTTTTGCCCATCACTAGATTTTTAAAGAAGGGGAAAGATTTGCACATTGTTTTACACACCGTGATTGTGTTTTGTTATTGGGGACCTCCTTTAATTTTTTGATGTACTTTTGGTCATACTAAGGAATGGCTATGCTAACTGTGGGAGTCACCACACTTATTTTCTCTGGCTGGGCATTTTAAACTCTGCATTGTTCAGCGGGTTTCTTTCGCCTGGTCTGTAAGGAAGGAACTGATCTGTCAGTTCTCCAGGGCCCCCAGCCCCGGCAGCCCTTTGCTGACAATGGTATGCAATCCAGGGAGTTTGTCCCTGAACAATATTTCAGCGAATTCTTTTAATTGTAGCCATAAAGGGCTCTTTCCCCTCCAGTCCCAACCTCTTCTGGATTATCTTTTTCCGCATTCTTTCTCATGGCCAAAGGCAAATATTTATTCCTAGCATATTTTCAACCCTCCCCCTTCCCTTCCTTCCCTTCTCAAAAGGCTTGAGCCCTTGGAAAAATATAAGCTTCAAAACCCTTCCACTATTCCACAGAAGGGAGAGGGGATCTTTCTCTGCCCTTGACAGCTGGGGATCTCGTTCCTTCAAATGCAAACCAGCCGGACCCGAAGGCAATTTATCCCGCCCAAACACGGGGCCCTGGTCTTCTTCACCCCCTTCGCGCAGGCTAAGGGCGCAGCGTTCCTCAGTCTAGATACTGGTTAAACTTGACTAGAGGCCAAGGTCAAGTTGAAAGTTGCGGTCCAGCTAATGCCAGAAGAATTGAAACCAGCCCTTGAAGCCAATGCAGCCTGATTGACGCATCGGGCAGCCCCCGAAAAGAGGCAATCGATTTCCCCCCCTCTCGCCTGTCCCCTCCCTTGGAAAAACTACTTCTGTGTTATTTTCACACTTAAAATGTGTGATATGTCTTTAAAACAGGTACACAGACACTCAAATGTATTCATGTAGAGATTTATATTTTGTCTTTCTGTCTCTCTATCTTCCTTCCTTCCTTCCTTCTTTCCCTTTCTTCCTTTTTCCTTCCTTCCTTCCTTCTTTCTTTCTTTTCTCCCTTCCTTCCTTCTTTCCCTTAAGGCCCCTCCAATGTTTCCAAGTGATGTCAAATGAAGGGAAGGTCCTCATGGGGATATTAGAATCTAAGACCATCTGTTGGAAAATAAAACCCCAAATTTCAACTTAATAATGAGTGTAGACACTAGTAAATAAATAATTGAGCCAAGGCAAAGGAGCATCTCAAATTGTAGCTGAATGGAAAACTATGAGTTGAACTGAATTGAAATGAATATGAGAAATGAATATGGAATGAATATGAAATGAATAGAAAACTATACAGCTAAGTGAGAGGAAAGAAGGAGGCTGAGCCTGGGGTGAGGTTATCACAAGGGCCCTGGTCCCTTTTGTCCTGTCTGACTGGACTGGTCAAAATCTGCTGGGAGCCCTCTCTGGTTTCCTAAGTGAAGTTCTTACAAACGAGCAACTGCCTTCTAAATTGTTCTACTCAGCACTCAAAGGTCACGGAGAAGAACTAGAACACAGCAGGGCAGAAGAAATTAACCCTCCAGACAGGAATCTTTACTCCCTCGCTGTTGCTTGGCATGGGGAGGGGGGGGGGGACACGCTTGAGGCTCAACACAGATACTTGAATAAGCGGTTGTGTTCTTGGATTCTTTTGTGACCAATATTAATTTTCTCCGAAAATATTAAACATGTACTCCGGCTTAACGTGCTCGCTGTTAGATATTTTCTCTAAGCCGGATTTTTTTACTTTGTGGAATTTGCTTACTGATATCAGGAATAGCCGGTCTCAATGTGTGGCCTAAAAGTTTATTTCTAAGATGAGAAATAATTGCTTACTGCTAATGAGTGTGGTTTTCTGGCACCACAACAAAATCTGTATGAATCCTGTCCGGTAATAGAGAGTACTGCACTTTATTTCCAAGCCCTCGCTCCCCCCCCCCAATATGTATGTATATAAGGAAATAAAAGGGAAGGGAAGAAGGGAGGGGAAGGGAAGGAAAAGAAAGGAAAGGAGGGGAGGGGAGGAAATAAGGGAAGGGAAGGGAAATGGATGCAGTACAACTGGCAGCAATGTTTCATAACTATATCCTAATCTTTCCCTTAGAGGAAATCTATAGCTAAAAGTAAATTATCTTTAGCCAAAAGTGAGGGTGAAACGTCTGTAAGAAAAGAATCAAGCTCAGTGAACACCGAGGACTCCATAGGACAAAAAGCGTTTGAGCATTTCCTGTCCCGGCTCCTCTACATTAGCTAAAAATTAAAGGGTTATATTGATCAAAGGAGCATTTGAACATTTAAAAAGTAATGAGAGCAAAGTGGTTGGCTGTTCTTGAAGTTGGAAAATGGGAAATTTCCATAGAAGTGCAGTGTGTGTGTTTGTGTGTTCGTGTGTGTGTGTGTGTGTGTGTGTGTGTGTGTGTGTGTGTATTCTTCTTCTCCAACAACTGCATTGAAATACCAAGGAAATTAACAAACCCGCTGTTACATTCCAGGATGTGTCAATTGAGAAAGTTAGCTCCATTGATTTCATTGGGATTTACACAGAGATCATTTGAAGCTTGACTTCAAAGGTTGACGAAATATCCATTTTTGGCTGCATTGTAATGAATGGAATGAATTGATTAATTAATTAATTCCAACAGGAAAATCTCACCCTTAATTTCACTAGACCGAGTACTGTTATTGTAACCAGCATAAATCTGGTTCACTTTAATTAATCTGGGCTTTTCCCCTTGATGATCTCCAATAGTAGCAACAGATTGCACGTATATATGCACTCCATATTAAATTTTCTAGTAATCTAGCTCTCCGAAAAGAAATAAACTCTTGGATAACAGTCGGGGAAACCCCTTAATTGAATTCAAGTCTCCATAGAGCTTTCAATTTGCTGGCCGCTCCATTTATTTTTCAGAGTAGTTGGAAATATTTTCTCTATATTTTTTTCCATGATGACGTTGTTGAGCCAATATTAAGAATGAGTTTCTCAGCATAACTAAATAGCTTTTCAGCAACATTTGCAACCTCCTGTATCCTCCTGAGAGTAAGGCTTTAGGGTTGCAGGTTTTTTTGGAGGAGAGGTGGGCAAGAGATAATTGGAAAATAACAAAGGTATTCAAAGGACACCCAGATGTAGAGAATGGTCATTCAAAAGTAGAGAGGTTATAAAAAAGAAAAGAAGCACGTGTAGATTAACATAAAAAGAAAATAGTGGGAAATATTCACCGGTCTTTGGGTTTTGTGATTTTAAAAATGAACATTTTGCGAACCTTGATTCAGAACTCAAAAAAGGTATTAACTGTTTAGGGAATATAAATAAATTAAAGACTGGGGGTGACTTGGTGCCTATTGGTCAGAATTTAAGAAAGCATAGGAGACAAATTTTTGTCATTTTTTTTTTCATTTCTCCATAACTACATATAGACTATCTGAAATTTGTGAATTAGATATTGGTGGAGAATCTCTCTTCTCCCTCCCCCTTATGTATGTATATCTGATGGTGAAAACACTGAGTTGAAATGAAGGAGATTAATTTATTTCTGTCTTTTTAAGCCACTTTTTAAAGATGTAACTTTAACACATCAGCATTGTGCTAAAGGCTTTTAAGAGGGGGGAAAGATGTAATATGAGTAGCGAGGTGAAAATCAGAAATTAGATCTGTTTCTTGGATGAGCAAGGTGATGAAAATATATATTATTATTATTATTATTGTTACTATTCCACAAGCATACTTGGATGTTCAATCCCATAGTTTATAGAAAAGAACTATAGCGAAAGGAAATAAAACCATAGCTATATATCAATATACTTTATTGGTTCAATAATCAAATGTACAAAAAAATAAAAGTTAATATTTTGAAAATTAAATTTTCTTGAATATAGTGTTATCTACAATTGCAAGCATGCTTTGCTTTCCCTGTTTGTGCCTGTAGCTTATTTTAATTCCTTTCACAAATATTGCAAAATGTACTGTTGTAGAGAAATAATTAAATAGATCTCTGATACTGTTTGTAATTATTTTTGAACTTCTACTTAATTGTAATATCTGTCAAAAATATCAGAAGTAAAAATTTTACATATACTATTGTGAATTCTCAAAACCATTCTAAAATGAATTCATTTTTTTAAAAAAAACCTTTTAAAGTTGTTTGGAAATCAATTTTGAAAGGAATATTTGATCCCATTTGTAAGAGAGAAAGATATAAGATAAAAAGAGATTTTCTTGAACCTATTATCCCAAACTCTTTTATCCCACTTCAAATTTCTATAATCTTTAGAATTTACCTAAAGTAGATGAGCTTTGACCATTAAAGATGCACAGCCCTATTTTTAAACTCAAAGTATACAGTACAGTATATAGTAATGAGGAGAATATAGTACTCCTTTGTGCTGGAATGTACTAAGTTATGCAGTGTTATCTTTTCTTGTTTTTTTAAAAATCCTTTTAGAAGTGAACATTCCTTATTTTGTGAATACTCCCAATGGAGAAACCAATTTAAGAGGGAGGAGCACTGTATTAGATAGACTCCTGTTATGAAATACTGTATATGAATGCTTTTCCATTAAGAGGCTGATACAATATGGAGAAGCAGAATAATTCCTCTTTGAATGATTGCGAGAATCTTGCTAATTGATGGATTTCATCATTGAGATTTGAGAAGTGCCCATAATGGTCACTATTCCCTATTTCCCGATGGTGAGGATAAAGTCCCATTAGCCTGTGCTAGATGGATCTCAATAGAAACATTTTATATTGAGATCCATCCCTTGCTAAACTGCAATGGTTGCATAAAGAGCCGGGATGGCGCAGCAGGTAGAGTACTGTACTGCAGGCCACTGAAGCTGATTGTAGATCTGTAGGTCAGCAGTTCAAATCTCATCACCGGCTCAAGGTTGACTCATCCTTCCATCCTTCCGAGGTGGATAAAATGAGGGCCCGGATTGTGGGGGCAATATGCTGGCTCTGTTAAGAAGTGCTATTGGTAACATGTTGTAAGCTGCCCTGAGTCTAGAGGAGAAGGGCGGCATAAAAATTGAATGAATGAATGAGTAATATATAAATAAATAAACAAACAAATAAATAAATGTGTTTCCAACTATAATCCTAGGTGAGCAGGTCATTCACTAGAATGTGATGGATATTTGGACAAGAGTTGTGTGAACAGTTGCTGTACAACCAAGCAAGGATAAATTATCCTCACACTCAACTGTCCGAGCTATATATCTTTGGAGACTCATAGATGGCAAGTTTTCTGCCATTGTGTCTAAGGACAACATTTAGAGTTTGACAGGAGAAATAACTTTCCTGATAGACCTGCGATCATAGTATCATCATTCTGAAACAAGCAAAATACTAGTTATGTATGAATGGGTCTCACAAGATACTTCAACTGAAATTGCTCCATTTCCATTCTCTTACGAAGGTGGTGGTGTGGAACCATACTACAGGAATGGTTGATAACTGTTGTGGTTAGCTCTGGCCCAGCTCCTGCCCCAAGGAATGTGCAGGTGGATGTGGGGGAAACATCCACATGCCGCAGGCCTGTTTTGCTCCCAATGGAATCTGCCGACGAAGCCTCCTCTGACCAAGGAAGCATGAGTGACAGGGAAGAGGGGAGTTTGGCAGACAGCCCAGGAGGAAATCAATCATCTGTATCATCCTTAGATTCTGAACAAGAATTAATGACACATATATGCATGCGTAGAGTGATGCATAGGAGACAACAACTGAAGGATTATTACAAGAGAAAATGAGGCCACCTGTGGTTGGGTGGGGTTGCTGTAATTAGTGCTACAGATAAAAAGAACAGTGTGCTGGTTTAGCCTTGTGGCAGTTTATCTGATTCATTGCTTCATCAAGATCATGGTTTTTGTGCTGTTCAAGATTATGTGTGGACTCTGTGGACTTTAGAATTGGACTCAATTTCCCAGTTATTGGGTGAGCAATTGGGCTGCATTTAACCTGTGCCTTGTGTGTACCAGAAAATCCCTTTGACATTTAAAAAGGGAGCTGTTTCTGTTTTTCTGTTTATAAAAACTTTTGGGTTTTCCTTTTATCGTGTGGTGTGTGTCTTCCTGGAATAATTACCCTGTAATTACGGGCGGTTGAAACACGCTGGCAGAACAATAACCAGGGAGAAAAATCATAGGTGTAGATGATTATAATCATTACATAAAATTAAAATACTTTAGAGCCACCTTCCATAATCTGGTATCTTTCAAACATGTGTGGAAACAATTACAGCTGCTCTAATTTCTACCCAGTCGGGTTTCATATAGACCAATGTATCTGTCCAATTGGAATAGTTTAGAGCAATTACCAAAGAGCTTAGAATAATGGAGAGGGAGGATTTGAGAACAAAAGAAACTGCATCTAATTGAGGTATCATAGACTTTGAACTGAGGGAGACTTAGCTTGCAAAAGCATTCTAAGAAAGATATGGGTGTTGCCTTCTTTTTCTTTCTTCCTTATTGTCCCTGACCCAAATGGGTTTGTGAATGTGGCCAGCATTATATGGTTATGAAGATGGAGTTCATTACTAAAAGAAAGTGCAAACCATACAAACAAAGTTGCATAGAATATAGATAGTTCTTAATAACCATGGTTGTTTATTATATTAAAATGCTACCTCCTTTTGAGATATGAAATGCCTAAACAATTTCTGATATTTTCACCCATTCCACAACTTGTGGCTTCAACAGCAAACTTCTTCAATCTACCATACAAGTATTTTTGAAACATCCAAACTGAGTCGGTCAAAAATCATTAGTCTCCCGAGCTTTTAGACTCATGAAACTTCTCTCTCAAATATTTTTGAACTTTAGAGAACTTGTTTGAGGAAAGATCTCCTGATTTTAGTAAAATTCCCAACTATTTATACATTCAGGATAGAAATGCCTTCTGCTCACCAAGAAGACCTGTATTTTAATGCACATGACCTTGGACGCTTGTGGGATATCGCTAGGCCAGTTACTTTTAACTCAATCAGTTCTCAAAGTTACTATTTTGGGAATGGTACTGAAGAAAAGGAAGGACCGGTTGAGTTCCAGGAAAAAAGCAAAATACAAATCTGATTACTGACTGACTGAATAAAGTACCACCAAAATGCAGGAAGTTCATGCATGGAATATCTTCTTAGTGGGCTTCTTGCTATTTAAATGAAGGCTTCCAGTTAACCCAATATTATTATTTAATGAATATATATCTTATGAGCAAAAGAAGTCCATTTTGAATTACTGAGTTGATGCAGATAACTAAAACTGCTTTGAAACCATATTACTATGTCAATCAATTTCTATTCTAGGACATTTGTAGGAAGCCCATAAAATAATAAAATCAGTGGAAATATTTTTATGATTGAAAAAGAGCTTAACTATATGAGGATTTTGAAGTGGAACCTTTAGCTCTCACAATTTGTGTGTCAGATGTCTTTGGTGAGAGGATCTTAAAAATTAACATGTTGTCTCCCTTCAGACAAAATACTGAATGCAAAAGAAGATGATTGAATTCCTGTAACATGCAGAATCATAAGCCATGCTACTATTAGCATAGCCTACCCAGTTAAGTAGATGCTATTTCTCATGTGCATGGATACGACTGTAGTCTTCTTAGGAGTAACCCCACTTATTTTAATGGGAATTCATTCTGAGCAGACTTTTCCCGAATTACATTCACGACCTAAGCTCCAAACAATCTTACAAGGAAGACTTAGTACTACAGTACGTCGATAGGCAGGGATTTTAAAACTCAGCTTGACCTGTTCTGATATAACGGCTTGCTGCAGGCCACCTTATTTCTGTTTAAAATAAATATGGGAGTGAATGTTTCATAAGGGCCGTTCCTTAAACGGCACGTCCCGTTCTTGTGAGGATGGAGGGCGATTAAACAGTTGACAGGAAGTACCGCGGAGTCTCCATCCAGCATGACAAAGAACCATCACGAAGCGAGCAAGCAGCTCCCCCGCCGGAATTCTTGAACGGCTATAAACACATGGAAGCCACTCTGCAGCGCCAGATCTACCCTTGGCACCGAATAGATCGTTTCTGAAAGAGATTACCATCGCGGAGGGGAGGATCCGTTTAACAAGTTTGTTATGGAACACTTTGGAGAGCAGAACAGGGCCCAGCGCAGCCTTGTCAAAACACGGGCAGAATTTGTATCCCTGTTGACGCAGGGAGCTCGACTTTCCACGAGTTGATTCCCGACCCTTGCGTTCTATGGGCTTGGCGTCCAGTGCGCAGGCTCAGCATTGCCGTCTTCCCCTCTGCCTCTCTTCGCTCTTGCTGATGGTGGCATTTAGCGCCGCGAAGTTCGCTGGCCTTAACCCGTTTTCATGGTTGCAGAACTGCAAGGCCGCCTGTAAAACACAACCAGGCAAATTATATACTGTACCTCGCTTTCCCATCCACTACTTTGCCTTACAGAAAACGCTGCTGAAAACATCTGGGTTTGTTTACCTACAAAAACACTATATACGTTCGGTTGTAATACAGCTTAAAATCTAAAATGGGGGGGGGGGAGGTGCAAATGCATGTCTATTTATCCCCCCTTGCCTAATTCAGAAATAGTTGCCCACCGCCCACTTCTTTTTCCCCCAAGCACTCTAGAAACTAAAGTTTTGGTCTAGGAGCCGGGAGGGAGAAAAACAAGGTTCAAATCTTTCCCCAGCTTGTAAACCCTTGAGTGACTCTGGGGAAGTCACTCTGCTTCAGCTCAGCCTGTCTGACAAGACTGCTGTTGAGGGTATAAAAACGAAGGGAGAACCCCTGTGTGAACAACCAGGAATATCTGAAATAAAGGGAGGGTGTAAATCTAATAAAGGGGTACCTTTCTTTTTTCTCCCATTGAGTCTGATTGTCCTTATCAATATATTTATGTGGAAAATATACTTTGATGCATGTGATATCAAAATGTTGGTTAATGAAAGGTAATGGGGCAGGATAGATAAAGAGCGAAAATGCTGGGTTCTCATTTTGGATTTTCAATAAGCAAAGGTTTCACTTCCCTGACAAATTGTGTTCTGACTCTAATAAAACACTTTTTGAAAACGTCTTCTCTCAACAGGGGCAGCAGGGACAGACCAATCCAAAACATTTCATCCTGGGCTATGTATATCTAAGTAAATGAATGATCTATCAATTGTAACCAAAAGCAGAACATTTTAGTAATTTCAGCTTCAATAATAAATGTAACAATTAATTAAATTCAACACACTCATATACTTGAGCAAAGCTTTTGGTATTGTTTTTGGTCATCAGCTTGACTTCTTTTCTACATACCCATGCGCCCCTCCCAAAACTGACTACCCTTTTGAGCTTGAGAGCCAGACAAATCATTCTCCAGGTTCCTCTTCCTTCCTATGCCTCATTCAGGTTAGAAAACACCAGGTTAGAGGCAATTGAAGAACTTGTTCCAAAACAAGTTGCCTCTAACTTGGAAAAAAAAGGCAGAACAGGGGTGTTTTATGAAGAATTTCCTTGAGGTACTATAGTCATGGAGATAGAAACATGGATACATAGAAGATTGGCTGCTGAAAAAGACCTCATGGTCCATCTAGTCTGCCCTTATACTATTTCCTGTATTTTATCTTAGGATGGATATATGTTTATCCCAGGAATATTTAAATTCAGTTACTGTGGATTTGCCAACCACCTCTGCTGGAAGTTCTACTACTCTTTCAGTCAAATAATATTTTCTCAAGTTGCTTTTGATCTTTCTGCCAACTAACCTCAGATTGTGCCACCTTGTTCTTGTGCTCACTTTCCTATTAAAAACACTTCCATCCTGAACTTTATTTAACCCTTTAACATATTTAAGTGTTTCAATCATGTCCCCATGATGGGGGAGACCCTGTTCATTTATGGCTAGGAGAAGACAAAACACTTCTTACTATGAACAGTCAAAATGGCCAAGTATACCTTATCAAATATTATATGTTATTTCCTTAAACTAGGGGCCCCTCCAACCTGGCAACTTTAAGACTTGTGGACTTCAACTCTCAGAATTCCTCAGTCAGCTATACTGACCGAAGAGTTCTGGGAGTTGAAGTTCACAAGTCTTAAAGTTGCCAAGTTTGAAAACCTCTGTCTTAAACTCTCAAGCTAAAGATCAGTTCATATAAAAGATCAGTTCATGGAAAGGATCCTGATCAGGAATGTTGCTGGAACTGGGGGATCCTTTTATTGGTCTTTAGTGATCTCTAACACTGTCTTGGACTTTACGTGTGCAGCACCATCTTCGCTTGCTTCCTCTTAACTGGGATAATAAAGCTGATGTAGGGTTGAAAGTAACCAGTGACTGTCAAAGAGAGTTCCCTCCTTCTTTTGGGAGTTGCAAGCCTGTCTCATCTTAATAGAAAAAGTCCTGCCTTTAGCAAATTAATCAAGACTGGAGGGAACTAGATAAAAGATCCCGAAGCTGAAAGTTGCAGGCACTTTATTATTTCAGTCAAGGTTTCCTCAAGAAACAGGCTTCCTGTTTATTTCTAAAAGCTTTATTCAGTAGAAATGGTTCTAAGAATTGACTTCAGGCAAAAAATCCATGCAGCTTTATAAGCTAGCCAATTTTATATGAGGGTTTAATTTAAAAACAAAAGCAAACAAGAACTGAGCTCATAGATAAATACAGCCCATCATGTCATAGCACAGGTGTACAAAATTTTAAAAACTATCCCAAGTTTTAAAGCAAAAAAGTTCAAACAAATAGATATTGTGCTTATTCTAACCAATGTCTTTCATTATATAAATATATCTCAGGTCATCTGTTCTCTTAAAGTTAATTAGTTTCAAAGGAAAGTGATTTACAAATAATTCAACTATTTTCAGACCAAGACATTATAATTTCAGTGAAGAGATCTTCTAACAGTTTCAGTATTTTATGTACTTCACTACAAGCAAATTCAATTTAGATACTACCAAGAGAAAGCCAAAAGTAAATTATCTATCAGGGACTCTCCTAGGTAACAACAAAAATATATCATCCACACTCAATGTCCTGGCAATATGGCTTTATATACTTATCTGTCAGTCTCCCTCCCTCTATTTTTCTGTTTCTTTGAATGGCATGGAGTGTAAGTACCAATTTGAGGAAATAATTACATCTGTTGTTGGAAAATTCCATGAAAAGAGGTAGTCAGAGTTAAGAGGAGTCTGTTTGTCCTGTTGCCTTGTCAGCCTCTGTTTGTGTTGCATGTTAAGCCTTGGTCCATTGCATGGCTCATACAGAAAGAGTTAAAATTAGTGACTGAGTGGCATTTGTAGATATGGACAAGAAAAAAAAAAGAATCCTATATCAGTTTAAGAGCCAAACAGGTAAGATAATGGGGCAAGAAAGCAATATAATACAATAGAATTGAACCAACTCCCAAAAAAAGAATAAAGAGTGGACATGTACATTAGTTTATGTTCATAATTATGGAAGTAAACTGCCCCTCCCCCCACCTTGATGTAATGGAGGAAACATATTGATGGTTCTGATTTAAGATTCCAAATACTATTTTTTTCAGTTTCACATAAGGACTGTAAGGAAAGGGGACCAATATTTCTTGCTAAACTGCAATCAAATCCATTGATTGCAATGACACAAATTTTTGCTTCCCCTGTTGGTGTTTTTATGCTGGAAGTAGAGTCAATTCATACCATATGTATTTGAATAAATTATTGTTAGCAATTTTACACTGATTATTTACGACGCAGCAAATTATCACTTGAAGAACTGAGACTAAGGGACTTTACTTTTTAAATGTTTCCCCAAAACATCCCAAAAATGTTTCCTGTTCAGATGGGCAGGGTTGATTACCTTTCTTATTCATCATTATCTGTGTAAATCAGAAGTTTCATCTGGATTCCTTGACTTGAAAAGTGAGTAAAATCTTCTTAAACTCTTTTCAATCAAATTCCACTCCTGATGAGTAAATGAGTCCATCCACCTTTTTTTTCCCCTGGCAACTATACTTAGGTATAGTTCTTCTTTTGGACTGCCTAATCTATTTTACAGTGCTAGTACTATCTGATGTAGTAATAACCAGATCAACCTTGCTTAGGAGAGACAGATTATATCAGCTAAGTGTATCAGTTATTCAGGCCTGGTCAGCTATCCATAAGGCAGAACGAGGCAATTGCATAACTTTTGTGTTATGAAAAGGCTGTGCTAGGATGTTGAGCTGACACTGAGAAGACCCAGATTCAAATCCTTTCTCAGCCACAGTTGGTCCAGGAGCCTATCCCCTTTTTCTCAACTCACCTACCTCACATTTCTGTTGTTTTAGGAGAAACAGCAAGGGGAACGGAGATTATAATTTTTTAAAAAAATGAATATCTATGGAGTTCATTTTGTATCTCCAGGGATGGGGGAAAGGTCTTAATGAACCATCTACCAAAATAACTTTGCCAGACAATATTGTATACAGTATTATTATGGCACAATATTAGGATATCTTAGGAAATGGTTATGACCTATAAAGCTCTTCATGGCATCGGACCAGAATATCTCTGGGACCGCCTTCTGCAGCAGGAATCCCAGTGAGCAGTTAGGTCCCACAGAGTAGGCCTTCTCCGGGTCCCGTCGACTAAATAATGTCGTTTGGCGGGACCCAGGGGAAAAGCCTTCTCTGTGGCGGCCCCGACCCTCTGGAACCAACTCCCCCCAGATATCAGAGTTGCCCCCACCCTCCTTGCCTTTCATAAGTTCCTTAAAAGCCACCTCTGTCGTCAGGCATGGGGGAATTGAGATATTCCCTTCCCCCTAGGCTTATAAAATTTATGCATGGTATGTCTGTGTGCATGATTGGTTTCTTAAATTGGGGTTTTTTTACATTACTTTTAATATTAGATTTGTTCATATTGTCTTTTTACTGTTGTTAGCCGCCCCGAGCCTACGGAGAGGGGCGGCATACAAATCCAATCCAATCCAATCCAATCCAATCCAATCTAAATAAATAAGTAAGTAAGTAAGTAAGTAAGTAAGTAAGTAAGTAAGTAAGTAAGTAAGTAAGTAAGTAAGTAAGTAAATAAATGCATTTCTGGAATTGAACCCTGCTACCAAGAGAGAGCCTGTTGCAAGTTCACACAGGCGTTCCACTCTGTGGAATCCTCTGTGCCCAGATTAGAACGGGCCATAACTCTAGTTGGCATTTTGTAAGCAAATGTTACCTGATCTATTCCAGAATACAACCAGCCAGATAATATTAGTTTTAGACTGCTTATGATATTTATGAATATGTTTTGGGTGATATCATTTCAAATATTTAGACTGAGTTTTAACTTTGGGTCAGATATCCAGAGCCAGTCAGGATTAGGATTAGTCGTAAATATTGTAAAAATAAATGAATAAATAGTACTACCCATGCCTTGATTTCTTTGGGCAGTGCAGATGTGTGCATGCTCATGTTCTTGCTATTCTATCCAAGAATTTAGATTCTGTTGTTATTGTACATCTAAATCAGATTGCATATGCCAATAACCTGGTTATTCTTCCATCTTTCAAAATCTTTTTAAAATGAACTTTGGTTTTGTTTGTTCATAGCCCTGCGGTTTAGAGCAGTGGCAGGGAGTAAAAAGGCAGAAATCCTATTTGGAACTAGTTGGAGAGATGGTGGAGAGGCAAGGATTTATGTGTGAATAAGCCCTGACTTTGACATCTTTTTTAATCCATACCTATAACTGTAGTCCTTTCCTTTAAAAAGGGTGAGGGGGAATTATTCTGTCTTATCCACAAAACAAACCTTTATTTAGACTCTTAGAGCAAGAAAATATATTGGATGGGAATCTATATTAATATAATAAAATGAATACTTGCCAATTACTGAAAGATGCTTATTTTCAGGACACCAGCGTTCCTATTCCCCAAGTATATTAACTGGGACAAAGGCTGTTTCAGAAAGGACTGAATAACAGAGGACCACTGCTTTTGACAAAATGGCTTTAGTTCAGAATCACTGGCAGTTCCGATAAAGGAGAACATGTGTGGCTGAGGGTTCTCTTCTTGCAAACGTTTGGTTTCTCAAACTAGGTATCATTATAGATGAACTAGTTTGTAGTAGTTTTGGGTAATGAAATGCCTGCAAGAAAAGAACCAAGCCTGAGCACCAGCTACTTTCAATTCTTTCACTGAGACTTCAGCATTCTGCTTTCATATTAGTTAATAAACAAAGCAACCAGAAAGCTGCACAATCATACAGTAAACAACACCAGTTTGTTAAACCTTCATGGCTGATAAGTTGATTATAACACAACCTTGTGCATTTTGAGAAGAAAACCACATTGTTTCTCAGAGAGAATTCATTACAAGAGTCAGGAAAGAAGCCATAACCTTCAACTTATTCCTTAATTTTAGCTTTCAATATGCCCAAAGAGGAAACAAATGGAAAAGAATGAAACAGTTATACAGTATTGCAACCACATTTGTAAGACTACAGTTTCTGATTATCAAATACAAAAGCCAAAGAAATATTTATTTCTTAGTTTGGTGACTTTGCATAGAAATGAAATTTAGCCAGAGACATGTTTGTCTATTTAATCAGGCATAATACTTAGTTATTTATAACCCTAATCCCATTCACTAATGCATACCAGCTTGACAACAACAATTATAACAGCAAGATTACAAACTCAAAACCTTCTGGGCCAAATAATTAAGAGAAAAGAATAGCTAAGATGCCTCCAAGGGGAATGGTTTCAATTACGGTGGTGATGGATACCCTGTTGGAAGATCTGAAATATCCATATTAGGGACAGATTGTTATGGGGAAAACCTATCTATGTGGGCCTCTAAGAATTGTCACAACATGATGGAATATAATTATCAACCAATCATCCATGATTCCTTCAATCAGAGGGGGCAGGGGTCCCCTCAAATTTCAGTTAATTTTAAAAATGAAATGCTGGGAATGGAGAATCTTTTATAGAATAGATTTTTCTGGAGCCTGGAGGCTACTACTGAGAAGCTCTTTTCCCTTATTCACCCCAAAAGCTTCTTACAGATAGGAAATTCTCTACATGTATTCTCTAAATTACTGTACCTTATAAGCAGATTCACTTCCAGCAAAGATATTGCCAGATAAATCTTAATACTGCAATATAAATGGTCTTAAAGGTAATAACCAGAACTTTTCTATCATATCTCTCTTTTTCTTGTTGGCTTGTCACTTTTGATCTTCACTTTGATTTTGCAAATGTCTTCACTTTGCAAATGTTTTTGACATTTTTAAAAACTCAGTAATTCTTACCACAAACATTGAAACAGATGAATAATTAAGGCTGAACCTCCCCCCCAAAAACCTTCATTGTGATATTCTCTCTCTCTCCTCCCCCTCTCCCTCTTTCTCCCTCTCCCTCCTTCCTTCTCTCTTTTTCTCTCTTTCCCTCTCCTCCCCCTCTCCCTCTTTCTCCCTCTCCCTCTTTCTCCCTCTCCCTGCTTCCTTCCTTCTCTCTCTTTTTTCTCTCTTTCCCTCTCTTCCCCCTCTCCCTCTTTCTCCCTCTCCCTCCCTCCCTCCTTCCTTCTCTCTCTTTTTTCTCTCTTTCCCTCTCCTCCCCTCTCCCTCTTTCTCCCTCTCCCTCCCTCCTTCCTTCTCTCTCTTTTTTCTCTCTTTCCCTCTCCTCCCCTCTCCCTCTTTCTCCCTCTCCCTCCCTCCTTCCTTCTCTCTCTTTTTTCTCTCTTTCCCTCTCCTCCCCCTCTCCCTCTTTCTTTCTCCCTCTCCCTCCCTCTCCCTCCCTCCTTCCTTCTCTCTCTTTTCTCTCTCTCTCCCTCTCCTCCCCCTCTCCCTCTTTCTCCCTCTCCCTCCCTCCTTCCTTCTCTCTCTTTTTCTGTCTCTCCCTCTCCTCCCATCCCGCTATCTCTCTCCCTCATCCTTCTTCTTCTTCTCTCTCTCCCCCCTCTCATTCTCCCCATATGTTTGCCAGATGATTAGGAGAGACTTTTTTTTACTAAATGAGAAAATATTAATTTCATTAAATTACTCAAATTAATCCAGTTTTCCTCCAACCCTAACCAGATATATTGTGTTGTGATGGTAGCCTGGCCCTACTTGCTGGAGGTTGCCAAGACAGTTTGAAACAAAGGGGAAGGCACTTCTGGATCAAGATAATTTCTGATGCTTTGTTAATAATCACAATTAGAGTGAGGTTACAAAGACTTCTGAGTCTATATCACATTCTTTTCTTAGACCCAAGATTCTTTGCACAATGAAAAAAAGGCAAAGAAAACACACCACATTTTGACCTTCAGACATGGGCACCTGTCTAATCTTATCATTTGATCTGCTACAACCCTGAGATTATTTCAAAGCTTAATTATCATCCATGGATGGCCTGTTTATCAGAATAATCCTGCTCATTTTTCCATCTCAGATTGTATAAACCATTTTGGTATATATTTGTGGTAAACCTTCTTTTGTCTGTACTATAAACTTAAAGTTAAAAAACACCATAACAACAAATTATAAATATAAACAATAAAAAGTAACAAATTGCAATTATATCTTTGGGGAGGGAGATTATAATGTGATTTATGTATTCATAATACATATAACTGTAGTAGATTTTATAGGATGATGAACATAAACTAGGATAATGTGTACCTGGTTTGCCATTTTGAAGTGTTCTCTAATTTATATAGTCTTGCACCTACTAAGATTTTATGCCTGTTGGGGGTGTTTAAAGTATCAAAGCTAGAAACCAGAAGACAAGGGGCTGTAGTTCCATTTTAGCACAAAGCCATGTAAGGTGTCTTTCTCTCAGCCCTAAGAAAAAGGCAATGACAAAGTGTCTGTGTGTAATATTTTCTAGCTTTTCACAATTTTTCCAGATTTTATTTCTGCAGAGATGTACTGTATCTTCTATGCCAGCGGTCCCCAAACTATGGCCCGCGGGCCACATGCGGCCCGCTGAGGCCATTTATCCGGCCCACGGGTGAGTGACAGGAGCACATCTAATTTTCCATGAATAAAATGCGGTATTTTGTTAGTAACTAATATCAATCATCAAAAAAGTTGCAAAAGTTTTTTTCTAATTTTGTCATCCAGTTACATTCATTTTCTTTTAATTAAATTCCCTCCTCAAAAAAGTACAACACCAATTATATTTCTAACTTATTAACCATTATGCCAAAGTGCTTCCTTCTTTCTTTATACATTTTTCCATAAGCCAAGAAAACCTTGTATAGCCAATCTGATGTTAACAAAAGAAAATTAAAAACAAAACATAAACAGATATGAATTTCAGACTTCTTTCCCCCCCTCTAAATAGTACGTTCCCATTTTGTTTTTTACTTTAAAATAAGGTATGTGCAGTGTGCATAGGGATTTGTTCATAGGTTTTTTTTATAGTCTGGCCCTCCAACAGTCCAAGGGACAGTGAACTGGCCCCCTGTGTAAAAAGTTTGGGGACCCCTGCTCTATGCTTTCCATCACTGTACTCCACCCTGTTGGTCTATGACTGTAATAAGGTACATATGTTGTGTTGTGTTTTATGCAATGTTATGAAGCTCAGACTACGGCTGCTAAACAGAGGCACACAGAAATTCAGGAATCAGAATTCCACCAGCCTTTAAGGTTTCTTCTTCCTCTTCCTCTTCTATGTGCATTTTGCTGAAATATTTTCCTCGGCATTCAGAACTTCCTGCTCAAAAACTAGTAGCTGTCAGAACAGGAGTTGTTTTCTTAGGTTGTGTTTGCTCTGGTCTATTAAAGTTCAGTACAATCAGAGAATGGCTGGGCGTTTGTATGATGCTGGTAAGAATACAGTACTGTGCCCCGGTGGTGTTCAAATGGGAGAAGAGGAGGGGGTGGATAAAGTTTCCTGGAAACGCTGTTCATAACTCATTATGGACTCAGGGTAGTAGAGAACTTCCAAAGACTTCCTGGAAGGGGATGGGCATGCTCTTGTTAATAATAAATGCATGGAATCAAAGGGAAACCAGTAAATCAGTTGGTGGTGGGTAAAAGGAAGGAGGCTGTGAACCCCCACTTTCTCTCGTCATCTTCAGCTTCTTGGAGTTGCAGTTCCAGGACGTTACCGCTAGATGTCTTCCCAGTTAATGATACCGTACTTAACGCAGTGATCTGGGTCTATCTCAGCCAATAAAATAGGTCGATCTGGCCATGAAACATGTCTCTCTCATTTTTGTAGAATGGTAATATGCCCTTGCAGAGAGCGAGAGCGTGGGGGCGCGCATACACACATAGATACACACACACACATCAAACAGGATTTTTGCTTTTCAAGCAAACAATGAAAATAGTTTCTCCTCTCTCTCTCTCTCTCTCTCTCTCTCTCTCTCTCTCTCTCTCTCTCTCTCTCTCTCTCTCTCTCTCTCTCTGTCTGGAGGTGCAGGGGAATGGAGGCAAAGGATGTGGCAGTGGTGATTTCTTATACAACTGGAATATACTTTTATTATTATTATTACTTTGTGATTGTCTGGAAATGACCTGGCGAAGCTGACTCCACAGGATGCATCACACTTCAAACAGCTGACGTCAAGGACACCAGGGTGATAAATGAGTTTACTTTGGAAGTTCTACTTTAGTACAATATTTGGTTCAAAGATCAATTTGCTTTCACTATTACCTTAAAGGTGCAACCATGAGCTTTCCAGACTTGCCTTATTCAATATACCATGTCTACTTTAGCCTACTTAAAAGGAAAACAGTTTATCGGGGAAAACTTATTTCTAATTAAATCTATAAATATATGGCACTTCAGATACATGAAATATGTTTACAAGCTGCATAGACACATATACATATACATAGGTAAATGCATACATACCTACATACATATATAATGGACTCAGGCAGGTAGTTAACATCCTGGCATACAGGTCCATTTTAATAAAATGATTCAAATGAAGACCTAGAAGAAAACATGAATATAACCCTTTAAGGTATATAAATTAAGTACTTTACATTCAGCTGAATAACATCCCATTAAACAATTTTAGATTGCCTTTAATTAGTCTTGAAAAGTAATAATTTTATGTTCATATTCTCTGAATGGTTCTTTACATAACACAACCCAGGTCATGGTCAAATATAATTAAATATCTAGCTTTCCTTTGTAACAAGTTGCAACCAGTTTTGGTCGCCATGATATAGAACATACGTTGAGACTCTCTAGAAAGAGTGCAGCAATATTTTAAAGTCTGATTGCAACATAGTACGGTAATCGACAGTGAATTGGTTTTTAAAAAAAATAAATAAATCACGGTATATTGTTACATTCAGTGGGGCTATTTCCTGGTAAGTGCGCATAGAATTACAATGCCATACAATTTACATAATGTATATAGTCATGCTATGTATCATTTGACAAAAAAACTCGTGTCTCTCTCGATCTTGCTCACTCCAAGATTAAACCTAAATTTGTTCTTTTTCCACATGATGGGTTTTTAAAAAAAATAAAACACATGTTCCACATATTCGTATTTTCTGTGCAATGTCTATAGTGTCTCTGAGATTTTTTTTAGGTTTGGATAGGTTCTCGGCATAATCGATAAAGAGCTTCTTATTTACTTACAATTTTTTTCCTTACGTTTTTAGGTTCCTAGGGAGCCTAAGCAAGAGAACCGGTGGGGTTAACATTCATTTTCTTAAGAAAACTGGCTAATAGAGCCAGACAGCAGAGCAAACGCGACCTTAAATATAAAGTAAACCATATTTACTTTACAAAAGTTAATTTTTTTCCCTTCCCCAGTACAGGAGGCGCGAGTGAATTCTGTCTGATTCTAAAAGCGACGAGATTTTAACACATAACAGTATCGTGTTTTCCCTTGATCTAGAAAAACGATTCTTGCGGCAGAAAGTAAGGTTTTGCTACTATAAAGGTGGCCAGAATACAAGAAAAGTAAAATATATTGAACGGTGTTTCTTTTTCAATTAAATTCGGAGTAAGACCCGTTCTACTTTTCTACCTTTTTTCTAAAGTAAGTTGAAAACTCCGATTTGTACATGCAGCTAAATTCCCTTGATTGGAAAGGAGAATTTGGAAGGAATCCCGCGGATGCTTTACTGACATCACTAGGAATTAACATCACGAAATTTCCTTCTTACAAAAATACAATACTATTATCAGCGCTACTCCTGAGAACTCCGTGAATAGTTAGGAAAAGAAAGACTCCGAACCCTTATGCTTCCTTCATATCACGGAATTCAGAAAATAGATTAGAATGTGATGGATAATTCATTTAGAGATAAAATGTTTATATTTCCTTTGTTAAAGGTTAAAAAATTAAAAAAAATATTTTCCAATTAAAATTAATTCCGTGGAGGGTAAATAGGCAATTACATAAAGTCGAATTTAAAAAATCCCCACCGATCAGAAACCAAAGGACACTTAAACTAGGCATATTCTTTATATTTCTGCTGGGCTCTTATGCCACCGTCTTCTGCCTTTTCAGTGCCATTTTTACAACCTGGGAGAGAATCAGCAATAGAAATAATGGCCTTGTGTTAAATAACGGCGGTTTCAATTCCTATTTAACTTAGCGTCAAACCAGGAGGTGGCCGGGCGAAAGAGCACCGCAGAGTCTTTTTTCCTCTGCTCTCGATAAGAGGCTTAAAAAGAAAAAACTCGAGACATTGTGATCTACGGGTGTCCCATTAATCTGTCGTTTGCAATTTAAACGTTTGAGAAGACTAGCTATTTGAGAAACACACTTGGTGTGTGTGTATGTGTGGATCTGGCAAGAATTAAGTCAGGAACGAAGGGCACCTTGTACTAGTCGGTGTTCTTACACCTTTAGAAGCCACTACTCCGTCACTTTGGAGTTCAATGGGAAAGTAATTCATCACATTCATTCTTATCGAGTGAGGGCTCATTCGAATTCCTTAGGTCAGGGATCTTCAAACTTGGCAACTTTAAGACTTGGGGACTTCCAATTCGCAGAATTCTCCAGTCAGCGTAGAATTCTGGAAGTTGAAGTCCACAAGTCTTAAAGTTGCCAAGTTTGGGGACCCCTGCCTTAGGTTCTGCCATCTTTCCCAGATTTTGATTCAGGGGGATAAGAAGGCATGGACAAGATGGAGCAGAAATGATTGACAGACTGGAAGAGCCATAAAAATACAGTAGAATTCATGAGGCAGGAAAGGACTTTATGTTCATCTCCGAGCCAGATTAGGTGATTTAGAGAAATATGCTCCAGTTTGGAAATGGCACTGAAACGAAGCTCTACCTAATGCTACTGGAAACGCTGCTTTTCTTTAGCTGCAGGAACAGTTTATGAGGTTAGCTGAGAGGTAGATTCATAATTAAAACAACTGCATGGATAGGGGAGTAAGGGACTGAGCAAATTTCTGTGTAGGTGACCCAATATTTCAAATATTTAATTTTTGTTACAGCCATAAGGTATATTTTATGCAACTACCTAAAATATATTAACTGGGGAGCCAATTATTTTTCTTTAATAGACCCTCTTCACGAGGATGCAAAGTTAGAAAGAGAAGTAAGCAGCCTGGCTACAAACATTAACCTAAATCAGGCTTATTAATACCAAGGAATGGGACAGTTTCAGAGTACAGTAATACATTACTCACACAAATGTATACACAGTTATGTACAGCACCTGGGTAAAGCTATGCTTTTTGAAGTCTTCTAGTCCCTCTACTGGCTTTCTAGAACATGTTATGACTATATGTTAAAAGACTGTGGCAAAGGCCATCTTTGGAAAAGCTCTGGAACTTTAATTAGTAAATTGGGTGCCTTAAGATTTTACAGGATTATAGGGATTCTTTTGTGCCTCAAAACTTCACACCACACCCACAACTCTTTGGCCTCATACAATTTAAGAGATTCTGGTAGACTACGTATCCTCCCACCCACACCGTGCCTTTTATATCTTCGGATTAGGTTTTGAACTAAGACCAAGGAAACCCAATCTTCACTCAGGTAAGGAGTCTAAGGAGTGATTTACTATATTTATCAGCTTGTGTCCCTCACAAGCTATTGTCATTGGGATAAGCACAAGGCACTGAAGATCCAAGACTAAAGAATTATAGTAATCATAATAAATATTTGGAAGGCCTAAGGAAAAATGATCTTAGGCCAGCCTTCCTAAACCTGGTGCTCTGCACCTGCATTGCATTACAACTCTGTCTAGTAGTCCTCTCTTCCAAATAGGAGGAGAGAGAGACATACAGAGGGCAGGGGCATCCTAAGCAGGTTTCTTTCCAAAATGTAGTGGAATTCGGTGGATTTGGTGCAAACTCCTAACCCTGGATCCCACCAATAAGTTTAAAACCCTATCTGAATAAGAAGGATTTACCATGGTTTAATTTTAGATAATTTTCTTTAATATGGTGATGGCCTCATCTGCCTCTGCTATTTTATCTATGTGAGAAAAGTGTTAGAGCAGTGCTGAAAACTGATATTTTGACATAGCTCAACAAGCAAATCACCATTTCCCCAGAAGCAAAACAAGGAATTTCATGTCCTTGTAAATATGAATAGAAACCTGCCATCTGCACTGAAGTTTCGCCTTATATAACGCTCCAGTAACTGCTCTCAGAACCTCCAGAGTTTTTTTAATTCTTCTGCAACAGCCTAGAACAGAGTGGGAAATGCTATACGACTGTCATTGAGGATCAGAAGATTTGAAATCACTGGAACACGACTTCAAGTAGCTTGACAGGATCCGGCTTGTATTAGTGTAATTCTGCTGTTGGTGAACTTGAGATTTAGCGGGAATTATTTTGATTTTCATAGCTACTACCATCGAAGGATGGAGATCATAGGGGTTCAGGCACCGTCTGGGAAAAATATTGATTAAAAACAAAACAAAACGGAGAACTTCAGCACCGAACGACGTTTCATTTCACGAGAGACCAATGCTCCTCTTTTGCGCGATGCAATGAATCCGGAAGAAAATGCACGTGTGAACCCACAAAGATGTTGCCAGCGCTTAATAAAAAGATGGCATTTCTAACTTTGTCCATGTGAGAGGTTGAATCGCTCCAAATTACACTTAAAAAAAAATTTCTCAGGAACTTAAACGCTGTCAGTTGTGTATGGCTTATTTCTAAGGAACCTACACCTTGAAATCAGACCCGACTATGGTATAAACTAGGTTTCTGTCAAACATACGTATTTCTAACCAGCTTCTGGTTAGACTATAGAAATATTATATTAATATAAAAATCAACCGGGAGAAGGAGTTCATTTTATTTTATCGGATCGATATCGCATCCTTTTAGCCACCCACCCACCCAGCGAGCGAGCGGGCATACTCCAATGCGGTTAAATAGTATAAAAGGGCGTGAACGAGAATGCGTGGCGTGCAAAAGAGCAAAGATTCCCAAGCGATCTTTTTTCTCATAATTCTTCAGTTTTAAAATGAGCATTTTTCAGCGATCACTGTTAGGTGGAATTAGAGTTAGTAATCCTGTAGACCAGGATATCCCCCGGTTTTTCGCTCCGGCTGAGAGCGGCTTTCGGAAATCCAGTCTGATGAAAACTTAGGTGCAGAGTGAGAAAGGCTGCCCTTATGGCGAATAGAAGAGACTAAACCAGGAGAAGAAAAACCAAGGAGGCGATTTTTCCAAAAACTTCTGGGTCCTTTTAGAACCCAGTTTTTGTCTCACGGAAATATTAGTTCAAGCCCTTTTTGGAATTTGCTTTAAAACAGAGGAGAGACCACTAAAGCATTTATTTGTTTATTATTAATATACATTCAATAGAAGATTTCTATCAAAATCAGAAGGCTGTCACTATTCGATACTCCTTTATTTAATGTTGTAAAATTATTGCTTTAAAAAGAGAGACATGAACTCTAAACATGAGAGAACAAGAAAAAAGAAAGGGGGAGAGAGAGAGAGAGAGAGAGAGAGAGAGAGAGAGAAGAGAGAGAAGAAAGCCAGAATTAACACAACCTGACTTTGATTAAAGCAGGAATTTTTCAAATCAGGTGACAGATTATTTTCAGGCAATCTTGAAAAATTTGTGCTCCCCCCCCATTAAAATGGATCTTTTTGAGGAAATTAATGAGTAGATTTTGTGTATATCTTCCTAAATACCATTTGTTACTTTGAAGGTTTTGCTACTTTCAAGGCGATTAAAAGAACAGGACAAGGAAAAGCCCTCGAATAGCCTAGTTGCAGAGATATTTGTAAGATCAATGTTTGTGGTGTTATAAGCATACACTGGAGCTGTCAAAGTTGCCTAGTCTTTTGTTCAGGAAAAGGTTGCATTTAGTTTGAACTGAGCAGGTTACATAGTCTATCCAGAGAAAGGGCTGCAGTCTGGCGAATGCCAGATGGCACTCCTGAAAAGTCCCACTAAGATTGTGGAACCGACTTCCTACCCTGCAGCAATATGGCTTTCTTGTGATCAGAATGGGAACTATCCATCCTGTCCTTGATAAGATAGGAAGGTGCCAGGGGAAAGACAGAGATATGGAAGCAATGCATTCCAGGCCTGTAATTGTCTTTCCATCTGAAGATCCAGACCAGACACCCTAAAATGTCTCCAAAATGCTGGGAAAAGCAGCCTGTTAATTGTTCCTGCTTTCCTGTCCTTCCCATGGTTTTATGAAAAAAAAATGAAGGTGATCATCCAGAAGTGTGCTAGAAGAAGCCTAATGCTCTGACTAAGTAAAAATGATGTTTTATCTTCTATCAATAGTTACTGAAATAATTTTTGCCGAATCCCCTGAAAAGCCCTAACTTCTATTCTACATGCTGTGCATTTCAAAGTAATTCCATCTCTCTCTCTCTCTCTCTCTCTGTGTGTTATATGTTGCACACACACCTTCTATTTTCCCTAACTACAACCTCATAGATAGATTCCGCTCAGAGAGGGAGATTGGAACAATGTTCACCAGGGAGCTGCTACAGCTGAAGGTGGATTGCCAGCTATTCAACCGCTACAGTAATCCAGCTATTTAACCACTACAATAAATTGGTTCTCAGTTGACACCAGAGTAAAAGGGGACCTACGTGGCAGTAGACGTTTAAAAGTTAGTAAAGTATATTGTGTGCCATTCTTGTCAGTCCCTTCTGATTTTGGAATTTAATCAACAATTTCCCCCATAATTGTTTTATGTAGGATCCAATCTGGGTCAGTCACTTGGATGAGAGGCTTTGTCTTCTGAGATTTTGGACTAATGCTAGAACCCATCTTGAGGGAACTTATCTCTAGCCAGAGAGGAGTTAGGCTAGAGCAGAAGTCAGAAGTTAGGCTAGAGCACTTGTCAACTTTAAGACTTGTGGACTTCAACTTGCAGAATTCTCCAGCCAGCGTAGCATAACTGGCTGGAGAATTCTGGGAGTTGAAGTCCACAAGCCTTAAAGTTGCCAAATTTGGGAACCTCTGGGTTAGAGGAAGAGGTTAAGACTAGAGAAAAATTCCCTGAAAATGGATTCCAGCAAAAGACAAAAATCTCTGTTCCTTGTTTTCCTGGGACACGTATATTTGCCTTCATTCATGTTAGTAATGACTTCTTTAATTCTTCTATGCTCTTGATTGTGGTATGCACTATCTTTGCAGATATATGCAATTTGTACTCTTAAAACCTGAAATTTTGTACCCTTAATAAAAGCCATTCAACAGTTTGGTTTCAAATGGTTGAAAAACATCTATATATTAAGTAATTACCTGCTATTGCCCTTAAAGATTCAAAAACTCTGCCCCATCCAAATTATAGTAACATATAGCCATCATAGCTGTTAAGCTGAAATATTTATTTTTAAGAGTGAGCCCAGATTCCTTAGAATGGCATTAATAATAAAAGATAAAGAAGAATCAGAATATTTTTTAACATGGGATATGTTTTATCAATGGTTGGATAAAAGAGATAGAAATTGAAGGGTGAAAGATTACTGATTATATATAAGTAAATGATGCAAGAGTCTTACTATAATAAGTAAATATGAGTATTCTAATGATGGATGTTATTATGATTATTATTTTTATTAGTATTTTATTAATATTCTGTACCAAAAAATGATGTAGACAATACATTGTTTATTAAGCACTTATGTATTTTAAAGAAGAAAAAATGTATAAATATTTTTTTTAAAAAAAAAAAAGAAAGAGAGAGTGGGCCCAGTTTCCCTCATTCTTTGTAGGCTCCATTTTAAACCTTTATTTGTCTTAAAGCTGAGAATTATTTGAACCAGGTCTTCCCTACTTTAGTTTGAGGCTCTGCTTCTTTTCATTTCAGTTTAGCGTTAGTTTCACCATAGCACCACAACTTTAAAACTTGTGGACTCCAATTCCCAGAATTCTTTAGCCAACTTTTTGGCTGGAGAATTGTGGGAGTTGAAGTTCACAAGTCTTAAAGCTACCAAAGTTGGAGACCTCTGCACTATACAATATGCTTACTGGTAAAGAGGGCTATCTTTGGGAGTCAGTAGTGTTATTCAAAGCATTGAAAAGGAGTATATGCTTTTAAAATACTAAAATTTAGAGATAATTTCTGCTATACAAATCAGAACATAGATCCTAAATCTATTATTACATAGTTCTATTTAAATCAATTAATTATATATTGAAATTTTGGCCCAAGATCCATGCTTCATTTTAAGCAATCAGTAAATCCATTGAAATAAATAAGAATTAAATAAGTTTTTACTTATTTGGGTTTAAGTATGAGTAAGTATAATTAATTAAAAATACCTTTTAGTTTGAATGTCAGATTTTGTTTAGTGTTGTTATTACATCTATAATGATCACACTCTGTTTCTGCTCCCACCTCTATAGACTCTAATCAACACTATGAATAAATCTAGATCTAAGTCACAGATGTCTACTATAGTATGTCAGAAGGATCTTGGCACATATCTAAACATGGATAATAAAGGTGCTATTTAAAGTGTATTCCAGATAAAAACATTTCTTGTTCGGTTTAATTCAAGTAGCAGAAAAATCTTTAAAACCACTGCACTTCATAAAATTACTTTTCAAAAAGTGGTAAGTTAAGTTATGCACTGTTTGTAAGTGAATAGCATTCAAGCAAAAAAAAATTTTTTTTACTGAATGCTCACTCTCTTTAACAGAGGTAGCCAAGCTGTGATTTCAGTCTAGCTTTTTTACTATGAGGCCATATTTACTTTTTCTGTATCAGACTTCATAAATTCACTCACAGTTAAGATCCAAGCACAGTTAGGGTTTAAAGCCAAGGCAATTAGCAGCCCAGACTTTGCTAAGTGAAGAGATTTGTTAGGAACAAGATCAAAGTAAAGTGCATTAATTCAGTACATTAATAGTAAAGCTCTTAGGTTAGCTCCTTCTCCCACGCTACCCCATGGACCCAGTCTGCATTTGTACAGGCTAGGAAGTAAAACATTAAGAGAAGTCCTAGTCTACAAATTCCATGATAGGATGGTCCTGATTATAGTCCAGCAAGCCTGAAAGGTGCCAGCTGGAGAGAACTCATGTAAGTAAGAGTAATGTTTCTTTTGCAGAATATGGAAATGTGAATGTATTTGTAATACTGAGCAAAATGCAAAAATCTATTGTAATACTCTATCCCTGCACTAATTTAAGGAATAAAGGATTGAACAATGTTCCTGTCCATTCTTGTATAAATGTTTCATAGCAAAATAAATGAATGAAAGCAAAACAGTATAACATCAGACTAGTGATCTTTGCTTCCCCTGTGTTCATAAGAGTAAGGGGCGTACATAAGTGCACTAGTGTGCCTTTCGTCCCCTGTCCAATTGTCTCTCCTTATCTCATATATCATATATATTTTCTTCCTTTCATATATCTTCTCCTCTATTTTTATATCTTTTCTTTATATATAATACTTCATGTCTATTCTCTTCAATATGTATTGTGTATTGGACAAAATAAAAAAGTGGAAAATGAATTGGAGGGGGTGAAACAATATGTAAGTAATAAGTTGGAAGAGCAAACATTTATTATCTGGAAGGGGGCTAAATCAACCAGGGTACAATATATCACTAAAACATAGCTGTTGCACCTCTGACCAATGGGCTCAATTAAAATTGCTGATTTAATTGTTAATTCAATTGCTAATTAAAATCTTCATTTCTAAAGAGTAAAGATTTAGGGGATTCATTGAGCCTAACTTGAAATAAATACTGCATATTTAGAAACTGGCTGCATTTCTAACTGATGTCAAAGGAGAAATTTACAACTCAATCCTGTTTATATTTAATTTAGGGAGGGTTGGTCATGATCAGTACTTGGAAGGGAAACTATCAGGAAATACCAGAAAAGTTAGACTAGAAATTTGAAAAAATATCCCAGAAAAGACAATGACAAGCTACTTCCGTATTATTGCAGAGAACTTCAAGTATACAAGGTCACCAGAATTGAGTTTGACATAGATTAGGATTAAACTCTCCTAACTTCATCAGTGCTTCCTGATAAAGATGGGCTGGTAGTGTTAAGGTGCAATTTCTCTTTTTTTCAATTAAATAATAGTATGGTGTTTTGCACAATGGAGATCCTGCCAAATATTCCAACAAAATATTATTTTGAATATGCTTTTGATTTTAAAATCATTACACAGTAAAGGACCCATTAACATTTCAAAAAGAGTTGATTCCATTCAGAGAATTTAAAAGCACTGATCTACGAAATTAGAAGAATGCATTAACTGACCATCTAAAAGGTATATAATTCCAAAATATTGCTCAATCAAAGGTTGACTTCCACTAAATTGAAGCTAGGAGCTAAATGAACTGCTTGTGGGAACCAAGTTGAGTCACCTCCATAATTTGATTCAGTATGTGGTTCAATGTATTTTCAAACCTCAAAATGAGTTAATTTAGTAATCAGATTAAACATGCAGTGTGAACTGGTCCTTGTCAAAGAAACTCACTCTGTAAATCTAATATTGAATTTATTTTCTATTATTAAAACATTAATTTCTGGTTTGGACTGTTAAAATTGCGAGGGATGGATTTGACAAATAAATAGATATTTTGCAAGCATGATTTACAACTCATTTGTCTAGCACTGCATCTGCAGCAACTGGACAGAAACTGAGGCTTGTTTTTTGACCAATCACCATCTCATGTTCAAGAAAACTTCACTTACAGTATTAAATTTCTATACTTGGCCAGATGTTAACCTACCAGAGCTGCTCCATCAGGAACAATAGAGAAGCTACCTTTGAAAAGTGTTCGGAAACTTCAGATTGTGCAGAATGCAGCTGCAAGAGCAGTCATGGGCTTTCCCAAATATGCCCATGTTACACCAACACTCTGCAGTCTGCATTGGTTGCCGATCAGTTTCCGGTCACAATTCAAAGTGTTGGTTATGACCTATAAAGCCCTTCATGGCACCGGACCAGATTATCTCAGGGACCGCCTACTGCTGCACGAATCCCAGCGACCAGTTAGGTCCCACAGAGTGGGCCTTCTCTGGGTCCTGTCAACTAAACAAAGTCATTAGGCGGGACCCAGGGGAAGAGCCTTCTCTGTGGCAGCCCCTGGCCCCGGCCCTTTGGAACCAACTCCCCCCAGAGATTAGAATTGCCCCCACCCTCCTTGCCTTTTGTAAGCTTCTTAAAACCCACCTCTGCCATCAGGCATGGGGAAACTGAGATATTCTTTCTCCCTAGGCGTTACAATTTATGCATGGTATGGTTGTATGTATGTTTGGTTTTATAATAAGGGGTTTCTTAGTTGTTTAGTATTGGATTGTTACATGCTGTTTTTTATTACTGTTGTTAGCCGCCCCGAGTCTGCGGAGAGGGGCGGCATACAAATCCAATAAATAAATAAATAAATAATAAAATAAATAAATTGTATTCTGAGTCCGCCCCCCAAAAATACTAATAATTGGGGAATTTCTTGCAATTGAGATTATTATTTGGAAAGAAAACATGAAGAAAAAGACAATTGATAGTTTCTTATTATTTCTGTTTCATTCTTGTGCAGGATGAATGGCTGGAAAATCAAGATAAATATAAGATGAGATACAGAATTGGCCTGTGCATAAGAACAGTGGGAAGTACCAGGATCCCTACTCCTGCAATTCATTCATGACTCCCTCCTTCCTTCAAAAGTCAACCTTTGGCCTTTCTAGAAAAGGAAGAGCACTGCTGAGGCTTAACTTCAGAAAATCAGGGTTATTATTCCATCAATTTGGAGAGATAACTTAACACTTTGGTTCTCAACCTTTCTAATGCCGTGGCCCCTCTTGTTGTGGTGACCCCCAACCATAAGTCTAGTGCCAATTCTCCTAACCTAGCTTTAAGCTGATTGGCAGGAAGGCCAGAGGGACACATTCACTGTAAATACCTGATTGGTCAGATTGTAAAATAGTACAGAACAGAACATAAGCTTTAGTTCCTAGCACCATGGGAAATTTATCTTTCCCCTTGGTCTTAGGCGACTCTGTGAAATGGTCATTCGACTCCAAAGGGGTCCCAATGCCCAGGTTGAGAACCACTGCCTTAAGTGATTCATTTATTAAATCATCAATTTATTAAACCTCTTCTGGGATCTGCAAACTGTCACTGCGTGGTAATATAAGACTTGTGTTCATTACCATGATATCAATACGGAGATGATTTAATGATCCTATAAATCATTGGAAAATAAAGTAATTAGAAAAATAATACGCATTATGAAAGGCTACTACAAATTTAAAGGAACAAGAATCTAACACATAACATGGATGGGCAATTGTGGAAAACCAAATCTGCATCCACAAGAACTAGTAAATGAAAATGTTAAATAAAATATAACCATAAATTTCTTACTAAAACCTTTGCTGCACTGGTTGAGTGAAAATTGTCAATGTATATGAAAGCCCCATTGAGAGGTTTTTCTGTTTCCAAGATTCCTGTGTATGTATTTTATACCTAGTGAAATATTGGCATCATCAAATTTTCATCCAGGTGTGCCTGATAGAAAGAGCCAAAACTCACATGTCGGGTGCTTGGTTCAATGTACTAAAATCCTTCTGCCAAGAACATAAAACACCTCTAGCAATTATGATGAACTCATTTATTCACAATGATTGTAAAGAGGAATTGTTTCTTCCTCTTCCTAGGAACTTTTTTTATGATTGGAAGGACAACCATATTTACTTTTGTTTTCTTTTACAATGTGGTAGTGCTCTTTGACATACTAGTGCTTCTGGCTAGGAGATAGGAATTTCCAAAGCAACAGAAAGAGCTCTGTTCTGATCAGGTTGAGCTTAAGATACCTTCTAACAGTGCTATGTCGAAGTAGCAACAATGGTGTATGGGAGATCTGCAAGAAACACCACTTGCATGCAATCAGGAAGTGATGGAACCATAATATAAAAAGTGTATTAAAAAACGAAGGAGCTAAAGTGCTCCCAGACTTTAGAATTCAAGCAGATAACCATCTGCCATACAATAACCCATATTTATTTATTTATTAGATTTGTATGCCGCCCCTCTCTGGAGACTCGGAGCGGCTCACAACAAAAACCACAGTACAAATCCAATAGTTAAAAAGCAATTTAAAACCCTTAATATAAAAACAGTCATACATCCCAGACAAAAACCATATATGAAGCAGGAACAGCCTGGGGGAATCAATTTCCCCATGCCTGACGGCAGAGGTGGGTTTTAAGGAGTTTGCAAAAAGTGAGGAGGGTGGGGGTGGTCCTAATCTCTGGGGGGAGTTAATTCCAGAGGGATGGGGCTGCCACAGAGAAGTCTCTTCCCCTAGGTCCGCCAGACGACATTGTTTCATCAACGGGACCCGGAGAAGGCCCACTCTGTGGGATCTAACCGGTCACTGGGATTTGTGCGGTAGAAGGCGGTCCTGGAGATATTCTGGTCCAATGCCATGAAGGGCTAGGATACAAAGTTAACAAAGAAAAAGAAGACTGGATATTGGACATTGCAATACCTGCAGAATAGAAGAGAAAGAATACGAGTAAAATAAAAACTATTAAGACCTACAAACAGAAGTAGAATGATGGTGGGAAAAGCAAGCAAAGATAGTACTAATAGCAGTAGGCACTTTGGATACAATCCCAAAATATTTGGAGCAATACTTGAATACCATCAGTCAATTGCAAAAGCAACTCTATTTGGAACAGCCCATATATTGCAACAATACCTCCAACATTATTAAACAACAAATCTGTCTATCTCAGGTTCTTTGGGAAGATAGATAAATGATAAAAATGCCAAATCCAACATCTGGCTGACTGCAACAAATCATAATATATTCATCTTGGATGCTGCCTGTTTCCTGCCAAAGCTTTTATGCAAGAAAAAAAGGAATGATGATGGTAGCTAGGACCATTTTAAGCATCAGATGTGTCCAATATAATCTCCCCGCTAATTAAAAAAAAATCTTAAAACAATTGAATCTTTTTAGTTTTGGCTCTATTACAAAACTATTTTGGAGGTAAGAAGAAAAACCCAAGGTCATTAAAGCCAGGGGGGAAAATTGTCCAAGGTATTCCTAGGTAATGGAAACTAGGTTGTAATCCTCATTATTATGGGTTTCCCACAGGTTTTTTTATTTTCAGATCAATAGTTATGGCTATCCCTGTACTTATCAAGACTTTTTGTTTCATTTATTGTATTTATTTTAAAATAACATTAAATATAATGAATAATGCTCTCAGATTATGTCATTATGTATTTAATAAAAATTATTCTTTGATCAATTAAACATTATTATTTGATACACTTCTGACTTCTATATTTTTTTCAAGGCTTTGAGTCATATTCACCTTAATATATTCACCTTAATATTGGGAACCTTAAATTGTGCTCCCTTCCCAGATAGTGCGTATGCTTTGAATATTCACCTCTCCATTATAGCCTAATATGTTGACTAAATCACAGATGCATACTAAAATGTGACATGTGTGTGCACACTAATAAGATTATGCAAAGTGGTTAATGTGTTGGACCATGACTTGAGAGATAGAGATTCCATGGGTACCTTCCTTCCACAGGTTTCTTTCTGAGATACATTGGACCAATCACCACCTTAACATATCTCTTCGGATTGTTGAGTAGAAGGAAAAGGCAGAGAACAGATTGTATTTTAAGTTGTAGACCTATTATTAGTTATTTAGGTAGCACATTTGTTTGTTTGTTTGTTTGTTTGTTTGTTTGTTTGTTTGTTGGTTGGTTGGTTGGTTGGTTGGTTGGTTGGTTGGATTTCTATGCCCCCCTTCTCCACAGACTCATAAAAGCTTACAGAAATTAGAATAAAATACAAATAAATAAAATAAAACACACTGTTCTTCAGTGGTTCTCCTCCTACCTCTCTGGTCAGTCACAGTCGGTGTTAGTGGGGAGTCAGAGGTCGACCTCTAGGTTACTCCCTTGTGGGGTGCCTCAGGGATTGGTCCTCTCCCCCCTGCTATTTAATATCTACATGAAACTGCTGGGTGAGATCATCCAAGGGCATGGGATGAGGTATCAGCAGTATGCAGATGATACCCAGCTTTACATCTCCATCCCATGTCCAGTCAGCGAAGCAGTGGAAGTGATGTGCCGGTGCCTGGAGGCTGTTGGGGTCTGGATGGGTGTCAACAGACTCAAACTCAAACCTGATAAGATGGAGTGGCTGTGGGTTTTGCCTCCCAAGGACAATTCCATCTGTCCATCCATTACCCTGGGGGGGGGAATCACTGACCCCCTCAGAGAGGGTCTGCAACCTGGGCGTCCGCCTTACATTAGCTCACATTAGAGAAACATCTTTCAGCTGTGGCGAGGGGGGCGTTTGCCCAGGTTCACCTGGTGCACCAGTTGTGGCCCTATTTGGACCGGGAATCACTGCTGACGGTCACTCATGCCCTCATCACCTCGAGGCTCGACTACTGTAACGCTGTCTACATGGGGCTACCTCTGAAAAGTGTTCGGAAACTTCAGATCGTGCAGAATGCAGCTGCGAGAGCAATCATGGGCTTCCCTAAGTATGCACATGTTACACCAACACTCCACAGTCTGCATTGGTTACCGATTGGTTTCCAGTCACAATTCAAAGTGTTGGTTATGACCTATAAAGCCCTTCATGGCATTGGACCAGAATATCTCCGGGACCGCCTTCTGCCGCACGAATCCCAGCAACCAGTTAGGTCCCACAGAATGGGCCTTCTCCAATTCCTGTCGACTAAACAATGTCATTTGGCGGGACCCAGGGGAAGAGCCTTCTCTGTGGCAGCCCTGACTCTCTGGAACCAACTCCCCCCAGAGATCAGAATTGCCCCCACCCTCCTCGCCTTTCGTAAGCTCCTTAAAACCCACCTCTGTCGTCAGGCATAGGGAATTGAGATATTCCCTTCCCCCTAGGCCTATACAATTTATGCATGGTATGTTTGTGTGTATGTTCAGTTTTAAATAAGGGTCTTTTAATTATTTTAAATATTAGATTTGTTATATGTTGTTTCATTATTGTTGTTAGCCGCCCCAAGTCTACGGAGAGGAGCGGCATACAAATCTAATAAATAAATAGATAGATAGATAGATAGATAGATAGATAGATAGATAGATAGATAGATAGATAGATAAATAAATAAATAAATGACAAGCACATAACAGGAGAGAAGTAAAGATACACACAATCCACATAATTATATACAATACTGTACTTTTATGTGGCCTCATAACTGGATGTCCAATTCAGTTATCCAGGTGATTCCCTCTGGTATTGCTTCATACTGAGATGAAAGATTGGATAAAATACAATGAAAAGGAGAATACAGCCTCACTTTGCCAAATAAAAAATGGGGATAATACTAGGTTTATGTCTCCTAAAATATATGGTTCTCTAAGTGAGAAAGGCATTGTAATGCTTTTGAAAAAGGATATTGCAGAAGTCCTAAACATTCATCACAAAATAAGATGCTGGTGAAAAATGCCTTGTGTTTATCAAAGGATTTGAGAACATGCCATAATAAAGAAGTTTATCTAAGTTCTCTCCTCGTCTCCCTCTCCATCTCCATGAAGAAGGCAGGAATGGAGGGAGCTGCATGTGTACTCGAACACCTCCAGAGGTACTTTGAACAAATATTTAGTTTCCAAGTAATAAATTCGGGTAATGCAAAGAAAAAGCTTTTAGGCTCTCCAGTTGAAACTCGTTTACCGTAGGTGCTCAAAAAGGCCATGCTGATTATCTTCCTTTTCAGAACACTGCTAATTTAAACCAGGGATATCCAGCCAAAACAGACCTGACCTCAGAGATTGGAGCTCCTGTCCTCAGTCGCCATTAGCCCTTTTCTTCTCCTTAATGTTTAACCTCCTTATGGAGGAAACCTTCCCCTCTTTATTTTGGTAAATCTCTGTGCTTGCAATTTGATTCAGGCTTATGTACAGCAGAGGGGCTGGCCTTTCTGCTGTACCTTTTTCTGAAAACTAACTAGAAAAGGAAACAATAAAAGGAATCTGGATAGCATTTCTGTTTTCGATTCTAGAAGAATATTTTTAATTTTATTGTATTATACCATCCTTGCAACTTTGCTGTTTTTCTTATAACACTTATTGCAAATAATTCACTCTATACTTGGGAGAAAATTGATGTTATTCATTGCTATTGTAGCAATATATACAGTACCTGCCCCACGAATGGGTATCCATGGCTTAGAAGAGGATTGCTTATTGCTGTGAGCTGCCCCGAGTCTATGGAGAGGAGCGGCATACAAATCTAATTAATAATAATAATAATAATAATAATAATAATAATAATAATAATAATAATAATAATACAAGCATTCTATATACACTCAAAGGCAAATCATAAGCCCTCCTTGTACTCAGGATTATTTTTTCAAACCCAATCTCTTTCCTTCTTGAGGGGACCTTGGTGCTCTCTGAGCTTGGTTGTTTTCTTGCAGATATTTAATTTAATAATAATAATAATAATAATAATAATTATTATTATTATTATTATTATTATTATTATTATTATTATTATTTAGATTTGTATGCCGCCCCTCTCCGAAGACTCAGGGTGGCTCACAACAACAATAAAAACAGTATGCACGAATCCCAGCGACCAATTAGGTCCCACAGAGTGGGCCTTCTCCGGGTCCCGTCAACTAAGCAATGTCGGTTGGCGGGCCCCAGGGGAAGAGCCTTCTCTGTGGCGGCACCGGCCCTCTGGAACCAACTCCCCCCGGAGATTAGAACTGCCCCTACTCTTCCTGCCTTCCGCAAACTTCTTAAAACCCACCTTTGCCGTCAGGCATGGGGGAATTGAAACATCCCCCCCCCCTGGGCACGTTGAATTTATATATGGTATGCTTGTGTGTGAGTCTGTTAGTTTGTGGGGTTTTTTAAATCTTTAAAATTTTAAATTGTTGATTACTTATGATTTGTCTTTTTACATGTTGTGAGCCGCCCCAAGTCTTCGGAGAGGGGCGGCATACAAATCCAAGTAATAAATAAATAAATAAATAAATAAATAAATAAATAAATAAATAAATAAATAAATAAATAACTGTGATACAAATCTAATATTAAAGAAAAAATATATAAAACCCCAGCAATTAAAACCATACAACACATTCATACCAAACATAAAATATAAAAGCCTGGGGGAAGTGTCTCAGTTCCCCCATGCCTGGCGATATAGGTGGGTCTTGAGTAATTTGCGAAAGACAAGGAGGGTGGGGGCCATTCTAATCTCCGGGGGGAGTTGATTCCAGAGGGCCGGGGCCGCCACAGAGAAGGCTCTTCCCCTGGGGCCCGCCAAACGACATTGTTTGGTCAACGGGACCCGGAGAAGGCCAACTCTGTGGGATCTTATTGGCCACTGGGATTCGTGCGGTAGAAGGCAGTTCTGGAGGTACTCTGGTCCAATGCCATGTAGAACTAAACCAAGTAATGAAACATCTGCAAGGAAGCAATCAAGTTCATTTTTTAATTATTATTTATTTTTTAATTTTCATACTTTTCACCCTTAACCCTCCCCCTCCCTTCTCTCAGTTCTTTCTTATTCATAGGCCCAGCCAGGTCAGAGTTCTAGACAATTTCTTCTTTATGTTTTCATTGGCCTTATCCCTTTCCACCCATGCAAAATAAAGTTTCCATTTTTTTCTTATCCTTTCAGCTTTTTAATCCCATAAACACTTCGGTGAGATAATATGAGTTATTTCCATTTGTACTTGTTCAAATATATAATCGTTCCATCATTTTAGTGTCCATTTACTTTTATCCTTCCATCCATATGCTATTGTTGCATGAGCAGCTTTTATCATAGTCCTTAATACTTCTTGTTCTTCTGTCTTCATTCCTTGAATTCCTTTAATACCTCTTTCTATTATGTCCCATCCTACCCGCAATTCATTTTTAACTATTCCATTTATATTTTTCAGTATTAAAGTCCAGAACTTTTGAATCTCCTCACATTCCCACCAAAAATGTGTGTACCATCCCACTGCACTACCACAATGCCAAAATTTGGGGCTTAGTCCTCCAGAAAGCAATCAGGTTCAGAGAACACCAAGGACCCCTTATTTCAACCCAGAGCTACAATTATTTTCTTTTATGGGTATATTTTTTTCTTCTTGTCTCTCCTCCCTTTCCCAAATCATATACTGTACCTCCATGTAGATATGCAGCTACACGGGTCCTCCAGAATCATCTCACCTTGTGCAGCCATTTGTACACAAATATCCCAAAAGCAAGATTCTTCTGTCCTTTAACTTCCATAACTCCCTCATGCTCCCAGCTACTTGGCAGTCCAACCCACCTCCAGTACAGTGTTCCCTCGATTTTCGCGGGTTCGAACTTCGCGAAAAGTCTATACAGTACCACAGTTTTTCAAAAATATTAATTAAAAAATACAGTACTTCACGGGTTTTCCCCCTATACCACATTTTTTCTCACTCAATGATGTCATATGTCATCAGCAAACTTTCATCTGCCTTTAATAAATATTTTTTAAAATAAACTTTAATAAATAAACATGGTGAGTAATAATCTAAATGGTTGCTAAGGGAATGGGAATTTGCAATTCAGGGGTTTAAAGTGTTAAGGGAGGGGTTGTGATACTGTTCATAGCCAAAAATAATAATTTTTGAATTATTTTCGCGGAAATTCAACTTTCGCGGGCGGTCTCGGAACGCATCCCCCGCGAAAATCGAGGGAACACTGTACTGGCTTTCCTGGGTCCTTTTTGCCCACATTAAATTGCTCCTGGCTTTCTCGGCAGGGGGCAGCAGCTAGCAGCTCTTATCAGATATCAAAATTTGAAAATTCCAGATCTCAAAGAATCACCGAGAGACAAAGTGAATTTAGGTGATATTTTGATTGACAATGCTGGATAATTACTTATTATTCATCCATTTATAAGGAAAAGGAAACAGCTGTGGCAAGTAAGAGGAAAGAGTAGACTACATTTGTGGGAAGTTTCTGAAGGGAGTTCATAGCCTTTCAAATATTAGGACCACTATTTATAGAATTAATGAATGAGAACATTGGTAGGAGTAAAGGAAGGGAACCTTTGAAAGAAACTTTCAAACTCTTACCACATTAATAAAACTGGGAAACCAAATAGAGAAGAGGAAGAGGAGAAGGAATTACTTTTCCAGACGCCAGTTCACAGGCGTTCCTAGGTTACACCATCAATACGGATGTCTATTATTGTATTTTCCTTTGCAAATTCTGAAGATGGAACACAAATTGTTGAAGAAGGAACAATTGACAAACCAACCACGCCTCAACAAAAGCGGAACAGAGAATATATGAAAATATAGTACTGTTACAGGGGGAAGTGTTTATTGTCACAATAAAGCCATGTTTTTAAATAATAATAATAATAATAATAATAATAATAATAATATTTGATAAAAAATAATAATTATTAAAACAAGACAGTGAAGACTTTGTGGGACTTTTGATTACAGACAGATCATCATTTGGAACACAACATGCCAGATATCACAGTTGTTGAGGGCTGAAGAGTACAGTTTATTGATATTGTTGTACCAGGAGATACCAGGATCAAATAAAAAATTATGAAATATCGTGACCTGGCCATCAAAACTACACAGCTATGGATGTAACAAATGATACCTATTGTCATTGGGGCGTGCTGTGGTTAGTTTTGGCCCAAGGAATGTGGAGGTGGATGTGGGGGAGACATCCACATGCCGCAGGCCTGTTTTGCTCCCAGTAGAATCTGACGACGAAGTCTCCTCTGACCAAGGAAGCATGAGTGACAGGGAAGAGGAGAGTTTGGTAGACAGCCCAGGAGGAGATCAGTCATCTGTATCATCCCTGGATTCTGAACAAGAATTAATGACACATCCATGCATGCGTAGATTGATGCATAGGAGACAACAACTAAAGGATTATTACAAGAGAAGATGAGGCAACCTGTCGTTGGGTGGGGCTGCTGTAATTAGTGCTACAGATAAAAGTGCAGCCTGGTGTTTTAGGCTCATGGCAGTTTATCTGATTCATTGTTTCGTCAAGATCATGGTTTTTACTCTTCAGGATTGTGTGTGTGGACTCTCTGGACTTTAGAATTGGACTCAATTTCCTAGTTATTGGGTGAGCAATTGGACTGCATTTAACCTGTGCCTTGTGTGTACCAGAAAATCCCTTTGACATTTAAAAAGGGAGCTGTTTCTGTTTTTCTGTTTATGAAAACTTTGGGGTTTTCCTTTTATCCTGTGGTGTGTGTCTTCCTGGACTAATTACCTTGTAATTACGGGCGGTTGAGACACGCCAGCAAAACAGGGCACTTGGTACCATCTTTACAAAACACACCAAGAAATTGCAGGAACTGCAAAACACTGCGCTACTTGAAACATCATATATTTTAAGAAGATATTTGGTTGATACCTAGGGCACTGGCAACAACCCATAACAACCATTAGCACCAGTCAGTGGTATTTGTGACACTTTTTTAAATGTTCAGTTATCTGAGTTTCATGTTTAATGAATAAAAGAGATAATAAAAATAATGAATAAATTGGAATGCACTAAAGTACTGATCCTCTGCTAGCACTTTGAATATTCCAGCCATAGATATATTGTAAGGAATATGTGTTATAACAAAAGTTTGGGGCAGTGACATGAAGAAAAATATTTACATCTCTCTTCTAAGACAATTGTGGTTGATGGACTCCATCCAATTCTGCCTGAAAAAATGAGGGGAAATAGCATAGTGCTTTACACAATCCATTGACTTAATAAGCATGAAGCATTTATAACTGCTGAAATGTACTAATTACCTATTAACATTATCTAATGTTTTGTTTAGCACATGATCTAGCACTTAACTAGCATATGTGTGACAACAGGGCTGTCTTACTTTGTTGAATGAAGGTTAGCATATTTTGTAACAAGATTAAGAAATAAAAAGGGAGTATGGTTTCAAAATAAGAATACAATACAGTGATCCCTCGAGTTTCGCGATCTCGTTCTTCGTGAAATGCTATATCGCGATTTTTCCACCCGATGACCTCACTCTCTTCCTTCCTTTCTCATCTTTCTTTCTCTCTCTCTTTCTCTATCTTGCTTCTTCCTCTCTCACACTCTCTTCCTCCCTCTCTCATCTCTTTCTTTCCTTCTCTCTCTTTCTCTATCTCTCCCCCTCTTGCTGGCGGGCGATGGGCGGCGGGGGGGCGGGCGGGCGAGCGGGGACATCAGCGAGGAGCCGGGGTTTCCCCTTTGCGTGGGCGGCGGGTAAACCCTGATCTTTGTCTGCTCGCTGCTGCTGCGGCTGCCCAGCAGCTGATCTGCTCAGCGGCAGCAGCGAGGAGCCGAATCGGGCTTTCCTCTTTGCGTGGGCGGCGGGGAAACCCGGATCTTCGTCTGCTCGCTGCTGCAGACGAAGATCCGGGTTTCCCCGCTGCCCACGCAAAGGGGAAAGCCCGATTCGGCTCCTCGCTGCTGCCGCCGAGCAGATCAGCTGCTGGGCGGCCGCAGCAGCAGCGAGCAGACGAAGATCCGGGTTTCCCCGCCACCCACGCAAACTCCACCATCTGCGCATGCGCGGCCATGGAAAAAGGGCACGCATGCGCACATGGTGTTTTTACTTCCGCAACCCTACATCGCGAAAAATAGATTATCGCGAGGGGTCTTGGAACGGAACCCTCGCGATAATCGAGGGATCACTGTACTGCACAAAATTAAAAATCAGGTCATGTTGTTTCTTTCAAATATGACAGGAATACTACAAAAAATTCTTCTTCCAATGACTGGTGAGAAACTATTTCAACAACATTAGTGGTGGGTTTTTTAAAAGAGGAAACCATTAAAAAGAAAGTGATCTCTGAAATATAAATAACAGACGTTGAAATAGTACTTTAAAAACCTCTCAATCTGAATATCTACTTTGCAAAGAAGTACTGTAATTTCAACAGGTGTAGTTGTTTCTCAACTTTTCCTTTTTTTAAACTATATGTAAAAATATGCCAAGAAGTGCTGTACTTTCAGCATGGGGTATTAGTTGTGGGGCCCTTAGGCCAAGAAGAAAGAGAACCCTAGCAAAATTTCCTAAAAGAGTGGTGAGGCCATTGGGCCACCCTGTGCGAGTAAAAAGCTATGTGTCTCTGTTGAGACAACACAGAACTTTGCTGGGATATCAAAAATATTTAGCTCCTGCCTTGAGGATTTTTTTTTTCCCAAATCTTTTTTTAATGCCTAAACATATCTCTCTCCCTGCTATACTTTGCTTATTATGAACTAAGCAGAAAGCCCATTTTCAGCTTAAGTCTGTTTGGGATGAATCTGCTGTGTGTATGTCCAGACAGACATTTTATCACACAAGGCTTAGTTTTACCCAGAAAGAGGTCAGCCTTTGTAAAGTGACTGGGAAAAGTTTTCTATGAAATCCCAGCAATAAAAGATAACAACTGATATTATGGGGCTTATAGCAAAGGGCATTTACAGGGATTTTTTTTAAAAGATGGAATTCAGAATTACTAAAAAATAGAGAGAGAAAATTATATTTTACATTTTATTAATTTGACTTTAGAGTCATCTTGATGCTTCTGACGGAAGAGATTTTGTTGAATAGCTTTGCATTATCCTGCCTATTTTCAACATTAATGTGTATATAAATTTGATTACAAGCAGAAGCAAATGCTGCTTAAGGAGATAAGCTGTTTTGCTGATAAGGTTAATTATACACAACCCAGGACCTAACAAAGCACAATTTTACTTTAATATAACTGAGGCAAGCTGGTAAAAGTTCCTTGAGTTTATTACTCTATCAGGGATTTGCAAAAGTGTTGGTATGAAATGGCTTTGTTTCCTTTTTCATTGACACATGTTCCCACCCTTTGTGATACTAAGAAGCTCACCAGGAGTTTATGTAATAGCTGAATTTGCTGGCAGGATTTTTTTTAAGGAGATGTATGCATATCAAGAAGGGGTAGTTATAAACTATTCAAGCCTGAATGCAAGAAGTTCCAATAAAGCATAATAGTTCCTATTTTCTGTTCCTTAAACAGAATGAGAAGTATCCCAAATTTCTAAATGCCAACAGCTATTCATTAGGCAAGCTGATTAGAAACACTTGAGTTTAACAGCTGGAATTATATTACCAAAAATGGAAAAGTTACTAACATTTGCTTGTGTTATTACTAATAGAACCCAGTCTGCATATTTGGAGGGTTTCTGTTTGTCCATGTAATTTAAGACAAAGTCCGAACAATTTTTAGATAAATTTCTTAATGGGGATTTTACATTTAGCAAAAGTGTAATAATGTAATTTTTAGTAATGTAGAATTTTTGTTTGATAGAAACTCCCATAACTCTGGAAAGTTCTCAAATTGCATGGGTCCCCCCTTTTTTTTTTACAGTAGCAGCAATGAATAATACACTTGGGATTTAGGCCTGTCATTTCAGATAAAATGTTGTGAGAACTAATTGACATCCTCTCCTATAGAGTTAAATTAGATGCATTGAGGGTGGACTTTCCTTACTGTATATCTTCCCTACTTTATATATCAAATAAATGTAACACTCTTTGCAATATTATATATAATTATTATGGTTGGTCACAAAGTCAGACAGATATTTAGATAGGATTTGGCGTCCATCTATCCAGTCTTTCCCAAGGACCCGGGATGCATTTGTTCTTTGATACTGTTAAAAGTATCATTGCAGGAGGTAAGCTGTTCTGCCTTTTGTAATTGACTGATTATGGTTTTGTCAATGCTGATAGTGTTCAAATGCTGCTCTGGGATATAAGTTGTTCCAAGCAGAGCTGTGTTTTGTAATCACTTAACAACCATGATAATTACAACAACTGAAGTGATTAATTTAACAACCATGAAAATAAAGGTTGTAAAATGGGGAAAATATTTTTTTGGATCAGTTGCGGTCATATGTTGAAGACTACCTGTGCTAGCATTAAAAAAATAATCATGGATCCCAACAGAAGAGACTATCTTGGAGGTAGCATGAACTTCACACCAAACCAGGAATGTTTATGGGACTGAACTGTCATTTCTAAGATGGGAAAAGAAGCACTTGCATCAGAAATAATTTGATTTTAATAAATTTTAACACTTCAAATTAATTATTTATCTTGGCATATATCTCAAAGGCCAGATTGATATTTACCATTGTGAAGTATATACAACTCGCCTACTCACACCTTCAAATGGTAAGTTTAAAAACACATTTGCATTAATTTGAGTAGAGCTACATATGCTCTTCAGGGACTGAATGGGACACACTACCTCCTAGGCTATAGAACAGAAATTAATAATTGGGCTGGTAGATCATTTTCTCTGACTCTCTCTTTTCTTGTTAATATTTCAAGGTTAGTCCTGCACCCTATTTAAATAACTTAGTGATGAAACTTTGGTCATTGTGTACAATGGTAGGTTCTAAATATTTTTGTTACCAGTTTGCACAACCCTTCTGCGCATGCACAAGGTGTCCCAGGAAAATAGGCGAATCCTCCTGCTGCTGGCACTACCGGTTCTAAGAACTCATCTGAAGTGGGAGCAATCCGCTGCTGGTTGTGTATGAAATCATATGACTTCTTGCTTAAAAGAATCCATTGAGGGCTGCCATCATGGCCAATTCCAAAATAAGACAACTCCTTCAATCTGCCTAAATAAAATATAATTGTCCATAGAGGCTATATTGTGGGTTATCAAGTAGAAATAAGCACATGTTTATAACAATGTTTATATCTAAAGTGTTCTTTCTTTTCGTTTTCCAAAATCTGCATTGATATACGAGAAAATATGTTACCTTTATATAAGGAATACTTAGCACAATATGAAATAAAGAAAAATGCTGCCCCAGCACCCAAAATGTAAAGAGTTTAAGGTATTCTCTCTTCCAAAATCTGTCAGGCTCCCAACCAACCAGCTATGTCCTCCACCAAGATTCTTCTTCTGATCCACATCTATCAAGTCTAAGATCAAAACAATGATATAAATGAAGTGGGAATGGAAAAGAGAAGTAAGTAAGGAGGGTGGGATGAGGTCAGGGGTGGGCTGCTGCCCAGACAGGGTGGGGGAACGTAGTGGGGTAGTGAAAATGGAGCTCCATCCCAGAGCAACCCAATTTGCACTGAAAGATGTTGAAAGAAAATGCAGGGCATCCTGCATAAGCCCTGCCAACAGTGTGATAGTAAAAATTTTGGTAGCCCTTCACTGGATGAGGTTGATGGGAATTCGAATAGTAACCTACTGCTGGGGTGGGCTGCTGCCCAGACAGGGGGTGGGAATGCAGTGGGCAGTGAAAATGGAGCTCCACCACAGAGCACCCAATTTGGACTGAAAGATGTTGAAAGAAAATGCAGGGCGTCTTGCATTAGCCCCGCCCACAGTGTGGTAGTAAAAATTTTGGTAGCCCTTCACTGCCTACTGCCAATAATTTCCTCCTTTCTTCCTGCTCCTGCTCCTCCTCCTCCTGCTCCTCCTCCTTCATAATTTCAAAATTCCAGAAGCTTGGAGAATGTTCAGCATTGTGTATCCATTTTGTTTTGCCCTTTTAGATGATTTGCAATAATAAGTGAGATAAACACTACCTATTTTGAACGAATGCTATAAAAGGGTTATAGCCTGAATCACACCATTATGGCTGCCATATTGATTTTTTGTCCCTGCTTCTTGGACAGCTTTGCTTTGTTTTGATTTCCTTTTTTAAACTTCATTTTTGTAAAGTCTTCCATGTTTTTTTATTTATTTTATGTATAAAAATAAATAAAAAAACATGGAAGATTTCCATGTTTACAAAAATGAACTTACATTCTGTGTTTAACAGTTTACAAGGTTTTGTTTCTTGGGATCTCTGGTTTGAGATTCTTCATTTCTATTTGTTTGTTTTAGGAGAAGGGAGAGATGGACACATCCTGCATTAGCATAGTGAAATGTGAATTAGAATGTCATAATATCATGGAACGCGAAATATCCTAATTAGAGTTTATCTGCAGAGAACCTTTTGCTTGATCTTCCTAGAGCAGTGTTTCCCAACCTTGGCAACTTGAAGATATTTGGACTTCAACTCCCAGAATTCCCCAGCCAGCGAATGCTGGCTGGGGAATTCTGGGAGTTGAAGTCCAGATATCTTCAAGTTCCCAAAGTTGGGAAACACTGTCCTAGAGGAAGAAAGGTTCCTATAGACAATAAAACCCAATGTAGAATGACACTAAATAAATAATTCCATTCATGTTAAATTGGTATATAATTCATATCACAGCTTTTACAATCTTAATCAGTTATGGTTGCAACTCATAGCTTCTTTGATGGCAGTAACTCTGTAGATATAGCTTCAGAAGAATTTGTTTACTATTGCACACTGGTGTTTCATTTACATCTATTTATAAACAAATCTGAAAAAAAGTCATTGGGATTTACTCCCCATGAATGGTCAGAACAGAAGTATACAGGCACTAGCTATGGCACCAGATGTAGCATTTGGTACATCTTGTAAGATACTAAAAACAAGCAAACAAGAAAAGCAGTCTAGGCATTTTGAAAAATATCTGTTTTAGTCTCAAGTCTAGGAAGAGAAATAAATAAAATTATAGTAGTGAAATAATTTAGCATCAGAAAAACAAAACAGTGGATTCCTTTCCACTCTCTCTAACCAATGATCTACTGGTTTTAGAGCCAAAGCTGGTTCACTAGCAGTGCTGCTTCCTAGATTTGAATAGGAGCACATAGGAATGACCCATGGAGCAAGACAACCATGGATCCAGATGGGAAGTAGATCCAGTATTTGAAGTTCTTTTTTTTAAATTATCTTTTAATCTTAGTTTGAAATACCTAGAAAATACCTTCCTTGCTTCTCTTTGCTTCAGCATCCTTTGTTTGCTGGATAATCTACCCAGAAATAAGAGCGTAGATATTTAGAAATAAGTGGCTGACATCTAGAAAAAGACTTCGTTAGGGTTCCAAGTAATAGACCCATAGGCAGATGAATTCCTCAAAGGGCAGGCCAGTTTCCAGGTTGACAAATCTTTTGATAACATACAATTCTTAGCTGAAAGTTTTTTTTAAAAAAAGTTTGATGAAATGATAGTGGCTGTGGAAACTATTCAGATTTATGAATTCTGGATAAATTAGATTTACCAAAGGAATATGATGTGAAAGGTAGAGACCATTGAAAAGAGATATGGATTGCATAGAACTAATTAAGAGTTGATTGCAAACACCTTTCTGAAATTCAAGCCTTCACTGTTTTATATCAGCAATAGTCTGATTGAATAGAGAAGTAACAAATGGGTTTTCCCCAGAAAAACTGGAGAAGATTGGGGAATGGATGTATCACACTTTCATCTGGACCCTGTTAAAAAGATAGACTGATTGTGGAGATTGAATTATTATATTTCATTAGACAACAATTGATAAAAGATGATATTAGGAAACAAACATGGATATTTAATCCAGGACAAATTACTCTTCACATTTGGGATGATTTGAGATAAATAAAATGCTGTGGTAAATTTTCCACAATAGCAGTTTGTTAACAGAGGATTTTAAAATTTAACTTTGCCTTTTTTATTATTACTTTTTTTCTGTAGCTATTTTCTTGTTAATACACCGTGTAGATGACAGTTCAATAATTTGTGAATAGATTTACTATTCAAGAAAATTTGGGGCCTGTTTTGTAAAAGTGGAAATTACCGTATTATTCAGAGTATAAGACACACCTTCATTTTGCGGGAGGAAACCAAGAAAAAAAGGCCTCTGCCTCTCAGCAATTTGCCAAACAGTAAACAGCATAGAAGCTATTGCTGTGTATTTCAGTACGTGTGCCCAGCCCATAGAAACAGCAAAGAATTGGAGAAATGTACATTATCGCAGTATATTAATCCCAGAAAGTTTTCTTAAATGTAATCACTAACTCCTCCAAATTATTTAAATAGATCTATTCCAAATATGACTAAGTCAGGATTTAATTCCGCTGCCTTATCTTAATACTAATACTTAATACTAAATATTTAAAACTCAAACATTTCAGACATACTTTTACAGATCCTTAAAATTGATGTGGCTTTCTGGAAGTATTCTCTGCTATTTAAAAGAAGATACAATAGCATGGGTCTCTTCAGATCAAGCATTTATTTTAAAAACCTTCATTTTGTTAAGTTGTCTAGAACAATAATAAAGCAGCCTTTAAAGATAAGTCTAATAATTTGAACATTCTATAGACATTTATAGTTATTAACTTACCTCATTGCAGCAAAAAACAAATAGACTCAGCCTTTGTCTCTCCCCGGAGCAGTTTATTTATTACTTATTTATTCATTGGATTTGTATGCCGCACCTCTCTGAGGTTTTCCTCCATGCAGCTTTAGTTTCACTTTCATTTTAGCACTGGGATTGTCAGCAACTTCAACCAATTAGCTGAGTGTCGAGAGGCAGATAATCAGTGCCTTGTGCTAATCAGGCTTTGCTGCTGTTGGCTGCAAGGAGGTAAATTGCTGGTAGGCAGAGACCAAAGAGTGGAGGTGGCTAAGACACACCCACATTTTCATCCTCTTTTGGGGGGGTAAAAAGTTAATATTGTAATAATGTATAATAATGTATCAGCATTTAATTGCAGTGAAAATATTATGTATATATGTGTTGGGTATTTTTAATTTTTTTAATGCATCATTTTTAAGGTCTTGTTTGCTGTGTGTTTTTCCTTTTTTCCTTTTTAATTTTTCTTTCTTTCTTTTTTGAACAAAATACAAATGAAAGAGGAAAGAGGCAAAAGAAAAACAATCTAGTGGGTGAGTTAATAAGCTGTTTTATCAAGGGTGCCACAATATTTTTTGATGGTTCTGTGCAAAAGATTAACAAAAACAGGTACTGTAATAGTTATAAAAACTGATATGATAGATGAGATCAGTCCAGCAAGATTGAATGAAGTTTCTGCTTTTCTTTTCAGAAATAAAAAGAATCTAGGAATCTTTCTTGGTATTCACTATATTGAGGTTACCATTGTTGGTCTACGACTCATTCAATGACTCAAAATGGATGTTTAGTCTTCTGCCTAGAACTAAAATATTGAATTGATTTATCCAAATACACACACACACACACACACACACACACACACACACACACACACACAGCACGAAGCTTACAACTTCAGCCTGATGATGGTGAATGTGATTTCACTGAAATGTCGCATAGACATGCAAAATATTACATGGGGCAAAACCCGAACTCAGAACAATCTACATACATATATCCGTGAAAATCTACGAATATATATATATATATTTGTTTTCGTAGATTTTCACGGGTATATGTATGTAGATTGTTCTGAGTTCGGGTTTTGCCCCGTGTAATATTTTGAGTGTCTATGCGACGTTTCGGTGAAATCACATTCACCATCATCAGGCTGAAGTTTTAAGCTTCGTGCTGCTGTAAATATGGAATATATATATATATATATATATATATATATATATATATATATATGTGTGTAGATTGTTCTGAGTTCGGGTTTTGCCCCGTTTACATATATAATAAATATGGAATATGGAATTTATATATATTCCAGAAAACTGGATAAACCAAGGAACAGGTTGTTTGGACAAAGATTCCACACACCTTCCAAGCCTCCTCTCTCTACTTTTTCTTATCTAGCTCACTATTTTTTTTGGGTGGTGGTGGTGGTAGCTATTTAGGAAGCCAAAAGTCTTCTATTAAATGAAGGAAAAATACAAATAAAAGACTGAACATTCCTTCATCTCATAGTAAAAGGAATTCTTGTTTAAATGTATTATTATTTTTGTAGCTTATCTAAGGCTGCCTACTTTTTTTTGTAAAGTTGCTTTATGAAACTTAGACCCTGAGGCACATAAGGATAGATGTATCAAAACTGCCAAAGGTAAAATTTAAAGGTAAAAGTTATCTAAAATGCAAAATAGGACATGGATAAAGGGGTGTGCATAAATGCAGCTGCATGCCTACTGTTCTTGTCTTTCTGTCCCCATTTATTCGTACCCATTTTCTGTGTTTATATCCATGCTTATAATTATATCTGTTATCTCGCATGTTTGACGAACTAAATAAATAAATAAATAAAATTGAATAGAAGGACCAATAGTAGAAAAAGGAGTACACACTGTTTAACAAGCTTGGCGTCCACAATGAACATTACAGTTATACCTGCTGAGAAAATTATGCCTAGATCTTTATGAAATTACTTTTTCAATGACATAAAAATGACTTTTCAATCAGCAATGTATTTTCCAACGTCTTTATTTTCAATAACTTATTTTGCTTGTGTAATTCTGAATCAGCTTTTGATTTCTAATAATCACTGAACAAGTCCCTGCAGATTTTTTTTTGGCAAGGCTTTTTTTTTGGGGGGGGGGGGAAAGTGGTTTGTCTTTGTTTGCTTCCCAGAACTGAAAGGGAGCAAAGTGATCAAGGTCACCCAGCTGGCTTAGTGACTAAGGCGGAACTAGAACTCACAGTTCTCATGCCTTAACTATTATACCAAATAATAACTTATGTCTATATGCTGCTCAACTCTAAGTGACTATGTAGTAATATATTATATAATATATTATATAAATCCAGTATAATGTAAAATCAACTGCATGGCTTTTGAATTTCACCCTAGAAAACAAATGATGAATCCAGCGATCTCTATATTTCGGTAATTGATAGATTTAAAGCTAATTGTTGGGAATCAAGAAATAAATGAAGTCAATCTTAGCTGATGAATCTGTCAAAAGTGGCAGGAAAGAAAAAGGAACCGATTATAAGGTCACAACACCCGAATATCTGATTGACTACTGCATGGAAACAGTTTAAAAAAAAACACCTCCTAACACAGACAGAGAAAGTAGGGCAGTATTTGATTTTTAACGCTGTGTCCTTCCTCCCTCTCCCCTCCCTCTCTTTAGCCCATTTCGTAACAATGGAGAAGATTTTCCTTCTGTTGTGCAATAATGCACTTCTGGATCAGGACTCTGCAGTTATGGTAGAAATGGTCCTCTTTTGCGCGTCTGGCTTCAGTTTCTTGCGGAAAGAAGAAAGAAGCGAAGCAGCTCCGGCATTCTGGGCCGAGTTCCGACGTCCTTACTTCAGCTGTCGCAGACCGTCTAAGTCGGAGCTGCTTTTTCTGACGATAGGCGTTCGAGAAGGTGCTTGTTTCGGGGCGCAAGGAGATCGCTTTTTGGATAAAGGCCACTATCCACGGCCAGAACCACAGAGTCCCTGAGATATACATACGGGATTTCATCGCAGCTGTTAGTTGCCGCTGAAGGGCAGAAAAAGGCCTCTTTCGAGACTCATGAGTAAAGATGAAAGCCTCGCCACGGAGAAACATTAAAAGCCAGCCGCTTCCAGCGGGAAAGCTTTCTTTTAGGAACTTCTAACAGCTGGGAAGATTGGGACGAAAATCACCTAGCTGGAATTTCCCCGCCCCAGCCAGAGAGGGGGAGGGAGAAAGACTGGGAGGGAGAGGGAGAGAGGGAGGGAGGGAGGGAGGGAGAGAGAGAGAGAGAGAGAGAGAGAGAGAGAGAGAGAGAGAGAGAGAGATTTCATAAGGATAGAGAATTATATAGTTTCTAATGGTCAGCCACTAGCGGCCCAGTCTGGCTGGTCAGACTGAGAAAGAGAACCTCGTTTTGCCCAGTTGCAATCAGAATCGTTGGGTATTGCCAGGGTCAAGAGAGATGAATGAAAAGACTACTGAAGTAGCAGTAGAATACTTGGCCTGTGATCAGTCTTAATGGATTTATTGCCTTTTAGGGTATTTGATTAAAATGTGCACCATGCCTAGCCGGAGATGATATATCCAGAACATTTGAAGATGAAGAAATCTGATTTTATAATAGTTTTTAAAGCTAACTCAGATAAAATTCAGCTTTCCATCACTGTAAGCTTATAGCGGTATGCCAGTAATGAGCTACGCAAAAATAAAAAAGATTAATTGACCAAATCAACTCTGTAATACTCAGTTCAAAACATATGCAAACGGGCATGCAATTATTTTTACCTAGCTTCCACCATAAAATTAGGGAAAGGGAGAGACTTGTTAGTCCTCCAAAGAAAACAAGGGGGAGAGAAAAAGTTGTTGAAAAGTCAAGTCTCTGTGACAGAACTCACAGCCCAGAACTGCCAGCGCAAAACCTTCCCTGGCTATACTGGTGAATCTATGGTTATGATGAATAGTCTAACAATGCAATATTCTAGCATAAAGGCTCCTGGGACACTGCTGCAGATAATTTCTGGGGAAAGGAAGTCAGGAGTCTCAATTTCTAAAATTATTATTTTTTAGACCTGTTAGTGATTATATAACAAATTTAGCCATGGGATTTCCATTTTGGTCTTTGGAGTACTGAGAGAGTTGAATGGAGGTCATTTTAATGAGGCAGAGAAATAATTCATGAAATAAGACCCCATGAAACTCTTGCTATATGCTTTCTTGTTATTTGTACTACAGTCCCTGCATCCTTTGTCGCACACCTCAGATTGAAATGCAGTTTTACTACTTTTGGCACAAAACAAGCCTACATTTTCGAATTGTGATGGACAGCAGACATATCTGATATAAATTTGTACGTTTAAAGTATCACCAGGCCAAGTAATGGTATCTGTCTTGTGTGAAACCTTTAAAAGAATATAATTTTGTTCAGTGATCCATTGTTCTTCTAAGGATACTTCTTGTATTGTTTACCAAATACTTCTTGGTTCATAGGAAATTTTATCTCTTAACCAATCTTAAAAGACTCTTAACTATGGGGAAGATCTCCTGCCATTGTGCAAAAAAACAAGTTGTGCAGCTCCCCTTGTCTTTTAGTGAGGTTGGCTGAGAAAAAAACTATCTGATGGATTGAGTCAGATCTTCTATTCCATATGGTCAGGAAATCATTGTAAAAGGCAGTACAAAAGTGCACAACTATTATGTGGTTATCGCTTATTGTAGGTTGCAACTAGTTATTGTCCTATGTTATAGAATTCCAGAGATGGATGCAGCTAGGTAGTCAAGGCTTCAATCTGCAAAACTTTAGAGACAATGTAATAGATTCAGAATTGCCTCTGCTGGAAATTCATTTTTCTCTTAGGTCAAATAAGTTGGTGCTTATGTGCATTAGCTATCACTTATGTATCCTAAAACATGCTGCTGGAATATCTGGGCATCTTCATATCATAAAGACCACTCTTCATCTTTCTATGAATCTATTTCTATAGTGTGTAATAGTATGTACATTCCACCTGTCTGTACATGGTTCCAGAAACATGGTACATATAACACCACCTCTGATTATCAATGCATTTATGGATGCAATTCAATTATTGGCAGGTTACTTTAAAAGCCTTAGATGGGTTGGGATTGGGGTCTCTGAGGCAGGGATAGGCAAAGCTGGCTCTTCTATGACATGTGGACTTCAACTCCCAGAATTCCTGAGCTAGCGTGATTGGCTCAGGAATTCTGGGAATTGAAGTCTACAAGTCATAGAAGAGCCAATTTTGCCTACCCCTAATCTGAGGGATTACCTTTTGCTAACAGTGTTTATCTGCCCAACTTGATTGACGCAAATGGGCATGCTGCAGACTCTGTCAATCAAAGACGGTCAACTGGTGATGACCAGAAAATGAGCTCTCTTTTTTTTTGCAATGGTCCTCGTTCTAGGGAACATCCTTTCCTTCAGGAATTAGAATGGCCCTGACCCTAATACCTTTCATAAAGCCTTGAAAACCTGGCTATGCTCCTGTGCAGGAGCATTGAATGTGCTGTTTCCTAGCTGCATTGTTAACTGGCCAAGTATCCTGCCACCAGCTACATTTAAATGGGATGTTTTTAGTGTTCGTGCTGCTTTTGTTGTTTTAAAATATTTTTTAAATTTTAATTGTGGTGTAGTTTATGAATTGCAAGCTGCTCCGAATCATGGACTGAGATAAGTGGCTATAAAAATTGAATGAATGAAGGAATGAATGAAAGAAAAACTCTTATGCCTCCACAACCATTAAGCTCAAATTGCAGGACGCAAATGTCTATGCAGAAAACAGGTAGGGGTGCTATTCTGCTTTTATCCTAGATGACATAAAATCAGGAAGGGCCAACAGCTGCAGCAGTTCTGCCAGAAAAAAAGTGCAATGGAAATGGCCTGCTGCCAGCTGCAACCAGGGGTACCTATTGGGTCATTTGGATACATAAAGCAGGGAAGGTTGGCTGAAAGCTGCGGTTAGAAGCAGGGGATGTAGGTTGCATTCTCCATGCTTCAAATACAATCCTGGACCTTGACATTCATGGTTCTGCAATCCCAAATAGTTATCTCCCCTTGCCTATGTAGTTTTATGTATGGTATGTTTGTGTGTATGCTTTTTAAATAATGGGGTTTTTAGACTTTTAATGTTAAATTGTTATTTTATACTTTTAACATTAGATTTGTTATTGTATATTGTTTTATCACTGCTGTGAGCCACCTCGAGTCTGCGGAGTAATAAGTAATAATAATAATAATAATAATAATAATAATAATAAATGTCCTTGCAGGGCTGGAGGAGGAATTTTGTTTGGATATTGTTGCCTTCACCATGGAGGCCATCAAGCCCCTAGTGAGGAGCCCAGTTTTCAGCCAGACTTGACATGTTAGTTGAAGCAATAGTCTTCACCTAATAATCCTCCAGGGACTAGACAACACAATGATCCCCTGTTGTGGTTGGCTCTGGCCCAGCTCCTGCCCCAGGGAATGTGGAGGTGGAGGCAGGGGAAACATCAACATGTCCTAGGCCTGTTTTGTTGCCAGCAGAGTCAGGGAGTGCAGTTTCCTCGGATGAAGAAGAAGGTGGGGGTGACTTGGAAGAGGGGGGCTTGGCACACAGCCCAGGAAGCCAATCACCATTATCTTTGGTCGATTCGGATGACAAACTGTTAAACCCACGCAGGCACAGACTTATGCATCAAAGGGACCAATTGATAAAATATTACAGGAGATAAGAGAGGCTACCTGTGTTTGGGTGGGGCTCCAGTAATTAGAGCTGCTGCTATAAATAGCAGCGTGCTAGTTTGGCCATTGTGGAAAATTATCTGATCGCAGTTCTTCAGGATCGTGCCTCGCTGTTTCTGAACTTTGTTTGTGGATTTTACTCTGCTTTGACACCAAAGCAGAGTAAAGTGTATGTGTGTCTCACTTCGTCGGAAGAAGGAGGGCTGTGGCGTTTCTTCACAGCTACTAGCTAAGTACTTAAGGACTGATTAAGGGACTTGTACAGCCTACAAGGTTGTTTTGGGGAAGAGTGCTCTTTGCAATACAAAAAGGGTGTTTTGTTTCTTTTGAATTTTGTGATAAAGGACATTGTTTTGAATTTTCAAACATGTGTGTGTCTGAAATTTGTACCCGTGAATTTTCGGGAGGCTTCTACCAGAGAGCCCAGCAGAACAATCCCCATAGCAGGATAAGACAGGATCTCAACATACCAACCGGAATCCTATCACTATATACATCTATATACATTGCATTGGCTGCCAATCAGTTTACGGTCACAATTCAAAGTGTTGATAATGACCTATAAAGCCCTACATGGCATCGGATCAGAATACCTACGGGACCGCCTTCTGCCGCACAAATCCCAGCGGCCGATTAGGTCCCACAGAGTCGGCCTGCAGACATTCACCCGCTCCTAGTGGGTCGCATCGGGGTTCTCCAAATCAGAAGGCACAGGCAAAAATTTGTTCAAGGTTAGACGACCCTGACCAAGGTCAGGGAACCACCTTTGATTACAAACAGACATCTAGAGGATAGGATACATGTGACAAGCCAGGTCCAATACAAAATGATTGCACAATACTGCAGCAAAATTCATCCAACGGGAAAGGTACAACTCAACAGGTAAGTGAGGTAGTAAATTGAGGAATTTTGCTGAACCATGCCTTTTGTGGAATCTGCTTAGGGAAGGAAAAACATCAGAGTTTGGACTTTAGCATAGGTTAAACCTGAGTAAGGCCCTTCAGCTATACTCAGCCATTTCCATCTGCTGAGGGTCAAACAGGGGGCAACAATAGTGTCTTACAGCAGTAGCCTGGACACTATGTTGCAACATCGGCCGTCTCCGGTCCCGTCGACTAAACAATGTCATCTGGCGGGCCCCAGGGAAAGAGCCTTCTCTGTGGCGACCCCGGCCCTCTGAAATCAACTCCCCCCTGAGATTCGAATTGCCCCCACCCTCCTTCCGTAAGATGTTGAAGACCCATCTATACCACCAAGTATTGGGGGATTAATTTCTCCCCTTACCTTTCCTGACTCAACATATGAGATTGGTATGATCATTTTAGAATTGTTAGGTTTTTTATAATACTGGGGGTTTTAATATAGTTTATATTGGATTTGTATTTTATTGTATCTATTGTTGTTGTGAGCTGCTCTGAGTCCACAGAGAGAGGCGGCATACAAATCTAAATAATAATAATAATAATAATAATAATAATAATAATAATAATAATAATAATAATTATTATTATTATTATTATTATTATTATTATTATTATTATTATTATCCTCAGTTATAACATGCTCTGAATACTCTGGATATGTATCTTCCATCCTCTCTGACAGAAGTCAACAATAATTCCATTTTTTGCTCAATTCAGAATGGCAGGAGTAGTGTAAATCCATGAACCTATTCCCAAACAAGAATCCTTTCAAATGTCAGTGTTTGTTAAAATATTCCTGTTGGAGACAACCATTCAACTGTACAACAAGAAAATGATGGCAAAAGGTCAACACGTCGACAGACTCAACCATAATTTCAGCTGGGAAAATTTTGGGTATCCAACACCAAGCTAAATCCAAGTATGTTATGGAATGTATTGATTTATACCTGGTTCAGGAATTACGATAGTACATTTGTGATATATTCTCTCTTAGAATAATTCTGGAAAACAGAAAACAGCTCAGATCAAGAGTTTATTTTGACAGAAAAAGAGAAACCAGAGATTCCAATCTCAGCTGAATTTCTCCTAAGAGTGGTTACTCTTCCTTCTTACATTAATTGCAAATAGAAAAATATTTTTCTAATTCCTAACTTTTTGATTGGGTCTCTTAATTTCCTTTTGAAGTCCTAAAAGTTTATTTCTAAGCCAGCACTTATTAAAATAGAAAGAATAATGCATGTTTCCAGTTTTTTCTTTAATAAATTATCCTAACTGGCAACACTACAGGTTTAAAAATGGCCATGAATTTTGAAGAAGTAAAACAGACACGTGCATAATAAAAACGGAATTTCCATCAAATGCATAATAAAAATGAATGGAAAAGATTATTGATATGCTGCTGCACATATTTCTGTATTAATACTTGGAATTGGATACAGAACATTTATAGTTGAAGTTCAACAGTTAGACTTTAAAAAAAATAATTGTTGAATCTACTAACAATTTTAGTAGAATATGTCAGCATATTTAAGTTCCATTCATTGCAACTGAATTTTTCTTTCATCTGCATTCTTAATTTCAGGACATTAAGCCATCTGTTAATATTCCTGTCATTGAATAGTGTAGAAATAACTTCTGATGATTAGGTTGCAAATATGTATATACATTGATGTTTTTGTTTGCTTAGATGACACCTTACAAGGTAACCCTGAACAATTAACTCACATTTTATAAAATAAAGTTGAAGTGTATAGAGAAGAACTTTGCTGAAAATGTGCATAGAGCTATAGCCTTGACTTTCCTGGTTAGTGGACAAAGCTGAAAAACAGGATTGGAGAGAACAATAACTTTAACATCTAATTGCTCAACTTTCTCCATGTCTTACTCTTGTATCTATTACAGAAAAAACCTAGGGTTTTTTGCTGCAATTTCTATTAATGATCGTTCTAGTGGTCTTACTTTTCCTTCAAATAAAACACACTAGATTGGAAGTAGTAATAACAAATAAAGGAAATAACAACCCATTTGGGCTTATAGTTTCTGTTTTCCCTTAGTAACTGCATATAGTTTAAAGCTGAGCTGTACACTCATCAGGTGTATAGATAATCATTAATCTCATGGAGACAAGTTTCAGGATAAACCAGCTATCCTGGATTAAAGCACAACAAATTTGGCAAATAATTTGTTTCAGGTACCTAACAAAAGGATCCTGAAGCACATCATTTTATTCCCAATTAATAGCAACAACAATGTAGGAAACAGATGTTGCACATGTCACTTAGAAAATCATGAATATTTTAGGCTTGTGAAGTCTCTGTAATATTGAAGCTGCAGCAGGTTAACACAGCTACCCATTGGGAAGACAGGTATTGCCAGTGAGCGTTCACATAACACATCCGGGCAGGGTGTGACTAGTGCATACATGGTGTACTTTTATTTTTACCCACAGTTCATCATCATCATCAACCAGTTTTGGCTTCAGGTGCACCGCACACCCAGCCCTTTGGCTGTCTAGTAATATTTAACATTTCCGGGTAGTATTCAATATTGAATGGGATACTTTAAAAACTAGGATGAACGGGTGCTGGAAAGGCAGTCTTCATCCTCGCCTCCCCCTCTCCCCCCCTTTTTTTTGATCCGTTAAAATGGGAGAGACGGTTCAAGCAACCCAAAGTCCTTACGTTCCTCCTTCAAAAGAAATTTCAGCTTTTAAAGCAACGCAGATGCACAAAACCCGGCGTACTCCGCTTCCCTTTCTGGAAGGGATCCAACGCTCCCAGCTCTAAGGGGGCCCGACGGCTTCCTTCTCTCTGCAGCGGCGCCACCTTCCTTCTCCAGGGTTTTAGCCGAACTGTTTGCAAAGAGTTAAGGTCGCCCTTGGAGCGAATCTTCGTGGCGGCGGAACGCGCCGAGTGGGGCCTTTTAATCTCTGCTGCTGGCAAGCAGTGGGGGGCGCAAGAAGACAGCAGTTTGAACCAACCTTTACGATGGAGGAGGAGGAGGAGGACGGTTGGGGCTTCCCCAAAGGGAATTGCTGGGTAAGGGGTGGTGGTGTTCAGAGGGCGGATCCAATCTTGTACGTGCTTCTCTCTGGCCACTTCCAATTCCGAGCGACCTTTCTTCCTTTGCCTTCCGCGCGCAAACGGGCATTTTGTTTTGGCTAGGGCTGACCTTGCCTTCGCCAGAACCAAATCGTCGCTGCGGACGATCCTGAAATCGAGGGATCAGAGGGGCAAGAGAAGATTGTCAAGTCAAGGGCTGGATCGTGCTTTTTTGCGATCGAGGCGCTATTGAAAAAAATAGACTCACCTACTAAATCTCGGTCAGTCAAATGAAGGCAACGGATTGCGACGCGGTCTGAATCAAAACAGCTTTATCTCTAAAAGAGGCGCTTGAAATTTTACTCGGCTACTAATCCACAGCCGATTGGCTGCAGAATCTTGGTATTGAAGGACTCTGCACATGTTCAGACACTTTTTCTAGGGCAATAAATCAGCATGCTCAGAGTAAAATGGCCTCCTATAAGATAATTATTCTAATCTAATTAACATATTTTCCGGGTAACACTGACAACCAAGGATACCAAATCGGCACTCTTCTTTCTTATATTTGCAGTTGAAAGCATTCTATTACCTAAAACCCATTTTTTAAAATTTCCCAAACAAAAATTGAAGTCACAAGGGATAGGGGTTTACTGCATCACCTTCCCTCTAGCAATAGAAAGATAGTCTCTTTATGCTTTTTCAACCAATGTTGATCTGTTATAGAAAATTTTAAATCCACACTGAGGAAAAGTCCATAGTTTCCCTTTTCTAGGAACTACCTCAGTGCCTCCAAACAACCTTCCTCAACTTGGTATTTTTCTGATGTGTTGGACAACAGTTTGCATAGCAATTGGTCAAATGTGGCAATTGCATGAGCCATTACATGGAGCCATAGGACTGGGGAAGATTGCTTCAGAAGTTGTCCAATAATATAGCTAGACAGCTTGGAACTAAATAGCCTTCTACTGTATCTCCACAAACACACCATTGTAGATGAGTAAAATATTCCACTTACCTTCAGAATGAGTTGCTGCACCTACTCCAACCAAAGAACAGATTTTTGTGTTTCTGCAAAAAAAAATTCCAAGCTTCATAATACAGTATTGCTGAGAAGAGTAGCAGAAAGATGAGGTTCCTTTCTAAGGTGCCAACATCTAATATTTCTTCCAAAAATAAGTTCCATGTAGCTTTCAAAAGGAGGCAGATGCCTTTCGTCAATTTCTCCAGTTATTTTTTTTAATAATGTCAGTGACCTCCTCCATGCCTTATTAGAATCTTTATTCTTATCACAATATTTCTGAAAGAGAAGGCACATGATTGGCTTTATTCTCTGCTGTGCTTTAGCTGCAGAGATGATGTAGATGGTCTTTGGCTGAAGGGTAATTTAGAAGTGGATCCCCACAGACAAAAGCCAATATGCTATAGTACAATATGTACTATATTGAGAAGCAGGATTTTGCTATCAGACTGTTGCAAACTGCAAAATTTGCTGGGCTGCAGGTTTGCATATTTCCATATTTCTTTAAAATATTTACAACATGCTTTTTCGCCTGAAACTTCCTGGAAGAATTTTCAGTTTACATAATAAATACCAGATAATCCCTGTCTTTGAGCTTTAGAAAGTATTGGATTTTAGAAGTTATGACACAAAAGGCAAAGTGGTGGGGGGAACGAAAAGGAAAACAAAAACTATTCTGGCTCCAGCTCTTAGTGTTTATGTTTCCCATAATGGCCAGCCATGATGGAAATGGCTGCTAAGGGAGATCCAGTTGACATCAGGCCAGAACAGATGGTCCTGTTGCTTTTCTCCACAGGGAAATTACTCCTTATGTTCTCTGTGAAAAAGAAAGAATTGCTCAACCCAACTGGTAGCAACAGATAGAGATGCCAATTCTTTGGCAGTTCCTTCTTCTCTATTGACTTCTCCAAGTCATTTATTAAACAGTCTATTTAAATACTATTAATTAAATGTGGCTCCACTTGGAGTGAATTGCTACTAAATGAAAGTGCTATTTGAATACCAGGCTCTAAGAACCCAGGTATTATTTGGACCTAGCTATCTGAGGGATGAATTTGAATATGTTCAAGTTCTTATGAGAGGGGGGGGGGCAGAGAGAGAGACACAGATGGACAGAGTGACAGAGAGAGACACAGACAGAGAGATAGAGAGACAGATACAGAGAGACAGACAGAGAGAGAGAGACACAGAGACAGAGAGAGACAGACAGACAGACAGAGACAGAGAGAGACACACAGAGAGACAGACAGACACAGAGAAAGACAGAGATAGAGACAGACAGACAGAGTGACAGACACACAGAGAGACAGACAGACACAGAGACACACACAGAGAGAGACAGACAGACAGAGACAGACAGACAGAAAAAGACAGAGAGAGAGACACAGAGAGAGACAGACAGACACAGAGACACACACAGAGAGACAGAGAGTGTGTGTGTGTGAGAGAGAGAGACAGGGAGAGAGAGAGATGGGGAGAGAGAGAGACAGAGAGAGAGAGAAAGAGAGAGAGACAGAGAGAGAGAGAGACAGAGACACACACACACACACACAGAGAGAGAGAGAGACAGACAGACACAGAGACACACAGAGAGAGAGACAGAGAGAGTGTGTGTAAGAGAGAGAGACAGGGAGAGAGAGAGAGAGATGGGGAGAGAGAGACAGAGAGAGAGAAAGATAGAAAGACAGAGAGAGAGAGAGAAAGACAGACACAAAGACAGGCAGAAAAAGAGACACACACAGAGACACACACACACACACACAGAGAGAGAAAGACAGACACAGAGGCACACACAGAGAGAGACAGAGAGAGTGTGTGTGAGAGAGAGAGACAGGGAGAGAGAGATGGGGAGAGAGAGAGACAGAGAGAGAGAGAAAGATAGATAGAGAGACAGAGAGAGAGAGACAGAGAGAGAGACAGAAAGACAGACACAGAGAAAGACAGGCAGAAAAAGAGACACACAGAGAGAGAGACACACACACAGAGAGAGACACAGAGAGAGAGAAACACACACAGAGAGACACACACACACAGAGACAGACAGACACAGAGAGAGAGAGACAGAAAAAGACAGAGAGAGAAAGACGGAGAGAGATACAGAGAAAGACAGAGATAGACAGACAGAGAGACAGACAGAGACAGAGAGAGAGAGACAGACACACACACACAGACACACAAAGAGAGAGAGACAGAGACAGAGTGTGTGTGAGAGAGAGAGAGACAGGGAGAGAGAGACAGAGAGACAGAGTCAGAAAGACATAAAAAGACAGAGAGAGAGAGAGAGACAGACAGATAGACAGACAGACAGAAAAAGACACACACAGAGAGACAGGGAGAGTGTGTGAGAGAGTGAGAGAGAGATATACTGTATATATGTTTGCCTCACAAGGCAGTATAAATGCAAATACTTTCAGACATGAATACCAATGTTCCTTCTAATTTTTTTTCGGTGTGGGCAGAAAAGTATAGCGTCTGAGCGACAGTCCCTTTGGGACTGGGCAGCATAGAAGTATAAATAAATAAATAAATAAATAAATAAATAAATAAACAAACAAACAAACAAACAAACAAACAAATAAATAAATAAATAAATAAATAAATAAACAAACAAACAAACAAACAAATAAAAATCCCTTCTTTTTTATTAAAAGAAATTAATAATAAAACAAAACCAAAATCTATTACTATTATTACTATCTTTTCCTCTTTTTCCATCCCTGTCTCCTCCCCCCTTGTGTGTGTGTGTGTGTGTGTGTGTGAACTCTTGAACCATTTCCAATAACAGGTGAGCTATTGGAAATGGTTCAAGAGTTCACACACACACACACACACACACAAATGGCTGGGTTTTTTTTTCTCTGTTATTATTTGGATGCTTTTTACCATATGCTTTAAATTAAGAGTCATTTCTCTCTCTTTCTCTCTCCCCTTCTTGCTCTCTCTTTTTCTCACTTTCTCTCTCCCTCTCTTTCTATCTCCCCCTCTTGCTTGTACTCTCTCTCATTTTATTTCTCTCTTTCTATTGCTTTCTTTCTCTCACACTCTTTCTTTCTATCTCTCTTGCTTTCTTTCTCTTCTCTCTCTTGCTATCTCTCTCCCCCTTTCTCTCTCGCTCTCTTTCTCACTTACTTTCTCTCCCCCCCCTCTCTCTGTCAGCGAGGTGGCTGCGAGAGCGCTTTCTCCGAGCGCTTTGGGAACGCCTGCCCTGCCTCTACTGCATCCCCCTTGCTGAAAGTCCGGGACAAAAGCGCTCCCAGCGAGGGGACTGCGAGAGGGGCAGGGCAGGTATTCCCAAAGCGCATGGAGAAAGCCCTCTCTCTCAGCCCCCTGGCTGGGAGCGCTTTCGTCCCGAGAAGCCGCAGCTGCCACCGCCGCGGGAGACGTCGCGCCCAAAGGCAAGAGGCGGTGGAGGAGGAGACGGGGTGGATTGGGTGGGCAGGGGGCAGGGCCGAGAGGCCAGGGGCGTGAGGGGGCCGGAGGCACTGTGGGGAGGCAGGGGCGGCCGTGGCTCCCTTTCCTTCTACTGCCGGCACTTCCCCGCCCCCATCCCCCCGTGAGCTGGCAGGGGGATGGGGAGCACGCGCCCATGGAAAAGGGTGTGCGGGGGGGGGTATTTTGAGGCGTGCAGCTTACGGGGAATGCTGATGAGTACCTGAGTACCTGAAAGTGCAAGGAAACTGGTGGGAAAAAAGTTGTGAATTTCCAACATTTCATCGATTTATTATTAAACATTTTTGCTATTCTTTCTGGTGACATATGCCGCCTATAAAACATACATATTCTCTTAGAGTCCTGAAATTTGAAAGTACTTTAGATGAGATCATTATTAGAGTTGGAAGGGATCTTGTAAGTCATCCAGTCCAACTCTGCATGAAAGCAGGAGTCCTACACCATTTCAGATAAATTGCAGTTCAGTCTCCCTTTCAAAGTCTCTAAGTGTTAGAGCTCTCACAACCTCCGCAGGCAAGCTGTTCCACTGGTTGACCGCACTCACTGTCAGAAAGCTCTTCCTTATTTCCAGGTTGAATCTCTCCTTGGTCATCTTCCATTCCTTGTCGGGTCTTCTGATGCTTTGGAAAACAGCCTGAGCTGTTTTGTAGCAGCCCCTCAAGTATTTGAACACTGTTATCATGTCACACCTCATCCTTCACCAAACTGGCCCCCCAAAAGAGGGTGAGAACTTGGGTGCATCTTATACACTGAATGTAGCCCATCCAGCCACACTCACCCTTTGGCCTCTGCCTCCCAGCAATTTATCTCCTTGCAGCAAACAGGGCAGAACCTGATTATCACAAGCAACTCATTAACAGCTTCCTGACCCTCAGCTGATTTGAGGTGGCAAGTAGGCTGGCCACATACTAAACTGAAAGTAAAACTTGCTGCAAAGAGGCAAATTCTTGAGAGATGGACTGCTGGCAATGTTGGGCTGCTGAAACTGCATGCAAGGAGATAAGTCAACAACAACAACAACAACAACAACAATAATAATAATAATTTATTAGATTTGTATGCCGCCCCTCTCCGTTTTATCTCTGTTTTATTATTTTTTATTATTTTTCTATATAACTTAACAAAATGAAGAAGCTTTTTAAAATAAATGCTTGATCTGAAAAAGGCCAATACTATTGTTTCTTCTTTTAAATAGCAGAAAATAATGTATACTTCCAGAAATCCACACAGTTTAAAGATCCGTAAAAGTATAACCTGAAATGTAACAGTGTCCTATTTTAGTATTAAGTATTTAGCTGAGTTAATCCCTGATTTAGTAATGTTTGGAGTAGATCTATTTAATCTATTTAAATAATTGGGAGGAGTTAGTGTAACTACACTTAAAACTTTCTGGCATTAATATACTGCCGTAATGTACATTTCTCCAATTCTTTGCTATTTCTATGGATGTGAGTGAGTCTAGATCAACTTTGATCATGCCAGATGATGATGATGAAGAAGATGAACCAGGCCCATCTGGGTACACTAGGCCCATGGCCTTGCTAGCCGATGCAGAGGGTGAAGAGGAGGCAGAGGTGTTAATGCAGACTATTTCTGAATCTGAAGAGGAGGAAGAGGATGTTAGAGACAAAGACCCACTGTTAGATTCTAGATTTAGAAGACTTCAGAGTAGACAGGAGAAATTATACAGGAAAAGGAAGTAATCTGTACTGTTTAGCTCTAGAGTTGCTGATTCATCACAAGGGGTATAAAAGAATAGGAGTCAGGGTAAATGTTTGTGGAGTTGCCTGAAATGCTGACATGCCTAGACATTTGGTAAGCTGCCAGTCTAATTTGATGTATTGAGGACTTATATAAAAAGGGGACCACAAAGATTTAACCTTGAGAGAGTAGTAATTATTCAGAGGCTTCAGTCTGGAATGCCGTGCTACAGAGATTTAACAAGCTGCTTTGGGATGAGATGATGCGTTTATTTGGAGAAATATGCTGTAAATAAAGTTTAAAGAAGTGGAGAACCTCTCCAGTTTTATTACACCCAGCAAAGAACAATGGGTCAGGTACATATGCACAGAAATGCACAGCAAACAGTGTATATCATCTGTACTGTTTGCTGTTTGCTGAGAGGCAAATTGCTGGAAGGCAGAGGCAGATTTTTTCCCTTTGTTTTCCTCCCCCAAAACTTAGGTGCATCTTATATACCAGTGCATCTTGTACTCTTAAAAATATGGAATTCACATTTTCATATCCCGCTTTGTGCTAAGAGACACATTAAGACAATCATTATTTGGCCATATTTGTCTTTTGTACAATTCTTGTTGATAGGGAAATTGATCAAAGCTCTCCAGAGTTGAATCAAAATGGAAAACTCTAAACCTGAAATCATCACTCTTTCTCTCCGCTTTCATTATTTAGACAGTGCTCAAATACAAGTCACAGAAATTATGCCAGGCTGAATAATTTAATAAATAATACTTTCCCCTTATCTAGGATATTAGTACATAATGCATTAAATCACAATTTGCAATTTATCTGCCTCTTCAGATAGTTTTCACTAATCAAGTAGGCATGGATTCAGTGATGGGCTCCTACGGGAATGGTGAGGAATGCAGTTCTGGTAGAAAAATTTGGAGCTCCACCCCAGAGCACCTAATTTGCACTGAAAGATGTTGAAACAAAATGCATAAGCCACACCCATAGTGTGGTAGTGAAAATTTTGGTAGCCCATCACTGCATGGATTTAATACAAAGGTGACAAAGCTAACTACTTGACATGGTGGCTCATGTAATCCTAAATGAGGGCTTTCATCAAGCATTAAATAATTCATGGTACACTCTTCTCAGGAAGCCATTGATCAACTAAATTCTATTGGATAATTATAGACTTGTCTCCAATATTCCTCTTTCAGACAAAAATGCTGAGTAGATTGTGGGATTTAATCCCTGATAAGGGTTCAAATCAATCCCAGATAAATTGATTGTGTCCTCTGGCATCTTTACCACCATTCTGCCATTTTAAATAATTTTGATTGATTTTGCTATAATTAAAAAAAATGTGGTTGGCTGATCTGAAATATTGATATGCCATTCACCTATCAATTTCCCCATAAGATTTACTGATTTATCTGTAATTTGCTGGCCAGGTTCATTCCAACATTTATGTTTATTGCATATTTTTAGCTAAGCATCTTTGAAATATATGTTCTAACATTTAAAATGAACTTCAGTCATATCAAAGGAATCTCATAGTGACTTTCTTCTTGTGTTATAACAGGTTTTGGATTTGCTCAGGCATGCCCATCAATAAAGCTGAAGGTCATCAAATTTAGAAACCTCACTGTATTATTATTATTATTATTATTATTATTATTATTATTATTATTATTATTATTAATTAAACTTGTATATCAGCCAGCTCTAGGCAGCTTATATGATAATTGTAAGTAGGAGAAAGGCAATTTATCTGTTTGCTTTCCCTTAAACAACTTTTTAAAAATAAATTATTATTCTACTTGAAATACATTAACAATATTAACATGAAAACCCTTTGAGTACAAACATTACTTTTAAAGTAATGTTGATTTTTACAATATTTTCTTCATAAATGCAGTGGGGTTTTTAAGTATTTACACCAATGTTTACCTTAGGTTTATGTTTTTCTCTTTGGGATGATTTTCCATATAAAACTTAATTCAAACAATAAAGGAACCTGAAAACTTACTAAACTATTTTACTATTAATCAAGGACAGAATTTTATAATTTCAAATGGCATGTAGTATAATTACAATTCTAGCTGTTTTAATGTTCCAAATATCATTTTATTAAGAAGCTTATGGGCTTTTTTGATTACTTCTCTTAGACAAACTGATAAGCGAGGAAATAATTATGTTTTTAATAACACTAACCCAAGGATTTTAGTATCACATTTTGATCCAATACTTTTTTTAAAAAAAAGGAAACTCATATTTCAAACAGTATTCCAAGGAATTTCACTGCACTTTATCAAACACCTTTTTCCAAACACCTCTGACTGTCCCCCCTTTTTAAAAAAAATGTATGTAAAATATAAATGCTTTCAGTGGCGTATCACTCATTTAGGATAATATTGCACCAAATGGAATTTAAATAATTTAATTTATATGCCAGAATCATTGCTAAAATGTAATGTATCAATATTTAATGAGAAAATTGAATGATAGCATAATATATCAGCCTTAAGAATCATAGTTCTATAAACCTAATTAAAGGAAGTTAGAAAAATATTCAATAAAAACTTTCTTATAAACATTTTACAGTTTGGGAATAAAAGAATCAATGTATCTTATTTAGTAGGATAGACAATAGGAGTAGGGTATTTTTATTTTTTCTTAGATTTAATAGTACAGTATATCATATTTCCTGGAGAGATCCAACTATGCTCGATAAACATCTTTAATCATGTGTAATCTTCAAAAGAGCTGTATTATTTGAAAATGATTTGTTTCTCAGCAGCCTTTGATTCAATATTAGAGTTTATACTTCTTTTTTCGGATGTATCACATCAAAGTCATAATATACTTTCTCCTGAACATCCTTAATAATAGATATGTTAATATGTTATTGCTATTTCAACTGAGAAGCCAGTAATTCAATAAGTATTTCCTCCTTCTCTTAATGTCTTTGTTTTATGCAGTTGTAGAAAATGCATAGGAAGAATATAACTCCAATTCAACGGAGATAAAATTTTTATATACTTCCTGTATAGGCTGTTTTGTACATGTATTTTAAAAGTTCCATAGGGTTAGTGCTTGGGTTAGGTTTTCCAGTTTTACATGCTCAGAGTTTTTCCTTTTTCTATGAAACATATATAGTAGAGTAACTAAAAGCAGATGCTTTCGAAGCACCCCAAGCAATCAATAAGTTCACTGAATGTAGATTGAAAAAAAAGAAAACTTTGGAATTTATTTCATCTGTTTTATAAAAATCATTTAATACTGTAGTGATTCATTTAAATATAACTTAAAATAAATAAGATGACTTTTTATATATAATATATAATTTTAAAATACTATTAAAGCACTACTAAACTTGATAGAATATGGGCAATACAAGTTATTTGATCTGACCAATCAGTTAACATAATATTTGATAACTTTAGTAACTTTAACATATAGGCTTCATGCATAAAATTTCCCGAGCAGCATAAAATTGAAGTTCAAACATTTTAAGTTGACATGCTTTTAAAAACACTGTTCTAGGATATTTCTGTTGTTTACCTACATACTGAATATCACACAGAATAACAAGTCTGCTCTGAAATGGCTTTGTATGCAACAGATATTTAAATGTCCGAAAGCAAATGGCAAGAAATAACTTAATTTGATGAAAATATGGTTAAATGAAATTGCCACTCTCTACATTTCAATACTGAAACTGAAGGATAATTATTTCCTTGTTTGAGCAAGTTAGATACAAGTTTTCAAAATCAATCCAGGATTTTCTAAAGCAGAATAGGTAAAGCAAAATGATTTAATTCCCTATTACAGCAAACTGACCTACCCAACTTATTTAGAATTTATTTTTCTAAAATACAAGGTCTGTTTATAATTACTTTGCAATTCATACTTGCTGTTCTTGATGGTCTGTTCTATAACTGCAGCTTTAAGAGAATTCGGATTGGCTAATCATTATTGAATTATTTTATATAGGTTCAAATTTTAAAAGATTCTGCTTCACCTATTTGTGGAATTCATATGAAAATTATTATGAGCTTCTGTTCATAAACCTTGCTGGTATCTGGAGGTTTTTCTGTCTTTGAACTAGCAGTGTTATCTTAATTAGAGAACAACTAGTTCTCATTGTAATTTTTCATGACTGTCAATTGGTCATATGATGGTGAGATTAGCAACATAGGCATGCATGTATGAACACAAAACCACACAAGAGGTAAGACACATAGCATTTAGTCTTCCTATAGGAAGCAGGCAGACTCCATGCCTGCGCTCAATATGATGTCCACAAGATGAAACCCAAGGGGAAAAAAGGGGGTGGGTGGGAGATTGAGCATTAATTGCTTTTATTCTCAAGGGTATTTATTTTTCACTAGAGAAGAAAATCTTCTCCGTTTGTTTTTTGAAGCATTTTCAACACAGTCAAGTATGTATTTCATTATATTTCTCTAATTAGGTTGGCATATTCACTAACGAACTAGGATTAGGCTATTCTGCCTCCCAGAGGGAAGATTTTCACTTTCTCTAATAACTTGCCCCTAAAAGATTTTTTAAAAAAGAAAGGGAGGATAAAGAAACAGTGGTAATATTATTTTAATAATTTAAAGTCCTTTTATTAGAGAAGTTAATTTCAGCAAGGAAGAAGAGGTCAGAAATGGGGGGAAGTTATAATCCTATGCATGTTGCTGAACTCCAAATCATCTCATTCTATCCAGTGTGATCGATCTTCGTAATGATGGGCATTGCGATAGAAACATATCTGGAAGGCTACATATTTCCTACTACTGGTGAGGCTTTAATTATCTAGCCGCATATGGTTAGGGAATAAAGAATATACATTTATCTCCTTTGGGGTCCAATTGTGAAAAATTTCAATACTTATTTGTCTCATTGCTCACAAATATGTATTTCCAATAAAATATCATATTTAACTAAGTCAGTTTTGACTTTCTATATCTATAAACATTCTTGCTATTAGTAAGTGAAAACTGACATATGGTAGGGCAGACTGCTACATTTTCATGCAATTGTATAAAACATTGAAATGCCCACCTGCATCCAAAGCTATACTATACATTGTGGCAACTATTACCAGTACGTGATGGCAGGGTAATATTAGTATCAGTTTATTGCACAAAAATGGAAAGAAAAGGAAATTCCAAAAGACGAAGAGGTTTTTAGGAAGATTATGGAATGTGCAGAATTAGATATGATGATGAGACGGTTAAATAACCAAGCTGAAACAGAATTTTATAAAACTTGGCAGAAGGTTTACAACTGGTGGAACACAAAAAAGATTTATAAAGATATCAAAACAAAATATTGAATAGTTAAATTTACTAGATTGAATATATTACATAGCAATATTTGCTAGATACGTTTATTTTATTTCAAATTGATTTTAAGTATCTTAATTATAATTATATAACTGGAAAGTATTGAAAAGTTAAGATTTGTATGTTAGCATATATTATATAGAGATATTTTATTGATAAGTTGACTTTTATGTATTGATCTAAACTAGAATTAGTTTTTCTTTCTGCATTAAGAAGACTTGTATACTGAGCAGAGCAATTGTAGCTCCTTTTTGTGTTAAATGTTGTATGTCTTGTCCTGTCTTATATTTTAAAAATTAATAAAAAATATTTTTTTTTAATCATATCAGTTTATTATTACAAATAATACTATCAATGTTTTGTTATTTGATATTCTATAAAATATTCTATATTCTATATTCAAGATTTTATAAAGAAAAACATTGTGCTTATAAGATGCAAATCTTCTAAAACTGTCAAGATCAAATTATTGAAGACAAACAATTTTGTAAGTTCAGATCAATACTCTTTGGCCACTCAGGCTGGTGTCTTTGTCTGTTGCCCGCATGCTGTATCTTCATGAACCTGATGTTAAAATCACATAGGAAGTCCACATATGTAGAATACGCTTGTCTTCCAGTATGACTTGTGATAGACCAGGCAAAAGAAGATAGAGATGGAAACAATTTATGTTCTCTGTTTCCTATATTATTATCATACAGTAATCAGTTCCAGCTTCCATACACTTATTGGTGAACTAAGGCCCCTAAATATACTGCTCAAAATAAATAAATAAAGGGAACACTCAAATAACACATCCTAGATCTGAATGAATGAAATATTATCATCGAATACTTAGAGTTATATTCTGTTGTTTAAGTGTTCCCTTTATTTTTTTGAGCAGTGTATATCTAATCATGAACAAATAGGAAAGATCATCTTATAGGTTGATAACTGGCCACACAAAGAATACACACACACACACACACACACACACACAAAAGAACAAGGTGTGGGATATAGGAATGAGCAAGAAACTAAAAGGTTTCAGATTAGAAATTGCTCCTGATTGCTCCTGATTATGAACAGAAAGTGGCAATGTTTGGACTTAAATATTCCAAGTAATAAAACTCTAGCAAATTATGAAGATTTCCAAACAGATTTCCAGTCAAGGCAACTGGAGTAGTAAGACAAATTATCTTAAATGTGATTGTACATGAAACATTTTATTTGAAATATAGCTATTCCAATTTTAATCCTACAATTCCAAACCGAACTGTAGCAGGGGATAGTAAAATAATAGACTAACATAAGGTTGGATCAGGATAAGCAATCTAGTGTATATCTCCTACCCCTCACTTCTCCCAAAATATTTTGGACTTCAATTTAAATCAACCATAAAAAGTATGACATAAAATAGGGCAAGGGCTGACTTGCAAGACTGGAGGTACGATACACGAACCTCTAAATTTGTAATCAAAACAGAGTACGGGTATCCTTCATATATCCAAAATCAAAAAGTGAGAAACAAGAAATCCTTTGCCACATAACAAAATGTTTATAATTTAAGCAATTGTTTTAAAAACTTGGCAACTTTAAGATGTATGGATTCCATCTCCCAGAATTTCCGAGCAGGCCGTGTTATCTGAGGAATTCTGGGAGTTGAAATCCACACACTAAAACTGCCAAAATTGAAAAATATTAAACCCATTTGTAATAGGCTGGAGCTTTTAGAAACTTTGCTTTGCGTTATTTGAAATGACAATGGCTAACCAACAAAGCAGTAGCATCTGGCTGATCTTATATGGTTGGACTTGGTTAATATTTAAATGAATTTCCACCAGGAAGTCCCAGAACGGTAAACTGGACTGGTAAGTAAACCAATTCCCCTAAGAAGGCAATTACAAGCAACTTCTGGACTGTTGCCAAGAAATCAGCATGGAGATACTGTATTGTGTGTGTGTCTGTTAGTATATGGGGTTCTTTTAAATCTTTTAAAATTTTTAAAGTTATTTGGATTATTTATGATTTGTTCTATCTTATTGTGAGCCGCCCCGAGTCTTCGGAGAGGGGCGGCATACAAATCTAAATAATAAATAAATAATAAATAAATAAATTCATAAAGTCCTAAATGAAATGAGACCTTAACCAAGAGATATTGCAGGTCAACAAGAAACGATGACAGAGTATGAGATCAAAGTGAGGAGGAAGAGGGAAATTCCATTGCAGTGGTTGTTAAAAAACAAAGCCCAAATCAGCAACATCATAACACATACAGAGAAAGCCATTTTATGGTCACAGTTAGGTCGCTACATGTAGTGCTGGTCTCCATATGGCGAAATAAACATTTGTAATCAGAGAAAGAAAAAGAATTTTTCTATACAATAAGACAATTAGCACATATAGCAATGTTTGAAGGAGTTTAATTTAGATAGCAATGGATGAGGCAGAATTCAAGAATATACATTGGGGCATGATAAAGAGAAAGGGGCTGGTAACTAACATTGCTCCGGGACCAATTAGCTAGTAACTAACATATCTCCGGGACCGCCTTCTGCTGCACGAATCCCAGCGACCGATTAGGTCCCACAGAGTTGGCCTTCTCCGGGTCCTGTCGACGAAACAATATCATCTGGCGGGCCCCAGGGGAAGAGCCTTCTCTGTGGTGGCCCCGACCCTCTGGAATCAACTCCCCCCAGAGATCAGGACTGCCCCCACCCTCCTCACTTTTCACAAACTCCTTAAAACCCACCTCTGCTGTCAGGCATGGAGAAATTGATTCCCCCGGGCCGTTCCATTTTATGTATGGTTTGTTTGGGATGTATGACTGTTTTTTATATTAATGGGGTTTTAACTGTTTTTTAATCATTAGATTTGTACTGTATTTTGTTGTTGTGAGCCACTCTGAGTCTCCGGAGAGGGGCGGCAAACAAATCTAATAAATAATAATAATAATTGCTGCATTCTCTCACATTATCTCTGGGATTATCTCCGGGAACGCCTTCTGTTGCACGAATCCCAGCAACCAGTTAGGTCCCACAGAATGGACCTTCTCTGAGTCCCATCAACTAAACAATGTCATTTGGTGGGACCCAGGGGAAGAGCCTTCTCTGTGGTGGCCCCGGCCCTCTGGAACCAGCTCCCCCCAGAGATTAGAATTGCCCCCACCCTCCTCGCCTTTCATAAGCTCCTTAAAACCCACATCTGCTGTCAGGCATGGGGAAACTGAGATATTCCTTCCCCCTAGGCCTTACAATTTATGCATGGTATGTTTGCGTGTATGTTTGGTTTTATAATAAGGGTTTTTTAGTTGTTTTAGTATTGGATTGTTACATGTTGTTTTTTATAATAATAATAATTAGTGAGAGGTTGTTCAGTTATGTGCTTAGGGTGGGTCAAAATCTGTCATCATGGACGTGTCATCTTGAACTCTCACACACATGTGTGCATTAATGTCACACAGGTGTATAATAGTGATAGAAGTTGAGGATTATTTGTTTATTTGTTTGTATCCCATCTTTATTGCTTTTGCAAGAATTCAGGGTAGCGAACATGTCCAACGTATCTTCCTCTTCCTGCTTTCTTCACAACAACAACCCTATAAGGTGAGTTGGATTGAGAGGATGGCTGGCCCAAAGTCACTCAGCTGGATTTCAGGGCTAAGGTGGGACTAGAACCCATGGTTCATAGCCACTTTTTAGCTTTGTGCCTTAACCACTTGACCAAATTGCTCTCTCATGATATTGCACCTGGCATCTTGCAGATTTTAAAATCCTTCCTACCTCTCTGGTTGGTGTTAGCAGGGGGTCAGAGGTCAGGGGTTCCTCAGAGGTCGGTCCTCTCCCCCCTGCTGTTAATATCTACATGAAACCGCTGGGTGAGATCATACAAGGGGATGGGATGAGTTACCGTCAGTATGCTGATGACACTCAGCTATACATTTCCAGGCTTTGTCTATTATTATTATTATTATTATTATTATTATTATTATTATTATTATTAATTAATTAATTAAATTTGTATGCCGCCCCTCTCCGTAGACTCGGAGCGGCTCACAGCAATAACAAAGACAATGTAAAAACAAATCTAATAATTTAAAAAACACTAAAAACCCCATTATTAAAAGCAAACATACACCAAACATACCATATATAAACTGTATAGGCCCGGGGGAGATGTCTCAGTTCCCCAATGCCTGACAGCAGAGGTGGGTCTTAAAAAGTTTACGAAAGGCAAGGAGGGTGGGGGCAATTCTAATCTCCAGGGGGAGCTGGTTCCAGAGGGTCGGGGCCGCCACAGAGAAGGCTCTTCCCCTGGGTCTCGCCAGATGGCATTGCTTCGTCGACGGAACCCAGAGAAGGTCAACTCTGTGCGATTCGGTCTCTGGGATTCGTGCGGAGCAGGCGGTCCCGGAGGTATTCTGGTCCGACGCCATGAAGGGCATTATAGGTCATAACCAACACTTTGAATTGTGACCGGAAACTGATCAGCAACCAATGCAGACTGCGGAGTGTTGGTGTAACATGGGCATACCTGGGGAAGCCCATGATTGCTCTCGGAGCTGCATTCTGCATGATCTGAAGTTTCCGAACACTTTTCAAAGGTAGCCCCATGTAGAGAGCATTACAGTAGTCGAACCTCGAGGTGATGAGGGCATGAGTGACTGTGAGCAGTGAGTCCCGGTCCAGATAGGGCCGCAACTGGTGCACCAAGCGAACCTGGGTAAACGTCCCCGTCACCACAGCTGAAAGATGATTCTCTAATGTGAGCTGTGGATCGAGGAGGACACCCAAGTTGCGGCCCCTCTCTGAGGGGGTCAATAATCCCCCCCCAGGGTTATGGACAGACAGATGGAATTGTCCCTGGGAGGCAAAACCCACAGCCACTCCGTCTTATCCGGGTTGAATTTGAGTCTGTTGACACCCATCCAGACCTCAACAGCCTCCAGGCACTGACACATCACTTCCACTGCTTCGTTAACTGGACATGGGGTGGAGATGTACAGCTGGGTATCATCAGCATACTGATGATACCTCACCCCATTCCCCTGGATGATCTCATCCAGCGGTTTCATGTAGATATTGAATAGCAGGGGGGAGAGGACCCCCTACTCAGTGAAGCAGTGGAAGTAATGTGCCGGTGTCTGGAGGCTGTCAGGGTCTGGATGGGGGTTAACAGGCTCAGACTCAACTCTGACAAGATGGAGTGGCTGTGGGTTCTGCCTCCCAAGGACACATCCATCTGCCCATCCATTACCCTGGATGGTGGAACTTTTAAATCCCTCAGAGAGGGTTTGCAACTTGGGCATCCTCCTCAATCCACAGTTGACCATCATCTTTCCACTGTGGCAAGGGGGATGTTTCCCCAGGTTCACCTAGTGCACCAGTTGCAGCCCTATTTGGACAGAGAGTCACTACTCACAGTTGCTCATGCCCTTATCACCTCGAGATTCAACTACTGCAATGCTCTTTACATGGGTCTGATGAAGTGGACAAGGCCATTGGAGCTGTAAGTTCCGCCACCTGCTTACTGGATCCGTGTCCCTCTTGGTTGGTTTTGGCCAGCTGAGAGGTGACACAGAGCTGGGTCCAGGAGATTGTCAACACTTCTTTGGGGAGGGGATCCTTCCCATCTCCCTACAAGGAGGCACTTGTGCGCCCCTTCCTCAAGAAGCCTTCCCTGGACCCAGCCATGCTTAATAACTACCGTCCAGTCTTCAACCTCCTCTTTATGGGGAAGGTTGTTGAGAAGGTGGTGGCACTCCAACTCCAGTGGTCCTTGGAAGAAGCCGATTATCTAGGCCCTCAACAGTCAGGATTCAGGCCTGGCTACAGCACAGAACCTGCTTTGGTCACGCTGATGGATGATCTCTGGCAGGCCCAGAACAGGAGCTTGTCCTCTGTCCTGGTGCTTCTTGACCTCTCAGCGGCTTTCAATACCATCAAACATGGTATCCTTCTGCGCTGGCTGGAGGGGTGGGGAGTGGGAGGCGCTGTTCTGCAGTGGTTCTCCTCCTACCTCTCCAGTCGGTCGCAGTCAGTGTTAGTGGGGGGGTCAGAGGTCGACCTCTAGGTCTCTCCCTTGTGGGGTGCCTCAGGGGTCGGTCCTCTCACCCCTGCTATTTAATATCTACATCAAACCAATGGGTGAGATCATCCAAGGGCATGGGGTGAGGTATCATCTATATGCTGATGATACCCAGCTGTACATCTCCACCCCATGTCCAGTCAGTGAAACAGTGGAAGTGATGTGCTGGTGCCTGGAGGCTGTTGGGGTCTTGATGGGTGTCAACAAGCTCAAGCTCAATCCTGACAAGATGGAATGGCTGTGGGTTTTGCCTCCCAAGGACAATTCCATTTGTCCGTCCATCACCCAGGGGGGGATTATTGACTCCCTCAGAGAGGGCCAGCAACCTGGGTGTCCTCCTCAATCTACAGCTCACATTAGAGAACCATCTTTCAACTGTGGTGACGAGGCCGTTTACCCAGGTTCGCCTGGTATACCAGTTGCGGCCCTGTTTGGACAGGGAGTCATTGCTCACAGTTGCTCATGCCCTCATCACCTCGAGGTTCGACTACTGTAATGCTCTCTACATGGGGCTACCTTTCAAGAGTGTTCGGAAACTTCAGATCGGGCAGAATGCGGCTGTGAGAGCAATCATGGGCATTCCCAGATATGCCCATGTTTCGTCATCACTCCGCAGCCTGCACTGGCTGCCGATCAGTTTCCGGTCACAATTCAAAATGTTGGTTATGACCTATAATGCCCTACATGGCATCGGACCAGAATACCTCTGGGACCGCCTGCTCCGCAAGAATCCCAGAGACCAAATCCCACAGAGTTGACCTTCTCTGGGTCCCGTCGATGAAACTATGCCATCTGGCGGGACCCAGGGGAAGAGCTTTCTCTGTGGCAGCCCCGGCCCTCTGGAATCAGTTCCCCCCAGAGATTAGGACTGCCCCCACCCTCCTTACCTTTTGCAAACTTTTGAAAACTCATCTATGTCGCCAGGGTTGTATGATTGTTTTTAATACAGGTTTTTAAAAACTGTTTTTAACATTGGATTTGTATATGATATTTTATTTGTTGAGAGCCGCTCCGAGTCCTCGGTGATGGGCGGCATACAAATTTAATAAGTTATTATTATTATTATTATTATTATTATTATTATTATAGCATAGCATAGCATAGCATAGCATAGCATAGCATAGCATAGCATAACATAACATAACATAACATAACACACAGTGATGGCAAACCTTTTTTTCCTCGAGTGCCGAAAGAACATGGGCGTGCACTATTGCACATGTGCGAGTGCCCACACCCATAATTTAATGCACGGAGAGGGCAAAAACAGCTTCCCCCACCCCACGGAGGCCCTCTGGAGGCTGGAAATGACCTGTTTCCCAAATTCTGGTGGGCCCAGTAGACTTGTGTTTCACCCTCCCTAGGCTCCAAATGCTTCCCTGGAGCCGGGGGAGGGTAAAAATACCCTCCCCCATCCCCCCGAGGCTCCCTGGAAATCAAGAACACCCTTCCAGAACCTCTGTGTGAGCCAAACATGACTGGCTGGCACACACACGCGCGTTGGAGTTGAGTTAGGGCAACTGCTTGCGTGCCAGCAGCTATGGCTCCGCGTGCTACCTGTGGCATCCATGCCATAGATTCGCCGTCACTGACATAACATAACATAAAATAACATAACAGTAGAGTTGGACGGGATTCTGGAGGTCTTCTCGTCCAATTTGCTATAAGATATTTTGTAGAACTATGGCTAAATTGTCTAAAAATATTCTTTATTTTTCTATTTTTGCTTTCTTTTCACTGTAAACGGCAAAAAGCTGAAATATAAAACCTTGTCTTCAAATATGGATGTATGATTTTCTTGCAAAAGGTTAACAATTAGGAGAAGATAGCTAAAACAGATGTTTTTGTTTGTTTTAGATATTTTCTTTTCTCATTCAATTTAGTCTGCTTTCTTAATATGAAGTTTGAATTTATCACATTACCCTATCTTATTAAAAATATAGTTCATGGTTAAATAATTTGGTTCTTTAGATTTTTCAATAAAACTTTTAAAAGGTGCTAGTTATCAATGTCTTTATACACATTCCTTTTTTCTAAAGAGCTAGTCATTTGCAATTAAATAATGATGTTTTCAAAAGCAGGGTTTTATGAAAAACAAAAATATTGCTTATAAGGATATTAGTGAAAAAATATACCCAGGTTATCTTTTCTTACTCATCTACTCCTCTCTTATACAAGAAACTTGTAAATTATAAATAATTATAAAAATAATTACTATGAATGGAGAGCAGGACAGAAATACTTGAAATTTCTGTTTATGTGGAATCCAGTCATATTTCTTGTTATTATAATTGTTCTTCCTTGATAGCACGGAATTTGATGTGCCAAAATGGGAGTCCACTTCACTTTTATAATATAATATTTCTGAAAGAACCTGTCAGGTGAAAGCTGACTTTAGATAGTTAATAATTTTAACTGTTAGCATATTTGATTGTGGAGTGGAACATCATGGAGCCCTGTTGAAATAACCTTCAGATCTTAGTTAATATTCTATTAATTCCCTTTTGTAGTTATGATCTGATTTCATTGTCTAACAAGGCATATGTATGTAATTTTGAAAGGCAACATTAATATGTATGAACATATAAACCAGAATCAAGTAAACTTTAAAAAAATTAGACGGTCAATTTATTGTAACACATCTATTGTAATATTACTGTAGTTAAATTCCATTGGAACGAGATTGGCAGTGGATATATTCTAAGTGACAATTGGATTTTTAAAACAATACGAGGAAGGTATGGATATATGCTGCTGGGTAATATCATTGGAATATATTTTACTAGCACTAAGTGTCTTTTATTTATCATTTATTTATTTGTCATACAAGTATAGAATTATAGTTTGTATTAACATAACAAAGTATAAAGAGGTGATTAAAAAAGATAATAGGACTGAAGGACAGGGATGGTAGGCACAACAGTGCGCTTATGCATACCCTTTACAGACCTCTTAGAAAAAGGAAGAGGTCAACAGCAGATAATTTCTGAAACCAATAGCATCTACTTTTCTATGTTCTTGTCTTGAAGATGGGGCTGCCACTGTTGCCCAAAATGAGTGGTGGGGAAGAGAACAGACCCACACATGAGTTGAGATTCCTCAGTCTAAGTACAACAAACTTTAACTCTTCCTTTACATGCGCCTCCTTTCCTTAACAACACAGTCAATGGTTCTGCTAGGAGACACCTTCTAACAGGGCCCTCACTGATTACAAAGCTTTGAGGCAATAACTGGACCTGAGTCCATACTAGCCCTCTCTCTAGCCAAATCAAAAGGGAAGCTGTCCCTGGTGCCTCTAAACAAGAGATTCTTATCATTGGGCAAAACTGCCTCAGTGTTAGAGATCTGACCTCAGATGCCCCCTGGGTCCTGTGGAACCAGCATCACTTCTTTAGCAGCAAGCTCTGTCTTCATAAAAAGTAAATACCATTTGCTCTCCACCAACTCCTCTCCACTGAACTAAATCTTAGAGTTTGGAAATAGGGACTGTCAGTTTTAGAGAAGTGAGAAGCTCTCTCCTCTTTGGACAAAGTCACTAGATCTGGACAGCCCCGTTTGAAAGGTAGTGTGTTTAATTTATAGCTAGCCTCATTTACTCACAGAAGAAAAGGAAATGACTCTTTAGTTCACTTTATCAAGAAAATAAATAGTTTCCACTGCATGTTAACTCATATTTCCATGTTGATCAGGAGATCTGAAACTTAAGCTAACATAAACCTGGATTCTGGATTCTCAGTCAACTTATTGGCACTAAACTGCTGGGGAAAAAGCATTTGGTATTAAGCTGCTGCAAAATAATTGTGGTTTACACTTTGAATGTATATACTTGAATGTGCATTGATCGCATGTTTGCAGCTATAAAAATATTGTTCCTCTTTAAAATATGATATACTGTTATGGAGACATTACGTCAATTGCAATTAGAACAAGCATATACAGATTGCAACTACAACTTTAAAATTTATGGAAGTTATTTCTACAAAGTGTAAAATAAATTAAATGTCTTTTAAAATCTCCAGCTTGAGAAATGATTCATTGGACTTCGATGCTGTTATTTTTGCAAAGAGCTATATTGCCATATAACAAATATGACAGTAATTTAAAATATTTGGATATATATCTGCAGCATTAGTTTTGTTTAAATTAGCTGTGTATATATTGAATCATCTTTTATGAATGTGAGTATATGGGGAAAAAAGAGGAAAAGATCTGTTCTGTTCTACGTGAGCAAAAAAATAATCCGTATTTAGTCTTCCATTAAAATACTATTTTAGTTTATACCAATTTAGGAGTAAATTGTGTCAGTGAACTCAACAGAGTTCATTGTTGGTTTACCAAAATGAAGCACACAAATTGCCAAAATAGTTGAATCACATACAAGTTGAAATTCCAATTCTCTCTCCCCCTCCCCTTCTTCAATTTATTAGGCATGCTTTCTTGTTACTGTTATGCTTAATATTTATTTATACACAAATAAATTGAAATGTCCATTTACTTTCTTCAGTAATTAAGATACATTCCTAATATGTAACCTCCTTTGGATAGGATAATTGTGTTTCTGGACCCTATGTGTAAAATTTACATAATAAATTACTCAGTTATTACTAGATTGCCACATAAAAATATTTATTACCTAGTGGGGTGGCATACAAATCCAATAAAATAAATAAATAAATAAAAAAAATTATCTGGGTGATAGACAAGATTGTGATCTAATTCCATTGATAGAAATCAAAGCACATCAGATTTATGAAATTGATGTACATGTATATCCTGTGCTGATAATGATGGTGACATTAATTTGTTTGTTCAAAACTTTAGGCTTTGAAATATAGACAAGTATGTTGTATTACTTATAAGAGTAGCTTGTAAAAGTTAAAAATAAATAATAAAATAAATCTAATAGGGATGAATGAAAGGAAATTATTTGCCAAATGACACTTTATAAAATCCTAGAGCTGGAAGGAGTAGCAAAGGTTATTTAGCCAGCTCTCTTATTTCAGATAGGAACTCCATTGATATAAAACTGCTAATAGACAAGGATCACCTATGCTCTTCCCCAAAACTTCAAAAATATCCAATCAACTTCCAAAGCAATTTGTTCTACTGAGAAAGAGGAATCAATTCTGAAATGTTGTTCTCAATTATCTCCTTTGAATGGCTGTATTTGAGCTCTGCTTTCTGAATCAAGAGAAAATAAATCTACTCCATAATATAGTACAGACCTGGGCAAGATGCAGCCCGAGGGCCGGATGTGGCCCACCCCCTGTCTGTGACTGGCCCGCGGAGGTTGGTCCAACTTTTCTAGATAAGAACTGTGTGTTTAAAATATAGTATATAATTATATATATAATATATAATAAATATATAGTATATGATTGATATATGATATATGATATATGATATATGATATATGATATATGATATATGATATATGATATATGATATATGATATATGATATATGATATATGATATATGATATATGATATATGATATATGATATATGATATATGATATATGATATATGATATATGATATATGATATATGATATATGATATAAGTATAATTAATAATTTATAATTATAATATAATTAACTCAGTTCTACCCAATAACATACAGTATTGGATAGAACTGAGTTAATTACATTAGTCCGGCCCTTTAAAACCATCCCAATTTCTCATGCGGCCCTATGGCAAAAGTAATTGCTCACCCCTGATATAGTATGAGAGTCCTTCAAAGATATGATTATCTTGATAGTCTTTTGTCCTAAAAAAAAAAACTCAATTCCTGAAATATTTCCTTTTTTATAGGAATAGGTCTCTAGGCTCCAGACACGATCTTTATCCCCCTTCTCTAAGCAAAATTTCTTAAAATCTTATCATTAAATATGAACTGGACTAACAATTTGAAAACATAGTTATGGAAACTTTATTCAGCATCTGCCCCATTGCATTAAATGAGGTTTATTTAAGATAGCGTATATAGAACTGCTAACTGACACTATTACAGTCGCAACCTAAGCAACACCAGTTATCCACTTTATGGTCAGCAACATATATGAACCCAGCTAACAGTGTCCCAAACAAATCATAATTACTATCACCATGGTTTAACATGAGTGTCAATTTGGACTATCATTGGATGGTAGTCATACATTTCCCCCATAGATGTTTTTCTGCATCTTTCAGTCCTGCAATTATTCATGCATCACACTGTTGTAAATTTGCATGCTTCTTTCAGATTACAAGTCTTAGAAACAGACATTTAAAAAGTGGAGCTTAGAAGTTCCTATGCAATGCTTTTAAAAAAATCAAATGTGCTGTTACTAAAATGTGGAAGTTGCTGAACTCTTTGTCTATCCCAGTGCCAAAAAAGTAAGAATAAAATGTCTAATATCTTATAAGTGATTTATTTATATTGCATCATCTTTATGTGCAAGCCAGGGGAAAAATGAATAGAATTGCTTCTATCATTTACAGTGATTTAAGGCTAAAATGGATTTTAATAAAAGAGTAATCTTCAATTTTAAAAAGTGGTTTAATCATATTCCCATTCAGTGGATCAGGTTTCTCTTTAACAGATCTGAATATCTTTAAAACCATGCAAAGATTTTCAGCATTCATGTTTGAGGATATTCAGGAGGTCAATACTAAAGATGGGTTACTTTCTTTTTGTTGCACTTGAAAAGTATGGGATAGTATACTCTAGTCTTGGCCTTCTTTATTTGATTCAAAGTAATGGAAATTAATAATTGACAATTCTGATTGCTGAAAGAATTAACAATGAAGGAAAAGAATCACAAGTTACTCTTTTGTAAAAGAACAGCTAATGTACAAACAAGCTGTGCAAATAAATATCAAACACAAGCTATAATGCTCTTGTCTAACTAACCCAGGTTGTATTTATTAAAACAAATGAGAATGATTTGAGATAATTCCTCCTAGAACATACCCAAGGCCAGCCACTCGAACATCCATGGTCATGCTGTCATGCAGTAAGATAAGAATGTCGCCCAGATCCAAAACTACCAGAGGATAAGATAATATAGTTATGACTATGGAGAGAATTGTCATGCTGACCCTGTAGAATATAGAAAAACATAGACAATGGTTTAGCAGAATAAAGGGGAGTGTGGTGAGATTAGGCATGGCATGTGATTAAAGTGTACGGATTGTAAAATGTTATTTTGCTCTCCATGTGCTCTATTCAACTTGGGAAGAGACTTGAAGGCGACCTTTGCAAATGCTTTTTCTCTTTCAATAAACCTTTGAATTATGAACCAGATCTGTCTCTGTATTGTTGTATCTATCTTAGCTAACAGCAGCAACCATAAGTAGATAAACTGAGTACCTTGGTTTCATTTTGAAATGCCTTTAAAAATTCATTTTATTTTTTTCTTTACTGTTTTCTTTTTGTTTTTACAGCAGCATACAGCAGTTTTACAACAGATGTGCATCTACTTCACTAAATCTACTTCACTAAATAAGGACCAGTTTTTACAGTCACGGTCCCTAACATGGGCTATATACTTTCCATGACAATTGCTGTACTTCCTGCCTTACTTGCCTTTCTACGCTTAAAATCTTGCCCCATACAAAGTCCAACACCAACATTCAGCATCATCTTGCTATCCAGAATGCCTCATAGCTACAATGAGTTCTATTAGCCTTCTCAGAAAATGGCAGGGATGGTTTGGTAATATACCCACATGCTTCAGAAAGACAAACTGAGAGCTTTGGAGGAGTGGAAGTGGGCAGGAGAGATGGGTTGAGTAGTAGTTAATGTTCTAGTAGATCAGGCTTGAGGAGTAGTTAATGTTTCTAGTAGGTCAGGATTTGTAAATAGCTATTATGCCAAGATTTTTTCAAGTAGCCATGTTATAAACCCATTGCCCTATATATCTCCAAATATTAAAGCACGTCCACCCAGCTAGGAAAACATATTTTTTTTAATAGAGTGAGAAAAAGTTTTTTCTCTTCAGGACAAATATGTTTTGTAACAGAACTGGACAAAAACTGCTTTACCAAAGCATATCAAACCTATCAGGGGTGATTAAGTCACCCCTTAAATGCTGTCTTTCAAGACTGAAGAGACCAAGGCGCTGTAACCTGGTATCATAATATTGCCCTTATGTATGTATGTATGTATGTATGTATGTATGTATGTATGTATGTATGTATGTATTCATTCATTCATTCATTCATTCATTCATTCATTCAATTTTTATGCTGCCCTTCTCCTTAGACTCAGGGCGGCTTACAACATGTTAGCAATAGCACTTTTTAACAAAGCCAGCATATTGCCCCCACAATCCGGGTCCTCATTTTACCCACCTTGGAAGGATGGAAGGCTGAGTCAACCTTGAGCCGGTGATGAGATTTGAACCACTGACCTTCAGATCTTCAGTCAGCTTCAGTGGCCTGCAGTACAGCACTCTACCTGCTGCGCCACCCTGGCTCTTTTTTGCACCTTTTCCAGTTCCATTTTATCCTTCTTGAGGTGTGGTGACCAGAACTTTACACAGTACTCCAAGTGTGGTCTCATCATCGATTTGTCCACAAGTCTTAAAGTTGCCAAGGTTGGCAATCCCTGCTATATAGTGCGCATTTACTGTAACCATCTTTCTTGGCCATATTGACTATCAAAGCAAGTTGTCTCTGAGAAGGTTTTTCCTGCATTCTGCAGAGATGACATTATCATTCTCTTCCTGCTAACATACACAGTCAACTACACCTTGTGTAGTTCATGGTATGGACGAATGACCTTCCCTAAAGATAAAATTCAGATAATTTTAAAGAGAAAGAAACACAGAGAGAAACACACACACACACACACACACACACACGGACAATACTTAGCTCATACCTGGCTTCTGAATTCCTTGGAGAGTAAATGCAATGAAAAGCCACCTCTGAATTTCCAGCATCTCCTTTCCCTTTGACCTTCCGGTGTGCAATCTCTTTCCTGCCCCTGTACATATTTATAGGTGACAGCGCAACTTTTCTTGCATTTGATGATGTGGATGCTGATTAGAAAAAAAGTTTCTCTTGTAATTGATACTTTAGCATTATCATGAAACCTTTGATGTTTTCTCCACAACAATCTGACAGAGCTACTGTTTGTATTGATAATCTATTATCTATAAACCAATAAGAAATGTCCACCATAGCAGGAACTATTTAATTTCTCTAACATTTGCTGTAATGCAATAGCATCAATCCCCCATCCTTTGGCTGAGAGCCTGAGGCAGCATCCATGGAAAGATAAATTTGGCTTCCTTTAATCTCCCCAACACCATACCTGAAAGATGGGTTGTATTGAAAAATACTGTCTGGCCCCAAATCAGTCAACTTCATGGAGAAGTGGGGAATTGATCCTCAGTATCCCATTTTGACATCTTAACTAGGACCTTATTGTAAGACTTGTTTTTTAAGATGGCTTTTATAAAACAGAACTACCGGTACAATAGCAAGTAGATCACCAAATCAATTAGTTCAGAATCCACTAAAAGTAAAAGGAGAGGCATAAGTATGAATGCCTATTAGTCCACATGGATTTCAGCCTTCTATTCTGTACAATTTTAATATACAGTAATACCTTGTCTTACAAACTTAATTGGTTCCGGGACGAGGTTTGTAAGGTGAAAAGTTTGTAAGACAAAACAATGTTTCCCATAGGAATCAATGGAAAAGCGATTAATGCGTGCAAGCCCCAAATTCCCCCCTTTTGCCAGCAGAAGTGCCCATTTTTGCGCTGCTGGGGTTCCCCTGAGGCTCCCCTCCATGGGAAACCCCACATCCGGATTTCCGTGTTTTTGTGATGGTGCAGAGGAATCCCAGCAGGGGTATCCCAGCATCGCAAAAATTAGCGCTTTGCTCGCAATGGAAGTCCGGAGGTGGGGTTTCCCAGCGTAGGGAGCATCAGTGAAATTGCAGCATCGCAAAAACACAGAAGTCCTCGAAACCCCACCTCCGGACCTCTGTGTTTTTGCGATGCTGCAATTTCACTGAGGCTCCCCTCGCAGGGAAACCCCACCTCTGGACTTCCGTTGCTAGCGAAGTGCCCGTTTTTGTGCTACTGGTATTCCCATGATGGGATTCCTGTGCAGCATCACAAAAACATGGAAGTCCGGAGGTGGGGTTTCCCATCGAGGGGAGCCTTAGAGGAATCCCAGCAGCGCAAAAACAGGTGCTTCGCTGGCAACGGAAGTTCAGAGGCAGGGCATCCCAGCGGCGGTGGAGGGTTTGTAAGGTGAAAATAGTTTGTAAGAAGAGGCAAAAAAATCTTAAACCCTGGGTTTGTATCTCGAAAAGTTTGTATGATGAGGCGTTTGTAAGACGAGGTATCACTGTATTATGAACAAGTCCTGTCCTTAGTTTCTTGCCCTTTCTTATGACCCTTTTACTAGAACTACCAGCCATTGGAAATGTAGATCCTGATTATTGGCATATCTCAAGGTGTATCTGAGAATGTCTTATCCCACGGTGGGCAGAACAATTGCACATTTTCTCTCCTTCCTGAATTATCTTTCCAGAAAAGGGGAGGAAAAGCTTTTATAAAAGAGACAGCGCATCTCAATGCTGCCTTTAATTCAGTGAATTCCATTGGGTGGGGCTGATTTTTTAAATTTTAATTAGGTTTATTCTTCAATTAACTTGAACCTTGCAAATTCCAACAAGGCTGTAGTGCTGGTCTTGAGGATATGTCTTGAAAGGCATTGGACCCATTTCCTCTTGCTAATGAAACTGGCAATAACTTGCTTCATACAAAGCAGTCCATTTGTCACGGTATCTGGAAACCAACAAGGATGAACTCTCCCAACAGTTTTTTATACTTTTAGGCAGCTGAAAGAGAGGCATGCAAAGCACATGCACCACCACCACCACCACCACCCTCACCCTCACCCTGTCCTTCCAAATGACCCAGATGTTTTCAGGGTCATCCTGAAAGACAAGCAACAAAGAAGACCTGCTTTCTGTTGAGTCTTGGTCATCCAGCCCAGGAAGTCCTAGTGCAGTGATGGCGAACCTTTTGTTCCTCAAGTGTTGAAATAACATGTGTGTTATGCCCACACCCATAATTCAATGCCTGCCCCTCCTGGAGGCACTCCGGAGGCTGGAAAGAACCTGTTTCCCAACTTCTGGTGGGCCCAATAGGATTGTGTTTCACCCTCCCTAGTCTCCAAAGGCTTCCCTGGAGTCAGGGGAGGGTAAAAACGCCCTCTCCCATTCCCCAGGCTCTCTGGAAGTCAAAAATGCCCTCCCAGAGCCTCTGTGCGAGGCAAAAATCAACTGGCTGGCATACACATGCATATTGGAACTGAGCTAAGGCAACAGTTATGGCTCTATGTGCCACCTGTTGCACCTGTGCCATAGGTTCGCCATCATTGTCCTAGTGTGACTGAAAGGGTCAAATTCTCTTCCATAGTTTCCATACCTCCAGCCAATACATCAACAGTGGGGAACAAGTGTGTGGGCAGGAGATTCTCTTCTGGTTTTCTGGATTGGAGGACAATGTAAAGTTGCCCCTTCTCCACTTCTGGAGGAGAGAAAGCCATTTCCTGCACATTTTCTATTGCTAAGATTCAAACCCAAGACAGTGTACAGCCCACTTTTGCAGAAATCATTGCACTGCTCTACCTGCATTACCTTGATTTCTCTCCCTGGGCAGAACTAATATCGAAGTTTTGCCCTGGAGAGAAGTAAAACTAACACTGGGGGGTGGGGGTGTCATTTTAAGCAACCAGCTGCCTAACCCAGACACTGAGGATTCATTTATTAGCCTTCTCAGTTCTAAAAGGTATGCCCATGTTTCACCATCACTCCGCAGTCTGCATTGGTTGCCGATCAATTTCCGGTCACAATTCAAAGTGTTGGTTATGACCTTTAAAGCCCTTCATGGCATCGGACCAGAATATCTCCGAGACCGCCTCCTGCCGCACGAATCCCAGCGACCGATTAGGTCCCACAGAGTGGGCCTTCTCCGGGTCCCGTCAACTAAACAATGTCGGTTGGCGGGCCCCAGGGGAAGAGCCTTCTCTGTGGCGGCCCCGGCCCTCTGGAACCAACTCCCCCCAGAGATTAGAACTGCCCCTACTCTTCCTGCCTTCCGTAAACTCCTTAAAACCCACCTTTGCCGTCAGGCATGGGGGAACTGAAACATCTCCCCCTGGGCACGTTTAATTTATGCATGGTATGTCTGTGTGTGTGACTGTTAGCATATGGGGTTTTTTAAATATTTAAATATTTTAAATTTGCCTGATTGCTTATGATTTGTTTTTACATGTTGTGAGCCGCCCCGAGTCTTCGGAGAGGGGCGGCATACAAATCTAAGTAATAAAATAAATAATAAATAATAAAATAAAATAAAAGATTATTCACCTGAAATTAAGAGACGGTTAATTCTGCAAATATTTTCCCCCAGTACCCAGCTTATTCTCCTATGGGCTTCATTGGCTTTACGATCATGGATGTTAGCTCAAACGCATCTGTTCTTCAGCCATTCTAGAATCGATAATTTGGAGTTTCCCGCAGTGGCACCATTCATACAGCTCACTGAAAGAAAGGAACCTGCTTTAAAACCCACATCACTTTTCCTTATACAGTACTGGCCCCAAATAATGCTGTGAGTTTACTAAATGCCTTCAGTCGAAGGACCAAACCTTCCTGCTTTATTAGTCTGAAAGATGCTTTCCCCGAACAAATTTCTACGTGTGCAATTCGTGAATTCCTCTAAATTCACAATGTTTTATTTCTGAAGAAACAGTCACCAAAACCCTGCAGCCAGGTTGCTATCTAACCTTCCAGGCGTAACTTGCTAATATGGATTGGTAGAAGACCGCAGAACTGCTCTAATTACAAGGGGGCGGGGTTAAAGGGCTTGAAACGAAACGGGAGGCTGCAGGCGGGGAGCCATCAAAATGAAACATCTTTATAGTGAGGAATTGTGTTTGCAGGGTCTTCAGCGGCTTCTATGACTTGTTTTATAATTGCCAATCACAGAGCAGCGATATTTGTGATAGAAACATTTTCCCCCATTTAACGTATCTCTACACGATTACTGAACTCTTTTCTCAGTCCCAACTTGGTTTCTTCAAATTATTAGACTGATCGGAATTTGTGTAGGTTTTGTTTTAAAAATCGGGTGGCTTCTGTGCACTATAGATGTAAAAAAAAACCCCCAATCACCTCTAAATTGTTTACATGCTAGAAACGTTACTGAACAAAACCCCCAAAGTTTTTTTTAAAAAATTGTAATAAAAATGACTTACAAAGTATGGATTAAGGGCGAGGTGTCATTCTATGCTTCTTAAACGTGTAGGATTTGTGGGTGGTTTGCCTGCAAAGAAAGAATAAAACAACAACAAAGATTTAAATAATTATATATCTTAGATTGAATATATTTGCTTCTACAAAACTTCTACAAAACTTGCTCTGCTAAATTTTATGCATTCAAAACAAATCTGCCTAAACTTTTGTCGTTTATAATTAGTAGCCCACTGTTGTTTATTTCCAAGGTTCAAATGTGTTAATCATCTTCTGGTGGATTTCCCTCCTAAATCAAGAAAAACACATATTTTTTGCATATGTAAAATTTTATAAAATGCATATGCATTTTATCCTTAGCCACCATCAGCACTAGAGGCTGGACGTCAATCAAGTTGTGCCCCTTCCAGGATTGCTCCTAATTCTGGAGTTCCAGCCAGATGGGCCAAAGACTTGAAATCCAATGATGCCTTTGAGAAAGAAGGGAGGAGAGAGAAGGTCAAAGAAATCGTAATAGGACACCTCGGTCGCCATGAATGAAAGGCCTGAACCTAGGGCATCTTGGAAACCATTGGCTGTTACTAGCTAAAAAGTTAGAACGCCTTAGGAATCAGCGATCTGACTTCTTCACGCCTATAGAGACCCCTCTCTGAAATGTCTCTCGTGTCGTCGATCAAATCAAAGGCGGGTGTCATTAAAACCAGTTACGCAACAGAACTGGAGCTAAAGGAGTTTGGCCTCTTAGGTCAGTGTTTCCCAACCCTGGCAACTTGAAGATATCTGGACTTCAATTCCCAGAATTCCCCATCCAGCTTTCGCTGGCTGGGGAATTCTGGGAGTTGAAGTCCAAATATCTTCAAGTTGCCAAGATTGGGAAACACTGTCTTAGGTGAAGACTTCGAACAGGCAGTAGTAAGGTCTTTCCTCTCTCCTGCCTGATTTGCTTCCCGCCCCCTTCCCTTACACTGGTTACACCTGGTGCTTCTCCTCTCCTCTGCAGCCCCCTCCCCTTAACTCTTCGCTCCGGCTCTTCATCTTCTGGCAGGCAGATGCTCCTATTTATCCCCCGGCAATCAAGCCAGTGGCGTCGCCAGTGGCGTCACTAGAGGTAACTGTAATGACGAGTGCACCATTAAGGGATGACAGCATTGGAGAGAAGAGGGCAATGGTGAGTTCCCTCCCAGAGCCGGCGCTGCACACAGGAGCGTCCGCATCACAAGGTCATCCCCACCCACCCCGGCTCGCCCCGTACGCGGCTCCCCTCCGCCTCGGTAGAAGAAGAACTCGGCCGGGAGGAGGCAAGACGTCCCGGAGTGGATGGGGGCTCGAGTGGGGTGGGAGAAGGGAAGAGCGCCACAACGCGAGAGGAAGAACCCGGTTGGGCTGCTTTAAAAGACACCCGCGATGGAAACTAGAAAGGAGATGGTGCTGTTTCTGGACGGAGTTGAGCTTGGCCCTCTGGCTGGCAAGAGGGCGCCTAATATGGCAGAGGCCGTGGGGTCCCTGGGCCTGGATCCACAGGAGAAGATGATGCCCAGGATTTGCTTGAGCTCTAGAGCTGCCTCCTTGCCCTCCCGGGAGAATGGAGGAGCGGGAAGAGGTGCAGGAGGAAAAGAGGAAGAGGAGGAGGAAGAGGAGGAGGTGGAAGTCCTACCAGCGCCAGGGACCGTCCCGGAGAACCTCTCCGCAGCAGCAGCGCTTCTTTCTGCGAACCAGCAGACCTCCCTCCGCCGCCCTCCTCCCACCAAAGCCCCCCAAAGCAGTTCCGACACCGAATCGGATTTCTATGAGGAAATCGAGGTGAGCTGCACCCCGGACTGCGCCCCTGACAACGCGGAATACCATCTCCAGCACGGCAAAGGTACCCGACCCCTCCCTGCTTCCCTTCTCCTGAGCTCCCCGGGGAGACCCATCTGGATTCGCAGCTGGGTGGGACGGGACAAGACTAGCGCTGGCTCAGTCCTCAGAGCGCTTCAAAGCGGCGACTGGCAGCCGGTTGTCCAGTCTGTCTTTGGTGATTTTTGGATCGCCGCCTGCGTTTTATTTTCTTCCCCTCTCTCTTTGAACTGCCCTCTCCCAGTCTCCAAATCCTGAGGCTCGGCCGCTTCCATCTCTAATTGCCCACCAAGAGGCATCTGCAATAAGCCACACAACACATATCTCCCCCCTTTGAAGTCTAACGACATGTTACTGGAGGACGTGAAATCGCATCCTCGCTGCAACAAAGAATTAAAAGCTTTGCAGAATTCCCGCTCCCCGAAGCCTAGACTTGATTGCAATAAATCCCCCCAGAAGCTTCTCTTCCTTTCCCCATTGCTGTGCCTAGCACCTTCTTGATGCTTCCTCCTTCCAAGATTATAGACTGCGTGGTGCCCCCCTGCCCCCTCCCTATTGCCGCGGAACAGGAAAGCAAAGCTTCCTTCTTAACATTTCACAGCAAGATCAAAAGCACCCATCCGCTCCTGCCGTCCGCCGTTCTGTCCAAAGGCTGTAATTGCAAGGAAGCAGGCAAGCAATTTTCCCTAGCAAAATTGCAGAATGCTTGGACGCATGAAGAAGCAGTCACAGCACAGGCGACATCACTCAAGCACCTTCTCTTCCACCGACAGAAAGACCGAGGTCTCTCCTTCTTTCTCTCTCTCTCTCTCTTTCTCTCTCTCTCTCTCTCTCTCTTTCTCTCTCTCTCTCTCTTTCTCCCTCTTTCTCTCTCTCTCTCTCTCTTTCTCTCTCTTACTCTTTCTTTCTCTCTCCCTCCCCCCCTCTCTCTCCCCTCTCTGCCCCCTTTTTCTCAGGTCCCCTTGGCAGGTTTGTTGGAGGCCCTAATTGCTCTTCACTTCCCTGTCTTGTGGCGCCAGTTCGGAAACGGCTGTGCGGTTTAATGCCTTTGGTCTCAGAAGACACCTTGGGAATCGTCTGCAATGGGCAGCAAAAGTCCGGAATCGAGGGCCATCTCATCCCTTCCCCGCCTTTCTCTTCTCTTCCTGTCATACACCCCCAACCCTTCGCTCCTTCTTTGAAAGGGATGCCCAGAATGAAAACTCCTGTTTTGCTTCTGAGAATTTCTTTCACCTGGACTGGAGCATTGGGGCTGGGGGTTGGGTGGGAAACGCGATTCCTTGTAAAGAAGCGGAGAAAGAGGCCGGATCCGTGTAGTTGGCGTTTATAGACACGGTTCTCTACTCGCGGGTAACTCGGCAGTGGCGGGGGATTGGAGAAGGACGCGGCAGCCTCTTTACCAGGCCCCAAATGTTGGGAGTCCCAGTTCTTTCACGCAGCAGAAAAGGGGAATCCGCAAGGGATTCAGTTTGCCATTCATTTTGCCTATTCACTTGGCAATTTGTTTAGCAATGCACTATAATATGTAATCCAACGTAGACCCTGCCGGTCTTGTTCACTGGTGCACCCTGTACTGTGTTTGGAGATGGAGTCTTCTATGCCTTCACTTCCAGAATGAGGCTATCGCAACACAAAACACAGAGAGGTGGGTTTATAGAAGCCCCTAAAAACACTTTTCCACTGGAGGAGGGGAGGAGAGAGACGTCTCGGACTTTTATGCCGCTCTTACACATTCCTCTCGGCTGCAGGTGCTGCCAAATAAATGTTAGAGAAAAGCCTGCCATTCTTTCCGCTTCCGGAAAGGAGTTACAGATCAGAGGTGCCGTTGCATCCAAGTGGACGCCGGGATACGTTCCTACTTTGGCCTCCTGGCACGTGGCCTTCAAACGGGAAGCCCAGTGCCTTTCGTGGCCTCTGATAGCAGTCTCGGTGCCAGAAAATGTAGTATGGTCTGTAAATAAAACGTGTGCAGGAAAAGGGAAAATGCAATTTATGGGAAACACTGTTCAGTAGATTTTAGGGTAGTTTATTCCAGAGTGTGGGCCTGGTATTGAGTTTTCATCTGCGCAGTTAACACCACAAAATGGGGTTGGCACTGAATAATTCTGTATTCTCAATAGAAAACCGGGCAGAAAAACCGGGTACATGTTCAAGTGGGGACAATTAATTCGATTTACTTCTCGGTAGGTATTTTTAGGATTGTAACTTGAACGGCAGAGAAAAAAGGTAGATCCCAGAATCTGGACTCTAGATTCGGTATTCGGTGGGCATCAGTGGGTGATGTCAAGGAATTCAAATAACTTTTCTTTCTCCTTAGAATACCACGCCTAGCTCAAGCCTTGGGGGGGGGGGGGAATCTTTCAATCTAATGAAATTTAGCCTCACAGCCAAGCCCAATGGATTGACAGGGCGTGCGATTTACACCTCAGCATCCCAGTGTAATAAGACTGAAGATTGAACTGGTCATGGTGCTCCCACCAACCCCCGCCCAAATTTCCCAATCAATCTGTTGTCAGACAGGCTTCTTTTTATTCATTTTTATTTATTCACTATTCATGCGCATTTTTATTTATTCACTATTGCAGGCAGAAGTCTACAGGTTCAAATCCCAGTAAGGATATGACTAGCTGTCGAGAGTATAATAAGCTCTAAATACACCTATACTAATCTCCCTTCCTTTTCACTTATCAGCAAAAATATGTTTTACACACTCACATACACACACGTCTGTGTGTGTGTGTAAAACATTTTTGCTGATAATGAAAAGGTAGGGAAACTAGTATAGGTGCATTTCAAGCTATTTTGCTCTCATCAGCTAGCCATACCCTTACCGGGATTTAAATGTGTGTGTGTGTGTGTGTGTGTGTGTGTGTGCGTTTTATATAAATAACACTTTTTATTCCTAGATTAAAGGCCTGCCTAGGATCTAGCATCTTCAGAAGTCAAGGAGGCTAAGTTGCTTTATTTCAAATGTGGCGAAGCAGCCCTGTCAACTCTCCAGGGTCTCTTCAGTAGTATTCGAGGGGAGGAACTGCCCTGAGTCCCTGCTCCAAAGGGCTGTCCCGATGGCACTATTGCCCGAATTGGTGTGGGAGGAGGAAGAAATAGAAATGAGGGTGGGGTGGGTAAATCGTCAGACCTCAGCTGTCTCTCTCCCCCTGGATGGCTTCCTCTCTACTCTCCCCTGCAGGTCAGTGCTCGGATACTTCAGCAGGGAGCCCTAGCAGCGAAGGCGATCCCTCCAAGGGCGGCGGTGGCGGTGGCGGCGGTAGTGGAGGAGGCGGAGGAGGTTCTCAGGGGTCGCTGGCCTGCAGCGCCAGCGATCAAATGCGCCGTTATCGCACCGCCTTCACCCGGGAGCAGATAGCCAGGCTGGAGAAAGAGTTTTACCGGGAGAATTACGTGTCCAGACCCAGGAGATGCGAGCTGGCTGCCGCCTTAAACTTACCCGAAACCACCATCAAGGTATGTTTGCAAGTATATTTGGCCCAAAACCCAGGAAACCTCCCTGGATTTCGGAGCGTTTCCACGTATCTGGGACTTTGACCCCCCCCCCCAAGTCCTTTCCACTCCCCCCCCCAGTTCCCACGGTCAAATCGTTTTCAAAAGCAGCATTTTTGCCGGCCATGGTGGGTCTTGATCTGCAATTGTAAGTGGTCGGGTATGACAGACTAGCCGTCTGCTGGGGAATAACTCTCTTTTTCTTCCTTCAGCGAAACTTCTTTCCGGTAGGGCGGGACCAGGTCTACAACTTTAACCTTAGGGACAGTTTCTAAGAATTTAATGTCAGACACTTCCAAAAATTAGTCCCATGTAGTGCAAAGTGCTTAAGAGGACGGTCAAGAAGGTCATCAACCCTCCCCAACACTTCCTTGTTTGTTTATTTTGAGTTCACCTTAACTCTTCCTTCCCCACCCCCCACCCCCACACCACCGAAAGTCAACTTGTTATTTGGTTTGCTGACATCAATTACACTGCATTTGAACTAAAATGTAAGGCTTTAACTGTTAGAATGGAAACATTCTAATGCCAAAATTTAAATAGTTTAAATAACACCTATGCCGTTACACAAAGTAACAGCTGAGCAGATTTATTGGGGAATAAGCACCTTAAAATTAGGGAGATTCCCTAGGTAATTTTATAGGTAGGATTTATTTATTTATTGCCCATCTCTCTTGAAACTATTGCCTGATTTGAACCTTTCTTCACGCATATTAAGATATTAAAGATTCATTTTCAGTGCATTCGTATTAGGTAGCGGGCTGTCATTCAGGCTATTAACATCACTGCACATCTTAGAGATGAGAATTGTCTGCAAGATCCTGGAAATATTTTGACAAAGATTAAAAATTGGCAGAAAAGTAAGAAAAGAAAGGCACATAGGGAGCAATCTTGCTATTAAGTATTACTACTACTATTACCGCTACTAATATTGGTTATTACAATTGTTAGCAAAATAGCATTGATTGCCTGCTGCACTAGACTTATGGAGGTGGGGGAAAAAAGAATATTTTTGTGCCTATTATGGAAGAGTATAACAACAATATATAATGTATGGATGTTCCAGGGAAAGCTTATGTTTGCACTCCTCATATTAATCTACTGATCTGCACTTCTCCCACGTTTTTAATTCAATAATCCCATTCACAATATTTTTATTTTTTAATTTCTATTTAAATGTGTGGGCCACAAACAATCCTACTCCTTGACAATTGTGCAGATCTGTCAAGTACATTATTACAAACGTCAATAAATATAACGAAGCTTCCCAGTATGATTTTTAAAGGTAGTGTGGGAGACCACGCTGGGCACACAGTTCCATGTCATCGAAATCTTGAATATCCCCAGTAGCCAGAGGCAGCTGCCCCTAATCGGTGCCTGGCGTTCCCCAGACGAACCCTTAGCCAGCTTCCGGGGAGGATGACGAGCTCGGGCATGGAGAGGATGGAGGGTTGTGGCGAGATCCCAGCCTTGCTGGCGACTCAGGGCTTCCTTTGCTTTGACTGTCTGTCCTCCCACCCCAGGTGTGGTTCCAGAACCGGCGGATGAAAGACAAGAGGCAGCGCCTGGCCATGACTTGGCCCCACCCGGCGGATCCAGCTTTCTATACCTACATGATGAGCCACGCGGCGGCCACCGGCAACTTGCCCTACCCCTTCCCCTCCCACCTGCCCCTGCCTTATTATTCCCACATGGGTCTCGGAGCCGCTTCGGCTTCGGCTTCCCCTTTCAATTCCCCGCTGAGGCCGCTGGACACCTTCCGGGTCCTCTCGCACCCGTACCCGCGACCAGAACTGCTGTGCGCCTTCCGGCACCCCTCTCTTTATGCCGGTCCGACCCACGGGCTGAGCGGTGCCGGAGGGAGCCCCTGCTCCTGCTTGGCTTGTCACGGCAGTCAGGCGACTGGGCTAGTCCAGCGGCCTTCGGCATCGGACTTTAGCTGCTCGGCCACCACCCGGACGGACTCCTTTCTTACGTTTACACCTTCGGTGCTGAGCAAGGCCTCCTCGGTCCCTCTGGACCAGCGCGAAGAAGTCCCTTTGACCAGATAAAGGGCCTATCTCAGGTTGCGCTCTTTTCCTCCCACCCCGCTTCCCAGTCCCGGCCGCCCTCCTTTCCAGAGACCACCCGGTCTGTGATCGCTTCTCTCCTAATGTTTAATCCTGTCAATGAGGGGGCATCAAGGAATGGAAACGAAAACAAGCCTGGAAGATGGGAAGGCTCTAATGTGCACAAATCCGCGGAAGAACCTTGGCTAAAGCGAGGTGCGGGACTTGGCCGATTATTCCCCCAGGGTGGGAAAAGAGGGAGAGAATTATTTTTGCCAGATCAAAAGCTTCTACCTAGTCTTGAGGGAGGGTTTGTCTCCAACCTATCAAGGCAGACGTTCACCGACCCAATAGTTTATGCATAACACTATATGTCACTAAAAGGGAAATACTTGAAAGGAGAAATTGTCGATCCTTTAAAAAAAAGGGGGGGTGATATGTCTGATGAAAGTCAAGATTTATTCTTTGCCAGATTAAAAGAAGACAGAAAAAGAAAGCAATAGAAGGGCGTTTGTGGATTTGCGATAGCGTCAATCTGTTTCTATGGCTTTTCTTCCTTCCTTTAGTCCGATATCTTTTTAAAAAGAAACAACTCTGAACTAAAAAGGTAACTCTTGGAAATATTAGCTTCACACATGCATATATATTTCCAGGTACACACCTTCTGTGCACCAGCTGAGGAAGAGGGAGGGGGGAGGGAGGGGAGGGAGAAAGCGGAGTCGAACCCAGAGGGATTAAAGCTATTTGTCCCTTAAAATAACAGCGTTCTACTGTCAGTCGCTGAATTGTGGCCACACGGACCAAATTAACAAGTGATGTATATGTAGTGGGGAAGATTTGCACAGGCACACGCGCGCACACACATCTTTTTTTTTTAAAGGGGGAATCAGCTGCAAGGCTAATAGTCTCAGGACAGAGCCAGTGTAGCTGCCAAACACTAACAAGCCGCCAAGGGAAGAGATTAAACGACAGGAAGCGCGGTTCTTTTCTCCCCGCAATCACTCAATCACTGGTTTGCAAACGAAAGCCGAATTTGTTTCCTTCTCCTTCCGGGTCTAATTTCAGTTCCCCAATAACCTTTGGGTTTAGAAGTGAGTTTCTGCCTCTGTGTTATTCACTGTATTTGTTATTGTGATTTCCTTTTTCCATGTGTGGAATACAACTCCCCACCCCTGCCTTTTTTTCTGAATATTGGGTATATTATATTTTTTCTTCTTTTATCTCAATGAGATAACCCACAGCTCCTTAAATTGCTGTTTTCCCATTGATGGAAAGACAGCCCTCGACGTTTAATACTGAATAACAATTCTACTGAACCCAAAGACTTACAAATTGGCTGACCTTTTCTCCTTCTTGCTTAATTGGGACCACCATAATAAAATACTTGAGTTCATTCGCTAATTTTAAACCATTTCATTATTTTAAAAGATTCTATACCTTGGAACAAAAGCAGGAAATTACTATTATTATGGTGTTGGAGTAGAACAGAAGATTTAAAAACGTGTGGTTTTTTTTGAATGTGGTATGGCCAAGAAATTCTTTTGTTTCGATTTCAGACATTTTTGAAATAGAAGTGAAATGTTTGACAGGAAGGAAGAAGAAAGAAAGGTAGATTGGTGACAGGAAGGGGAAAAACCGTATATATTTGGACATACACTGCTAATTTATGACAAATCTCAAAGGAAGTCATGGGGACTTCATAATTTACAGTCCAAATCCATCAGTGAAGTAGAATCAGCTAGAATAAAAAGTCTACACTGTAAATATCAGAGTTGCTGGATTATTTTATTTTATTTTTAAAAATCTGATCCGTTTACAATGAAAGTTTTTGTCATTTTGTTGGAAATCTTTAGGATTAATTGCTAGGCTTCCCGAAAACCTATTGGAGGGGGAAGTATCTTTGTTTTTCTAAAGACAGCTCACTAATTGTTGTAAGAAATTCCACCTTAGCATACTGATCAAGGAGACATAACAATGGGGAGAACCTGTTCATTTAAATGGCCCCACGGCCAGGAGAATTTCTGTGTCTGGGAAACCCTTCATTTTATCTTAAAACGGCATTAGTTTCTAAAGACAAGGAAAAACGAACCAACCTTTTGAAGCTTACTTTTTATGTAAAGAAAGGTTCGTGGCTCATTCCCAAACCTAAATACTTGGCAAATCATTCTCTCCAACAAATTGAAAGATGTCAAACTCAAAAGTCTAAAAAGACTCAAAAGAAAAACAACGAAAACAGGAACAATTATTTTATGTAAACTAATTTTACATATTATTAAAATTGTTTAATGTCCTAAACAAGTATTCTAAACAAATAAATATAATGTCCTAAACAATACCCTAAGCAAATAAACATGCAAACCGTAAGAATAACCTCAAACATACTGAAAATTTCCTAGACGCCTAGACTGATGAAGAGGAATAAATCCCACAAAAATCATTAAGATTTAGTTCTGAATAAAAGTAGCTAACTCTAGGGTGCAAATTAAGTTCTAGATCAGGAATGAAAATATGCTGGGCTCCCACCTCTAGAACTTCTAAGACTGAAATGCTTGACCAATGCATTGGGACTTCTTAAGGGGAAACGCAGATTGAGGTTAATTTTTTAGGTCCCCTGCAGTCTCTCCTTCTGTCTCAGTTGGGGATAATGGGAATTGTAACCCAACCGAGTTGCATCGTTGTATGAGAGAGGCACAGAAGAAATAAAATTAATAAGGGGATTTCTCTCCACCACCACCCCTTTTGGAAATCTCGATATGTTAGTTATAATTTTACAACGGGAAAAGGTTGCTCTTCTGTTGCCTAAGTACTGGCTCGTCTGTTTGTCAGAGTCCCTCCTCTTCTTTAGATAATAGTGAAAAACTTGAAACTCCGAAATATTGATCAGCCTAACTTCAGCGAAGAAGTTTCAGCTGTTGAACTTCATCCTTAACGCCCTTTGCTCAGACCAAAATTCTTACACCATCCCGCTATCCTGAAGTCAGCTTCCAAGGGAAGTCCACAAATCAGGAAAGATAGGAAGTTTGCCTTACACGTGCCCACAAATATACACATGTTATGTGTTATTTTTCCAACTAAGTCATAACAAAGGCTGTAAATTTCAGAACAGTGTATTTTTTTTTCCGTGGAAAGTATCTTGGTTATCTCATTCCCAACCCCGACACTCTTATAAGCAAATAGCACGGACTCCAAATGTGCGGGCGACAGCTCTGATAGATTCAGCCATCTTCCTTGGGCTGATGGTAGATATAGTTTGATGCATTTGGAAGACCGCAAGCTTTAAAATGAGTTTCAATTCCCAGAATTCCCCGGAGAGCATCGTATGCCTGCATGGTTGGATAGAAATATCCACAGGTCCAAATATTGCTAATTTTGAGAAAACCCTGTGCTGTTGCGAAAGGCTAGTGTAGCAAAATCCCTAAAATCCCTTTCGCATCCTCCAGGTACCAATACTCGACAAGGCCCCCTGGGAATCGACTTCCTCCGCGGACCAACTTGGCGACCAGCGCGGGGTGGGGGATTAAAAGAGACGCCCTCTCATCCGCCAAATGGGCGGTTTCGTCCTAAAGTGTCAATTCCGCCACAGGCAAACCCAGGTGATCTCTTAACCACTTTGATGAGTCAAATATTTACAGGATTGCTGTGCCATTTCGGAAGCTAAAATTCACATAGGGTGGGAGATAGGGAGGGAGGAGAGACATAGCGATTGACAGAAACAGACAGACAGACAGATAGATATTGATGTAACGGAGACTAAGGGGCTCTAAAGCAGTGTTTTTCAACCAGTGTGCCACGGCACACTAGTGTGCCGTGAGACATGGTCAGGTGTGCCGCGAAGCTCAGAGAGAGAAAGAAAGGAAGAGAGAGAGAGAGAGAAAGAAAGAGAGAAAGAAAGCAAGAGAAAGAAAGCAAGAGAGAGAAAGAGTGAGCGAGTGAGAAAGAGAACGAGAGAAAGCAAGAGAGAGAGAAAGAAAGAGAACAAGAAAAAGCAAGAGAGAAAGAGAGAGAGCAAGAGAGAGAGAAAGCAACAGAAAGAGAAAGAGAGGGAGGGAAGGAGAGAGAGAGAAAGACATAGAGGGAGGTAGGAAGGGGGAGAGAAAGAGAGCAAAAAAGAGAGGGAGGAAGGAAGAGAAAGAAAGAGGGATGGAGAGAGAGAGAAAGAAAGATGGAGAAAGAGGGAGAGAGAAATAGAGCAAAAGGGAGGAAGAGAGAGAGAGAATTTTTTGTCCAAACTTTTTTTAGCAGCCCCCCCCCCCAATGTGCCCCAGGGTTTCATAAATGTAAAAAATGTGCCGCGGCTCAAGAAAGGTTGCAAATCACTGCTCTAAAGTATTGTGGTATATTACAGATAATACAATCTGCAGTATAGCTCTATTATCGTTTAGGCACGAAACCATCTCTCTGTGTTTGAACCAGTTATACCTTCAGTGCCCTAGGAAAAAGCCAAGGGAAAAATCGCCCCCTCCCCCAAATATGGTCAAGAAAACTGGGTGGATTTCTCTGGATAGTCTCCAGGAGTGACTCCAAAACACAAAATATGCATGCATACACCCTATCAGCCTCCATCATGTCCTTCGAGGCATTGTCTTTTTCAAGGGGTTCCTTTTGATTTCTCTCACCCTGCCTAGGATGGCGCACCGCCTCCCCCATCCTGGTCAGGAGGCAGAGATTGCGGAGCCCAGGTAAACAGGCTGTGAGGGGGCGGCGATGCCAGGCGTATTTTCAGTTAATAGGGAGAGAAAATGAGGTGTCTGGAGCGATATTGGAAACTACAAGATCGATGATTCGCCCTGTGTCCAATCAGCAGCCTTTAATTGACTGTATTTTCTAGGTAATTGAGCCACTCTGCCTCTAAATTGAAGTGGGAGATATAACAATACATCTTTCTCCCAGGAATTACTTATTACTTCATAATGAAATTTTCCTTTTACTCCTTTCTTCCTCTTTTTTTTTTTTTGCGGGGGTGGGGGGCAGAAACACCAAGCTACCGCTTGGCAAGAGCTTCCAAGAGGAAAATGTGAAGAGAGTGCGAAGTGTAGGGAAAACTATTCTTTCCCGGGGGTGAGGAATGTACAAGGCCGGGCCGGCAATGGTGGGAGCAGTAGTTTCACACGACTGAAAGGAACCGGCCTGGGGGATTCGGCATATGAGAGCGCGTGGTTTGGTGGAGGAAACTCGGGAGGGTCTTGAAAGCCTGAGAGCGTGGTGGGGTGGGTGTGTAGATGAACGCGTTTGTGTATAAGTCACTGGTGGGTATCAAGCCTTCTTCAGCCTTCAAAATCCGTGCAGACCCCAAGCAATCCGAAAGAACCTTTCCTCCAGAGGGCAAGGGAGAGGGACCGGCCAGCAACAGCATTACGGAACGGAGTTTGGGGGCACTGGGAGGAAAGTGGGGCTGCTCGCTGCCTTCCTGCCTTCCTGCCTTCCCTCCTCCTCCTCCTCCTCCTTCTCCCTTCTAAAACTACTCATTTCCCGGCCCCGCCACAGCGCCACTTGCCAGCCAGCCGGGCTCGTCTCCAACAGGCCAACGGCGGGTTGTTAGCGGGTGATTGATTGCCTTATTAAAGCGTGTTCTTGTAAGTGTGACCGAAGGGATTGCACTGCATATGTTAGAAATAATGCTCATTTTAAGCAAGGGAGGGAAGGGAGGCGAGCAGGCGAGACAAGGGTCAGCATTCAATAATCCCACCGACCGAGTCGACCTGGAGGGGCGGAAAGGGGGGCAGGCTCTGGTCGGAAGACCGAGATTTCCCTTCTCATCAGGCCTGCCGGACCCTCTGTCGGCTGAGAGAACTGGAAGGAAGGACCTGCTTACCCCAAGAATGGTTCTTGTTCCCGGAAGGTCTATACAAGTGAAACTCAAAAAATTAGAATACCGTGCAAAAGTTCGTTTATTTCAGTAATGCAACTTAAAAGGTGAAACATAATATATGAGAGAGATTCCCCATAAAGGTTGTCTGTGGGATGAAGTGCTCCAAAATCTCCTGGTAGATGGCTGTGTTGACCCTGGACTTAATGAACCAAGTGGACCAACATCAGTAGATGACATGGCTCCCCAAATCAACACAAACCGTGGAAACTTGACACTGGACTTCACACTTCTTGCAGTGTGTGCCTCTCCATTTTTCCTCCATACTCTGGGTCCTTGGTTTCCAAATGAGATGCAAAAGTTTCCACAGTCTGTGTTGATTTGGGGAGCCATGTCATCTGCTGTTGTTGGTCCAGGGTCAACACAGCCGTCTACCAGAAGATTTTGGAGCACTAACTGTTTCCTTCCATAAACAATGCTGACTTCATTTTCTAGCAGGACCTGGCATCTGCCCATACTACCAAAAGCACCAGAACTTGGTTCAATGTCCTTGGGATTACTGTGCTTGATTGGCCAGCAAACTCGCCTGACTTGAACCCCATAAAGAATCTATGGAGCATTGCCAAGAGAAAGATGAGAGACGTGAGACTGAACAATGCAGAAGAGCTGAAGGCTGCTATTGAAGCATCCTAATCTTCCATAGCATCTCAGCAGTGCCACAGGTTGATAGCTTCCATGCCATGCTGCATTGATGCAGTAATTGCTGCAAAAGGGGCCCAAACCTTGTACTGAGTACATATGCATGCTTGTACTTTGCAGAGGACCGCTATTGTTCCATGTACAATCTTTGTTTTGTTGATCCATCTAATATCCTAATTTTCTGAGATGGAGGATTTGAGGTTTTCATGAGCTGTACCCCATAATCATCACAATTATGACAAATCAGGGCTTGAACTAGTTTGCCTTGCATGTAATGTCTCTCTCTCATATATTACGTATCACCTTATAAGTTGCATTAATGAAACAAATAAACTTTTGCACAATATTCTAATTTTTCAAGTTTCAACTCTAATTGGGGGACTCGTCACCCTCCTTTTAACTCCGAATTTATTTTTTTCCAGATGGGTTGGCCTGTGAATGCAGCGAGAAAGCTGATCCCTACTGGCCCTTGTGAACCAAGAGTAGAAATCATGCTGCTTCACATCTCTTTGGAGGGATACACATCTATTTCATTAGTTTTACAGTAATAAAAATATTTAAATGACTGCAATTGGGCAAAAGATGCTGCCAAAATCAGGATTCGTAGTGAGTCAAATAAATGCCCCTTTCCATTTTGGGCAGAGAACTGAATCAAAGAAAATGTGATTGGGGATTCCCTACAGGTTCCCTACCATTCAAGGGAAAAATACAATGGCCTGCGATTCAGTAACAGACAGAAGGCCTGAAATGAATGATTTCTTCAGAATTCAGTAGCCCTTCTCTGCACTCCTACCATTCTTCTCCCACCCCACCACACCTTGTGGTTAGCAAGTTGGGTGGAAGCTGCACTGAAGGAGGGTGCAAAAATGAAAAATGGAGTCTCCACTTCCCATTATCCTCCTCCACTGCAATTCCCTTTCCCTCTAGTTGCATTATTTTAATCTGAAATGGAACCACTGCAGATACTAACTACCATATGTCGGGCTAAATGCACCCAGTTTTGCCTATAATTGTGACAAGTGTGTGGGAGATATCAAGGTTAGCTGTTCCCTTTCAATGCCCACGTTGGCAGATCAAAGTGCCCTTTGTAGGGAGGAGAGGGGCCAAGGGCTCTATTCAGCAAAGTCAAGTTTTGGAAGGAAGGAAGGAGTATAGTAAAGGGTTTCCAGTGCAAAAGAAAATGAACTAGAGACCTAAAAACTAGAGCTAAGCCTACATTTTAAAAAACCCTATTCTTCTCTGCTATTCTTCTCTGCTATTGCCTACAAATGGGAATCGGAGAGGGGCGGCATACAAATCTAATAAATTAATAATAATAATAATTATTATTATTAAACAAATGATCTTTATTCAAATCCTTAATGTGTGCCTACACCTACCTACCTGTCCTTTCCAGTAAAATAATCCAATCCACATTCCAAGCCATTTATGGAGCCAATACAAAGGCAAATGAAGAGAACTGAGAGCTAGATTATTTTTTCCAATAATTCTGATAATTAGCTGAAGAACCTGAGTAAAAAACCCCTCTCCCTGACTTCAATTGACAAATAAATTATTTAGGGCCAGTTCCCAGTAAGTCAGGATTAAATCAAGTTGATCTAGCAAAAAAGATTCTACCTAGATTCCACAAGGGGAAAATAATGTGCTATTATTGTGCACAAAACAAATGTGGGTGGTTGGGTTTTGTTTTTGTTTGTTTTTTTGTTTGTACAGCAAGAGCCTAAGATGGATGGTCCAATTTTCCAAGGTGTTTATCTTAGAGAAATCAGTGTCACTGATTGAAATTTATGTACTTTAGGTTGGTTAGGAAGCTAAAGCAGAGTTGGATCAGATTGCTATAGATAGTCCTTGATTTACAACAGTTTGTTTAGTGATTGTTAGAAGTTACAAAAGCACTGAAAAAAAGTGACATATTCATTTTTCACATTTATGACTCTTTCAGCATCCCCTTGGTCATATGCTTTATATTTGGATGCCTGACAACTGACTAATGTTTGTTTGTTTGTTTGCTTGTTTGCTTGCTTGCTTGCTTGCTTGCTTGCTTGCTTGCTTGCTTGCTTGCTTGCTTGCTTGCTTGCTTGCTTGCTTGCTTGCTTGCTTGCTTGCTTGCTTGCTTGCTTGCTTGCTTGCTTGCTTGCTTGCTTGCATTTATAGGTTGCCTTTCACCAGTGGACCCGGCGAACAAGATAAAATAATACAAAATTTAAAAACTACAAACATCAAAGACCATACAAGATAGAAAAATAAAAATATATAAAAACCCTAATATTAAAAAGCCATTCAACCAAAATCATATGGACAGAGCAGAATGTTGTCAACTTCAACAGCCCCAGGCCTGCCAGCAAAGACATATTTTTAAAGTCTTTTGAAAGGCCAGGAGGGGAATGCAAATTTGGGGTGGGGGAGCTGATTATGACAGTTGCAATGTTCCAGAGTCATGAGATTTCCCTTTTGTGACCTTAGAACATCATAAGAAGAGCCATGCTGAACCAAAGCCCATCGAGTCCAGCATTCTGTGTCACACAGTGGCCTACCAATTGTCCATGGGGATCTTGAGCAGAAAGAGAAGGCAAGACCCTCCCTTTGCCCTGACCCCCAACAAATGGTATCCAAGGGAATCCTGCCTGCCTCAACCAACATAGAGGCGGCACATGGACATCCGTTTCAATAACCACCTATGCACTTGGCATCCATGAATCTGTCTAATCCTGTTTTGAAGCTGTCAAGGCTGACAGCTGTCACGATCTCTTCTGGAAGTGAATTCCATAAATCAAAGACCCTCTGGGTGAAGAAATATTTCCCTTTATTTGTCCTCACTTTCTTACCTATGAGTTTTAGGGAGTGCCCCCTCGTCCTAGTATTGTGTGATAGAGAAAATAATTTTTAATAATTTTTTTCTATCCACATTTTCTATCCCATGCATGATTTTATACTCTTTGATCAAATCACCCCTTAAAAGCTGTCTTTCAAGGCTGAAGAGACCAAGGCATTGCAACCTGGTTTCATAAGGGAGGTGCTCCATTTCCTTGCTCATACTTGTTGCCCTTTTTTGCACCTTTTCCAGTTCCATTATATCCTTCCTGAGGTGCAGTGACCAGAACTGTACACAGTACTCCAAGTGTGGTCTCACCATCGACTTTCTGATAAGCAAAGTTAATGGGGAAATCAGATTCACTTAACAACCGTGTTACTAATTTAGGAACTGCAGTGATTCAGTTAACAAATGTGGTTAGAAAAGTGGTAAAATGGGGCAAAATTCACTTAATGCATTTCTCAGGGACATACATTTTGGACTCAATTGTGGTCATTAGTTGAGGATTATTTGTAGTTTGGTGAGAGACTATGGAAGGATGTTACAGCCACAGGATAGAGTGGAAGGAGAAGCTGCCCCTGTAATTGCAAAAAACATACCTTACATATCCATGAAGTCACTAGGAGAGAATCTTCATAGCAGGTTTTTTCCCCAAACATCTCTTTAAGGTGAATGGACGTCAATTCCCAGAATTCCTTAGCATTTTTTTAAAAAGTTGTGTAAAAACACTGTTGTATATAAAAATTGGGTGTGTGTGTTATTTTTCTTGAAAATAACTGATTATAGTCAGCTAAACTGGTTTGCACCTTGGTTTTAATCTAGACCAGAGGTCTTCAAACCTGGCAGCTTTAAGATTTGTGAACTTCAACTCCCAGAATTCTCCAGCCAGGAGTTCTGGGAGTTGAAGTCCACAAGTCTTAAAAGTAGCTAGGTTTGGGGACCCCTGGTTTGAGTGAGAAATTTAACATTATTCCCCAAAAGATAACGGCAGACAACTTTGATGTGGTTACCTCCAGACAAGTAAGTCCCTGAAATCACTCTTAATGGAAGCTGGACGAAAGCCCCATTTTCCTAGTAAACAAAAATCTCTTCAATAAATTTCTGCCGGAAAGAGTTCAAATTTGGTGGCTTATCTGCTCTGAAAGAAATCAGAAAATGGCAATGCATAAGCACTTTGGAGTTGGAAACCTTTAACTCAAAATGGGCTAAAGATCTGTTTGTTGGGAAAAGGCTTGAAGTTAGGGTTATTCTACTGTTCCTAAAGGCCTTTCCTGTCTGAAGATTTTCCACACATAGGTCCTCATTGCACACTTTTATTATGTATCTCACCAAAATCTAAACTCTGCAGAGCTCCTATGATCTTCTTCACAGCCATGCAGAAAATCCACTCAATGGTTTTATTCCAGCAGTAGGAGGGGGAAAGAAAAAGAGGCTGCTTTGCCAGGGGAGAACAAGATTGCCACTTAAAATATAATATGAAAGCAGTAAGCAATTATTTAAAAGAAGGATGTTTAGAAAAATATTTGTATTTATTGCAGCTGCTTGATTGGTCTCTTTAAAGCTGGGAGAGCACTTAAATTGTGTTACAATCTCATTTAAATCCAGCATCCTTCCAGCAGGATGAGGCGCCTGAATAGACCAATCACTCCATAATGATGATGAATGAGAAATTAATTCAGATACAAGCGAGACAATTTAGGCCTTCATCTGTTTAAATAGCCTTTCAAGATTATTCGCAACTGCAGGTCACAGATTTAATCAATTGTCCAATCTTGTGAAAGTCATATCCTTTTGCAACTTCATTCAGATTATTTATAGAGAAACAGGAGAGCAATAAAAGCAAGCCAAAATGAAGTGAGGGTAGCATTAAAGGTTTGGAGGGCTTGAGGCAAAGTTCAAGTTGTCCCCAATCTGAGAGTTCCATTTTGGTGGGTTACCTTGCCCATTAACTCTCACCCCCTCCTCGCCCCCCCTCAGCTGCAGAGAGTAATAGGCATTTGGTATCTAGTACCAAAGGCACATAGTACTCCGAGGCATAGTTCCCTCTAAGCTGAGCAGTGAGCAATCTCTCACTTAAAAATCATCATAAACTCAGAGTTTTCCAAACCTGCCCAGAAGCCGAGAGGGAACGAGTGAGAGGGAAGGAGAGAGAGAGGAAGAGAGGAAGAGAGAGAAACAGATAGAAAAAAGAGAGGAAGGAAAAGAGAAAGAAAAAGAATGGAGTAAGGAAGAGAGAAAGAAAATCAAAATCTAGTTTGAAACTAGCTCAACTATTTAAGTGGCATTTTGATATTGGTAGAGTTGCCCTATTATGAGCTCACTGTTATAGACACACAGTACAGTATTTTATTTTGAAATTCTCTGAGGCAAAACAGGGTGGGTTTTTTGTTTGTTTGTTTGTTTGTTTATTTGTTTATTTGTTTAATTATTTGTTTATTTATTATTTCTGTGCTGCCCAGTCCCGAAGGGACTGCCGCTCAGACACTATACTTTTCCGCCCACCCCTCAAAAAAATTAGAGGGAACACTGACTCCGAGGCATTTGGAAAGTGTCCAGGTGTAAACATTTGATTATGAAGACAAAATCCACAAACCATATTTGGATGAGTTAAAATTAGGAAATGAACTAGGTGGGAGAGTGCTCTCACAGTGTTGTCAAAAGAATCAAAGACGGCTACTACAATGAGATAAGACCCACCTGATCAAGGGTGCAGCCGAAGTGAGGTAGGGAAGTAGGTTAGGAAATGGCAGCTTAGACTTTGATAGAGAGCCACAGGGCAAGGAAACCCCTCCTCTGGCGTCATACATTGAGCTCATGTTTGCTTGCTTTTAACCACATGGACCAAGAGAGTTTTCAATACAAACGCTTATTTCAAAGTCCACACAGTGCTTTTACCACTCTAATTTTCTGCAAATAATCAGTGGGCCTTACTCCCAGTAAGAGGACACAGGATTGCAGCCTATAATTAATAGGTCCCTCATGGTATCAATTACCAGGCAAACATTTCCGTTAAGGTTAATAATGCCTACTCCATCCTGATGACGAGAACACTGGATTTAAACAGCACTCCCCAGAAATCACCATTTTATGCATATTTGGGTTTTGTTTTTCTTTTTTTGGCAAATTCCATTGTTTTATTCACTACTCAGAGCATGTCTATCCTGCTTCAACTGAAACAAAACTAAGCTTGGAGAATAGCCAGGGTTAGAAGAAAAGATTTTAACAAGCTTTCCCTGATAAAAAGCTAACCTTTTTCTATGTAATAAAAGTCCTAGGAAATCTCTCCATCTCTCATCTACCTACCATCTACCTACCATCTACCTTCCTACGTACTATCTACCTACTACCTACTTATCTATCTACCTATCATCCATCCATCAATCCATCCATCCATCATGTATGTATGTATGCATGTCTCTCTCTCTCTCTCTCTCTCATCTCTCATCTGTCTACCATCCATCTACCATCTACCTACCATCTACCTACTACCTTATCTATCTACCTATCATTTATCTACCATTATCTTCTTACCACCATCTACCTACTACCTACCTATCCATCTACCTATCATCTATCTATCTATCTATCTATCTATCTATCTATCTATCTATCTATCTATCTATCTATCTATCTATCTATCTTCCAACCTACCATCTATCATCTATCCACCATCTATCTTCCTACCTACCATCTATCTACTACTTACTTAATTATCTACCTACCTACCTACCTACCTATCTATCTATCTATCTATCTATCTATCTATCTATCTATCTATCTACCATCTATCTATCATCTATCCACCATCTATCTTCCTACCTACCATCTATCATCTATCCACCATCTATCTTCCTACCTACCATCTATCTACTACTTACTTAATTATCTACCTACCTACCTACCTACCTATCCACCATCTATCTTTCTACCTACCATCTAACTACTACTTACTTACCTCATTTATGTCTGTCTGTCTGTATGTATGTAGCTAGCTAGATAGCTAGCTACTATATTCTATCTATCGTCTTACCATCTATCTTCTATCCATCATCTTCCTTTCTATGTACCATCTATCTTCCTACCTACCATCTAGCTACTACTTACTTACTTACCTATCTACCTATTATCTCTCTGTCCCCCTCCGTCCCTCCCTCTCCTCCCTCCCCTCCCTCCCTCCCTTTCTTTCTTTCTTTCTTTCTTTCACCTATCTCCTATCTACCTATCTACCATTTAATCTACCATTTATTAACTACCTACCATCTATCTACCATCTATCCACCCAAATAGCCATCTATTATCCATCCACCTATCGACCTATCCACCCACCCACTCACCCTCCCATCCATAATCTACCTACCATCTACCTACCATTTATCTTCCTACTTAACTTCTACCATCTACCAACCATCTAGCTACCATCTATCATCTAGATGGTTGCTAGATTATCTACCATCATAGCTAACTAACTATCATCTATTAATCTATCTGCATCTACATCTTTCTTCTAACACTAAGTGTTGGCAGGATTAGAGCAAAGCCAGCAACTGAAAAGTGGCAGGAATATTTCCTTGAATTGCAGACAAAGAATTGATAATAAAGTTCTTATTAAAAGTAATAGTAGGGCAGTGTGCAAATCCAACTATCCCAGCTTGAGTGATCTTGCTCAATAGGTAAAGCAGAAGGTGTAAAGTAGGGCTTCTTTTAGAGCTAAGCAAAACGCTTATGCTGTAGACATTCTACCCTGGAGTTGTGTTTCTCTGTAGGAACACAAACAGAAGGAATAGTAACTTTTTCCACTAATGTTTTATTAAATCTTTGAAAACAGCTATTGTTCTTCCTCTACATTAGCCTGGTGCAGAAAAGGAAGAATATGCTATACCAGTGTTTTTCAACCAGTGTGCCGCGGCACACTAGTGTGCCATGGGACATGGTCAGGTGTGCCGTGAAGCTCAGAGAGAGAAAGAAAGCAAGAGAGAGAGAAAGAAAGAGAAAGAAAGCAAGAGAGAGAGAGAGGGAAAGCAAGAGAGAGAAAGAGCGAGGGAGAGAGAAAGAGAACAAGAGAGAGAGAGAAAGAAAGCAAGAGAGAGAGAAAGAGAACAAGAGAAAGAAAGCAAGAGAGAGAGAGAAAGAGAGGGAGGGAAGGAGAGAGAGAGAAAGACATAGGGGGAGGTAGGGAGGGAGAGAGAAAGAGCAAAAAAGAGAGGAAGGAAGAAAGAGAAAGAAAGAGGGATGGAGAGAGAGAGAAAGAAAGAGGAAGGAAGGAAGGGAGAGAAAGAGGGAGAGAGAAATAGAGCGAAAGGGAGGAAGAGAGAGAAATTTTTTGTCCAAACTTTATTTAGCACCCCCCCCCCGCCCCACTCAATGTGCCCCAGGGTTTCGTAAATGTAAAAAATGTGCCGCGGCTCAAAAAAGGTTGAAAATCACTGTGCTATACTATATACCCCTATAGTCTGTGCTGAAGAAGAGGAGTTTAGCTTGCAACAGGGGTCCAGAATCATGCATCTGCTTAATTGTGTGTGTGTGTGTGTGTGTGTGTGTGTAATTAACCATAATGTTCAAAGACACAGTCTGCTAGCTTGGAGAAGTGTTGGGTGTTAAAGGAAGACAGAACTCAAGCTAGATACCTCACTGTTTCATACTTATGAGCTTTGTTCTTGGGAAAACATGTAGCTTCCTTTAAATTATAAACCACCCTGAGAGAAAGGTGACAGAGAACCTTTCAGAACAAATAACAGGAGGACCCCATATTCTGGCATTTTTCTAGCGTTATAAGTGTAAAAGGACAATTAGAAGATGTTTTTGAGAAACAAAATATTCAAAGCTTCTTGAATATGTACCAAGTGAAACTGCCAAGTCATATCAAAGAAGGGGCAGTAGTGAAGTTTTATAAGGTTAATGAACACCTTTAAACACCAACTGAACAAAAGTCCAGACAACATGGGGATTGGTGATAGGTCTGTGTAGATCTGATGAGGAACATACCTAATACCTTTGGGTCTTTAGCAAAAACTGGACAACTGGTAGTAGGGGAATCTTAGCAAGTTTGATTTCCACCTATTGGGAACAACCAAACCTTAGATGATGATTACAATGGCTGTATTCAATATGTTAAATTTAAGAAACCAATTTGAGTTCTTGTGGTTAAAGAGTCCTTAACACACTCCTTTGATAATAAGTTCCATTGGCTCTAATGGGGTTGCTGCAAAGTAGATATGAATGGGATTGTTTATTATATGTATTTATTTAAAAGCAAACTTCTTTTTTCAAGAAAATCTCAGTATTAGGTTTCTAATAGCAAACCCATGCAAAGGAATAAGTGGAACTCAAAGCAAAATATTCTCCAGGTGTGCCTATTCAGAATTTTCCCTTCCCTTCTGCAAACTGGATTAAATATCAGTACTTAGAACCAAAACCAAAAGGTGTGGTGTATAGTATATTTTACTTTGTTCACTAGCTGCATTCATACAACATTGTCATTCCTGATTTTTAATCATGCTGAATTATGCTCGGTCTGCATCCTTAATCCACATGCACAGCAGGTGGCAAAAAAATCTGGATGGTCACTAGGATGACCATAAAGAGATATAGAGAACTAACCTAAAAAAGTTGTTGAGGGAAGGCATTTGCTTGGTTTTAGTAGCATGGATACATTTTCCTAATTTGCAAGGGTCATAAAGCTGAGTGCAATGGACAATTTACACTCCAGTGAGCGTGTGTTAGATTTATATCCTATCTTTTAGTTTAGAAGCTCAAGGCTGCATACACAGAACCCTTCTCCTCCTATCCCCACCACACACAACTCCCCTGTGAAGTAGATGGTTGAGTGCCACAAAACTAAGTCCCTAAATCCCCCGGTAAGTTACTCTATCTGAGGATGGAATTTTTCATGTCGCTCCAACACTCCAGCCATTATTTTACACTAATTTCTGCAACAATATATGCAGGAAAAAGATCAGGATGGTGGCCATAATAGTGTGGCCGGAGCTTCACCTGTTTTTATGTGCTGCACACAAAACTGGTGGAGCTTTGCAAATTAGGAAAGTCAAGATGCCCAGGGATAATAGCAGGGGTGGGCTGCTGCCCCGCCGGGGGGGGGGCGCAGTGGGGTAGCGAAAATGGAGCTCCACCCCGAGCACCCAATTTGCGCTGAAAGATGCTGAAAGAAAATGCAGGGCGTCCTGCATAAGCCACGTCCACAGTGTGCTAGTAAAACTTTTGGTAACCCTTCACTGGATAATAGCATGGATACCGTGCTACTACCCTTGGGCATCTTAACTTTTTAAAAATCATGTCCTGGGGATACTCCGGGAGTCCTGCATTAATATGTGCATTTCGGTATAGTAGTTGCTCTAAAGGCAAACAAAAAAGGAGCGTTTTCAATAAACCCATCCAGAATCGCCCTCTCAATGAAAAGCCTGTGAAAGTGCAGAGTTCATTCCGTTGTTCTTTTCAGGAGCCACTTTCCCCCTCCGATTAATTTGAAGTAAGTGTTTCATTAGGCTCGGGAACAACTCAGCTTCAGAGCAAACGACCTCCGGGCCGTTGAAGCCAAAAGTGGGTGGAGGAAGAGAGCCGCCGCCTCTTGCGGAGCAATTAAAAAGCGAGAAGCAAGTCGGCAGATAAACCTTTGCTAGACGAGACCAGACGAGACGGTGCGGTGCGGTGCGGCGTTGTGTGGTGTCGGCTCTTGGACGAAGCTCAACCGGAGGGCTTCCTGAAGTTCCCAGGGACCCCATCTTAGCAGTGACTTTGACGTATTGTTGTCCAATTAATACTTTTAACTTGTGTTTTTCGGGACAAGCAGAAAAATTGGAATCCTACAATATATCGGTATGAGCTGTGGTTTTGCCAGGAACAGGGTTTTCCTATTACTGATAATTGAACATTATTTTTACTTTCGTATATACTTAGCAACACCTAGTAGTAAAGACTACACTATTAAAGCAACTTTGGAGGAGAAGTGAACCTAAATCAAGGCTCTCCTTCATTTCAAATCATATTTCAGAGATTTTAGGAACGTTTGTATTACCTGAAATAAGGTTAACTCCTATTTTAGAACTACAACTTAACAAAGGGTTAAGGGTAGAGAACATGAGTTCATATGCAACAGTAAAGGTTCTTTCCTTGTTTAGGATTCAACAGACAAGGATTGGAAAGCATTGCCGTGGGAGACAGCAATTCATACAAGGTCTAGTTAAACCTTTCAAGATGGTGTCCTTGGTGGTGCGAATGAAATCCTGTCCATTTTTCAATGTAGGTTGTAGATAAAATAGCTTAAGCTTTGATCACATTGCTCTGGCCATCATATTTTCTTTGTTGACATCACATGGGAAGTGTAACCTTCTCAAACTGGGACAGTGGTCAGCTTGAGAAAAACTACTGGGTGCCCTGTATATTTTAGTCCTGCCCTTGCAATTTTATAGTTTGGCTGCTTGTGTAATTTATATACTTGAAAGCCTACAGAAAGCAAAGTGACTTCTGGCAGGTTTTTTTCTTTTTAATTTTCCCCCCCAGAATTTTCCGAATTCATTAGTATAAGTGAAGGAATGTGTTTGTTGTATTTTGCTCATTAGTATAATTAGGCAAAATACAGCAAATAATACATACCTTCACTTATACTAATGAATATTAGAACTTATTAAAATATCTTATCCACCACCCCTCCAGAAACACTGTGTTGATTATAACAAGTAAATGTATGTAAAGCTAGAATTTACCCTGTAACCAGGGGTGGCTACTGCCCAGACTGGGGTGGGGGATGGGGGATGCAGTGGGCTAGTGAAAATGGAACTTCACCCCAGAGCACCCAATTTGCACAAAAAGATGTTGAAAGAAAATGCAGGGCGTCCTGCATAGGCCATGCCCATAGTGTGGTTTTAAAAAGTTTGGTAGCCCTTCATTGCCTGTGAATGATAGTATAAACAGAGAAAACACTAACTTTAACCCTGCTAGATACCTTGTTTGACAAAAGGCAAGACAAAAGGGATTCCAATCCATTAGCCACCTACACAAACCTGTCCTTGACTCGAATGGAACTAACTTCCTAGTAGCATGACCTAATATGACCTTGGGAGACTTCATCAGGCAGTGATAGTGGATGCAACATGCTAAACCAGAATGGATGTTGCTCATTTGACACTTACCAGGTTATGAAAATTAACCAATGTTGGTTTAGTAGAAAAATACTGGTTAATCAAATCATAAACTTAGCTAAAATCTACAGGATAGGGTGTAAGTATGTTTCACATGTGGGTTCAAATCAAGCAATACTACAATTAAACTCTTTCTATTCCCATCTTGAAGGGTTTTATTATCAATCATGCAGGTCATGGTTGTTCAAAAAGGAATTTGATTTTCTTGTTCTTATTTTCTTTGAAAATATTTAGCTTCTCAACCAAGAAGCTTGATATTGCTTGATTTGAACCTGCATGTGAAACACATATACACCCTATCCTGTAATTTTTAGCTGAGCTTATATAACATGCTAAATTATGGTTTGATTAACCAGTATTTCTTTACTAAGCCAACATTGGTTAGTTTTCATAACCTGCTAAGTGTCAAATGAGCAACACCCATTCTAGTTTAGCATGTTGCATCCACTATCACTGCCTGATGAAGATTCCCAAGGGAAAATATTAGGTCATGCTACTAGGAAGTCAGTTCCATTGGGGTCAAGGACAGGTTTATATAGGTGGTCAATGGATTGGAATCACTTTTGTCTTGCCTTTCATTTAATCAAACAAATCTTATCAAAATAATTATACGATTACCTGTATTTCCATTTAGAAAATATTCTAGAACAAATGAGTTTAATTCAATCTACAAAAGTTATAAAAAATTCAGAAATTGGGATGCGGGGAGAAGGGACTCAGGCATTTTTGCTTCATTAGCTCATTGTCCCATCAAAGTGTTTATTTAAACATTCAACTGCCAGAAATCAGGAACAGAATCATCCAAGATAAAAAAAAATAAAGTGAAAGGTATACATGTTAAATCAAAGCTGCAATTAAAACATAAAGATTGTTCTAAATAATAATATTGCATATGTAGTAATACAACATTGCCTAATGGTTTAATATCTTTTTTAAAGATCATCATGATGCTCCCAATATTGATTATTATGATTATGAAGATTATCATAGTTATGTTGACTAATAAAATGAAGATGGTGATCAATAGAAGGAAGACCAAAAAGGTGAAGAAAAATAAAAATGTGAAGAAAAATAAAAATGTGAGGAAAAATAAAATTGTGAAGAAAAATAAAAAGAACAATAGAAGGAAAAACAAATGTAGCAAAACTAAGGAAAATGACAACTACTGGGTCAAAAAGAACAATAAGAAAAAAAGAAACAAGAGAAATAAATAATGATTTTTCGAACTGCAGTTTAAGAGATGAAGAGTTTGCATTTGTCTTTTATTTCCCATCATTACTCAGTAAAGTCTTTAAGTTAGAAATTTAATGAATATGATTTGCCAAACAATATAGAGCAATTATTACTTTTGTCAAATGTCTTGCCATTATTACTTTTGCAAAATAGGGCATTTTTATTTTAATTGGGCCCTTTATTGATTTGTTAAAAACTAGGCACTTAATTTATGCCAGTCATAAATCTCTTTCCATGAAAGACTCCTAGATTCTGGCAATGTTAAGATGCTTAGAAGACAACAAACAGAATATGTGAAGTATCATATGTGGGATGGATGCAGTGGGCATTATAACCTCTGAAGTGTTCAGCTTTGAATAAAGCAATGATTTTTAATTTGTAATGGCTAAACAAATTGTTAAACATTGTACTTACTGGGAAAATGTCATTTTATGAGAATCAGCTTAAGGGTGCTTAGCTCAAGAGTTGAAGACATGAGGACAACAATGTGTGATCAAGAAGAAGATTAGAATTGTCAGAATCATCCAAGATAAAAAATTAAGTGAAAGATATACATGTTAAATCAAAGCTGCAATTAAAACATACAAAGGATTGTTCTAAATAATAGTATTGCATATGTAGTAATACAATATTGCCTAATGGTTTAATATCTTTTTTAAAGATCATAATGTACTCAATAAACTGCAGCAAGAAAACTGACTGGTGTCTAGGCTATTTATTTATTTATTTGATTTTTATGCCGCTCTTCTCCTTAGACTTACGGCAGCATACAACATGTTAGCAACAGCATGTTTTTAACACAGCCAGCATATTGCCCCCACAATCCGGGTCCTCATTTTACCCACCTCGGAAGGATGGAAGGCCTACAGATCTACAGTCAGCTTCAGTGGCCTGCAGTACAGCCCTCTACCTGCTGCGCCACTCCGGCTCTATAATGAAATGGGGTTAGGGAGGCGATCCTTCAAAGACAAATAACATTCAGAATTTCTATCTCTTCAATTTTTCTTGGGCTTTCTGAAAATGGAAATACAGGTTTGAAGAACAAAGAACAGCTTAGATCAGTGTTTCCCAACCTTGGCAACTTGAAGATATTTGGACTTCAACTCCCAGAATTCCCCAGCCGGCTGGGGAATTCTGGGAGTTGAAGTCCATATATCTTCAAGTTGCCAAGGTTGGGAAACACTGACCTAAGAGGCCAAACTCCTTTAGCTCCAGTTCTGGTTTTAATGACACCTGCCTTTGATTTGATCCACCACACGAGAGATGGGGTAGGAGGGTTATCCACAGCGGAACTGAATAAATTTAGGATGATCTCTGCAATTCTAACCTTTTTGAAAAGCAGAGTGCTAGTAAAAAGGGAACAAATTCTCAATTGTCTTGACATTTTTTTGTCAGCATCTCTCTCCATCCTTGCACCAGGCATTTATAAATGAATTTATGGGATATTAACTCTGAATCTAAAATATTAATATCCAATTACATAATATGTCTAATGGCCATATCTATATTGGGGGAATGTAGTTATTTTATTGTGCACAGAAACAAACATACTCATGATAGTAGAAGCATCAATCTTGGTTTCATCCCATGGAAAGCCTGAACTTAAGAAAAAGTTAACAGCAAAGGAGTAAGTGGATGGGGAAGCCATAATCCTTCCTGCACTGAAGTCTATTTTCCCACCTTCTTTTGATACTTAGGATATATAGGCTATGCTGCCGAACATGTTTCACCTGGTATGAAAACTAGCCAGTCCATTTCAGTTAATGGAAATATTGATTCCCCAGCTATGCCAATGAGATATAAACTTTTGAGGACCAGCATTTCAGTAATGAATTTACGAAGAATTATATCCTGATACTCCTGACCTTGTCAGATTAATTGAGAATTATGGCTTGTTATTAATTCCAAAAGGAAATGAAAGAAATGTGTTCTTTTTAAAAAAAAATGCTTTTGTTCAGTCACATTATTCCTACCCCCTAGCTTTAGAATTTATCAAGGCATTATGAAATTATTAATGCCTAGGGAAGGCAAAGTAAAATTCAGTATTTATATCAATTATGTCAAGAGAGAGGTTAGGGGGAGGGAGAGAGAGAGAAAGAGAGAGAGAGAGAGACTAGACCAAGATAATAGGAAACTTGTTGAACAAGATGAATATAGTCTGATTTGTATATGAAATATCTGTGCAAGGATTTAGGATTTTGTGTTTACTACTATCACCCTTTTCTGCTCACGTGACATTCTAGTTTATGGGGTGGTATGAGTCTTGTTCACATGGTATGTCAGCTAATGATAACTATAAATTGATGGATTTTTGATTGTTTAGAATTCATAATCAGATAATCAGCACATATTGGTAGACTGTAGGACACACTTGATTGTCTTTACAGAAACCAAAGCCTGCACATGTCCTGGAACATAGCAATATCTATAGGTGGCGGGATTGGATATAATTTGGTCTGATTTGCTAATGACGCGCTCTCTTGATCTGTTATACAAACAGTCTTTTCTTCTATAACTCCAAGGAAAGAGACAGCTCCAGAGAACAGAAATGAACAATTGTCTTCAGAAACAGCGAAAAAGGTGTATGATTTTGTGTTTGTCATAATTAGATTGCACAATAAATTCCGAACCTAAAGTTGGAAAGGTGGAAATCAAAAATAAAAGCAGGAATCCAAAATAAATATTTAGACACTTCTACTTAAATGTAAATACTGTATGTCAAACGAATCATAATCATAACAACAGAGTTGGAAGGGACCTTGGAAGTCTTCTAGTCCAACCCCATGCTTATGCAAGAAACCCTACACTACTTCAGATAGATGGTTATCCAACATCTTCTTAAAACTTCCAGTGTTGGAGCTGGGGTGGCGCAGCAGGTAGAGTGCTGTACTGCAGGCCACTGAAGATGACTGTAGAACTGTAGGTCAGCAGTTCAAATCTCACCGGCTCAAGGTTGACTCAGCCTTCCATCCTTCCGAGGTGGGTAAAATGAGGACCCGGATTGTGGGGGCAATATGCTGGCTCTGTTAAAAAGTGCTATTGCTAACATGTTATACGCCACCCTGAGTCTAAGGAGAAGGGCGGCATAAAAATTGAATGAATGAATGAATGAATAAATTCACAACTTCTGGAGGCAAGCTCTCCCACTGATTAATTGTTCTAACTGTCAGGAAATTTCCTTAGTTCTAAGTAACTTCTTTCCTTGTTTAATTTCCACCCATTGTTTCTTGTTCTACTCTCAGGTACTTTGGAGAGTAGGTTGAATCCTTCTTCTTTGTGGCAAACCCTTGAGATTTTGGAACATTGCTATCTCGTCTCCCCTAGTCCTTCTTTTCATTAAACTGGCCATGCCCTGTTCCTGCAACAATTCTTCATATGTTTTAGCCTCCAGTCCCCTAATCATCTTTGTCGCTCTTCTCTGCACTTTTTCTAGAGTCTCAATATCCTTTTTGCATCGTGGCAACCAAAACTGAATGCAGTATTCCAAGTGTGGCCTTACCAAGGCCTTATAAAGTGGTATTAACACTTCATGTGATCTTGATTCTATCCCTCTGTTAATTGCAGCCTAGAACTGTATTGGCTTTTTTGGCAGCTGCTGCACACTGCTGGCTCATATTTAAACAGGTCTCCACCAGGACTCCAAGATCGCCTCTCACAGTTACTACTGTTGAGCAATGTACCACATATACTGTACCTATGCTTTTTGTTTTTCTTGCCTAAATGTAGAACCTTCTTTTTTTCACCATTGAATTTCACTTTGTTAGATAGCACCCATTGTTCAAGTGTGTCAAGATCCTTCTGTATTTTGCGATTAGATCATTAAATCAACAGATTTCTTGCTAAGGTGTGTAAATGTTTTTGTCTAATTCACTACTCTAAAATTCAAGGGAAGATTGTGTGGATTGAGAATGAAGCGTTAAAACATAACCTGAAGTAAAATGGGGGGTGGGTGTTGAGGGAGGGGCTGCAGTTCTATAAATCTCACAGCAATCCCGTTAAAATTGATTACAGTAGAGCTTTGATTCTGCATCAGTCTAGATCAGTGTTTCCCAACCTTGGCAACTTGAAGATATTTGGACTTCAACTCCTAGAATTCCCGCAAATGCTAGCTGGGGAACTCTGGGAGTTGAAGTCCAAATATCTTCAAGTTGTCAAGGTTGGGAAACACTGGTCTAGATTGTTAAGGTAAAAGCCTGGAAAAATTTGGATTACTTTATCTCTTTTTTCTTCTACTTGTGTGAATTTTAATGAGAATTGTAAGCTATGTTTGCTATAATTAATCAGTGTTCCTCTAGGAAACTGTGCAGTAGGAATACTCTGCAAAACAATTCATGAATATGTTATATCTTGCAGACATTTCTGATTATCTTATCTGAATAGCATCATAGGCAATTTGTTTTACTAAAGGAGAACAATTGAGTTTTATAGAACCCATATTTGAATAAGATGTAACATTACCTGGGGTTTATTTAAAATTGAATTGATTATCTATCCAAATTGTTTAATGGAACAAACTTTGGTCTGTGTGACATACAGAAGTGAATTTCTGCAACAGACAAACAGCTTTGTTTTAAAGCAGATAATCTTTTTCTCTCACTTGTTTTAGTTTTGGTTATCAGAATAAAAAGCCAATTTGTTTCCAATTATGCCCATAGAAAGAATAAGGCTATTGGATACTCATCATTTTATTTGTATAATCATTTTTTATTCTTGCTACATCATTCATGTGCTGCTGTATAATTATAGACTAAACAGCTTAATTCTTTCTGTAAAACCAGCATCCACCTTCTGCAACCTGACTTGCATATTAATACAATGTTGGGAAGTCTCAGAGAAGGAGAATATAGAATCATCTCACTATTGAAATAAATGATAACTACCCTACACTTAGCTCTGGAGGGAACTGGATAGACACAGAATTTAAATATGTATGCCATAGACATTCATTTTTAGTCAAAGCAACCATATGCAGATTTTGAAGCTAACATCAATATCTTAATTATCTAGACTTTTAATTATGACTAAGCAGGAATCAAAGTCACTCTGTTATTTGTAAGGGGCAGCAGTCTATAATGACTAGAAAATTAGGGCCCATTAGCCTAAAGATGTCAGATCTTATTAAAAAAAAGATAACAGTGTCCAGGCTAAAATTTGATATGTAAAAAAAAAAGGTGGACAGAAAAAGCAATTCCTTTTCCCTGGGGTTATATCTGTCTTTTAACTCCTTCCCCCTAAACAATCCCATGCAAACAATGAAACACTTGTGTTTTTTATGTTTCAAATGTACCATATGCCATGATGAGTGTGCTGTTTAATTACACATTAGCATATACTTACAGAAAGGGCTGGCTTAGTAAAGCAGATTGACCAAATGTACTCAAACTCCTTTGAAGTAAAGCTCTCTTGCCTATTGTTACTAGTATAAAATCTACGCCATGCCCACATCAGGGACCAGTTCCTCTTACCTTGTCCTACACATGGATGTTTGGTTTGGCTTTTAAACAGAATCTTACCTTACTGCATTTTGCAAATGTGTGTGTGTGTGTGTGTGAAAGAAAGAGTGAGAAAAGTTACCTATTAATAGATAATTGTAAAGATATATAATGGTGGGATTATGCCATTGCATTTACAGGCACCAAACATCTATGGGTTGTACTGATTTTACATTAAAATATATATTTAAATAAGAGGAGTAGATTATATAAATACTGGACTTGAATGAAGGATCTGTGGTCTGCTACTTACTCTTTGTTGAATACCAGCCATAAGACAGCAGTCAATGACTGGTGAATCATTTCTTCTATGCTGGCATGATCTAGGCAAGACAGTTTAACCTATGTGTGTAAAATGGGAACGGAACATTCCAGATAAATCCTTAATATTAATTTACTTTTTTGGACCACACTAGGCTCGCTTTTCCAAGGATCAACAGTTTTCAGGAATAGAATAGAATAGAATTCTTTATTGGCCAAGTGTGATTGGACGCACAAGGAATTAGTCTTGGTGCATATGCTCTCAGTGTACATAAAAGAAAAAGATACATTTGTCAAGAATCATGTGTTACAACACAATGATTGTCACAGGAGTCAAATAAGCAATGAAGAAACATTCAATATTAATAAACATCTTAGGATACAAGCAACCAGTTACAGTCATACAGTCCTAAGTGGGAGGAAAAGGATGATAGGAATGATGAGAAAAAACTAGTAGAAATAGAAGTGCAGACTTAGTAAAAAGTTTGACAGTGTTGAGGGAATTATTTGTTTAGTAGAGTGATGGCTTTTGGGGAAAAAACTGTTCTTGTGTCTAGTTGTCTTGGTGTGCAGTGCTCTGTAGCGACGTTTTGAGGGCAGGGATTAAAACAGTTTGTGTCCAGGATGTGAGGGGTCAGTAAATATTTTCACCGCCCTCTTTTTGACTTGTGCAGTATGCAGGTACTCAATGGAAGGCAGGTTGGCAGCAATTGTTTTTTCTGCAGTTCTGATTATCCTCTGAAGTCTGTGTTGCTCTTGTTGGGTTGCAGAACCAAACCAGAAGGTTATAAATGTGCAGATGCCAGACTCAATGATTCCTCTGTAGAACTGTATCAGCAGCTCCTTGGGCAGTTTGAGCTTCCTGAGTTGGTGCAGAAGGAACATTCTTTGTTATGCTTTTTTGATGATGTTTTTGATGTTAGGTGACCATTTTAGGTTTTGAGTTATGATAGAACTTAGAAATTTGAAGATCTCTACTGTTGACACTGTGTTATCTAGTATTGTGAGAGGTGGAAAGATGGAAGGGTTTCTCCTAAAGTCTACCACCATTTCTACAGTTTTGAGTGTGTTCAGTTATAGATTATTTCGGGCACACCTCAAGGATAGTTGTTCAACCTCCCATCTGTAGGCGGATTCATCATTGTCTTGAATGAGTCCGATCACTGTCTGCAAACTTCAGTATGGATTGTTTGAGATGCAGTCATTAGTATATAGAGAGAAGTGGTGAGAGTACACAGCCTTGGGGGGGCCCTGTGCTAATTGTACATTTTGTGATTTTTCCTAGCTTCACCTGCTGCTTCCTGTCTGTTAGGAAGCTTGTGATCCACTTACAAGTGTGTTCAGGTACCGCTAGCTGATTTAGGTTGGTTAAGAAAATGTCCAGTATGATGGTGTTGAACCTTCTGAACTATCTCTTAATTTTCAGGACCCTAAAATATATCTATTTTATTTGCCCAACATGTCTAGAAAGAATTTTGCAGGTATCAATCTACCATCAATTTGGAGAATACTTGTTACTAAATAGAATATTTGAATAGAACATATAGTCGTCATTATCTGTAATGTCTTTACTTTAAAACATGAGTTTTATAATGTAACACATCTGCTATGTGAGCTGCATTGGTTACTGGTGCGTTTCCAAAACACATTTCAAGGCGCTGGTTATGTCATGAGAGATCACTTCCCTCCCGTCACTTTTGCCCATCCAATAAGATCCCACTGGTTCCCTTTCTCTCATTAAGAATGGCACAGTAGCTACCTGGGCGGCAGAGGAGAATCCTGTGGCTGCCGAGCCATTGGGAACTCGGCGGGGGGTTCCCTCGGTTCTGCCTGGTTCGGAGTCTGTGCCGGTGGGTTGATGGTGGCTTTTACCTTATCTCTCGTGGTGATCCTCATCGCCAGATGTTAGATCCTTACAAGAATCAACTGCAGACTCTCTAAGTAAGAACGGGTCTTTTTATTAGAACAGCAAGTAACGGTTTACAGCAAGGAACAAGACAACAACAACATGGCCATGCCTGGCAGCTATATATATCCCGGGCTGCCAGGCTGAGCCAACCAATCACCTTGCAGTATTTTCCCGCCCAAGGAATATGGGGTGGGTACAAGGCCTAACTGTCCTCTGGACACAACAGTATCCCTCCAGAGATTCAAATCTGACTCTGCAAGCATTTAGAAAATTGTTAAAAATGTGACTCTCTCCCACCAGGTTCTGGAACATGTTGGTTTGTGTGCCCATTTAATGTGTATTGTTTATTTTGGCTATGATAAGCATTTGTTCCTTTTACATGCTACCTCCTTTTTTTGTTTATTTAGTTTTCTTTTTAGGTATTTTACTTGTTCTGATTGTACCATTCCTACAGACAGTTTTGATTTGGACAGCTCTGTAAACTAAATTATAAACAAATCACAATTGGAAGTACAGTAGTACCCCTAGATACGAGTATAATTGGTTCCAGAAGGGAGCTTGTATGTCGAGCAACTCGTATCTGGAACAAATCGCTTTAGACTTTGCTTTTCCCCTCCGAGATAACCAAAAGCAAGGATTTTTGCACCACCTAGTGGACGCTCGGCTCGTATCCCGAATTTGAGCTCGGGTCTGGAACAGAAATTTCTCTCCCCTCGTGGCTCGTATCTTGAAATATTCGCATGTGGAGCAGCTCGTATCAAGAGGTACTACTGTATAAGCTTGCATGTGACAGTATATTTTAATAGTGTTGAGATAAAATTGGTAAAAGAAAATGTTAGAGTCAGCATAATATCCTGCCTATTTGGTCTTGCCTGAAGTGGGTGATAAACACCCATTTTCACAAGGTATGTTAAAAGAAAAAATAATAATAAAACTGTCACTGCATTTTCATTTTATTTCAGGTATCTTTGAATGCTCTCTATGTCCTCTATGATGCTTTCTGTGAACTTTTATCAAATTGTTCCTGTATGATACCTGAAATGAGATCAGCTATTACCTTCAAGGCAAGTAATATTAAATGGATCTCAAATCCATACACAAATTCTCTTAGTCTTATGAAACTATTCATAGAGAATGAATTGAATTGAACTGAATTTATTAGATTTGTATATCGCCCCTCTCCGAATACTCGGGGCGGCTCACAACAAGACAGTAATACAATAGAATACAAATCTAACGTTAAAATTTAAACTAAATTAAAATACATGTATAAAAAACCCATTAACTACACAGTCATGCACACTCGGTCCAGCTGATCAATATAGAGGTCAGAGAAAAGGGGGGGAGGTTAATCTCCCCACACCTGGTGGCAGAGATGGGTCTTTAGCATTTTGCGGAAGGCAGGGAGGATAGGGGCAGTTCTAATCTCCGGGGGGAGTTAATTTCAGAGGGCCAGGGCCACCACAGAGAAGGCTCTTCCCCTGGGTCCCACCAGATGACATTGTTTAGTCGACAGGACCCGGAGAAGGCCAACTCTGTGGGACCTAATCGGCCACTGGGATTCGTGCAGCAGCAGGCGGTATCTCCCATTTACAGCTAGGCACCATTTTCTTTGCCTCCTTCCTGTTTTTATTTGGTTTTTCCCTCCCAGCCTGAAAGCAAAATGAAGTAATGGAGAAGAGGGGGGAGGGACAATGTCATTTGGTGGGACCCAGGGGAAGAGCCTTCTCTGTGGCGGCCCCAACCCTCTGTAACCAGCTCCCCCCGGAGATTAGGATTGCCTCCACCCTCCTTGCCTTTTGCAAACTTCTTAAAACCCATCTCTGCCGTCAGGCATGGGGTAATTGAGACATCTCCCCCAGGCTTATATAGTTTTATGTAAGGTATGCTTGTGTAGTATGTTTTTAAAATAATGGGGTTTTAGATATTTTTTAAATATTAGACTTGTTCATTGTATACTGTTTTACTATTGTTGTGAGCCACCCCGAGTCTGTGGAGTGGGGCGGCATACAAATCTAATTAATCTAATAATTAATTAATTAATTAATTGATTGATTGATTGATTGATTAATTAATTAATTAAGTCAGACTTGCTATGATTTTTTGCTTCTTTATTCTGTTGTTTAGGTGTTCATTTTGTTAATGTAGAAATTTTACTTAGAGCCTATTAAGAGCTACCTGCCTACCTGCAATCACGCAATGTGTGTGTGTGTGAGAAAGAGAGAGAAAGAGAAAGAGAGAGAGAGAGAAAGAAAGAAAGAGAAAGAAAGGAAGGTAAAATCAGGAGGGAGGGTGGAAGGAAGGATGGAAAAAAGATGTGAAGGGAGTTCACCTGAATGGGTGGGAATTTTCTGTGGAAAATGGGTCCAAATAGCCCTTTGAATGTTTAAGGTTGCTGATTCCTGAACTAAAGTAACAAAAAACAAAACAAAAAAATTTAGTGTGCCGGAGATTTCAGTGAGGCCTGGTGGGTGGGGTGGAAGTGCTGGAGATTGTGCATATGTGCAGCGCATTGCAGTATGAATATGGGCATGTGCCCGCACACTATCCCTTTTGGTACCCAAGCCAAAAAAGGTTCACCTTTTCACAACCATAGCATTTCAACATTTACTGCTGCGACTGGTTTGTGTTCTGGACTTAAACAGTCATAGATACACAAGTACACACGGAGATATATAGACTTTTAATAGAAAAAAGACAACAAAAACAATTGAGTGCAGGATCCTATCTAGTTAGACAAATTGAATTAAGATGAGGTTCAGGCAGTACACACATATCTCATTTGATTTTTCTTTTTGCTTGCTTCTTATCTTTCATCTTGTTAGGAATGTCATTCATAATCAAGGCTTCAATAAAGAAACCAGATGGTTTTCTCTCCTCCCACTTTCCTCTCTTGCTCACTTTTTTATTTTATTTTATTTTCTCCCCCTCTTGAACATATATTCCTTTTAGGACTTTATTGAGATTTCTAAGAGCAAATAATTGATGGAAACTAGTAAGGAGAAGGATGCTCATTACTAACACAAATAAATAAAAACTAAGAGACCAGCATTTTCCCATAATTTCAGTGTATGTCCAAATATTACTTGTATATATTTAGCACTTTTCTTGTATATATTTAGCAGTATATATATTACTTGCATATATTTAGCAGTTTTCGGATAATAAATGAGAAGAATCTGATACACTAGTATTCCAGGCATTTTTAATAGTAATAAATTAGGGGAAGCTTTGTAATTGGTACAAATCTTAGGTAAGTGTGTTTGTACCATAACAACAGCGTACAAAAAATGTCTGGGTATGTTGGAACAACACCAAAACCCCAAACCATTCATATAAGATAGAAATTTTGGGAGTTATAATATCAACACATTTTGAATCCATCAAGATGGATAGTCCTGTTCTACGACAACGAAGTTATTTTAAAAGCTCTGATTTGAGTGCTATGGGGAGACAGTTGCCCCCTTTTAAAGAGGTGATTTTTTTTGGATTTTAGATTCTGCAATTTATAAGAAATTTTAGTCACCAAGTGATATCATTCTCATGATCAGATGGAAGTAAAAGATGATCGTGAAATGTGCTGAAGTATTCATTTCTGTCCTGCATATATTATAGATTTCAGGTAAGGACACTTTCTAAATACTCTTATACCATATACTCTTTGGAATAAGAGTATTTAGAAAGTGTGCTTACCTGAAATCTGTAAATCTTTGGGAAAAGAGAGAAGTATCTTATCTTACAGTTCTTTCACACTTTACTAAGTTAAGATCAGGGGTGGGTTTTTACTAAGCTTTCCCACCAGTTCGCATAACAACGGAAGTGCATTTTTTGCACGTCTGTGTGAGCAAATGCGCAGTACTTAAAAAACCAATGAACCGAAAGAACTGGCTCAGGGGCATGGCAGGCTTGGGTCACTGCTGGTTCTATAGAACCGGTTCAAATTGGCAGCAACCCACCTCTGGTTAAGGTGTAGTCCAGCAGTGGTTTTAATATAAAGATTATTTACTGTGGCCTGCTGATACAATGAACTTTTAACCTTATAAATAGTTAAGTAAATTCTCAAAAGGTGGAATCAAAACGTTCATGTTCCTCAGGGAGGTCAAACTGGTGGCTCTGAGGCCAAATCCATCACCCACTGGCCACATCCACCCCATCACTGTAAAAGAGGAAAATGTCACAAAACATCAAATGACAGTAAAATGATGCCATCAGTTTGACACCCGTGATGTATCTTAAGCAGGTGAATAGCAAAGAACTAAAAGTAATAATTTGTTTTCAGATTATGACAGGCCCTGACTCTTACACAAATATCCCTGTGTCATTAACATGCAGATTTAATAGCAGCAGACTACTGAGAGGGAAAGTCATCGCCCACAGTCTTTACTGGCCAAAAGAAGATCCATAAACATTAGTTTCGAAATAGTTCTTTCAGCTTTTAAAACAGGCCACAGAATAGATGTAAGGGTTTTTACTTTGAATGTGAATGGGCAAACAGCAGGAGAGAAACTAGGGAACTGCAAAGGTCAATTATAGCTAGTAAATTCTAAGAAGGGAAAAATCTGGGTAAATCATTAGTAAGGGTTCATCTTAGCCATGTGCTGAATTTATTTCTCTGGCTACAAACCCTCTTAACATTAAACACATTTCAGTGACTTGTAAAAGTCACTTATTTTGTTATTCTAAGCTTAAAACAATATATTCAAGACAGAGAGCCAAGGTAATTATAAGTGGGGAAACAATGGGTAGTTTCCAAATTAAAAAAGGCACAGAAAAGGATGCCCACTATCCACCTTATTATTCATATTATCACTGGAAGTATTAATAAGAAACATTAGGTTTGATGGACTTAAAGGCTTAGAAATCAAATCAAATCAGATGGCCCCTAGAATGGGGCTGAAAGGCAAAAGGAAGCAGTATGCTTCCTCCCATATTTGGATATACCAGGTGACTCGACAGAAAAATAAAAAGTGAGCTCGATGGAGTATGTGTGTGAGCCAAAGTCCCCCAGGGAATTTCTGTAGATGAGGTCTTGGCTTGCCCTTCTGTCTAGCACAGGGGTGTCAAAACTCAAGGACTGGGTGCTGGGTCTGGCCTGCAGTGTGCTTAGATCTGGCCCATGAGGCTACCTGGAAATAGCAAAGGACCAGCACGTGCAGTGTTGGGCTGCTACAGGTATGGTCAGGTACACAGGTAGCAAAATTTTGGTCAGGTACACAGTACCGGTAGTAAAATTTTGATATTTTTTTTCTTTTTTTCCCTTCTGGGCTCTGGGTATGTTTTTCCTATCACAGTAAATGAGGTTGAATGTGTATAATTTTAGAAGAGCTGTGCGGGCGGGTGTGTACATACACTTTTCATCTGTCCGTCCATTACCCTGGGGGGAGAATCATTGACCCCCTCAGAGAGGGTTCGCAACTTGGGCGTCCTCCTCGATCCACAGCTCACATTAGAGAAACATCTTTCAGCTGTGGCGAGGGGGGCGTTCGCCAAGGTTCGCCTGGTGCATCAGTTGCGACCCTATTTGGACCGGGAGTCACTGCTCACAGTTACTCATGCCCTCATCACCTCGAGGCTCGACTACTGTAACGCTCTCTACATGGGGCTACCCTTGAAAAGTGTTCGGAAACTTCAGATCATGCAGAATGCAGCTGCGAGAGCAATCATGGGCTTCTCTAAATATGCCCATGTCACACCAACACTCCGCAGTCTGCATTGGTTGCCGATCAGTTTCCGGTCACAATTCAAAGTGTTGGTTATGACCTATAAAGTCCTTCATGGCACCGGACCAGATTACCTCAGGGACCGCCTTCTGCCGCACGAATCCCAGCGACCAGTTAGGTCCCACAGAGTGGGCCTTCTCCGGGTCCCGTCAACTAAACAATGTCGCTTGGCGGGACCCAGTGGAAGAGCCTTCTCTGTGGTGGCCCCGGCCCTCTGGAACCAATTCCCCCCAGAGATTAGAATTGCCCCCACCCTCCTTGCCTTTCGTAAGCTACTTAAAACCCACCTCTGCCGCCAGGCATGGGGGAATTAGATTTCTTCTCCCTCTAGGCCGTTACAATGGTATGCATGGTATGCATATTATATTAAGGGGTTTTAATTTGCTTTTAGTATTGGATTATTATTGTATATTGTCTATGATTGCTGTTAGCCGCCCCGATTTTTCGGAGAGGGGCGGCATATAAATCCAATAAACTTGAAACTTGAAACTTTATATAGTAGATAATCAGGGGTGGGCTACTGCACAGATAGGGGGAAAACGCAATGGGATAGCGAAAATGGAGCTCCACCCCAGAACACCCAATTTGCACTGAAAAGATGTTGAAACAAAATGCATAAGCCAAGCCCACAGTGTGGTAGTGAAATTTTTGGTAGCCCATCACTGAGCACGTGGTACTTCTGCCAGCGAAAATGGAACTCTGGAGGGCTGTGGTGGGTGGCCCTCCCAAGCTCTGTTTTAGCAGGCAGAGGATTGCAGAAAGCTGTCACAGCTTAAAACAGAGCTTGGGAGCCCATTTTTGCTGGCAAAACACTCAAACTTTCAGGCCCCCCTAACACAAGTGATGTTGAGTTGGCCACACCTACCTTGGCCCCTCAACCTAGATGCAGCCTTCAATAAAATTGAGTATGACACAAGAGTGAAATGCTCCCAGTTCCCTTCTACCTGTCGGTCGTCGGAGGGCCAATCATCGGGGTGGTGCAAGGCTCTGCCTGCCTGCCCGGGTACTGCCATTTGGGTTCTTTTGCTCTCTGTGCATGCTCAGAAGAATTTTGTGCATGCGCAGAGGGTGGGGGCCTTGGGCGGGTTGCTGGACCCTTGCGCTGCCTTTTTGGCCAGATCTCCGATGAGTAATGGGCATGAATGAACCAGGAGCATTTCACCCTTGGTTTGACACCCCTGGTCTAGCACATTCACTGCTACCCTATTCTGGCTCTTGTACACAGAGAGAACTGACCCAAAGTCCTCCAGTGACCAAGAAAGGACCGGATCTCAGCTTTCTGCACTTCTAGCCCAACACTTCACTACTAAAACATGTTTCATGCAATTCAGACAGGTGCAGCGCCTGCATAGCAGTAAAACTATTTTCCTTCACTGTATAGCCTTCTATCCCTGATGTGTTGGACTTCAACTCCCATAATTCCCCAAGGCCTTTTAAATCTGAAGTTCAACAGATTGGGTGGACATCAGGTTGGGATAGAGGAAGACTGCTCTAGAGAAATACTAGGTTAAGCGTCAGTGGTGGGTTTCAATTACTTTCGCTAGGGGTTTACTTCTGTGAATGCACAGAGATATCTGGGTGGGTGGGCAGAACCTCCTACCACCACCACTACTGGTTTGCCTGATCCGGGTCAAACTGATAGCTACCCACCACTATTAAGCTTGCTCTACAATGGCTATTCCCTGCCCAAACATGAACTTCTCCAGGTGTTCACCATGCTGTCTTTCTCCAGGGTCCCATCTGGATCCATTATTGAGGCCAAATATATTCCTTGTCTGATGAAATTGAAAATAATACAGAACTGGAAGTTAGGGGCTGTTCTTCTGCTTAGTTCCATGAATGTGGAATATCCGTATACATATCTGTATTGTAAGCCACTCAGAGTCCTTCGGGAGTTGGACGACATATAAAATAGATTAAATAAATAAATAAATAAATAAATTTGCTGATAATGAAAAGAAAGGGATATATATATATATAAAAAAGTAAGGGATAAACACACACACACACACACACACACACACACAAGCTGAGAGAGGAGAGCCTGTGGTCTAGAGGTTAAAACTACTGCCTTGCAAGGCAGAGTTTGCAGGTTCAAATTCCAATAAGGGTATGGCTAACTGATGAGAGCATAATAAGCTAGAAATAGGCCTATACTAGTCTCCCTTCCTTTTCACTATCAGCAAAAAATATGTTGTATGTATGTATGTATGTGTGTGTGTGTGTGTGTGTGTGTGTGTGTGTACACACTGTTCTGCCGCCGTGTTTCAACCGCCCATAATTACAGGGTAATCAGTCCAGGAAGACACATACCACACGATAAAAGGAAAACCCAAAAGTTTTTATAAACAGAAAAACAGAAACAGCTCCCTTTTTAAATGTCAAAGGGATTTTCTGGTACACACAAGGCACAGATTAAGCAATCCAATTGCTCATCCAATAACTGGGAAATTGAGTCCAATTCTAAAGTCCAGAGAGTCCACACACAATCTTGAACAGCACAAAAACCACGATCTTGATGAAACAATGAATCAGATAAACTGCCATGAGGCTAAAACACCAAGCTGCACTTTTATCTGTAGCACTAATTACAGCAGCCCCACCCAACTACAGGTGGCCTCATTTTCTCTTGTAATAATCCTTCAGTTGTTGTCTCCTATGCATCACTCTACACATGCGTGGATGTGTCATTAATTCTTGTTCAGAATCCAGGGATGATACAGATGATTGATCTCCTCCCGGGCTGTCTGCCAAATGCCCGTCTTCCCTGTCACTCACGCTTCCTTGGTAAGAGGAGGTTTCGTCAGCAAATTCTACTGGGAGCAAAACAGGCCTGCAGCATGTGGATGTTTCCCCCACATCCCCTCCACATTCCTTGGGGCAGGAGCTGGGCCAGAGCTAACCACAACACACACATACGAGGGTTGCCCAGAAAGTAATGTACCACATTTTTTTTGTTCAACAATTATTTATTGAACACAATGAAACTTGCACACAAGAAATAATGATATTCTTTCTACTCTCTATTTTTCCACGTAATCTCCACTATGACTTTCCTCCAGTGAGACACAAGGGTGTGTATGCCCTGTCAGAACGATTCCTTGTTCTGGTTACAAAGCCATTTCTGCACTGTGCGAATAAACTCTTCGTCATCCTCAACATGTCTTCCGCAAATGGCATCCTTAAGTTCTCCATAAACTGTACACAAACGTTTGTGAATGTTCCCAACAGTTTATTTCTCCACTGGGAAATTCAATGATGACACGCTGCTTGTAATGTACATCACTTACCGTCGCCATTTCGAAACACTGCTGCAGCCATGCTATCTGTCTGAAGAAAAGCAAAATTTACATACACACTCCTGATAATTCAAATAATGTATATCTAAAGTTTCCCATTCGTACCACATGCACACACACACTCAATAGCAGTCAAGGAGGATCTGTGCAATGTGTAGACAAGTGGGTTGTCCATCTTGTTTAAGAGTGTTACTGCACTGACCGACCACAGAGAGCTATTATACAGTTGTTGCGCTCAATAGAAATGGCTGTGGAGAAATGGTGCTCTTAGTGTCAGTTTCCTTCTAATATACTGCCCTACATTTCTACCATGTATAACTGCAGTATCACTGGAGAAATATAATCTGGTGGTTGGTGAACACAAATGAATGAGTTTGACCAATTCTTTCTTCTTTTCTTCTCTTTTCCCTTTATCTCTCTTTCTGCTGTTCCTGAACTGATTACTTGAAAAGTATTTCCAAAATTTTAGATACAGTGATACCTTGTCTTACAAACTTAATTGGTTCCGGGACGAGGTTCTTAAGGTGAAAAGTTTGTAAGATGAAACAATGTTTCCCATAGGAATCAATGGAAAAGTGATTAATGCGTGCAAGCCCAAAATTCACCCCTTTTGCCAGCCGAAGTGCCCGTTTTTGCGCTGCTGGGATTCCCCTGAGGCTCCCCTCCATGGGAAACCCCACCTCCAGACTTCTGTGTTTTTGTGATGCTGCAGGGGAATCCCAGCAGGGAAATCCCAGCATCGCAAAAATGAGCACTTTGCTGGCAACGGAAGTCTGGAGGTGGGGTTTCCCAGCGAAGGGAGCATCAGTGAAATCACAGCATCCCAAAAACACTGAAGTTCTCGAAACCCCACCTCCGGACCTCTATGTTTTTGCGATGCTGCGATTTCACTGAGGCTCCCCTCGCTGGGAAACCCCACCTCTGGACTTCCGTTGCCAGCGAAGTGCCCGTTTTTGTGCTAGTGGGATTCCCCTGCTGGGATTCTCCTGCAGCATCACAAAAACACGGAGGTCTGGAGGTGGGGTTTCCCATGGAGGGGAGCCTCAGAGAATCCCAGCAGTGCAAAAATGGGTGCTTCGCTGGCAACAGAAGTCCGGAGGTGGGGCATCCCAGTGGCGGCGGTGGGTTTGTAAGGTGAAAATAGTTTGTAAGAAGTGGCAAAAAAATCTTAAACCCCGGGTTTGTATCTCAAAAAGTTTGTATGACGAGGCATTTGTAAGATGAGGTATCACTGTAGTTCCTACTTTTGTGCTATTTGATGTCCTCTCTTAAAGCTATAGCATTATAAAGTTTATAAGGTTGTATCTATATGTTACCTTAAGCTACAATAGAGAGAGCCTCTGGATAATCTAACCACCCAAGAAGAGAAGTGGCAGCTTTCTGTTAAAGCAGTATTAAATAACGAGGTTTTCAAATGAATGACTGACAATGGTAAAGCTCACAGAAAAGAAATGTAATGTTGACAGAAAACTGCTTTTCAAGTATGTGAATCAAATACATCTATATATATATAAAGTATTCTGCAATTCAGGCATTGTTATAGAAAATCCAACTGGGGAATGCAAATTCTTGTACTCCTAAGTGCTATGTGCTCAGCATAGTGATGGACCCCCTTGTGATATAGTTTCTCCAAACTGTAGCTAATTAGGTTCTCCTATAATAAGCAAATTTAATGATGTGTAATATAAGTAGTTTCTTCTATTTCATTGGTATGTATGAGCAATTACTAATTTAATTTTCATAACAAGCATTTGCCTGTCAAGCTAATAAATGAAAAATGTTGATCTGATATCAAATAGAAATTAAAATATCTTTGCCTTCAAGAATCTCTTTCTTAATGATATATAGGAATTGTTTGGTGACAGTTGAATCATAAGGTTGCAGTTCTTGGTCCTCTGAGCAGCCGTTTGCCAGTTCAGACAAGTCTCTTGTAAGATATCAGAGTTATGCACTCAAATAAAACCTTCTTTAAAACATAATGTTTGCCTAATAAAAACCACTAACTTAGGAGTGTTTCATCAAAGAGTCTTCACAAGTTGTTTACTTTCAGCCAGGATGGTTAAAATAATAGTGATAGCAATCAATAAGAAATCTTTTCATCAGTCAGATTTTATTATCCCAGGTCACCAACATTCAGATAAACTCAATTTTAGATGATATAGTGGTTGGTATGAAATTCCTTTTAAAATGTTGCTTTGCCACTGGAAATTTCTTAATGTGCTAATAGATCAAAGGAATTCAAAGGATCACTAATCCTTATGGGTGATTCACAATGGACTAAAACCATTCTCTAATAGATCCCTGTCCAGTTTTTGAAATGCCCCAGTTTTCTGAAAACTTGATTTGCAACTTACTAATAGTTATAGACAATCAATAAAGAGACTGGGCAGGAAAGCTTTTGCGGACCATGCTTAAATTTGGAAAGTGGGGTAATTAGGGCATAGTAGGCAGTATGATAAGACAGAGAGAACAGATGCATCTAGATTTTCAAGGATTTGCCTGCCTTTTTATAAATTGTTTTTAAGTTATATTCAATATAGACTTTACAGTTTATATAGCAGAAACTCTCCAGCAGTTTTCAACCAAAGAGGGAGGGTTCATGCATTCCTGAGACTAAAATATGTCCATTCCTAAATTACCCTTTTTCCATATACTCAATATTCCTTATTCCAAATGCTGTCACTTTTCTCAGTCTCTCCCATCACTTCCTACCTTATCTTCTTGAATTAAAACAAACTAGAATATGTCTACTAAAGGCAATACGCCACTCACAATAAGCCGGTTTCTTTTATTGTTTTTTTAACCGTAATATTTTCCAATCATCTAAGGCAGTGATTTTCAACCTTTTTTGAGCCGCGGCACATTTTTTACATTTATGAAACCCTGGGGCACATTGAGCGGGGGGGGGGGGGGGGGGGGCTAAAAAAAGTTTGGACAAAAAAATTCTCTCTCTCTCTCCCTCTCCTTCGCTCTATTTTTCTCCCTCCCTCTTTCTCTCCCTTCCTTCCTCTTTCTTTCTCTCTCTCTCCAACCCTCTTTCTTTCTCTTTCTTCCTTCCTCTCTTTTTTGCTCTTTCTCTCTCCCACCCTCCCTCCCTCTATGTCTTTCTCTCTCTTGATCTCTCTCTCTTTCTCTCTCTCTCTTGCTTTCTTTCTCTCTCTTGTTCTCTCTCTCTTTCTTTCTCTCTCTCTTGCTTTCTCTTGTTCTCTTTCTCTCTCTCTTCCTTTCTTTCTCTCTCTCTTGTTCTCTTTCTCTCTCTCGCTCTTTCTCTCTCTTGCTTTCTTTCTCTCTTTCTTTCTTTCTTTCTCTCTTGCTTTTTCTCTCTCTTACTTTTTTTTTCTCTCTGAGCTTCGCGGCACACCTGGCCGTGGCACACTGGTTGAAAAACACTGATCTAAGGCCATGACAGCAAACCTATGGCATGCGTGCCACAGGAGGCCACGCAACATTTTGTCAGGTTCCAGCTCCAACGTGCTGGCCAGCTGATTTTTGGCCTTGGGAAAGGCCATTTTGCCCTTGGGACACTTCAGGAAAACTTCCCTGAAGCTCCGGAAGCAAAAAAAAAAAAAAAAAAATCCCAACGAACAAACAGGAAATTTGGAAAAATGCACTTCCAGTTTGCCATTGTTAGGTTCTTCAACAATTCTCTTCAGTTATTCAGGAATACACATATACAAGGCCTGGCATTATTTATGTCCTTAGATTAGGAGGAAGTTCAAAACATTAATCAAAAGTAGATCTTTAAGGAGCTTCTCTTTTAAGAGTACAAAGCGGCAGGACCAGCAAGCCACTGACTCACTATGAGCTCTGCAGCAGCCGTGAACTCACTGCCAGGCTGTCTACCGAGTTGCCATTGCCGAGCCCCTAGCCCAGGTACGGACCTTCAGCAGGACCTCTGCCAGGGTTCCCACTTCTCTGTGGCGGGCTTCCTGGGAGAGGCCACCCGAGCGCAGCTGCAAAGAGGCTCAGTGGGGCTGCCTAGGTTCACTTCCATTCTGCTCATTCCCGCCGGGGCTTCTTCCCTGCGCCAGCACCCATGGGCAGAGCCATCCCGCCACTTCCCCTTCGGCTTCCTGCCTTTGCCCTCCGACAGCCTGTGCTGCTTTGTGCTCCTTCCACTCAGAGCCCACCAGAGAACCGCCACTGTCCTGCACCCATGGCTGCTCTGGAGGAATGCGACAGGACGAGGGTAGCCGGCTGAACTATGGCTGAGTTCACACGGGCACGTGGGAACTGGAAGGCACAAGCTGGGTATAATAATAATAATTAATAATTTAGACTCGGGGTGGCTAACAATAATAATAAAAACAATATGTACAATCCAATAATAAAAACAACTAAAAACCCCTATTATAAAACCAAACATACACACAAACATACCATGCATAATTTCTAATGGCCTAGGGGGAAGGGCTATCTCAACTCCCCCATGCCTGGTGGTATAAATGAGTCTTGAGTAGTTTACGAAAGACAGGGAGGGTGGGGGCAGTTCTGATCTCCGGGGGAGTTGGTTCCAGAGGGCCGGGGCTGCCACAGAGAAGGCTCTTCCCCTGGGGCTCGCCAAACAACATTGTTTAGTCGATGGGACCCGGAGAAGGCCAGCTCTGTGGGACCTTATCGGTCGCTGGGATTCGTGCAGTAGCAGGCGGTTCCAGAGGTAATCTGGTCCAATGCCATGTAGGGTAGGTGGCTACTTGCTTGGCGTCGTGCCCCATTCCACCAGAATTGGCAGGACAAGGGGCACAGGGTTTCAGCCGACCCTCCTTTCAACACCCAAGAAACCAGAGCTTTTTCTTGTAGGAAGAGGAAATGTGATTTATTCAACACAAATGGTCTGCATTGATTCAGGATCAAATTCTAATGTCCTCTCATAGGTGTAATTGCCATCAGGAAAAGTGATGGGGAAATATTTCTGAGAGATATTGAAAAGTGTTTTGCAGGACCTTAAAAAATGTTGCATGATGACCTTTTCCAGGGAGTAGGTGATTCCAGAGAAGATATAGCTTTAGCTATCAAGGGTTTTCGTTTTTGAGCAACTTTTTTATGACGCGTAGCATGATATCAAGCTATACCTTGTTTGCCTCCCAGCATAATGAGAACTTTTGCCCAATAATGAGATGAGGAAGTGTGTCATTCTTTCTTTCCATTTCATTCTCTCTTTCTTTTTGGTGCATGCTTTTATGGGATATGGTCTCTGTAAATAACTGATTTCCCACATTGCAGGTAACAAATTCTGTGAAGACATATGGATTCAATGTTTTCACAAACTTTGTATTGAATAAATTGTGTTAATAAGTCAAAACTGTTGTCATTGTGTAATACGTTCTGCTGAAATAAGCCATATTATGATTTTAAGGGGCCAAGTGGATGTCTCCGAAAATTAAAAACATAGAAATACAGTCTCCCCCCACTCCGCCCTGGAGGCCCTCTGGAGGCCTAAAACAACCCATTTCCCAACTTTCAATCCTGGGCCTAGGAAGCCTAGAACTAAGACACCTTAAACATGATCTAAGTATTACCCACAAGATCATATGCTGTCGGCAATTACTTTAGCTTCAACCACAACAACACAAGAGCACACAACAGATTTAAACTTAATATTAACCGCTCCAAATTTGACTGAAAAAAATATGACTTCAGTAACCGAGTTGTCGAAGCGTGGAACTCATTACCGGACTCCATAGTGTCATCCCCAAACCCCCAACACTTTACCCTTAGATTATCTATGGTTGACCTGTCCAGATTTCTAAGAGGTCAGTAAGGGGCGAGTACAAGTGCACTAGAGTGCCTTCCGTCCCCTGTCTTATTGCTCTCCTATATCTCCTATTCCTTTCTTCTATTCCTATATCTCTTCTTCTATTCTTTCATTGATATGTTCTATTACTATACCTTCTTTTCTATTATTTCTTAGATATATTTTACTATGAGTATCTCCTCTATAACCTTCATCATGCATTTTATTGTGTGTGTGTGTGTGTATATATATATACACACACACACACACACACACACACACACACACACACTAAAACTCTCATTGTGTATTGGACTAAATAGATAGATAGATAGATAGATAGATAGATAGATAGATAGATAGATAGATAGATAGATAGATAGATAGATAGATAGATAGATAGTTGCAATCAGGCCTCCCACACCTTGGCTCATTTCTTATATAGCCTGCAAGGCTTTACTGAAGACCTCTCTAGCCAATAACAGAGCTCCAGATCAATCTTATTGGCTGCAGAGGAAATGGGCTGAGGTGTGGGAGGCCTGGATACAACTATCCAAAGCCGAAGAAGTTCCTGAAGATTTATGACAGAGAAAAGGAGGTGAGCACGCAAGTGAACTTCTGGTTGGGCCATTTTTTGCAGTCCCCAGGCTTCACGAGGCTTTCCTAAAGTCTGAGGAGAGCGAAAATCAGCTGGACAGGGGGCACATATGTGCTGGAGCTGACATAGAATAACACCCCATGGCACGCATTCCATAGGTCAGTGATGGCAAACCTATGGCATGGGTGCTGAAATAAATGAGACTTGGTGTTCAGAATTGTTACGGTTTATTCTCAGGGATGCAGGAATAACTGTTGTGTTTGTTTAAATAAATTGAAGAAATTTACTGATTGGTTAAGACGCGGCTAAATGTAAGTTGCCGCCAAAGTTAAACGGTTGTCAGTTAAAAAGCCCGCGTATAAGAAAAGGTATAAATAGGGCAACGGGTTAGCCGTAGCCCTTGTTGGGAGTTGCTTTTCAGGAGAACGCTTGCTCGTTGTGTGTTGTGAATAAACGTATTATGAACAAACAGAAGTCCCTGGTGCAGTGATTTAACAATAACACTGTCTCTCTAGCCCAGCGTTTCCCAACCGGTGTGCCGCGGCACACTGGTGTGCCGCGACACACCGCCAGGTGTGCCGCCTGGGCAGGGCGCTGCGGTGCCTCTGACCTCTCCGCTCCTGCCCGATGCCGCAGTTTCTGGCACTCTCCTGCTGGGTCCCAAAGAAGGAAGGCAGGAAGGAGAGCTCCATTCTTCGCGCCTTTTCCCACGCCTTCCTTCTTTGGGGCCCAGCAGGAGAGCGCCAGAAACCGCGGCATCGAGCAGGAACCGGGAGGTCGGAGGCACCGGCACGGCAGCGCCCGCCCAGCTGAAGGTTCCCTGTCGTCATCGGCAAGTGTCCTTTGGGGCCCGGCGGGAGGGCACTGGCGGTGGGAGCGGGGGGGGAGGGCGCGGCTGCAGCGGCGCAGGCAGTCGCGGGGAGATGGCGGGGGAGCGGGGGGGGCGGCTAAAGCGGCCCCGGGCACCGTTCCCTGTAGGCTTTTCCAGGGGCGCGCAGGGAGCCGCGGCCACCCGCCCACCTATCGGATTTCCCTCCGCGCGGCTGGGGAGGTGGATTCGCCGCCCCCGCCAGCCCGATCTCCCTCCAGTGGCTGGTGACGTAAATCTACCGCCCTCGCCAGCATGATCTCCCTCCGTGGGGGGGTGGGGGGCGACGAACCGATGACCGGGGGCTGTCCGTCCGTGTTGGGTGGTGCAGGGCAGGCACAGGCAGCCCCAGGGGAGAACAAGGGAGGGAGAGAAAGGAAAGAGAGAGTAAGGGAGGGAGAGAAAATTGAATGAAGGAGGGAGAGAAAGAAAGAGTAAGAAGCAGAAAGGATAGAGAAAAAGGAAGAGAAAGGGAGGGGGAGAAAGGAAAGAGGGAGGAAGGGGGGGGAGAGAAAATTAAATGAAGGAGGGAGAGAAAGAAAGAGTAAGAAGTAGAAAGGATAGAGAAAAAGGAAGAGAAAGGGAGGGAGAGAAAGGAAAGAGAGAGAAAGGGAGGGAGAGAAAATTGAATGAAGGAGGGAGAGAAAGAAAGAGTAAGAAGTAGAAAGGATAGAGAAAAAGGAAGAGAAAGGGAGGGGGAAAAGGGAAAGAGGGAGGAAGGGGGAGAGAAAGAAGATATGAAGGAGGGAGAAAAAGAAAGAGAGATAGGAAGGAAAGAGGGAGAGAAAGGAATGAGAGAGAAAGGGAGGGAGAGAAAGGGAATGAAAGAGGGAGAAGGGGTGAGAGATAGAAAGGATAGACAGAAAGGGAGAGAAAGGAAAGAGAGAAAGGGAGGGAGAGGAAGGAAAGAGATGAGAGAGGAAGGAGGAGACAGAAAGAGAGGAAGGAAGGAAGAGAGAAAGAAAGAGGGATGGAGAGAGAAAGGAAGGAAGAGAGAGAAAGAGGGAGGGAGAGAGAAATAGAGCGAAAGGGAGGAAGAGAGATTTTTTTTGTCCAAACTTTTTTTAGCACCCCCCCCCTCCATGTTCCCCAGGATTTTGAAAATATGAAAAATGTGCCGCGGCTCCAAAAAGGTTGGGAAACACTGCTCTAGCCACTATAATAACCATAGGCACGAATAGAAAAACGACATTAGGTTACAGTTTTTATACCTTCCTATTTCCCACCCAGAGTAACTGACAGTAATTTAAATTTCCCGCTCAACATAATAACCAATCAGCTTCAAACAATGATTATTCAACAGGTGCCACAGGTGGCACGGGGAGCCATATCTGCTGGCACGTGAGCCATTGCCCTAGCTCAGCTCCAATGTGCATGTGTGTGTGTCGGCCAGCTGATTTTAGGCTTGCCTGGAGGTTCTGTGGGGATGGGGGAGAGCATTTTTGCCTCTTGAGCCTGGAGAGGGTATAAAATGGGCCTACCGGGCCCACCAGAAGATTTATTTATTTATTTATTTATTTATTTACTTACTTACTTACTTACTTACTTACTTACTTACTTACTTACTTACTTACTTACTTACTTATGAGATTTGTATGCCGCCCCTCTGCGCAGGCTCGGGGCGGCTAACAACAATAATAAAACAGCGTATGACAAATCTAATATTTAAAATAGCTAAAAACCCTTATTAAAAACCAAACATACACAAAAACATACCATGCATAAATTGTATAGGCCCGGGGGGAAGGAATATCTCAATTCCCCCATGCCTGATGACAGAGGTGGGTTTTAAGGAGCTTATGAAAGGCGAGGAGGGTGGGGGCAATTCTAATCTCTGGGGGGAGCTGGTTCCAGAGGGTCAGGGCTGCCACAAAGAAGGCTCTTCCCCTCGGTCCCGCCAGATGACATTGTTTACTCGACGGGACCTGGACAAGGCCAACTCTGTGGGACCTAACCGGTCGCTGGGATTCATGCGGCAGAAGGCCGTCCCGGAGATATTCTGGTCTGATGCCATGAAGGGCTTTATAGGTCGTAATCAACACTTTGAATTGTGACCGGAAACTGATCGGCAACCAATGCAGACTGTGGAGTGTTGGTGTAACATGGGCATACTTAGGGAAACCCATGATTGTCTCGCAGCTGCATTCTATCTGAAAGTAAGTAGTAGGGCAGCTACACAGTTTCCGTGAGGCCTGTACACATGTGTAAGGGGGACAGCGTGGGGGTTGTGAGCTTGTGTGGGGCAGAGGCCATTGCATTATGGGTGTGAGCACCCACATGCATTCTATCACATGCACATGGACATTTTTGGCACCTGAGCCAAAAAAGGTTCACATCACTGATCTAAGGCCTTGAGTTTACTTTTCTGGCTACAAGGCAACTGTAATCCATTTCATATTTTTTTTACTTTCCCATTCTTTCTTAATTTTAGCAGTCTGGTTTGTTCTCATTATATAATTTCATTTTTAAAAATAATTAAGCGGGTAATTAACCTTTGGACTTTTTACCCTACTAATTTTTCAGGTAACTCCCTTTGACTCTAATCCACTACAGTTCTCAATATGTTATAATGTGGATGGTATTAAAATGTAATTCATACCTGCTGAGACCAACACTATACTATTTATGAAACCATACAGTTTTAATAAGCAAACTCAGCAAGATTTTATCACTCTCCACCTATAATTTAGAAGTGCTGAGTCATCAGCCATAATTGCAACTTGCCAAATCATTGCTTCTCTACAACTAGCAAAGTGGCAAGTTATTCTAATACTACTACATGAGCACTTTACAATCTTTCAATTTATCTCTCAAAGAAGCCTCTCAAGAGGATTATGGTAAAATTTTAAAAGGCAGATTAAATCCAAAGGAAAAAATAATAATTCAATGAAAAATTCTTTAGTATCCTACTCATCACAATATATATATATATTAATACCATTATAATAAATAATCTTATGTTTTAATAGGTAGATATTTTGCTTTCTATCTAAGCCCTATTTCTAACTGGAAATGATTGTATACTTGTCTTTCTGTATTATTATGACATACTTATGTTACTCTATACCCAATTTTATGACCTTGTAATCCCTTAATAATTACAGCACAGGTGGCCAGATTCTGTGCAGCAGCAGTGAGGATTCGTCGCAAATGTGTGCCTTCATCATAGCGAGATATGTACATCTTTTGTATATTTACAATGGGTCAATTTTGGTTGCTCAGCCAAAAGTCATGAATTTTGTAAGTCATTTGTCTCCAGATGTCCAAGAACCTCAACACCTAGCATGTCTTTGTTGACTTGAGTGATGACCAACTTTGGATGGTCAACGGACTGTAGTAAGTCAAGGACTACATTGATCACCCAAGAATCTGCTACTAGGATCAAAGAGATACTAAAATGTCTCGATTCTAAGAATCTGAAACGGTTTTTGGATGTTCTGTTTTTCTGAAGGTTTTTGTTTTTTTTAATTATTATTGTTATTATATTGATGGTCTTTGACTGTAATAAAGGTCTATTTAACTGGAAATGGTTGTACACTTGTCTTTCTGCATTATTATGACATACTTATGTTACTCTAAACCCCATTCTCCAACAGCTTTGAGAACGCCTGCCCCACCTCTCCTGCAGCCCCTTCGCTGGGAGCGCTTTCGTCCAGGGCTGTCAGCAAAGGGTCTGCAGGAGAGGCGGGGTGGGCGTTCCGGAAGTGCTTGGTGAAAGCACTCCCAGTGAAGCGGCTGCGAGAGTGCTTTTTCTGAGCGCTTTCTCCGAGCGCGGAATCCCAGCGGGGGCTGTAATCAAAGGGGAAATCCCAGCGGTGACAGTCACAAGGCAGGAAAATCCCTGCGGCAGTCAGAGAGTGCACACACAGTATGAGAGCACATGCGCAGTAAGAGAGCCCACACACCCGGGTTCAGGTTCGTAAAACAAAAATGGTTCTTAAGACAAAGCAAACAAATCATAAACACCGGGTTCGTATCACAAAAAGTTTGTATGAAGGGGCATTCGTAAGACGAGGTATCACTGTATTTGTAATTTTATATCACTGAGGCCTGAGATAGTGAAAAAATGACCAAAGAGGCAAATTGGAAGTACAGAAAAACAGACTTCTTTTTTTGCCCGTTGTGCTGATTTTTGCACTCTGGAACTTTCAGGGAAACTTCTTGAAGTCCCAGAGTACGAAAAACAGCACAACGGGTAAAATGGTAGTCCATTTTTCTGAACTTCTGGTTTGCCCATTGGGCAGTTTTTTGCATTCCAGGGCTTCAGGGAAGCTTCCTTGAAGCCTCTGGAGGGCAAAACAGCCTTCCCCAAGCTGAAAATCAGCTGGAGTTGACCATAGGGCACTGCCTTGCGTGCCCTCCGATATAGCTCTGCATGCCCCCTGTGGGACCCGTGCCATAGGTTCACCGTCACGGTTCTAGGGTGAACATAGTTCCAAACCAATCCTGGAACCTCCTTTTATGATTTTTTAAAAAATAACAGGGTATGGGGATGAAACTAGGGCCCAGATGCATTTTTGGCAGATAGTGCCATAGTTTGTATACAAACTACAAAACAAAACAAAACAATATTTTGAAACATTATATGGGACAGAAAATCTATTAAGTTAAAGGTACCTGATGTAGGACTAGATATTTATTAAAATATTCACATGCAGAGCTTTATGGGAATGACATGAAGTCTGCTTACAAATATTGGCACTCCAAAGGTTAACTACAATTCCAATTGTTATGAATGTCACTGATGAAATATGTTTATTCCAAAAATAATTGGAAATCATTCCAACCCTGAGCTAGACTTTCACTTTAAATTGCAAATCTCAATATCTCAATTAAAGAGTACTTTATTTATGTATTTATATGCCTGTGATTAGAAAGCTAATCCTTAAAATCTGATAATGTAAAAGTGATTACATGAAGGAAATGGATAAAGTATTTCTGATGAAAAGTTCTCAGAAGCAAAGTCAGTCTCTTGATTTTTAGGACCTTGGATTCAGATGACATTCACTCTTCACCCTACTGACCAACTGATATCTAGATCCATCTTCTGCAACTTGGTGTCCTTTTTCAGCTTTGTGGGAATGCAACATATGAACCACTGTTTGGAATTCTGGGGACTACATTTTTGAGTTATCTGGAAGGCACTATCAAGAGAAGGCATATTTGTGCCAGAATTCAGGAGGAAGCAAAATGCATTAGTCAGTTTGGGGCAAATGCAGAATAATAAAAAAGGCTTATCCTTTATTTGATTTCTTTTAGCATTTTTAGGCAGTACTGTACCATTAATAACATTAAAGAGGAGATGGGCAATAAAGATACAGGGGGAAAGTACCGTATATTTTGAGAAAAGGTCTTCTTTCAGTGTCTTCCACCACTTAGTTCAATTCTTTGTGTATACATCCTTTTATTCAGAATCTTTATTGCTGTTTGCAAAAGGGGAGGTAGGGAGGCAGTGCATTGAAGAATGTGAACAAAGGAGAAACTAGCTTTTTCAAGCTGCCTCTCTGTGTGCACCAGGTATTGTTCACAACACCACAGCTTTCTGCCTTCATATTTTTCGAGCCCCTTCCTTGATGTAACCCAATACTTCCCTTACAAATAAAGGAAGTTGCCTGACAAATTGTATACTTCCCCCATTTTGGTGGGGCCATTCAGTGACTTTATTTTTACAAAGAGAAGGAGGAAAAGTTTATAATAGGATCAGTTTTGTTTGCAATTTGTTTCTAATAGATGCCAATAAGCCGTTAACTAGGCTCCAGTTAATGGAAATTTTATTGTTTTTCCCCTAGTGTGCATATGACCTTTCCTTAGAAGATCATGTGTTTCTTGAAAACATGTATCTGCTGCTTCACATCATTCCTTCTTTCTGTATGACCATTGACTCTCCTGAACCTTTATTCCAAGTCATTGCTTGCCAATTTGGTGGGGGCAGGAGGGGGACTTTGATTGGCCTGTCAGAAGCAAATTTAGAGCAACATTCTGCTTTTTGTTTCCTGTGTATTTCTCCAAATATAATATCTCCCTGAAGAAATCAATGATAAGCTACTCAACTAAAGAGCATGGTAACATCTCCAGAGCAGTAAATTAATGGTATTTCTTGGATAGATGGTTAGAGATTTCATAATAAAAAATGGATAAAAGATTACATATCACACAGAGCGAAACTTTTAATAACTCAACATGACTTTATTTAATGGGTTTTATTCATTTTAATCATTATAGTGTCAATAATGATTATAGCCTTATTAGATTCTAGTGATTGAGGAGCCCGTTTGTGAGATATTGAAAATCTTCAGTCACATCAGTGTGCAGGCTCAGTTGATCTGAGTGCAACTTCATCTGGAAGAAGATAGTTTATCAGAAGGTTTTCAATTAATATTTTTAGAGAATGGTTTCTGTCTCCATTGACCTAGGTCACAGCTGACTTAAAGATTCTACCACATCAGCTTCTCTAAACAGAATACTAGTTTAGCAGCAAAGATAAATCAGAAGATGAGAAAAAGAAAAAGCACAGGATTTTTTTTAATAGTAAGGAGCTCTCTGAGAAAAAATAAAAATAAAAATATTCTGCTTTCTGCCCCATTGATAACATAATTACTTGGTTTTGCTTAATCTCTGTACTTCTAAAATGAATATCATTAATCATTCCGCGTGTAAAATTCTATGTGTATTATCTCTCTCTCTAATTTACTTAGTAATTACTTTCTGAATTTATCTGCATAAGATATTGAGTATCTATGTAATATCATGGTTAAAATGACCATCCGTGTAGACATTTCTATTCATGTAAAAAAATGCCAGTTATTAGCGAATTTTTAACCAAGCTGTGACATGGATTAGATTTCTTACAAGCTACAACCTAAACTGACTACAGAAGTTAAGTAGGATTGATCCTGATTTCAACGGAGAATCGCTGGAAATTCTGGGTGTGTTGGCTAGGCATTCCAGAAAGCAGCAGCAACAACTTCTACATCATAGCCAAGAAAACATCAGGCAAAGTTGTTGTTTTTTCAAATTCATATTGAAAGTGAGTTTCTTTTCTTGTTCTGATGAAAGTATATGCCTGAAATAAGTAAACTCAGCCTCCTGCCTGCATAATCCAGGAGTTGATATTTATCATGCAATTTCCCTCACAATATTTCTGGAAATCAAAAGTGTTGTGACAGCTTGTGAAAGCATCAGTGGGGAATTAAACAGACAATTGGCAACACCCACTTGTCAGTATTGGTGAAATACTATCCATCAATCAATCACAATAGAACTGAAAGGGACTTTAGAAATCTTCTGGTCCAACTTCCTGCTCAAGCAGAAGACTCATTTCAGACAGGTAGCTGTCAAGTGTTTCATCCAGTTGCTATTTACTAACTATTATATGGTATTCTTTAGGAGGTTTTTTTAGTTGTTTTAGAGCATACCACTCAGTCCAGGTTTCTATCAGGTGCCTAGAAAATTTCGAAACTCACCCAAAGTTCATAAAAACCCAGCCATTATAGAAACATAGAAACATAGAAGACTGAGGGCAGAAAAAGACCTCATGATCCATCTAGTCTGCCCTTATACTATTTCCTGTATTTTTATCTTAAGATGGATATATGTTTATCCCAGGCATGTTTAAATTCAGTTACTATGGATTTACCAACCACGTCTGCTGGAAGTTTGTTCCAAGGATCTACTACTCTTTCAGTAAAATAATATTTTCTCATGTTGCTTTTGATCTTTCTCCCAACTAACTTCAGATTGTGTCCCCTTGTTCTTGTGTTCACTTTCCTATTAAAAACACTTCCCTCCTGAACCTTATTTAGCCCTTTGACATATTTAAATGTTTCGATCATGTCCCCCCTTTTCCTTATGTCCTTCAGACTATACAGATTGAGTTCATTAAGTCTTTCCTGATACGTTTCATGCTTAAGACCTTCCACCATTCTTGTAGCCCGTCTTTGGACCCATTCAATTTTGTCAATATCTTTTTATAGGTGAGGTCTCCAGAACTGAACACAGTATTCCAAATGTGGTCTCACCAGCGCTCTATATAGCGGGATCACAATCTCCCTCTTCCTGCTTGTTATACCTCTAGCTATGCAGCCAAGCATCCTACTCGCCATTAACAATAACTCTATGCTTCAGCCAGCTGCAAATCCACTGAACTACCCAGGGATTAAGTCCAATCTTCACTAATTTATCTATCAGCTCCTTATGTGGAACCCTATCAAAGGCTTTGCTGAAGTCCAGATAGGCAATATCCATGGCACCACCTTCATCCAACACCTTTGTGACATAATCAAAGAAATCAATGAGATTAGTCTGACATGATTTGCCTTTAGTAAAGCCATGCTGATTTCGGTCCAATAAGTTATTGATTTTTAGGTGCTGATTTATCCTCTTTTTGAGTAGAGTCTCCATCATTTTAACTATAACTGATGTCAAGCTAACTGGCCTGTAGTTACCAGCTTCTTCTCTACTGCCCTTCTTGTGGATAGGCACAACACTGGTCATTCTCCAATCCTCAGGAACATCTCCTGTTAACAGGGATTGGTTAAATAAATCAGTCATGGGGGGTAGCAATGACAAATCTGAGTTCTTTAAGAACTCTGGGGTGGATGCCATTTGGACCCATTGCCTTATTTATCTTTAATCGTTCAAGTTCTTCCAAGACATTGGCTTCTAAGGTCACTGGAGCTGAACCCATACAGCTGGAAGCAATGTCATATCCATCTACAGTATTATATTGTAAGGTGTCTTTTGAGAAAACTGAACAGAAAGTGCTATTGAAATGGTCAGCGATCTCCTTATGACCATTTATCTAGTAAAGCTAAATCATTTACCATATTACAGATGCCTCCAGGAATATCAACCCTATTGCACACTTTAGAGTCATCGGCAAATAGGCAAACCTTCCCTACCAAACCTTCCCCTATGTCACTCACAAACATATTAAAAAGAATAGGACCCAGAACAGACCCTTGTGGCACACCGCTTGTAACCTGTCTCTGCTCAGAATACTCGCCATTAACAATAACTCTCTGATGTCTATGCTTCAGCCAGCTGCAAATCCACTGAACTATCCAGGGATTAAGTCCAATCTTCACTAATTTAGCTATCAGCTCTATTATTCCCGGTACTAAGCTTCGTGATGCTGCAGTTTTTCTTCTTCCTATCACTAATATATCTGAAGAAGGTTTTATCCCCCTTCTTTACAGATTTGGCAATTTCTTCCTCTTTTGAGGCTTTAGCAGCATATATTATCTGTTTCACCTCCTTCTGTCTCATTTTATATACCTCTCTATCAGCTATACTTCCAGACTCTTTATACCTCCTATACACAGCCTTTTTTGCATTGACTATAGCCCTTACATCATTGCTAAACCATAGCTGTTTCTTCTTCCTTTTAGCTTTAGTTATTTGCCTTACATACAGTCCAGTGGCTTTTAAGATGGCCTTTTTTAATACAGTCCACTGGGTGCTCACTCCTGCCATTTTATCCCTCCCCTTTAATTCATTATTTAAATATTCCCCCATTGCATTAAAATTTGTTTTTCTGAAATCCAATCCTTTGGTTGCAGTATAGGATTGCTCACAATCAGTTTTTACATCCAACCACAAACATAGATGGTCATTGCAACCTAAATTTTCTCCCACCTTAACCTCTGAAACCCAATTCCCATTCGTAAAGACTAAATCTAGAATATTCTCCCCTCTAGTTGGTGTCTTAACCAGCTGTGCCAGAGCTGCTCCTGTAAAGGCCTCTACTATATTCTTACTTTTGCATGTAAGGGCACTGGAGATATTCCAGTCAACATCAGGCATGTTGAAATCACCCATAATCACAATATCTCCTTTTACTGACATTTGGGTAATTTCATCCACCATCTTGTTGTCATATTCCTCAGATTGCCCTGGAGGCCTATAGATCACCCCAAGTCTAATGACAGAACCTTCTTTATTTTGCATGCAAACCCAGATAGTCTCCAGATCTTTACATGTATTTTGAATTAGTGTTGTTTTTAGACTTTCCTTAACATAAATGGCTACTCTGCCTCCCGTTCTCTCTATTCTATCCTTCCTATACAGTGCATATCCTGGTATGGATATTTCCCATTCATTAGAATCCTTAAACCATGTCTCAGTTATGGCAACCAGATCCAAATTATCCCTAGATATTATGGCCATTAACTCACAGAGCTTGTTGCTCAAGCTTTGAGCATTCGTGTACATTACCCGAAGAACATTATTTTCATTATTAGTTTGCCCCTTATCATCAACAACTACATCTATTTTATTTGAAGCTCCCTTTTCATAAGCTTCGAGAAACTGATTTAGCCTCACTGGTCGGGGACAGAAATCATCCACATCAGTTACATCTCTGTCCCCTTTACCTAGTTTAAATGCCTGTCCAAAAAAGTTCTGAACTCCTCACCGAGCACCTGGGTACCTCTGTATGATGGATGCAAACCATCCCTCTTAAACAACTCCCCATTCGACCACCTACTGACATCATGACTTACATAGCCAAAACCTTCAGCTTTACACCACTGCCTTAACTACACATTAAACTCTCTGATACAAGTTGTTTTATCCTCCTGGCCGGTAATACCTCTGAGAAAGTCACTGAATCAGTTATTTTGCCCAGCTCCATGCTTAGACATTGGAAATCTCTTTTTACTACATTAACATTTCTCTGGGACAAATCATTTGTGCCAAAATGCACCACCACATCAACATTATTACCTTTACTCAATATTGACAATATTTGTAATCCGCCTCCTGTCCCTGCTGGCAGTGGCCCCTGGGAGACACCTTACTCTGTCCAAAATCAACACCACTAACAGTTGAGTCACCCACAAGAAAATGTGTCCTCTTTTTATTTCAACTAACTGCACTTAAAGGTTTGGTGACACTATGCACCTCACTTACAACAACTTCCCCTTGGAACATCCCCTCATTCTCCGCCTGAGGGGCCTCACTAATATCTACAACATCCTTACCATTTAAATCCGCAAGAACATTGTAGGAATTCGATACAGAGAGACCAAAATTGCTATGCCTTTGCTCCACTGCATGTATTCTTCCTGAACCGACGGTTGCCCACATGGCCCTCCTCCTTGGGGGGCACTGTGGAAGTGGAGGCTGCACACATGGCTGCATTACAGCATGTGGCTGGGACAATCTTTCCACTTCTGATTTCAAGCTACAAACTAAGGACTGCAGTATAGATATCTCGCCATATAAACTAGATGTCCTTATGCAAAGAGGGCAGCACCCCAAGTTCCACAAGGTACTATAGACCACAACAGCCAAACAAGTGTTACACTGCACCAAGCCAGACATCTTAACAATTTATTGAAATACAAGTACTTAGCAAGAAAATCAACAACCCCTATTGCTTTCTCTCCTCCTTCTCTGTGATGTGAAAGTGCAATTTAAAATGGCTTTTCTCTCCTTTTTATCCTTCCCAGTCTAGTCCCACCCCAGCCTAATTTGTGAGTGGTCTGTGCTTGAACACAAACTGCCAATAAAATTGTCCCTTACAGCTTGAACACAAACTGCCAAAAAATTGTCCCTTACAGCTTGAACACAAACTGCCAATGAAATTGTCCCTTACAGCTTGAACTCAAACTGCCAATAAAATTGTCCCTTATAGCCAATAATATCTGCCCTACCTCCTTGAATTCAATAAATACAAAATGTAAAAAGCACTACCTTTCTCTCCCCCTTCTCTGTGATTATGTTCTTATTTACTTAGACAGCAGAAAGAAGGATTCTAGTATAACTTTATCATAATATCTGATAGATCTTTATCACCACTAGGATGTGTCTCTTTTTAAATATCCCTTTCCTATGTAGTTTAATGGTATTATTCTCACTTTTTTCTAGGAAGAGACTGCATTTTGTTTTACATGATATTAAATGAACACAGAGAAAGGCAAAGGTTTATTCTGTCCAATTGTGTCTGACTCTAGAGTGTGATGCTCATCTCTGTTTATTAACTGTAGGAGCCAATATTGTCCACAGACACCTAGGTGATCATGTGGCCACTATATGCTGAGACACACAGAATGCTGTTACCTTTCCACTGATACTCATTTATGTACTCACATTTACATGCTTTCCAATTGCTAGGTAGCCGGACCTGGGGCGAGTAATGGGAACTCACCCCGTTGATGACGCTCAAGTCTTGAAGCTGAGATGGCTGAAAAAATCAGTGTCTACAACCACTGGGACATCATGCCCCTCTAAACAGTAGACTCCTTACCTGTTATATGCCCATTCAAGTTGCCTTTAGAAATTCCAGATTTAAAGCAATGTTCTCTCTTTTATTCTAACGCATCTTTTGCAGTGTCTGTGAAGATTCTCAATCATGTATGTCAAAAATGTCTCAAAAGTACTTTTTCAAAAGGCAACTGGGCTGTTTTTTCTTGAGGAAGAAAAACAAAGTGTTTTGTTTCCCATCCAAGAAACTTCATCAGTTGCAATGATGGGAGGAAGGGGGATGAAGGATGACTACCATGATTCTCCAAAAATATGACCTACCACAAAAAGAAGTCCAAGCTTGATTTTTACATGTGTGCCCAATATAAATCCTCCCCCTCAAAATAATCCCTAACTGACCCTGCCCACTCCAGGGTGCAGGGAGTGTGACGCATGTGTGATGCACATGCAAAAATTAAGCTAGGGTGGGGTTGGGGGTGGAGCTTCCCAGTTACCAGACCTAGCACATCCCAAAACCTGCTTTGCTTTGCCAGGCCACTTCTGGGATTGCTTGCTGACACTTATGCACATTGCCCTGGACCTCTATTTTGCTGTCAGAGGCTCTTCTGGAAAGCTCTCTGCAACCAAGAAAAAAGGTTTGGATTGATGTGCACATCGCCCGCTGGCGATGAATTCAGGATGGAAGAAACTCTGGCCTGACTGTGTGACCGAGTGAGATTTTCAAGGATTGGAACAAGAAATTGTTGATGACATTGTTTCCCTTGGCCAAACCCCTTGGGTTTGGAAGTGGATAATGGTAATGTTGAGTAGCTTGTGGAGGAGCACAATAATGAACTCACTACTGAAGAGTTGCAGCACTTTCAGGAGGAGGAAATCCCAAGTTCAGCGATTAAAGAAATGTGTGCAAAGGGGGAGGTAGATTGCAATTGTTTGTAGAAAAGTCTTTCCCTAACAGTGCGATAGGCAATAGGAGCCTAAACATGTTCAATGATAGTGAGCCGGGGTGGCGCAGCAGGTATAGTGCTGTACTGCAGGCCACTGAAGCTGACTGTAGATCTGAAGGTCAGCAGTTCAAATCTCATAACCAGCTCAAGGTTGACTCAGCCTTCCATCCTTCTGAGGTGGGTAAAATGAGGACCCGTATTGTGGGGGCAATAGGCTGGCTCTGTTAAGAAGTGCTATTGCTAACATGTTGTAAGCCGCCCTGAGTCTAAGGAGAAGGGCGGCATAAAAATTGAATAAACAAAGAAAGAAAGAAAGAAAGAAAGAAAGAAAGAAAGAAAGAAAGAAAGAAAGAAAGAAAGAAAGAAAGAAAGAAAGAAAGTGATGCTGTATTACCAAAAAAAGCAGAAGCAACAGATAATGGACAAGGGTTTTTTTTCAACCTCAAAGTGACAGAAAAGGGAAGTCACCCCTGATTTTACAATGCCAAAGATTCCCCCTCCAAGCAATAATCTCACCCCTTCCCCCTCCAAGCAGTAATCCCCCTCCCCCCAAGCAGTAATCCCACCCCTTCCTCCCCCTCCAAGCAGTAATTCCATCCCCTCCTTCTCACACCTCCATCTATGTTTTGTTAAATGTTTTGTTATGTTTAAATGCTTTCTTTAATGTTTTTATGTTTTTTAATTACATTTATAATGTCTTATAACTCTTCTCAGTAAAAAAAACATTAAAAAATACCTATATAGCCTGTAACTTTCATTTTAGCGAGTCAACAGGGGCTGGGAACCAATTAAACCCATTTCCATTATTTCCTATGGGAAAACTTGTTAAGGTTAATGACCATTTTGGTTAACAACCAACCTTCCGGAATGGATTGTGGTTGTTAACCTAGGTACCACTGTATATATATATATGAAGGTCTTGGCATATTCGGGTTTCTTCCCATGTAAGTTTCAGAGATTTCTGCCGATGTTTCGACAAGGTCCTACTCATCATCTTCAGGCTGGTGCTTTTGTCCTTGTACTAGGGTGAACATGGACAAGGACAAAAGCACCAGCCTGAAGATGACGAGTGGGACCTCATCAAAACGTCATTAGAAATATCTGGAACTTACATGGGAAGAAACCCGAATATGCCAAGACCTTCATACCTGTACCCGTGAAAATCTATGAAAACAAAATTATATGTTGATAATGAAAAGGAAGGAGACTACTATAGATATATTTTGGGCTTATTTGTCTTCATCAGGTAGCCACGCCCTTACTAGGATTTGAACCTGGGGCTCTGCCTTGTAAAGCAGTGGCCTTAGCCTCTAGGCTACAGATTCATCTCCTGTATCAGTTTATACCAGGGAAGAGGTATGTGTGATTTTTTGTCGAGTCACCCTGGTATATTGAAAGAAGCATCATAGCTTCCTTTTTACATCGCAGCCCTACTAGGGGCCATAATCGAAGGCAGATAAGATTTTTCTAGCCAACAACTGTAATCTATAAGTGTAACATATTTTTGCTGATAATGAAAAGGAAAGGAGACAACTATAGATCTATTTTGGGCTTATTTGCCTTCATCAGGTAATCACACCCTTACTGGGATTTGAACCTGGGGCTCTGCCTTGTAAGGCAGTGGCCTTAGCCTCTAGGCTACAGGCTCATCTCCTGTATCATATGTGTGTGTGTGTGTATGATTATTTGTTGAGTCATCCATGTATACTCAAATATGGGAGGGTGCATACTGCTTCTTTTTTGCCTCACAGCACCACTAGGGACCATATTCCAAGGTAGACAAACTTTTATAGTCGACAACTATAATCAACTATAGTCTATAAGTGTAATATATTTTTTTGCTGATAATGAAAATTATTGAAATAGATCTATACTAGTCTCCCTTCATTTTCATTTTCAGCAAAAAAAAATTGTTACACTTACAATTTATAAAGTAATTCAAATTATAGGTTATAGTTGTTGGCTATAAAAGTTTATCTACTTTGGAATATGGTCTCTGCAAAAAGGAAGAAGTATGCTCCCTTCCATATTTGGGTATACCAGGTTGACTCGACAAATAATCACATATAATCCTTCCCTGGTACAAGCAGAGGAGGAGAGCCTATAGCCTAGAGGCTAATGACACTGTCTTACAAGGCAGAGGCTGCAGATTCAAATCCCAGTAAGGGTATGGCTAGCTGACGAGAGCAAATAAGCTCAAAATAGATGTATACAAATGGATATATATAAACATATATCCATCCTAAGATAAAATACAGAAAATAGTATAAGGGCAGACTAGATGGACCATGAGGTCTTTTTCTGCCGTCAGACTTCTATGTTTCTATGTTTCTATACTAGTCTCCCTTCATTTTCATTATCAGCACTCTCAGTGAAAGCTCTTGAGGCCACTTGGGATTTATCTTTGCCCTCAGAATGCAAATGGTTGTAGAATCTTCTTATCACTGCTCTAAGAGCTGCATGAGATAGGTGAGTGTCTTATCCCTCCCCCTCTATTGAAAGAGGGCTGACCAATGGTAACATAAATGGCCTCTTTTAACTTTTTTCAAACCTATGATCCTCTCTATCCAAAATGTGGACTTTGCTGTCTTCAAAAGAGTGTATTTTACTGTATTTTTCAGAGTATAAGAGGCACCTTTTTACCCCCCCCCCCAAAGAGGGTGAAAACCTGGCTGCATCTTATACACCAAATGCAGCCCTGTCCAACCATCCCCACCCTTTGATCTCTGACTCCCAGCAATTTACCTCTTTGCAGAAAACAGCACAGAGCCTGATTAGCACAAGCAACTGATCAGCCTACCAAACAGCAGTGATTGAGGCTGCAGGCAGGCCCACATGCTAAAATGAAAGTGAAACTAAAACTGCAAGGAGGCAAATTATGGGAGGAAGAGGCAGAGGCAAAATTTTATTTTCTTATGCTAATCAGTTGCTGAAACTGGATGCAAGGAGGTAAGTCAATAACTATAAATGTCTGTAGAATGTTCAAATTATTACACTTATTTTTAAAGATTGCTTTATTATTGTTCTAGACAACTTAGCAGAACAGAACAGAACAGAATTCTTTTTGGCCAAGTGTGATTGGACACACAAGGAATTTGTTTTTGGTGCATATGCTCTCAGTGTACATAAAAGAAAAGATACATTTGTCAAGAACATTAGGTACAACACTTAATGATTATAGTCAAATAAGCAACGAGGAAACAATCAATATTAATAAAAATCATAAAGATACAAGCACAAAGTTACAGTCATACGGTCATTAGGGGGAGGAAATGGGTGATAGGAATGATTAGAAAAAACTAGTAGTAATAGTGCAGACTTAGTAAATACTGTAGTTTGACAGTGTTGAGGGAATTATTTGTTTAGTAGAGTGATAGCATTTGGGAAAAAACTGTTCTTGTGTCTAATTGTCTTGGTGTGCAGTGCTCTGTAGCAATGTTTTGAGGGTAGGAGTTGAAACAGTTTGTGTCCATGATGTGAGGGGTCAGTAAATATTTTCATTGCCCTCATTTTGACTTGTGCAGTATAAGGGTCCTCAATGGAAGGTAGGTTGGCAGCAATTGTTTTTTCTGTAGCTCTGATTATCCCCTGAAGTCGGTGTCAGTCTTGTTGGATTGCAGAACCAAACCAGACAGTTATAGAGGTACAGATGATAGACTCAATGATTCCTCTGTAGAACTGTATTAGCAGTTCCTTGGCAGTTTGAGATTCCTGAGTTGGCGCAGAAAGAACATTCTTCGTTGTGCTTTTTTGATGTTATTGATGTTAGGTGACCATTTTAGATATGATCAAACATAGAAATTTGAAGATCTCCACTGTTGATACTGTGTTGTCTAGTATTGTGAGAGGTGCTAGAATGGGAGGGTTTCTCGCACCACAAGGTTAGTTGTTCAACCTCCCTTCTGTATGCAGTCTCATCATTGTCTTGAATGAAACCAATCACTGTGGTATCATCTGCAAACTTCAGTAGTTTAACAGATGGATCATTTGAGATGCAGTTATTGGTATTTAGAGATAAGAGAAATGATTAGAGCAGCGTTTCCCAACCGGTGTGCCGCGGCACACTAGTGTGCCGCGAGACACAGCCAGGTGTGCCGCGGAGCTCCTAGGGAAGCTCCAGTTGGGCGGGGCACTGCCGGTGCCGGGGCGGGCTTTCCCGAAACGGACGGAGAATGCCCTCTCTCGCAGCCCCCTGGCTGGGAGCACTTTCGCTGCGAGAGAGGGCTTTCTCCGTCCATTTCGGAAATGCCCGCCCCTCTCTCACGCGCGCCGCTCCCCTTTTCTCTCAACCCTCCCTGGTTTCGCTTCTCAATGCCTACCTCCTTCCGTCTTTCCTTCCCCTCAGCCATTCTGTCTGGGGGTCTCCCGCTCTTCCCTTCCCCGCCTCCCAGGCTTTGCCTTCACCACCCCCACCCCCTTTTTGGTTGGCAAGGAGTCCTTTGCTGCATCCTGCAGTTCGCACTCGGCTCGAGGCCGCTTTCCCTGGCTGCGATCTTTCTTTCTCTCTCTCTCTCTCCCGTGAGGCGGGGGAAGGAAAAAAACAAAAAAACAAAAACTTCTTGCAGTGGGCCCGCGTGTGCGCTCGTGCCTGCGCTCGTCCCTTCAGCAGCGAGGGAGGGAAGTCAGAGGGCGAGGGAGCGAGCGAGCGCTCTTGTCCTCGGTGCCCTCTGCAGCCTGCCTTCCTTCTTCTTTGCCGCCGCTGAGGGACGGAGAGAAGGATAGAAAGGAAAGAGGGAGGGAGAGATAGAAAGGAAAGAGGGAGGGAGGAAAGAGGGAGGGAGAGATACAATGGAAAGAGGGAGGGAGAGATAGAAAGAAAATAGATAGAAAGGAAAGAGGGAGGGAGGAAAGAGGGAGGGAGGGAGAGATAGAAAGGAAAGAGGGAGAGAGATATACAATGGAAAGAGGGAGGGAGGAAAGAGGGAGGGAGAAATAGAATGAAATGGAGGAAGAGATATTTTTTGTTCAAACTTTTAGCCCCCCCGCACCCCCCCACCCGAGAGAGAGAGAAAGAGAGACATAGCAAGAGAGAGAGAGAAAAAGAAAGAAAGAGATAGCAAGAGAGAGAGAGAGAAAGAGATAGCAAGAGAGAGAGAGAGAGAGAAAGAGATAGCAAGAGAGACAGAGAGAGAGACAGAGAAAGAGAGAAAGATAGAGAGCGAGAAAGAGAGATAGCAAGAGACACAGAAAGAGAGAGAAAGAGAGATAGCAAGAGAGAGAAAGAGAGACAGAGAGAGAGAAAGAAAGAGATAGCAAGAGAGACAGAGAAAGAGAGAGAGAGAAAGAGATAGCAAGAGAGACAGAGAAAGAGAGAGAGAGAAAGAGAGAGAGAGAGAGAAAGAAAGAGACATAGCAAGAGAGACAGAGAAAGAGAGAGAAAGAGAGAGAATGAAAGAGAGATAGCAAGAGAGGCGGAGAGAGAGCAAGGGAGAGAGAAAGACATAGAGGGAGGGAAGGAGGGAGAGAGAAAGAGAGCAAAAAAGAGAGGAAGAAAGGAAGAGGGATGGAGAGAGAGAGAAGGGAAGGAAGGAAGAGAGAGAAAGAGGGAGGGAGAAAGAGAAGTGAAATGGAGGAAGATATATTTTTTTTGTCCAAACTTTTCTTTAGCCCCCCCGCGCCCCTCCCGTCCCATCCCCCCGTTCAGTGTTCCCCAAGATTTTGAAAATATGAATAATGTGCTGCGGCTCAAAAAAGGTTGGGAAACACTGGATTAGAGAATACAGCCTTGTGGGGGGGGGGCTGTGCTAATTGTACAGGTATCTGATGTGATTTTTCCTAGCTTCACCTGCTGCTTCCTGTTTGTTAGGAAGTTTGTGATCCACTTACAAGTGTGTCCAGATATCGCTAGTTGATTTAGTTTAGTTAAAAGAATATCCGGTATGATGGTGTTGAATGCTGAACTAAAGTCTATAAACGGGATCCTAGCATAGGTTTTTGGAGATTCAAGATGCTGTAAGATGTAGTACACAGCCATATTAATCACATCATTTGTTGATCTATTTGTTTTATATGCAAATTGCAGAGGGTCTAACAGTGGATCCATGATGGTTTTCAAGTGGGACATCACAAGCCTTTCAAAGGTTTTCATAACAATAGATGTTAGAGCAACTGATCTGTAATCATTCAAAACCTTGATGGAGGGCTTCTTCAGCACTGGGATGATAGTAGAATGTTTGAAGCAGGAAGGAACATAGCACATCTCTAGTGATTTGTTAAAGATTTGGGTGAAGATGGGGGTCAATTGGTCAGCACAGACTTTTAAGCAAGAAGGGGTTATCTTGTCTGGGCCTGGTGCTTTTCCAGGCTTCTGTCTGTGAAACAGATCTTGCACTTCCTTTTCTGTGATCACCAGGGGTTTTAAACCCAATGGGATGGGTTCAGTTGTAGGAGGTTTGGCTGTTGTTGGTGTGTTTGGGATGGAGATTGTGGAGACAGGTGGCTGCAGTTTCTTTTCAAACCTGCAGTAGAACACATTCAGGTCATCTGTCAGATGCTGATTTCCTTCAGCTTGGGAAGGTGGTTTGCTGTAACAGGTGATGTTTTTGAGAGTTTTCCATATGTTTGCTGGTTCATTTGTTGAGAACTGATTCTTTAGCTTTTTAGAGTAGTTTCTTTTTGCTGCTCTAAGCTCCCTTGTTAATACATTTCTGGCCTGATTGTACAACATTCTATCACCTTTTCTGTAGGCTTCCTCTTTGGAATGATGTAACTGTTTAAGTTTAGCTGTGAACCAAGGTTTATTGTTGCTGTATATTTGTAAATTCCTGGTCGGTACACATAGGTCTTCACAGAAGCTGACATATGTTGTTACAGTATCTGTGAGTTCATCCAGGCCTGCAGAGGTGTCTTTAAAAATATTCCAGTCTGTGCAGTCAAAGCAAGCCTGTAGCTTTAACTTTGCTTCTTCAGTCCAAGTCCTCCCTGATTTAATTGTTGATTTTGTGGCTCATGGTCTACAGCTGCACTTGGTAAGGAACATAAGCATCTTTTTATGTAGTAGTGATCTAAGATATTGTTGCCTCTGTTGGGACAATTGACATGCTGAAAGTATTTTGGTAGCTCTTCCAAATGCAAAAACCTTTTAAAATAAATGCTTGATCTGAAAAAGCTCAGTGCTATTGTATCTTTTTTTTAAATAGCAGACAATAATTATACTTCAAGAAAACCACATTAATTTTAACATCTGCACAAGTATAATCTGAAATTAACAGTGTTAATTTCATAGTGTTTCCTATTTAGTATTAAGATAAGGCAGCTGAATTAATCCCTGATTTAGTCATATTTGGAGTAGATCTGTTTAAATAATTGGGAGGAGTGACTAAATTTAAGGAAACTTTCTGGCATTAATATACTGTCATAATGTACATTTCTTAAACTCTTTGCTGTTTCTATGGGTCAGGCACACATGCATAAAAATACACAGCAAACAATGTATATCATCTGTGCTGCTTCCTGGGAGGCAAATTGCTGGGAGGCAGAGGCAGATTTCCCCCACCCTTGTTTTCCTCCCCCAAAACTAAGGTGTGTTTTATGCTCCGATGCTCTGGAAAATACAGTAATCTTCTTTGTTGTGCCATGAACTTGTGAAGTGGTTGTTTTATTTCACTAATGCACATGCACATAAAAAACATTCACTAATACTCATGCACATTACAGACTCATATCAGGGTTTTGATGTGTTATTTAGCACACTGGAATAGTAGTACAAATAAGAACAAGGATTGGTCCTGTCTCTGCACATGGTTTGTGGTTAAGGGTGTTCTTTTATTAGCTAAAGGCAGTGCACACTAACTCTAGTCATGGCCTTTTGGGGCTACAGTACCCTGTTTGTGAGACAAGCTAGTATTGAATTCTCACTTAAGCATATCTTATTCTTTTTGGTTGAAATTGGTCAGGTTTTCCAATTGTGGCTGCACTTCCTTAGCATTTCAATGGTGAGTAACACAAGAAGATGTACTTTATCAGCCTCTACATTGCTGCATTACTGCTGATCATGAACTACAACTCCCAGCATCCTTCACTGGCCAGATGTAATTAGAGTAGCCCCATCTGGAAAAGTAGTGTTTCTTAATTCTGAAAAAAGAGAACAGAGACAACTGATGTGTGGAGGAGATTTCTCTGGTTTCAAAACTTTTAGACAGCCATTTAACAGATAACAGAGTAACAGAGTTGGATGGGACATAGCAAGTCATCTAGTCCAGTGGTCCCCAACGTTTTTTCCACCAGGGACCAGTTTCAGCAAGACAATTTTTCTATGGCCCGGTGGGGGCGGAAAGGGGTGTGGTTGGGGGCGGGATTAAGCATGGGGGTGCTGGTCCTCCCCGCCCCTCTTTCCCGCCATCGCTCTGTGGCCGGCAGAACCTGCCTCCCAAGCCCTCTTGCCCAGCGGGGGCTAAGCGCTGGAGACAGGGGGTCAGGCTGGCCCTCCTGCCTCCCCCCAGCCAAAAACGCAAAAGCGCCCCGCAGCAGAAGCCAAAAGAGGCTTGAGCCTCTCGGTCCTTCCCACCCCTCTGTCCCATCCATCGTCCTGTGGCCGGCAGAACCTGCCTCCCGAGGCCTCTTGCCCGGCAGGAGGCGAAGCGCTGGAGGGAGGGGTGGCGGCATGAGGGCTGGCAGCTGCTGACTCCACGGACCGGTGCAACATGCCCCGCTGACTGGTACTGGTCCACGGCCCGGTGGTTGGGGACCCCTGATCTAGTCCAACCCCTGCCCAAGCAGGAGACCTTACATCTGCCTCCACCTAGAATCGAATTCACACTGTCCCATTTGAGTAGGGGGTTGGACTAGATGACCACTGAGGTTCCTTCCAATTCCATTCGTCTTTCTAACAGTTGATGTCTTGCTGCATATATCACATTGATTAGTTTTTATCTGGGTACTTTATCCTTGGGGTTAATTAGCTGCTGCCCAGGGATGGATTCTAACTTACCTCACCACTGGTTTGTTTCCTCTTGCGCTGCATGGCTGTGCTGCATGCTCATGGATGTGCAGTATCAAAAATTTACCATTTTAAAAAAAGCCAAAACCAAGATGGCTGCACATGTGCAATGCCGGAAACTCGACTTCTGCACATTTATTTATATTCATTTATTTATTTATTTCCAATACACAATAATATACAATGAAGGTAATAGAGGACACCATTGAGGAAACAGAATTAGAGAAAGAAGAGAGAATATAGGATAAAATAATCAATGAGAGAATAGAAGAAAGATATAGGGATAGAAGAGAAGATATATGGCATTTAGAAGAGACAATAGGACAGGGGTCGGAAGGCACTCTAGTGCACTTATGCACGCCCCTTACTGACCTCTTAGGAATCTGGAGGTCAACTGTGGACAGTCTAAGGGTAAAATGTTGGGGGTTAGGGGATGATACTTCGGAGTCTGGTAATGAGTTCCACGCTTCAACAACTCTATTACTAAAGTTCTATTTTTTGCAGTCAAGTTTGGAGCGGTTAATGTTGAACTTGAATCTGTTATGTGCTCTTGTGTTGTTGTGATTGAAGCTGAAGTAGTCATTGACAGGCAGGACATTGCAGCATATAATCTTGTGGGCATGCGCAGAAGAAAAAAATCAGCCCCCCAAAAATTCATTTTTTTAAAAAAAAACCTCCCCCAAAAGATGGCAACATCCACGGACCAGCACTGACAGAACCAGCTCCATGACATCACCAGCAGTTTGCTATAGAACAGATGTGGACCAGGAGGAACCCACCCCTGCTTCTGCCTTGATGTAGTCTTGGGTTTTAAGTGTACATGTATGTTGTGCTAGTTGGAAATTATCCTGAGCTTTTCAGCTATTCTTGCAATGTATGTATGGCATGATAGCACTACTTTATTGTTCTCTTCTTTTTCTATAATGTAAGAGCTGCTACTGAAACTTTTTCTGGATTTGATGAAAGCCCAGTTAGGATAACCACAAGTTCTGAGGGATTCCTTGGTGTGTTTTAGTTCTTTTCTTCTGCCTCTTTGCTGGTAGGCAAATTTTCAGCTCAACGGTATAGGGTTTTGATTATTCTCATTTTGTGCTCCAACGTGTGGTGAGAATAAAAATGTAAATATTGATCTGCATTAGGAGGTTTTCTGTAAACTTCACTGTTAAGTCTTCTGTCTTCCTAAATCTGCACTGCAGCCTAGAAACAGAACCTATCCTCTATTTTCCCACCTACACCATCACAGCTGATGAAGTTTGTTCAGTGAGAAATGAAATATTTCTTCTTTTGCAGTGGAAGTGATGCTCCCTCTTTATCAATGATTGATGATGATATGGTCAAAGGTTAGGATTTGTCTATTTCCCATTACCATTTTAGGATAGAGCAACCTTCTCCCTTTTCTCAGGTAACTGGGAACTGCCTTCCCTGGACATTTTAGCTTGGAGTGCAGATTGCTTGACCTTTCTGAAATTCTAGTAGAATCTTATAAAACTCTCCTATAGAAACAGGGTTAGGGCTCTTTTTAGACACATTTTGGATAGACTGTTAAAAAGTCTATCCAAAATGTGTGTTTAATTAACAACTCTTTTTTTTTTGAGGAAGCACTAATCTTGTATGCAGAGCCTTGATCTAGAGACAGGTGTGTGGCCAGTTTTGTCATAAATTAGCACATGATTGATTTTTTAAAAACTGTTTCTGCTAATGAGATTTTGAGTAGTTATACTTTTTAATTTTCTTTGCTATGATTATGGGCCATTTTGCACATTCTATAAACTGTTTTGGATGCAGCCAGCAAATCAGCCCAGTTTCATTAAGGTCTACTGATGGCTGTGTTCCCAACAGCAAAATAATCTACGTGGGAGAAGAAATGAAGCAAGGGGATTCACCAATCATCTCCTTGAACTTGTTTTGAAAAAAGCTCTGTGGATGCAGCAGCATCTCCGCTATTATTAAGTCAGAAAAACACATTTTTTATGAGTGCACTTTTCTGCCAGAACAAGGACTGGTAGATTGCAGTATATAGATTGATATTCAGGCAGGATTGGAGAAAAGAAAATTGTATACAACTGGGTTTCAAAACTCCAAATGACTAGTAGATATCAGCAAATTATCTCTTGGTTGCCCTTAAATTGTTTGTGGCGTAATAGTTAAGGCATCAACTAGAAAGCAGAGATTAGGTTTGGGGTTCTACTCTTGTGTTCTTTAAGAAGCCAGCTGGGTGACCTTGGGCCAGTTATGCTTAGCCCTAGGAAGAAGGCAATGCCAAACTACTTCTGAAAAACTTTGCCAAGAAACTGCAAAACTTTACCATATCTAAACAGATCGAAATTTATTTATTTTTGGGGGGTATAATTTTTTTATTTCCCCCCCATGCCTTACAGAAATACAAATTCACATACTTTCAAATTGGAGTACAATACAATATAGTATCATTTGCCAAATTCTTAATCAAAATTCTTAATTTTTTATCTGTTTTGTTTGATATACATCATTCATATTGTGCTACCTCCTTTTCTAATTTTGTCATCCGGGTTTCAAAGATTGTTTTCTGTTCTCATTCGGGTTCAAAATGTTATTAGCTATCAAGATTTCTCTTGGCTATTAGTGTTATCATCTCAGTGAAATAATCTTTCATCTATTTGTTTTCGCCATATTTCTGAAAATAATAATCTTCTATTCAGTTGAAATTCCAGATACTTCAAAAAATATATTAATCATAATCAATACTATTTATTTTTCCCATATTAATCTTCCTTTAATAGTCATAGCTTTATTATATCCCTTTTCCCTTTATGCCTGTTTTCTTTACATAATCTTATAATTCACATAATCTTATAATTCATATAATCAATAAATTCAAAATTATCCCTACAAATCATTTAAGAACCTTATACAGTTATAAATTTATCATTATCTAAGTCTTCTTCTACCTGCTCCTGCTCCTTTCAATATTACAAATATAAGCTATCTCACATTTCAATTAGTAGTTCAATTAATAGTCAAATGATCATTTATCAGTCTTGTAAATTTGTAGTTTTATCATTGTCCAAATCTTCTCATATCTGCTCCTTCTTATTTCAATTCTTCTTTTATATTCTTGCTTTTATTTTTATTATTATTTTAAAATGTTTAGTCTCCATTCTCAATTCAATTTCTGTGCTGTAAATGAAATCTATAATATCCACATGTTTCTGCAGTTCTATAAAATAATTCTTGTAGAATAGAAATTTTCCTCTTCAAGATGTTGTAGCCTCCAGATGAAAATAATTAAGAAAATTCACAGTCATAATCAGCATAGATAAGGTGTTCCCAGAGCCAAGGTCGAAAAACAAATTGTATGTCCAACAAATCTTTTCCTGTCTTCTTCTCTAACTAGCAGGTGGCAATCTTAATTCCACAAAAAATATTTTAAACTTATTTATATACTAAAAACTTAATTTTCTCAGCTGATTAAAACCTATTTGCTAAAATTCATAAAAATAGTTCAGTAATCTGATAAACAAATTTTAAAATCCTCAATCTTGGGCTTTTATTGTCCTTCCAGAAGCTTTTCGCTATTGTATCAAATTGCCAATTAGCTGCTTCCTCACCATTTTCCCCCCAAGCTTTTGTTCCCATTTAAAAATCAAGAAAAACAATCCAAGCTTCAGTCGGCCAAATCACTCACCAGCACCATTTTTAACTCAGTTCCACTTGCTCCAGCCCGTTTTTTAGTTCTCTCTCCAGATGAGTTCCAGCTTACTTTAAAATCCTTTCGTTGCAGTATCGGCATGGCTTAGTCAGCTTAGGCACAGCGGCCTAGCCGATTTCAGCCACTGCTAGTGCAAGACAAACTGGTTTTATTGGTGGGGTGTGCCGACCCCAAATCAGTCCCCCCAGTCGCGTCCCCCTGCATCCCCTCCCCTTCAGGGAGGATCAGGCTTGGTTCCATGGGAACCAAAGCCCCCCAGGCAGAGGGGATTCAGAGTTTCCCCATGGACAAAGGGAAACTCTGTGTGTCCCCCTCTCCAACAGATCAAAATTCATAAATAGATGGCTATGTGCTATTAGTTCTGTTAAAAATGAATATCCTGAAGCAAGGATGGGTAGCTCCTGGTTTGGCCCAGTTCTAACAACCGGTAGTGGCAGCCGGAGGCTCCACCAACCCACCTGGAACTTTTTTGCGCATGCCCAGAAGCAGCATATGTACACATGGGCATGAAAACAAACCTGTAGTAAAGGGTTTTAGAACATGCTGCTATCCTGAAGTTGTCTTCTTTCAGAATTCCTTATATAAACAAACCTATCTTCTTCATTATTGGCTTTCCTGATAAAATCTCCAACTGTGTAAATTTCCATCAGCTTTATAGGTGAGAAAACAGGCTTATTTACTTAAGGGCTACACTGTATTCATTCAGCCTGTAGTTGCTTTTCATTCTCATACATGATTTCAGCTTAAAAAGCAAATTTGGTGTAAATGGCTTCTGCAGAACTTCAAAGCAACAGTCAAGATGAGAGTAGGTTTTAAGGAAGGAAATGACATATCTGAACAGTGATCAGTTTTGCTCTCTGGGTAAGCCTATTTAAAACCACTTTCCATTTTAAATATAGCAATAAAATACCAGGCTAGCAAGCCTCCTGATAAGGCTAAAAGCAATACATCCAAATCCAATCTAAATTTGACATTGCCGAGAACAAGAATTCACATTGATAAGTTAGGACTCATTTACAGTGCAATAAATGGGTGGGTAGCTATAATATGGGTATTAAACTTGTAAAATATATTGATGGCAAGCAAGGGCTAAATAAATAATTTACTGTGAATAGATTGGAAATCTTTACATGGTGTTTAATTGAGCATTCATGCTCCTGTGTTCTTGATGGCTTTCCATTTTGTATTTTCTTTTAATACTTTCCCCCTTCTCTCTCCCCTCTTTCTCCCTCCCTCCCTCCCTCCCCCTTCCTCCCTCCCTCCCCCTCCATCCCTCCTCTTCCTCCCTCCCTCCATGGTTGTGTGTGTGTGTCTGCACATAGGAGCTCAGTTTTCCCATGTGCATTTCATTTACAACACTGGTTAGCTCCTTCTCTATCTTGTCAATCAATTACATTCTTCCAGACATGTCTGTTTAGAATAATTAACTGCCTTTCCTCCATATGAAGCAACTCCTTTTATTTCTGAATCCATCTTGAAAGTGATGTGACTGTTCTTTGTGAATGTTTCTGAGTCAGAAAATTATTGGCATAAAGTTGCATAAGCCACAATAGCTGGATTTCAGAGGTGGGTTCTAATTTACCTCACTGCTGATTTGCTTCCTCCTGTGCCGTATGGGTGTGCCTTGTGGGTGCACATGTGCTTTGTGCATGCATGTGCAGTGTCAAAAATTTTTTTTAAAAAAAGCCAAAAACAAGATGGCAGCCACACGCACAGTGCCAGAAACTCTGCTTCTGCACCTGCTCAGAAAAAAAAATTCAAAAGAACAATAAAAAAAGATGGCAGCACCAAAAAACTGGCACCAACCTAATCGGATCTGTGACATCATCATGACATCTCCAGAGGGTCACTACTGGTTTGGGTGAATCAGTCCGAACCAGGAGGAACCCACCATTGCTGGAGTTATACATTATTTTAAGCTATGAACCATGGTCACTAATCAAAATGGGTGAGTTCGTGCAACATGCTATTCCCAAACAAGACAAATTAGTACTCTCAGTTCTAATCCATTTAGACAAGAAGCCACCTGGAGGACCTTGGTCACACACTTTTTTTCCATTTTAGAAATCAGGCAATTGCAAACTATTTCCAAAGTCATGTCAAGAAAATCATCAGGAGTCAAGGCTGACTTAAAGACATTAAAATAATAAAATAAAATAAAATACTCCCACCAAGCAAACTACATTATTAACCAGTCAATGTTTTCTTGTCTAGACAAGCTCTGATAAATATACTGGGAAGTAAATTCATATTAATATTTCCAATTTTTCACTCGTCTGAATACTAACATGATATACTTAAAAATGACTCAATGACACATAATCAATGACAATAAAAGCAAAGAAGCATAATCTATGCAAATGTTCCATTTGACCATGAGTTTGGAGTCAGGTCTCCCTAAATCTCTGGTACAAACCACAAACTATACCCTTTCAATCTATTACAGTTTTGAACTCTGAAAGCACCAAAATGCTATTTAATTAACTTAAGTTACTGGCACAGTAACTATTTCTAAAGACAGCTTTCTGGATGTGATGTACTATAGAATTTTATAATGGTATGATGATATTGTCAGATGTACTTTTATTTCATTCTTTGGATGCTTATATTTTCCACAGATCAATATTTTTTATTAATTTAATAATTTATTATTTATTAATTTAATTTACATGCTGCCCAACTCCCTAAAGATTTTGCTGAATCTCTGCTGGAATTCCTATCTAATTACTGCCAGTTCAGACTTGATTGTCATCTATATAAAAAGAAAAGATCCAGATGATAAACCTAGTTTCAAGATTAGTTCAGGTAGGCAAATGTTAATCTACAGCTGCTGAAATCTCCAGATATTTCTGTATCACAGCTTAATCTTACTTACTTACTTACTTACTTACTTACTTACTTACTTACTTACTTACTTACTTACTTACTTACCGTACTTACTTACTTACTTACTTACTTACTTACTTACTTACTTACCTACCTACCTACTTACTTACTTACTTACTTATTTATTTATTTTTATGCCGCCCTTCTCCTTAGACTCAGGGTGGCTTACAACATGTTAGCAATAGCACTTTTCAACAGAGTCAGCATATTGCCCCCACAATCCGGGTCCTCATTTTACCCACATCGGAAGGAGGGAAGGCTGAGTCAACCTTGAGCCGGTGATGAGATTTGAACCACTGACCTTCAGATCTACAGTCAGTTTCAGTGGCCTGCAGTACAGCACTCTACCTGCTTAACAAATCTTAATCTTAACAAATGTATATATATCAATTAGCACTACACTACCTCACTTCCTTATAGACTCTATAAAGGTCCCCGGTAATCCATACAAATAGTCATCACATATAAAGTGTTACACATAGCAATGTAGCCTAATATAATAAGCAAGATATTTGGAGCAGGCAAGACTTCGGCTAGCTCAGGGTTGTCAAACTCAATTTCATTAAGGACTGCATCAGGGTTTTGACCTCAGGGGGGCTGGGAGTGCGGGGCCAGGGTGGGTGTGGCCAACTCAACCTTCGTGTGGGTGGCATCTGTGGCGCCTGGGCATTCTGCCAGTGAAAATGGATATTAGGATGGCCATATGTGTTTTCGCTGACAGAGACACTGTGGGCCAGCCCTTCACTATTCCCAGCACAGACCCACGGGCAAGATCTAAACCTTAAGTTTGATACCCCTGCTCTAGATCACCCAATAGTAAAAAAAGATCATGGGACTTTTAGTTGATAAAATTTTAAAGCGGCCATGTTTTTCTCTTTTCATCTATCTAAAACATTAATACAGCCTTTTTACATACTCATTTTCTTGCTTGCAATACAGTTAGCCCCTATTACCATTTGCTTGCATCATCTGCTTATTAAGAAAAAAAAAAGCTCAGTCCCAACTGAGTTCATGCATTGAAAAATCTACCTCAAAAAGACAGTCATAGGAAGGCATGGCATGATTAAAATTTTACTAGCTGTTTTCCTAAAGACAGAGAGCTTTCTCCATAGGTAGAAATAATAACTAAAATAACAAAACTGTGTGTATACTTATAATATGTATCTACTAAGTGCAAACAAAACATAACAGAAATGACCAATCACAGCAAAGGAGGTCAAAATCCAACAGAAACTGAAGTACTCATAATGACCCTGGAGAATTTAAACAGATGGACTCTTGTAAAGCTAAGAGAATTCCTGGTGGTAAGGATATCTTAGGTAAAATTCAAAATGCCTCATTAAATTGCCAGTTAGCTATGTGATGCTACTGATGTGGATCAGGCCAGGGATGCATCAATGTACATATGAATCATGCCCATATGTTAGGGATGGCTTGACTTGCAAAATTCATGCCTACTTCCACATTTGAGCCCTTTTGATATTTCATAGGCAGAGAGCCTTTTGAGGGATTTTATCCAGCTCACCAGAGTGGGAGAAATAAGAGGGACTCCATGGATTTGAAACTTTTGTCCTTTTCTGCCTTGCAGTGGTGGTTCTAAAGCAGGGGTCTCCAGCCTTGGCGGTTTTAAGACTTGTGGACTTCAACTCCCAGAATTCCAAAGCTTTGCTGGCTGAGGAATCCTGGGAGTTGAAGTCCACAAGTCTTAAAACCGCCAAGGTTGGAGACCCCTGTTCTAAAGGATTGCAATCAGATTCTAGGTCCTCAGATTCAAACCTCAGGCTTGATAAGAAATATAGGCATTGTGTTTTTTATTTGCTGTTCCTTTGAATATAGAATAGAATATTCTATTGGCCAAGTGTGATTGGACACACAAGAAATATGCTCTCAGTGTACACAAAAGAAAAGATACCTTTGTCAAAAATCATGAAGTACAACACTTAATGATTGTCATAGGGTACAAATAAGCAATCAGGAAACAATTAATATTAATATAAATGGTAAGGATCCAAGCAACAATCATAATTTAATTTATTCGACTTCTGTGCCACTCAATCCTGTAGGACTCCAGGCAGCTTACAATAATTAAAAATAATACAATACAGTGTTCCCTCGATTTTTGTGGGTTCAAACTTTGCAAAAAGTCTATACCACGGTTTTTCAAAAATATTAATTAAAAAATACTTTGCGGTTTCCCCCCCTATACCACGGTTTTCCCCGCCCAATAACGTCATATGTCATCACCAAACTTTCATCCACCTTTAGTAAATATTTTTTTAAAATAAACTTTAATAAATAAACATGGTGAGTAATAATCTAAATGGTTGCTAAGGGAATGGGAAATACCAATTTAGGGGTTTAAAGTGTTAAGGGAAGGCTTGTGATACTGTTCATAGCCAAAAATAGTGTATTTACTTCCGCATCTCTACTTCGCGGAAATTCGACTTTCGCGGGCGGTCTTGGAACACATCCCACGCAAAAATCGAGGGAACACTGTAGTACAATAATAAAAAAGAAGTCAAAAAACAATAGTAAATAAAACCCCATAAACCTAACAACCCATTAAAAATCCCAAATCAATCTAACAGCATACATACCAAACAAACATAATTTGGGCACGTCTGATGTTAACTTCATGGCCCCCAGGCCCGTCGACAAAGCCAGGTTTTAACAACTTTTTGAAAAGCCAGTAGAGTGGGAGCAGTGCGAACATCGGCAGGGAGTTGGTTCCATAGAGCCAGAGGCGGCAACAGAAAAGGCCCTCCCATGCGGTCCTGCCAACCTACATTGTTTAGTTGACGGGACCTGGAGGAGGCCGATTCTCTGCGATCTAATAGGCCTCTGGGAGGTATGTGGCAGGAGACGGTTCCATAAATTGACAGGCCCTAAGCCATGTAGCAATTCATACAGTCATAAATGGGACAAGATATATGATAGGAACGATGAGAAGACTAACAGTAATAGTAATGTAGCTGTAGTGAATAGTTTGATAATGTTGAGGGAATTTTTTGTTTAACAGAATGATATGCTTGCTGAATTACAAACTGACCTTTTAGGGCCCTACAGATATTTGATTTAAAGATGTTTTGTCAGAAAGTACAGTATGTATACACACAAACACACAGACTTTTTTTCCTGTTGAAAAACCTCCCTTCCTTTCATTATCAGCAAAATAAAAGCATTACTCAGTCTGCTCATTGCCCGCGTCACGGGGCCACACCCTTCCCTCCCCCCTGCGGTAAGCCTAATTGTGGGCTTAATCATGCTGGCTGAAGGGAGATCTACCTCTTTTGCTCGTGTTTGTTGCCTTTTTCCCTCCCCAAGGGAGGGGGTGGAATTGTGAGGCTTAATCCTGCTGGCTGTAGGGAGACCTGCCGCTTTTACTCGTGTCTGTTGCCTTTTTCCCTCCCCAAGGGAGGGGGTGGAGTTGTGAGGCAATGCTTCGGAGGTATTTGGTATTCCTTTCTTCCCCCCATTGTCGTTGTTACTTTTTATAATGGTACGTGTCTGCTCTTGCAATTTTTTTACCCATGTCCTCGTCCTAGGTCTACACTGTTCTAATCCCCCCTTGTCCTCTATGTTAGACACCCCACCCTCATTTGGCTGGTTTCTATGTCTGGCCTGGGGAATTCTGCTGGGGGCTGTGTCCAATCTTAATGACCCATCTCCTTTAAGTCGTTGTTGGTGCCTTAAAGCCTGGTATGCCGATGGCATATCGATACCAGGCTTTAAGGCACCAACAACGACTTAAAGGAGATGGGTCATTAAGATTGGACACAGCCCCCAGCAGAATTCCCCAGGCCAGACATAGAAACCAGCCAAATGAGGGTGGGGTGTCTAACATAGAGGACAAGGGGGGATTAGAACAGTGTAGACCTAGGACGAGGACATGGGTAAAAAAATTGCAAGAGCAGACACGTACCATTATAAAAAGTAACAACGACAATGGGGGGAAGAAAGGAATACCAAATACCTCCGAAGCATTGCCTCACAACTCCACCCCCTCCCTTGGGGAGGGAAAAAGGCAACAGACACGAGTAAAAGCGGCAGGTCTCCCTACAGCCAGCAGGATTAAGCCTCACAATTCCACCCCCTCCCTTGGGGAGGGAAAAAGGCAACAAACACGAGCAAAAGAGGTAGATCTCCCTTCAGCCAGCATGATTAAGCCCACAATTAGGCTTACCGCAGGGGGGAGGGAAGGGTGTGGCCCCGTGACGCGGGCAATGAGCAGACTGAGTAATGCTTTATAAAGATGTTTGTCTCCCACGGCATTTTAAAACTCTGACGAAGTTAGCAGCACGCTAACGAAAGCTAAGTGGTTTTATTAAAGTTTCTATGTTCCGGTGATCGAGATGGCTGCTGCCTCATCATTCACGTATGTACCTGGAACTCGCATTTTTAGGACTATTCTTGATATATATATATATATATGTCAAATGAAAATATATATATATATATATTTGTTTTCGTAAATTTTCACGGGTATATGTATGTAGATTGTTCTGAGTTCGGGTTTTGCCCTGTGTAATATTTTGCATGTCTATGCGACGTTTCGGTGAAATCACATTCACCATCATCAGGCTGAAGTTCCAAGCTTCGTGTTGTTGTAAAATGGAATGTTTGCAACTGTCATTTCTTCCTAGTATATAGTGTGGGGGTGGAGATTTGGGCATGTCCCGCCTACCAGAAATTTGGAAACCAGCCTTGAACAAAAAAAACACTTCATAAAAATCACCATGTCAATCCTTCTAATAATTATGATTTTGGAATTTTGAAATTTGAAAACCAGCCTTAAACAAAAAACACTTCATAAAAATCACCATGTCAATCCTTCTAATAATTATGATTACACCAACCAATCAGATCACTAAAACATAATCACCCAATCTATTTGCTACATTCAAACCAAATCTCCACCCCCACACTATATACTAGGAAGAAATGACAGTTGCAAACATTCCATTTTACAACAACACGAACATCTTCGCCATTTAATTTGCAGAGCTTTGTAACTGTAAGTGCAAGAAAGCAGAGATGACTATTTGATTGAAATATGATTCAGTGCACTAGGTCAGATATGCTCAAATGGATTTGGTTATTCAATGGATTTTTGCATACAAGCATAGTTTTATTAAACTCTTAAATCTATGAATTGATTTGGTATTTTGAATAGATTTTCAATTAAAACCACAAACTCGGAATGGCAACTGGGAGCCGGCCTCGAGCATTCACCCCCTCCCCAAACAGATGAAACGTTTGCAACAGAGGAAGGGACGAGGCAAGGAGGAAGTCAAGTTTGCAGCTGCAGCTGCCGGGCTTCAGTAACAGGGAAAAAATGCCAGTAGGCCTCAAAGCCAGGGGCAGTGCAGCAGCCGGCGCTGGCTGAGGCTCCTGGACACAGAACTTGTCAGCAGCGGCAGCATGGCTTTCCTGTGGTACGACGGCAGCAGCAGCTTTACCATGTTTTGGTGGATGTGGTGGAAGCCAGCCGCCGCTGCTGGCCACCACCACCAAACCACATGAGAAGCCGTAATGCCACCACCGCCATTGGACTACAAGAAAGCCACTGCTGACCGCTGTGTGAAGGAATGGCGGCTGCAGCTCTTTCTCAGGCAGAATCAGCTCTCTAATTCCACCCGTTGTAGCCGTTGCCCCCATCACCCAACTCCCCACAATGCAACATTCAGTATATAAGATGCACCCAGTTTTTGATGAACATTTTTGAGGTAAAGGTTGCGTCTTATACACTGAAAAATATGGTAAATTGTTTTACTCCAGTATTTGCAAACATGTTGGCTAGGGATTTCTGGGATTTGAAATTCATACAATTTAAAGTTGCTCAGTTTACTACTTTAATCCAATTGTGTAAGACATCAATCTTAAAGATGTGAATCTGTTACATAGCATTGTTCTTTTTTTTTACTTTTAAGGTTTAAAAGTAGAATCCCATGAACTGCAATTCAAAATCATGTTCCCACTTTTATTTATTTTTTGATCCTAACACATTGTCATGAACCAAGTGCTTGTTTTTTGAAATATATACCGCTTTTAAAAGGTTTGCTTACTTTAAACAAATTTCATTGTCATATAATATCAAACTATATTTCAATAAATAGAATCTATTTATGACTACATTCCAGTAAATGACAATATTTATCTGGCTTCATTGAAATTAGAGAATAAGGAGAGAGGGGTGAATGACAAACTACTGTTGAAACTAAGTTCTTACTGCATCTCCAAATCCCTGCACAGGTGGATAGCTATGTTCCTGTCAAACAGGTAACAAATATTCTAAATAGGAGAAGGTCCTATCAAATCTGGCATCAGTTAATAGCAGTGTCTCCCAAGGCAGGGTTTTAGGACCCACACTCTTTCTGTTTACATCAACAACCTATGCAACCACATTAAAAGCAACTGCATCCTCTTCAATGATGATGTAAAATTATTTAATATAATTAACAATGCTGCTGCCCTACAAAGTGACTTTGTGTCACAATGGCTGAATAATTAGCTACTTCAAATCTCAACCAACAAATGTTCTGTCCTACACATTGGCAAAATAAATAAATAAATCAGAACACCAAATACAAATTGGGCAGAAACGATTTTGTAGATGATCCTCACTCTGTCCAGGACCTAGGAGTACTCATCCCAAAGGATCTAAGGCCCAGAGCTCATTGTAACAGCACTGCCAAAAAGGCATTAAGAGTTGTTAACCTAATTTTGCAAAGCTTCCTCTCCAGTAACCAGAGCATACAAAACCTTTGCTAGACCAATTCTGGAACCCACATTGTATATAAGGCATTAACATGATTGCATAGGTTCATGAGAAGAGTACTCCACTCCTCTACCCACAATATAATTTCCTATGCCACCAGGCTTGAAATTTTGGGCTCTCAACAACAGAGTGATCAATGTTTCAATCTCAAATTCTCTAACATGGCACTTACCCCATTCTTAAGAGGTCCATAAATGGAACGTGCATAAGCGCACCAGCATGCCTACCATCTCTGTTTTACTGTCCCCATTTATTTGTATTTACTTCTTTGTTCATGTTTATGTTCATACCTATACTTATTATCTTGTACATGTTTAAACAATAAACAATAAACAATAAACAAATAAACAATAAACAAATAAACAAATAAACAAATAAACAAATAAACAAATAAACAAATAAACAAATAAACAAACAAATAAATAAATAAATAAATAAATAAAAAAGTTAGGTGTATATAATACCTGAATGCTATCTGAATAATTTTGAGATTTGAACTCTTAAACTTACAAAGATAGAGAATGCTGCTGTAGAAAAAATTACCATATTTTTCAGAGTATAAGATGACCAGAGTATAAGATGCATCTTAGTTTTGGGGGAGGAAAACAAGGGGTTGGGGAATTGCCCTGTCTCCCAGCAAACAGCACAAATGATATACACTGTTTGCTGTGTATTTCTGTGCATGTGTGCCTGACCCATAGAAATAGTAAAGAATTTGAGAAATGTACATTTTGGCAATATATTAATGTCAGAAAATTTTCTTAAATGTAGTCACACTAACGCCTTCCAATTATTTAAATAGATCTACTCCAAACATGACTATGTCAGAGATTAACTCAGCTGCCTTATCTTAATACTAAAACAGGACACTGCTACATTTCAGACCATACTTGTACAGATGCTGTTAAAATTGATGGGGCTTTCTGAAAGTGTAGTTATTCTCTGCTATTTAAAAGAAGATGCAATAGCACTGGGCTTCTTCAGATCAAGCATTTATTTTAAAAATCTTCTTCATTTTGTTAAGTTGCTTAGAATAATAATAAAGCAGTCTTTAAAAAATAAGTCTAATTTAAACATTCTATAGGCATTTATAGTTATTGACTTATCTTCTTGCAACAAACAGCCAGTTTCAGCACAACCTAATTAGCACCAGAAAATAAAAATCTGCCTCGGCTCTATCTCCCAGCAGTTTGCCTCCTTGCAGTTTTAGTTTCACTTTCAGTTCAAGCAGCTAATAGTTTTAGGCTGCAGGGATTGCTATAGTCTATTGCCGCCTGCCTGCAGCCTGATTTAGCTGATGGCCAAGAGGCCGATATCAGTTGCTTGTGCTAATCAGGCTCTGTGCTGTTTGCTGCAAGGAGCAAACTGCTGGGAAACAGAAGCCAAAGGTTGAGGGTGGCTGGGTAGGGTTACATTAACTCTATAAGACACACCCAAGTTTTCACCCTCTTTTAGGGGGAAAAGGTGCATCTTATAGAGTGAAAAATATGGTAAACTTTTCCTCCTGGAAAAAAATAATAGCACCATACTTCCATACTTGCATTCAAGTAGTCACCCAAGTTTAATTCAAAAGTATTATTACATTTGCTGCTAGTGCTTTTATTTCACCACTGCCACCAGATAATTCAACAGAAATAGCATTATTTTAAAATGCTACAAGTTTTGGGACAGCACTAGAACAGCCATAACAATAAGATTATTTTCAGCAAAATTAAGATGGGTACAAAATGATGAGTGATGTGTAGTGATATCATCATGTGATGCTACATTATGTACTTCATTTATTTGTTTGTTTGTTTATTTGTTAGACTTCTATGCTGCCCTTCTCGAAGCGACTTGCAATCTGGTATCATGATATCATTTGTCTCCCTTGTGAACCTCAAACGAAGTAGACAAATGATGATGAGTAATAGTCAAAGAAGTCCTTTGTCTCACTGTCTCACCAATATAGGTGACCCTGCTCTCTGAGCTGCTATTAGCCTGATTCAGGAAAAACAGGGCCTGATAGGACCATGTCAGATTCATAGGGCAAACTGGGAGATTACCAAGAAAGATATTTCAGTCACATCTTGTTTGCCTATCTCTGATCTAACTAATGATTAAGAACAATGTTTTTTCAATCAAAGAAATCCATAGAGTAATTGTGTTCACTTATAATAAAAACATTGAGTCAAAATAACATACCATCAATTGTAGAAAGATCCGTTTTGAAAAAAAATGTGGAAAAGTATTTATTTGTGTCTCTCTCCAGTTTTCTGAACTAAAATGCTCCAAAGATAATGTATATGGAATGTGCTCTCATTCCATCCACTTTTTGATTGTGTTTTTCTTTGCTTTTTACAGCTATGGTCCATGTAACAGCTCCTTAAGGTCCAGCTATGGTCCAGTAACAGCTCCTTAAATTGGTCTGACATTACTTGTTTACAGTTTACTGTATTCTCTATTATTGCTATACCTAAACATATTCCAGGAAACATTAGACTTCATTACTAAAGCCACAGTCCATGGCCTGTGGTATCCTAACTGCACATTTTTTGTTTTTTTAGCATTATAAAGATAGTTTTAATGATTTCATATAGTGCATTATTTATTACTGAGATTTTAATATCTCTGAGCTGCCTAGAATTCAGGATAGAGCAATGGATACAATTCAAGCATAAATTGCATAAATGAGTACAATAAATGGTGTTACTTTATTACCTTATTTAAATTATTTGGAAGAAATCCAAAATAGCAAACAATTACAAATTAAACACATTTCCCAAATTTAAAGACACCCTAACAAGAAGGTTAAATAGGAAAAAAACTCTGACATATCTTTAAAAAATTCAACAGTGAAGATGATTCAGTGAAAATGATGACCTGCCAGATTTACTGGGGACCATATACAATATGTGGGAATATATACCAGCGCGAGCACACACATGCACACACACACACTATATACACTGTGTGTATGTGTGTGTGTGTGTGTGTATGAAGGTCTTGGCATATTCAGGTTTCTTCCCGTGTAGGATTCAGAGATTTCTGGTGACGTTTCGACGAGGTCCCACTCGTCATCTTCAGGCTGGTGCTTCTGTCCTTGTTCTAGGGCGAACACAGTGAGACCTGAGCTGCCTTCTGGTGGGTGGGTGTGGTTTGATGGCTCAGCAGCTGCAAACTGTTGAAACTTCCTGGTGAGTCAGTGGGGTAACACCTGGGGTCATTGATGTAATTAATGTATGCTGATTAGTTGATGTTTGTGGATTGGGGGTGATATCCTGAGTAGTTGGAGTTTGCAGACTACTTAGCTGTTTTGTAATGTGTGTCTGGGGTGTAACAATTTTTGTTTGGCTGCGAGTTTGTGGTCTGGTCATATGTTTATGGTGTTTGTCGGTTTGCTTTGTGTGGAAGTCAGAGGGGGCTGCAACAGTTGGGAGCCCTGCTGTAGTTTGGCCTCTGGGTGGTGGTTGTATTTGGTCTGTAGGGTGAGTGTGGGTTTGGGTCTGGTGGAGGTGATTGGTGGTAGTGTCCTGTGTTGTTCTGAGTCTGGTTTCAGTTTGTATGGCTAGGATACGTTTGTTAATGAGGGCTGGTTTCCAGATGTCTGGTAGGCGGGAGGTATCATCCCACTTGTTCATATTGTGGGGATGTTTTTCTATCTCAATGGCTTCCATGATTACTCTTTTGTTGTAGTGTTCTGTTTTAGAAATTAATTTAGTTCTGTCAAAATCAATTTCATGTCCTGTAGTTATGAAGTGTTGGAAAAGGGAGGAAGTTTTTCCATTCACCTGAATCACTCCTTCAAGAATACTGTTAGACTCTTCAGAATGCAAACTACCCTTTACTCCAGACCAGAAAGATTTCCATCCTGAACATCTCCATTGAGGATCATGTTAGATTTCCTGGAGCATAAGCTGTTCCTGTTCCAGTATGGCTTAGCCTTTGAGCTAACGCTTTGAGCTACCATTCAGTGTTCCCCTACCACATATCACCTGGCTCTGTATTGTATCCAAATGTTCTCCAGGGGCTTGGCTCCATTCCACTGGACTCTGAGAGTTTCTTTTATTAGTCAAGGCCCACCTTCCATGTGGTTTTCTAGATATCCTATAGTGTGATTGTCGGCAGCCATCAGCAACTTCTTACATTCTTCCATGCCGACGCTGATACCAGTGATGGCATACATTACTCACCAGGGGAACATCATGGTCCGTTTTCTGTTGTCCCAGGGACTTCAAGTTTCATTTCCACTATTATGTTCTATCTCTCCCTGCATAGTTCCTTTCCGAAAGCGAACGACATGGGGCAGACTAACTCAGATGCCACAAGTTTGGCTTCTTCAGCCCTCTCTCTTAGCTTTGTCCTTGGGGCAGGGGTAACTGGTATTAACTTCTGCACAAGGCTGTGAGGTCTGACTTACATGCTCCTTTCAGTATCGTGTACCAGTGAAACAACAAGATAAACTCAGCAAGGGGCCATCGGATTCCTTCTCTCACCCCAAACTGAGGCAGGAGAGCTTGGATCACGGATCTTAAGTCTTTCCCATGTCACTATACTGTTGACCCCCTCAGATGGAATGGCCATTTTTCCTCGGATCAGCGCCATATCCCATCCCAGTTTGAATGCAACTGACCACTTGCTCTTTGGGTGGCTCACTTTCACACGCCGTCAGATCCCTGTAGTCCTCGTAAGGGTGATGTTGATCGCCAAATGACCGTTTGCCAAACACATTCAGCACCTTAGAGGACTCCCCTTTTTCCTGCTGGGCATATGGGAGTGGGGCATTCACTCCCTGGGCTGTCCATTGTTAAGGCTATTCAATCCTTGCACCAGAGTCTGACTGAAGGCCTTGCTATTGATACCCTTCACTGACAACTAGCAGTTCTATCTACTGTACTGTCATGCACATTACTAAGCTTCCTTAGGGTCCACCCTTTGGTTCAATAATTTTTTTTAAGTGTTACTAACTTCTGTTTTTTCCCAGTTATGCACAGGTCCTCTACATGGGATTTCTCTACAGTACTGAACTCATCGACCGGAGGGCTGCTCGTACCCTTGGCCTTCGTCTCCTTTTGTCACCTCACCTATACAGTAGTATTCTTCCTGACAGTAACCTCAACTGGTCAGATCCTGGCCTGACAGCCCTGTCAATAGGAAGTGTCTTCGGTGTATTTCACCTTCAGGGTTGATTTTAGGTTATGTTCACTATCACATGTAAGGTAACTTCCAATTTCCATTGGGCTGCAGAGGTTGTTCCACCTTGTCTCCTTCCCTCCATGTTTTCTGACTGGGAACACCAGTGGAATGCGCTTGTTGTGTATCTAACATTACAGGTTTCTGCCACCCAGTCTTTATATGATGGACTTCGTCAATCAGAAACATCCTTCATTTCCTTCAATCTGCCTTCCTTGGAGAAACAGTATATTCTCCTAGGGCTAGGCAAGGGATTTCTGCAGTGATCTCCCTGTATTCTGAACTGCTGGGGCTATCTCAGCCTGGGGGAGTTACCGCCCATTTGACACGTAGCACAGCTAACATTACTGTTCAGTTTGTTCGATCATTGATCAAAGAGGTTGCATGGAGGTCACCTGGGCATCTCCTATGCCTTCTATCCATCACCATAAGTTTGTCTTGGGCATCTCCTATGCCCTCTCTCTGTCACCATAGGTTGATTCCTTTGTCACAGGTATGGTGGAATTTAACCTTCTGGTCTTGCCTCTCGCAACCATGTGTCAAGTTCATCCCAGCCAGCCTTAATTTACCCTCCCTAAATGGGCTGCTTTGGCATGTCCCATCCTTGGAGGCTAACTCCTCCTACCATGGAAAACGGGAGTTGTTATACTTACCTGAACGCCCATTCTCATGTAGGAGAGTTAGCCTCCAAGACCCACCCTTGCTTGAGCTTGGGCTGGCTGTGAGTTTGTGTACATGTTATCATTCATTTCTTATTGTGAGTATTGGTTCTGTTTATTACACAGAATGTATAGTTCTAATTGTTACATAAGATTTGTTCTGACTGAATTGGAAGCTGCATGTAGAGGCTGTTCTTTCGTCCTTCATTGAAGAGGGGGAATATAAGATGGAGGGTGCTATTTATACTTTTCTAAGACTCAGTCCTGAATGGCTATCGGATAAGGTCAAACCCATCCTTGGAGGCCAACTTTCCTACATGGGAACGGGCGTTCAGGTAACAACGCCCGTTTTTACACTATTTTGCCGGGACCAGACAGAAGGGCAGAAGAGACTTTTAAGCTTTCATATTACTCTTAAAATGTGTTGAGGCAAACAAAAGGCCATGTAGGATATTTGCTTATGCCATTAAAAAAACAAATGTTGTTACGAAAAAGAATATGTATAGCAAGGCTGCTGGGAGCAAAGATTGTACTCTTCAGTAAACATTGTTTTGATGTTTTGCTAAACAAGATTTCTTTTGCAAGAGAACAAAAACATGAATAGAAATAAATTTAAAGACTATACTTCCCTTATTAAACAGGAGTTAAGTATTACAAAATGACTATCATACCTGCATATTTCTTTTATTGGATTCATATTTATTCACATGTTTATAAAATTAAAGCCTGCCCTTTTTATCTTAAGATAACTCTATGCTGTTATATTTATTCTATACCCTAACATACCCTAACAAATCATTCACAATAGGTCAACATTTATCTGAGTAACACCAAGGCAATTAATTAATTAACCAATTGGATAGAACTCCACATTCATAGAAATATATGTGAACAATATTAATAGGCTGTGTGCACATAACATGCTGAACCAAGTCAGTTAAAGGTCAGTTGGTTATAACCCTCACAACATGTCAATTTAGTTAGTTTTTTTGTGAGATAGCATGTAACTTTTTAGCTAATTTTTAATTACTGAATTGCAGAAGCATATAATTCAATTGAGTAAATATGTTGTATGAACAAAGTCTGAAGTTGTTAGCCTGATTACTGATTGCTTAGAACAGCATTAAGCAGCCTTCAGGTAACACATCAACCACATGTTCTGAAGTGTTCCAAGCAAAGACAGGGAATCTTGAACATTGAAAATGACATTTTTGGCTGAACCATAGCTTCAAATGTCAGGTGGGAGTTACTGAGTTACTAGTTGAGTGACATTACACAGGTTGCATAAGGCAGAAATATTAAGAATCTTATTTCCTGGATTGATTGCACGAGGAATATACTCAATTTGGATTATATCATACAAAAGAAGAAAATGTGACATTATTGTATTAAAGCAACCAGGGAAAGAAACAGTGACTAAGAAAACTAAAGAATATCCAGCAAAAGAAGTACTGTATCTTTTTATAGGAAAAGTATGTCCTACCCGTCAGTGACTACTTCAGCTTCAATCACAACAATAGATGAGCACACAATAGACAGAAACTTAAACTCAATTGCAGAAAATATGACTTCAGCAACAGTCAATGCCTGGAATGCACTACCTGACTCTCTTGTTACATCATCAAACTCCCTTAGCTTTAACCTTAAACTATATACTATGTACCTTACCCCATTCCTAAGAGGTCTGTAAGGGACATGCATAAGTGCACCAACATGCCTGCAGTCCCTGTCCTAATATTCCCAAATATTCATAAACATCTCATGTATACATGTTTATACTTTTACTGTAATCTTATTTAATCTTGACAAAAATAAATAAATAAAATTAAAGCAATGCTGAAAAAAGTTTTCTTGAATGATGACATTCATTTTCTTTAAGAAGTAGGCTTTTTAAAATATGCCTTTTTTCACTCTAAATCAACACCAGGTCTGGAAAGTTACTGTGAGAAAAATCAAATGTATAAATAATATGGGAACAGCAGACAAAACATTCAAGTGATAAACATTGTTTACATAGGTAGAGATTAAGTTTATCCACATTATACAAAGCACACCATTATAAATTAAGTGTATCTGAAAAGAAAAGATTTGTTTTCCATTTCACTAGATTTTTCTTAAGCAGGAAAAGAACAAAGACTATATTTTCCTGCTTAATTCTATACTTCTTTAAAGTTTGGAATGGATTACTGAATTTTTCTGAATTCAATAAATTACAATACTGTTCAGTAATAATACAGTAAATTACTGCACTATTGCTATATCTAGGCTAAAAATGCTATGCACACTGTTGCAGGAAATAGTTCATTTCAAAAAGCCTATACAGATTTGTAAATTTAGTAATACTTTAATCCAACTGAAGACATTGGGGTTTTAGTCAATTACCATTAGCATAACAGGGCTGATGCAATCCAATGCATGAAGAAAAAAATTCCGAATAGCAACATTTAAATCTTGAGTTTATACTCTATTGAATTTATTACACCATATAAAAATGGCAAAAATTGTTTATTTGCACAATGTTGATAAAGTCTTTTAAAATCATGCGTGAAATAAATATGTGGATATTAATAAATGTCTCATTTTTGTTTGGTTAGTTTATTTATATGCAAGAAAGCCATCTCGTGTAAATATCATATATATATATATAATATATTTTATTGCATGTTTTTATATCGTTCTCCATTGATTCTGATAAATACAAACTTTAACAATGTGCAAAGATTTCAAAGATGTTCTTGGCATATTACTAATTGGAACAAAATATTATTTTTTAAAGATGTAAGATTAAGTACACCATATCATTAACTTGATGTTGTATTCTATAGATAAAGCAATTATTATATCATAGTGATAGTGAATCTTTTCAGCATTGTGTGCCAAAAGTTGAAGTGTGCAAGTGCTGTTGCGCTCATGCATGCTGGCTCCCAGTAGGGAGGAACCCAGGTAAAACTGCACATTCAGAACTTCTCTGGCTGGTGCATAGCACTTTTGAGGTGGAAGGGACAAAAAGCACTGCCACAGGCTGGGGAACAGCAGCTTCCAATTGGGAGAAGCCCAGACAAGGCTGCATGGTTGGAGTTACTCCAGCTGCACATGGTGCTTTTGAGTTGGGGAGGGCAGAAAGCACCGCCACTAACCAGGGAACAGTGGCTCCCACCAAGGTGGAGCCCATCTGTGCAAGTAGCCCACCACCACCCCTCTGGTACCAGCTGCTTGTCCACCAGTATTAATTGTCTATACTACTGATCTTTCTCACCAAGCAGTCACTACATTTACTTACTTACTTACTTACTTACTTACTTACTTACTTACTTACTTACTTACTTACTTACTTATTGTTGTGAGCTGTCCCGAGTCTTCAGAGAGGGGCGGCATACAAATCTAATAAATTATTATTATTAATTATTATATTTATTTATAATTGTCAAACAATTATAGTATGGTAATTTGTATAAATAAAATATTAGAACAGTAATGATGAAAAGTAATGATAGAAGAAAATAGAACAGTAGGGCAGGAACGGTAGGCACAATGGTGCGCTTATGCACACCCCTTACAGACCTCTTAGAAAGGGGGAGAGGTCAATTGTAGATAATCTATGGTTAAATGTTTCAGAGTTAGGAATAGAAACCACCGAGTCAGGTAGAGCATTCCTGGCACTGATTACTCTGTTGCTGAAGTTGTATTTTTTGCAGTCTAGTTTAGAATGGTTGACATTTCATTTAAATCTCTTACATGCTTGTGTGTTGTTGCAGCTGAAGATGAAGTAGTCACTAACTGGAAGGATATATGGTATATAATTTTATGAACTATTGTTAAATCGGAATGGAAGCAACAGAGTTGTATTTGTGTCAGATAAATTTGTGGTTCACTTATTCCATACTTTTCCAAACTATTTTTCCTTCTTTTTGTGCTTTGAAATTAGTTAATATCATATTTAAATTAACTTCATAGTCAAGCAAGCCTACAAGATTAATTCAAGTCTGTGGAACCAATTACTCATTTCTGCATTTCAAGCATCCTTTATAATTGTTCTATTTATTTATTTTATTTTGTCAAATATGTATTGGTAGTATACAAAGATATAACAATGTTTATATACATGATATTGGTACTAATAATAGAGGTACATTAGGACAGGCATGCAGTGCACTTACTCACACCCCTTACTGACTTCTTAGAAATCAGGTGAGGTCAACAGTGGACAGACTAAGGGTAAAGTTTTGGGGGTTTGGTGATGATACTACAAAGTCAGGAAGTGAGTTCCAGGTTGCTAAAGTCATCTTTCCTACAGTCAAGTTTGGAGCGGTTTCCTTTTGAGTGTGTATCTGTTGTGTGCCCATGTATTGTTGTGGTTGAAGCTGATGTAGTTGTTGACAGGAAGAACATTGTAATAGATGATTTATGGTCCATGCTTAGGTCAGTTAAGGGCAGCCATCCACAGCCCTACTGGAACGCTGGGCAGGGAGCATGCACACGTGCCCTTTCAGCTTCCTGTGCATGTGCAGAGGCCGAAGCATATATGTACACAATTTTGGCAATCCCGATATTTCCTTGCTTTTGTGCATGCGCGGAAACAAGGAAATGTTGAGTGACTGAACAGTGGTGGGCGGCTCCAAGTTCCAGCAGCGCAGCAAGGCTCTTGACATCTCTTGGCATGGCGATGGGATGACTTGCTCGGCCACCCTATCGCCTTGTCCAGATGTGTGCTGAAGTGTGGGAGAGCACAGCCGCGCATCGGAGCTCAGGCTGGCTGCCGCTGTTGCTGGAGCATCGCTTGGCATTTTGTTGCTTCTACTGCAGAAGAATGCAAATGCAAGTCGTCCCATCGCCGCCCCAAGAAACAGGCAACCGTCTTTGGAAAATGAAAATGCCAACCCTCCTACAGGCCCATTGGTAAAGAGATGCATGTTGCAGCGCAGGAAAGTATAGCTGCACAGCCGGAGTTCAGGTCGGCTGCCACTGTCCAGTCGCTCGGCATTTTGTTGCTTCCACGGCAGAAGGTGTTGATGACCACATTATCTTTATTATGAACAACATAAAAACATAAGCCATACCTGCTAGATCAGTCTCTTGCCCCATCTAATCTACCAGTCTGTTTTCATTATGCCCAACCAACTGCACCAGGACACCCACTAATTTCTCTACTGCTGGCCTTCAGAAGTAGACAATTGGTCCTTATGACTCCATGAATCTAATAGTTCTTGGTCCACATAATTTCTAGGCTTTTGTGTCTCAAACAGGCCAAATAAAATGCAACTCAGTATTTGATATCCCAAGTTAGTATGATCTGAGTATCTTGAATTACATTTTCAGAACTCCATATATAGGACTATCAAAGTGCACCTGGTAATATAAAATAAAGGGTTTTTTTTTGCACATTTAAAAAACAATAATTTGAAAGCAGAGGTTTGGGAAACCCAAGCTTTTCCTCATCTTTGGATATGTAAATATGGTAGCATTAAATGGTGTCTCCAAGAGCAAAAAGAAGCTAAATTTTCCTCATTTTTTCCACACAAGCCTATATAATAAGCTTAGCTTAGGCTATTATTATCTATATTGCTATAAATCTATTTTATTACTCCTGACTAATAAGAACATATGTACTTCATATGCTTTCTCCAGAGAGGTTATTTTGAAGATTCATAGTCTTAACTGATTAATTATAAGTGTATAAAGTCTACTGTTATCTGAATCCACTTAGGAAGTCAATGTTTAATACATGTACAGTGTTATAACTATTAAAACTGATTGTAGTATATGTGTGAGAGACAGTTTATTGAATTTTCAATTCAGGCATTAGTTCTGCTTTTACATTCAGAGAAAAAGATCAAGATTAGGTAGACACAGAGTCTTTCCTGCAAGTAATCAATACATTGAAAAATGATTGTGTAGGAAAAGTTGACAAGACCGTGGCTTGGGATTTTGTTTGGAATATATAAAAGCTATCTTGAAAAAATATTGAAATTGAAAGGACAATGTTTATTCCATTGTCCCTTTCTGTCCCTTACTGCTTTCTGTTTCAGCTCCATGAGTTAGTTAACAGAGCATTGGATATTTTTTTTTAAAGGAGTGGATTATGGAGTGGTATTAGGAGATTTTAGAAGAAAGGAACTAATGATAACACTCAATTCCAGCTTGAATACTTAGAAATATTTTGTATTTATAATAATTATAACAGAAAGAATGTGTCAGGTTTATAGTAAGATAAAGTATTTCTCAGCTGGAAGACGATATTGAAAAAGAAGAAAGTTATATCTAATTATCTAGATTTAAATACAAATTGCCATTTTTGTCAATGCCTAGGAGGATCAGGTTATATACACAATTTCTCTTTTTTGCTTTTTATTGCTGTTGGTGAAAATATCTGGCCAAGAATTTGGATCAACTTTTCAGAAATGTTCCAGAAAGTGAACAGATACAAATGGACCCACTGACATTTTATTTTAAAAAATATTTCAAAAACAAAAGAACATTAAGGTAGCACGTTCACAAAAAGGTAATCCACAAAATTAAAGAAGATCTTAATGAAGCAATAAAACAAATTGCAATTCAAAACCATCAAATGAATAATTTTTAAAACACTAGCAAATTAATAAGTGGTTAAAAAAAACTTATTATAGCCTGAAATGAAAGAGGTCCTCTATAAAGATTTGTTGCAAAGCTAGCAAGAAGAGGAACAAATGCATTTCTCTTGCAGGCTCCTCTATCATTTAAGGCCTACTATCTTTAGATAACATAAAATTTTACAAAATGTAACAAATGCCAGGAAGGAAACTAACAAAAAATGCATTCCAGAAGCTGTAATGGATTGACCTCGCATTGATCTTGTGTGTACCCAGAGTCAATGGTCAAGGCAGGGAATTGAGTATTGTGGAAAGAACACTAGAAAATGTGCCCTGAATTCTAAAACATGTGATGAGCACATCTGTGGAGAGATAAGAGTCTCTGTTTGCTGGATGTATTTGAGCGTGCTGTATGCTATTGTTTGTGTAATTCTTTTCTTGGAATGCAATAGGTTGGATAAAGAAAGAAAAATAGACTTGCTGAAATATCAGGAGGACGAAGTACTGGTTTTAGTTACTAGTCTCCATATGAATAGAAATACCAGTTAAATTTGTTTCTCATTCTGATACATTTATTGGAAAATATAGATTCTTTCCAGTGTCAAAAATATTTAATTTAATAATTTAATCACTTTTATTCATGCAAAATACTGTTAAAAGCAGTAAAAGCAGGACCTGATAGCTGCTTTCCATTCTGTACCTCAACAGATATTTTTGCTGGGTTATTTTCAGTGGTGTAAATTTATATAGTTTTATTCACAGTTTCTTCTTATGGCTTTTAGTAATTTCTTAAACAAAGGTCACACATATCCAGTTGCTATCAAGTAAACCAGTCTCTAAAAGCAGTATTCCCCAACCTAGGCAACCTGAGGATGTGTGAATTTTAATTCAGAATTTCACTAGAAATTTCTAGTGACCTGACAGTAGATTCCATTAAATTCTCAGAAATAGATAATTAAGACTTCCAGAATCAACAGTTCCAGCACTAGAAAGCAACAGAATACAGAAAAATCTCTTTGAGATGGATATATGTTTATATTCAACATACAGATTTATGTTTTTACATTTGAAGGCTCAGTTGCAACAGTCTACCAACTTTCTATCAAATATTGTAATAATGATAGATGTGACATTGTTATATTCTCCTCTTTTTTGAACTGTCTACTATCTTTCTAGACAAAATATTTTTTAAAGAATCTGAAGCTGTGCCCACAATATTTTTACACTAACTTGAATAATAATATATTATTCAATTCATGCAGTTATTGCAGTTAGGACTTAGGTCTATCTTATGATACCTTAGCAACCTTCAGAGGTATACATTTCAACTCCCAGAATTACCATGCTGGCTGGGGAATTGAGAACTACTGATCTAAGCTATCATTATCAGATCATCCCAGGAAATCCCAGTGAGCGGGTCAGTACCAGAAGAACACGCTTTGAGTTAAGTTGAACAGTATGAAATGCCAACCAAAAAAATATTTGAAGCAAGTAGCCAAGATTGCTGTATGTAACTTTTAAAAATGTAGGATTTTACAGACCCACAAAGAAATCTTATTTATTACAGTGAAAGCAGACTAGGGCAATAATCATCAAAGTAATATTTACCCCTTAATAACTGTCTATTTTTATACTGGTGCTAGAGGTTAATAGCACTGTTATTTACTTCTCTGCCAAGAAGTACTGAAGGATGTGAAATGTAGCAGTCTATAAAGCAGAGCCGTCAGATAAATAACATTCATATTATTCCCTGACAAATTCTTTTGCAACACAGGGATATAAATAACTCTAAGAAAGCAGTTTCTGCATTACAAGTTTACTGATGTGTAAAATGTAATTTTAAAAAGAGCCCAAAGCTCCAGAAGCATGACACATTGCAATCTGATATATAGGAGGAGACCTATAGCATATTTACCACCTGTGAGAAGAAGAACATGGGAAAGTGAGACATCTCTGTAGAGATATTTTAGCATGGTGGGTAAAACTGTATGGAGAGACACAACTGCATGGATGCTTATTTTAGTTAGCAACTTCATTAGCTGATGGAAATGTTTATATTTTTTTAGAACCAAACATAAATTAAAACTATGGCACTGAGGCTTCAGTCTCACCATATTAGGGGAATTGGGCATGTGAGTTGATGTTATGCATGGCACTAATTTAAAAGAATCAGAATATGCCAAAGATACTGTCTCAGCAGTATTTTTACTGCCACTCTGTGGGTGAGACTTAATTTTGTGGGAGTGGCTTAATTTTGTGGGAGTGGCTTGGTGATTGACTGGGTGGGAATGGTTTGGCAGCCATGTGACTGGATCGGAGTGGCTTTGCGGCCATGTGGGGTGGGGTGGCTTGGTAATCATGGGACTGAGTGGCCATGTGACTGGTGGGCATGGCCAACTTGGTGTCATTCACATCAAGGGTTAGGGTTAGGATGCCTGGCCTCTCCTCACCTCAAAGACTTAAATGGGATGCAATTTCCCTAACTATTTACTACTATTAGACATCCAAAATATGCTATTTAATCCCATGCATATATAACATATGTGTATATACATATTATATACATGCACACAAAAAGAAAGAAAGAAAGAAATGAAAGAGAGAGAGAAAAAGAGGAAGGAAGGGAAGGAGAGAGAGAGAGAGAAAGAGAGAGAGAGAAAAAGGAAGAAGAGAAAGGAAGCACCACAAACCCTGGCACTAGACATGGCTTGAGAAGACACTTTGAAATAGCACGTTAATTTAGGAAGACATTATCTACTATATGTACTACATGTATGTGTACACACACACACACCTCTTCTAAACCTATATAAATTCAACCACACTTACTGCATTTGGAAAAACACACAGACTCCACTTTCTGCTACACATTTAACCAGAACATTACATATGCCTTCAGATGTACTCCCCTAGTTTGCACATGACTGAGCCAGGAGATGTCATTGATTGAGTAAAAGGTGGTGAAACTCACTTAACTTTCTTAGCAACCAAAAATCTTGCGTAGCAACCAAAATTTTGGGCTCAATTGTCATAAGTCAATGATTATCTCTGCCTTCCCTGGCATCAAAATAATTCAGACAATGTAAGGTTTCCAGCTGCAGCGGAAGTTGGGCTAGATGATCTCCAAGATGTCTTTCTAAATGTCTTCCTAAATTAATGTGCTATTTCAAAGTGTCTTCTGAAGCCATATCTAGTGCCAGGGTTTGTGGTGCTTCCTTTCTCTTCTTCCCCTCTCTCTCTCTCTCTTTCTCTCTCTCTCCTTCCCTTCCTTCCTCTTTTTCTCTCTCTCTTTCACCTCTTTCTTTCTCTTTCTTTCTTTCCTCTCTCTCTCTTGCACACACCCACACCTTCTCTCTCTTCCTTTCTTTTTTCCCTTCCTCTTTATTTCTCTCTCTCTCTTCCTCCCTCCCTCCCTCCATCTCTTTCTTGCACATACCCACACCCACACCCAACCACACACCCCTACCTGGTCTGGGCACAAAGTATCTGTTGTTACAGAAGTTTTCTCTCTACAATACACCTGATAGTAATCAATACCCTATCTCTCAACTACGTAAAGCCTAGGCATATTTATTTGACAGTAAGGCTACTCTCTTTCAGAGGGATTAACTCATAATAGATATACATGATTGCAGGCAGGCAGCTAATTCTGTTGTTTAATAGGCTCTAAGTAAAATTTCTACGTTAACAAAATTTAAAAGTAAATAACAGAATATAGGAGCAAAAACATAGCAATAATCTGAGGTATACTTTTTTTCTTTAAATGGAAGCACTACCCATTTTAACCAGACATAAAGACTCATTAGTTTGGAATATTAGAATGGCTTGCACTGAACTTGACAGTATTTATTTTCCTTACAAACTGGCTTAACTTTGCTTTAAATCTAGCTTTCCTTTCACACAGTTGCTTCGTACCAAGAGTTCCATTTTTTAGGGAAAGAGAGGGGAGTGGGCATGGGCCTTTGGAAATAAAAGCACTGCAAAAGAGAAGGGAAAAGGCACGATCTGAATTCTCCAAGCCTTCCTGGAACCAGGAAGCCCTCCATGCTCTCATTCTTCCCAATCCCTTCCCTTCCCACTCCCGGATCCTTCTTTCCCCATCCCGCAATCACTTCCTTTTGCTTTCAGGATGGGAGGGAAAACCAAATAAAAATAGGAAGGAATGGGACATGTTTGCAAAACAGGTGGAGGGCATTTTTCAGCTGAATTCTGGGACTGAAAAGTTGAGGGGACCCAAGCAGGGATAGGTTTAAACTGACCTCACTGCCAATTCACTTCCTCAAGATGGCGATTGCATGCAAACTCAGCTTTTGCACATGCTCAGAAGAAAAAAAAAATTGAAAAAAGAATTTTTTTTAAAAAAATAAGATGGGCGGTGCCCATGGACCAGCTCTGACCAATTTGTTTTGATGATGTCATTGTGACATCACCAACGGGTCTCTACCAGTCAGAACTGGGAGGAACCCACCGATATGTCTCAGCTTCAAGAATATGTAGTTTATGAGCAGTACAGCTAATCCTCAACTTATGACCGGTGGTTTAATGTCCATTTGAATTTATGAAAGCTTGGAAAATATGCTTTACAGCCTGTAAAGCACTTCCAGCTATTGTAAAACATCAGACCATGCACCCTGTAATTATGTCGGCATGATCTGGATACTTGTAACATGCTCATTCTTACGACTGGTTACAAAGCACAATGTGATCATGTGATATTCATTTGTAATTCTCTCTAATGGCTTCACAGAAAGTAAATTTCTGGGGAATTAAAGAACCCAGAAGGAAAGGTTGCTCGCTGCTGCGGTCTGCCAGGGATTAACTGAAAGAGCTGTCTACCAAGGGGAGCTGTAGAGTGAAGAAACAATGCCCAGATTGTATGTATGTGTGTGTGTGTTTCTGTCTGTCTGTCTGTCTGTCTGTCTGTCTGTCTGTCTGTCTGTCTGTTTATCTATCAAATTTTGATACTTCTACGCTCTGGACAATTTATTTATTTATTTGTAGCACATCTTTATTATAACTTTTTTTTCCCCACAGAGGCCTATAGAAAAAAAAGTACAACTTGCCCTACATTAATACTTTATTTAGCATTTTTTCCACCCATTCATCAATTTTTGTACTGTTTCTTGTTGTGAGCTGCTCCGAGTCTTCGGAGAGGGGCGGCATACAAATCTAATGAATAATAATAATGATAATAATAATAACAACAACAACAACAATAATAATAACAATAACAACAATAAATTATTATTATTATTATTATTATTATTATTATTATTATTATTATTATTATTTTAATGGACAAGAAAATGTCCAGTGACATTTTGCAGCAATGGGAAAGACTCAAAAAGGAAACCAGAAAAAAGCACTGAAAACACTCCTACAATGAGGCCAAAAAAAGGTCTATTTTGCAGGGGAATTAAATGTTGAAGCAACCAAAAGGTAAATCTAATTTATCAATAAAACATTAGCAGATTGATATAATGCATTAGCTTGATCATGGGCCATCTTGGGGAAATAAATGTAATAATTTATTAATCTGATCAAGCACCATCTTGGGGAAATAAGTCCAAGGTCTTAACCCAATTTCAAAATCTTCTGGCTTTTAAAAATGTCTCTTTGTGCTTTATATTTTGATAAGGCAATAAAAAAGTAAAAACAAAATATTCTGGCTTTCAGTAGGTGTTAGAGATTTTTTGGCTGACTCCCAGCCAATGTACAAGACACATTAGACTTTAAACAATCATTTCAGAATCTTCCATTACCAAGTTGAATAAAAGTATCTACTAGATCAGACCTGTCTTTTTGTTCCCAAAACAGTAAAAATGTGAGTCTTCACAAATATAATAAATTAAATTGAATCATCTGTATTACTTAAAGTAATGATTACTAAGATTCAATGAATGAAATAATTTAAGCAAGAATTAAATCTTCAGCAGTGAAATTGCGCCATTGTGCATTGCACAATGGCATTTCTTGCATCAACACTTTATGAGCCTGAAATGGTATTAGAGATAACAGATCTCCCCATCATGTCTTTGTAATTCTAAAGGTAAATTATATTTCTTATTTATTGCTTTATCCCCAGAGGCAGTTTTGTTCTTTTATCTTCAAGACACATTTATAATCTAATTAACAAGGTCTTTAACTAATTTTATGATTAATCTAATTACTTAATGTTAACTAATTTCCTGCCTTTTAATCTGACCAGTTGCAACTGCCATTAAAAAAAATTAATGTAAACGTAAAATATTGTCTTTCCTTTTCAAATGTATTATTTTTACTTGCAAATATGCAAAATTAGGGGCAGATACTATATTCAGCCTTGCTTTCAGAATTTAAAATGCAAACTTGTCTGCATGCTGGTCTTGCATTGAAATTCATGAAAATTCCTTTTAAACAATGTCATATTTATAAGAAAACCACATCTCAAATTACTTGTTCTTATTTCTGAACCAATAGAGTCTTCAGAGATAATTAGCAATAAGACAGTGGACACTATAGGCTTAGGAATTGAATATGTCAGAGAATATCTTCTCAAAGTATATACCTACTAGAATAGTTGAAGTGAAGAAAATAAATCTAACCAATCTAACAATTAAAAAACTCCATCCTGTCTTTTGGATAGGAATAAAACCCAGTATATCTCATTCTCTATTTGCATCAGCCCCAAATTGGCTCACAGGAATTTGGAACCTGTTTTCCATAGCATCCGAAGGCCAGACAAGAAATAAGGCATGGAAGCTTAACAAGTAAACATAAGAATTAAACATAAATTTTCTGTCATTGGGAACAATCAGTGGAATGGCTTGATTCAAAAAGTGTTGGATATTTCATTCTTGGAAGTTTTAAAGAAGAGATTAGACAGGATCTCCTGCTTGAACAGATATTGGAACAGATATTCCAACTCTATTATTCTATTTTTTGTAAGTTAATACTCAAATCTAGTTTAGCATCAGGAATTGTGATTGGAGGAGCCTACCTCCAATCCCTTCCACTAACTTCTTGGTCTTGGTTGTTGATGCTGTTGCCTCTTCATCTCTCCTCTCTACTTATGACAATGATAATAGTGAGGAAAAAGGGCAGCAGTCTCTGTTTGCTTCTTTCCTTTCTTCTAGGAACTGATACAGATTGAGATCAGAGCGAGAGCATTAGCAAATATGGGAGGAGGGAAAAGAATGGCAAGAAATGGGTCTATTCAAGGATGTAAACCAGCAGAAAATGTTTCGATCCGACCATCAAATATGGAACTGGCTCTGTCTGTAAATAACATGCAGAGTGTACCATAGCATATTCTCAGCAGTTATATAGGACATTAAGAAGGGGTTCTGTTGATTTTCTAGGCATTTTTTGATAGTTTAGTTGATAAACTATTCAAATTACAATTTTTCAAAAGGTAATGCTAATTAATAGATCAGTCATCTGAATCTTTTTTTTAATATATTGTAAAAAGAGTTTATTAATGTTCAATTAATTATTGAGTACTTACACTATAGTGCAGTTGTTTTATCATTAATCTGTGTAATAAAGATTTTAGAGTTATATTACTTCAAAGTTATTTCAACCTTTAAAAAAATACATGGATTGAAGTATTTGGCATTTATCTTGTAAGTTGGTTGGGGTTTTGGTTTTAATAAATTGGTCTCTGCTTTGGGATTACTTTTAATGATGAAAAAGCAGGTTAGACTTCTCATAAATGAATAGCCCTTTTTATGACTGCAGCTCCCCAATTGCTCTCCCTTCCATTTGGATGGCCAACGTTTTCTTTGGAGAAATAAACCATGAAATACAAATTAAAGTATGCAATTTGCAGATGCCACAGTACATACAAAAAGCAAATATGATTCCAAAATTTTAGAAGTGAAATATAGTGTCTAAAGTGCCATAGGCTATATTGTTTAATTAGAAATAACAGCAGAACAATTCTGGAAATGTAACAATGGAAATAATCAACTGTACAAGTTAGTAAAATTTATAGGAAATACCATTTTTAGATGAGCAACAATTAATTTAAATATGTAACCAAATTATCCTCATTCATCTGTTTTTATAATTAGTGATCTGAAATCTCAGCTTCACAATCTAATCACCCTCTCCTTTTTTCTAAATAAAAGTTATAGTCTATAATATGTACTAAGCAGGATTATGATGATGATAATGATTTTGCAGCCCCCAAGCTCCGTACTATCTCATTTACTTAAAGCTGTGTTTCAGACCCAGTGACTGCCATAAGCAAAATAATAAATTTTGCAAACCTTCTGAATGTATCCATTTGGAAAGCAATAAGCAAATATGCTGTAGACCCAAATTTTGTCATAGATAAATAGGGCTTTATGTAGCAAGCCCAGGAGTATTTAGAGCAACCTTGCAACATCCAATGAAATGTCAGTTTAAGATGGCAGTGTGATCATTTATTGTCAGCTAACTCTGTCATCATTTACAGCCATCATTGGAAATATTGCCAATGATTGATACTGATGGCAATAATGATTACTCTTACAATAAGCTTAATTAAAATAATGAAGTACTCTTTCATGTAACTTGGTTGGTGCTCAGTCAGGATAATGTATACAACAGAGCAAGGAAGTCACAAGCTCAGGAAGTGCTCATATTTTAAAGCTGACAAAAGGGAGAAGCCAATAAGGTGCTGCAGGTTCTTTCCATCCATTCCCCATATGCATACATGTAAACATAATTGCTAAGAAATGCATAACTAGAGAACTACATCAATATTAATCTTAACACAACAAAGCGTACGAGTACTTGTGGTTTGCTGTGAACTAATGACAGTCAGCAAGTTTTCTGAAGAGTTTCTGGGGTGGCATTTTAAAAAGCAGATTTAGTGAAAACTGCTTTACAGTACTTTGAATAGCCAACATGCATTGGTTGCCAAAAGTACACAGAAATGGCAGATACCTGGTTCCTCAAGTCCAAAGTAAACATGAAGCTAATTATGTTAATACAGGGATCCCCAGATTTTTCAGAATGGGCTTATTTGGAATATCCAATCAGTGTTGGGGTGACATTTTAATGTGGATATGTTCAACCCACCCACCTCCGCTGCCAAATATGGCAGCCTTTCTCATGCATTCGTGGTCACTATCTCATTCCTATGTTCCCCTCCTGTGGAAATACCACTGTGGTGTGGTGATGGCATATTTGTCTAAAAAACCGCTGTAATTGTGGATAAGAACATCCATAAAAAATTATGGTTAAGATAACTATTCATTTATAGATATGGGTAAGTTACAAATATCAACCCACTTCTTCAACACTTTTGTCTCTCATTAATGTCTGAACACACACATAAAAATCCACTTATTGGACGTTTGCAAAAAAAAAAACCCTACGTAAAACTACTTCAGAATTGCTCTGCAATGCACTTCTTTGCAACTCAGTAGGACATTTACTTGGAAGTTAAAGTGGTTGGAAGAAGAAAATTATGTTAGTTTGCATAAATTACCTTATGGAGGTGAATCACTACTATATTTACCACTTACTTACCTATTTTATCAATAAGTGAAAGGAAACAGAACATATGAAAAAAATGGCACAAATAAATGGATATAAAGAAAACAAACATCCATAAACACATAAAATGAGTACTGTACATACAAATGGGTATAGTAGGGCAGGGATGGTAGGCACACTGGAGTGCTTATGCACACACCCTTAGGGACCTCTTAAGAAACATGTAAGTTCTATGGTAGACAGTTTAAGGTAAAAGTTATGGCCATTAAAGAAACTAACAACAGATAAAGCAGATTGCATTTAGTTTGTATCTATTGATAGCCCTAGTGTTATTGCAGTTGAAGTAGTGATTAACAGGTAGGTTGTTAAGTTAAATGATCTTACGTACTAAGCTTAGGTTGGAATATAGATGGCATAGCACAAGGTTATCCAGGCCTATAATTTCAAGTCTACTGGAATAAGGAATTTTATTATTATTATTGTTGTTGTTGTTGTTATGTCAGTACAACACAGCAAACGAGATCACTATGCTGGATTTCGTATTTCATCACCAGTCGGGCACTTCCCAAGCACCTAGGACTGCGTAGCGGCGAATTATGTTTGCCGATCCCAGTAAAGTGTCCTTTTGCAATTGACAGATGAAGATTTTATCAATTCCGATGGTTTTCAAATGTTTTCAATTATTATTATTATTATTATTATTATTATTATTATTATTATTATTAAATTAAATTTCTATGCCGCCCCTCTCTGTAGACTCTTGCGAGCAGAGGAATTGAGTACTCTTTCTGTAAACCTCTGGACCCTCTCTATGTATTAATGTCGAAAACATAGTGTGGGTTCCAGGCAGGTGAGTAGCATTCAAGGATAGGTCGGGCATGCCCTAGTTAGATACGCCCTAGTTAGAAGTATAATGTTACCAGAGAGAAATCTTCACAAAATTGGTTGACAACTCTTAATTCCTTTTTAGCAAAGTTGTTACAGTGAGCTCTGGTCCTTGACGGAGTGTGGGTCATCTTTTAGATCGTTCCCATCCAGCTTTGTTGTGAGCCGCCCTGAGTCTGCAGAGAGGGGCGGCATACAAATCTAATTAATAATAATAATAATAATAATAATAATAATAATAATAATAATAATTTGATGCTCTGTGCAGGACTGAACATTTGTTAACAGAGATTTGGAGTTGCCAATTTGTTTGTTCACTTAGATACATAATCTAGGTAGCAGAAAGAATGTTGGTCCTAGAACACTGCCCTGGAGAGCACCACTACTAGCTGGTGCTAGGTATATCTCTTAGTTATTTCTTTTTCACATACACACCCACACAAACACACACACAACTATTGCAAGTATGCATATATAATAGAGACAGATACTCTCACATAGCAATAGCATTTAGACATACAGTATATATACCACTTCACAGTGCTTTACAGCCTTCTCTAAGCGGTTTACGGAGTCAGCATATATTATTCCCAACAATCTGGGTCCTCATTTTACCCACCTTGGAAGGATGGAAGACTGAGTCAACCTTCTGCCTGGTGAGATTCGACCTGCCAAACTGCTGGCAGCTGTGATCAGCAGAAGTAGCCTGCAGTACTGCACTCTAATCACTGTGCCACATGTTGGTTTGCCTCATAGTCCAACTAACCCATATAATCACTTTCTGTAGCAATGTGCATGTTAGTATAGTTTTTGATGGCTTTCTTCCCTCACCTAGGAACTTGGCAGTTAATCTACTTCTTCCAATTGCTATGTTTTATTTTTATTTTTTATTTTATTGATTGATTTTGTCCATTGCACAATGAGAGTTATATTGGGTATACATATAGTAAATATATAATGAAGGTTATAGAGGATATACTCATAGTAAAATATATCTAAGAAAGAATAGAGGAGAAGAAATAGGAATAAAATATCAGTGATTAACAGGTAGGTTGTTAAGTTAAATGATCTTACGTACTAAGCTTAGGTTGTAATATAGATGGCATAGCACAAGGTTATCCAGGCCTATAATTTCAAGTCTACTGGAATAAAGAATTTTATTATTATTATTTATTATTATTATTATTATTATTATTATTATTATTATTATTTAATTAAATTTGTATGCCGCCCCTCTCTGTAGAGTCTTGCGAGCAGAGGAATTGAGCACTCTTTCTGTAAATACCTCTGGACCCTCTCTATGTATTAATGTCAAAAGCATAGTGTGGGTTCCAGGCAGGTGAGTAGCATTCAAGAATAGGTCGGGCATGCCCTAGTTAGATATGCCCTAGTTAGAAGTATAATGTTACCAGAGAGAAATCTTCACAAAATTGGTTGACAACTCTTAATTCCTTTTTAGCAAAGTTGTTACAGTGAGCTCTGGTCCTTGTCCATTGCACAATGAGAGTTATATTGGGTATACATATAGTAAATATATAATGAAGGTTATAAAGGATATACTCATAGTAAAATATATCTAAGAAAGAATAGAGGAGAAGAAATAGGAATAAAATATCAGTGAAAGAATAGAATAAATATAGGAAAGAAGAATGGTATAGGAGATATATGTTGGATAATTTGGTTACCCCACTGCCATTTCCTCTTGCCATACAGATTGATTGCTTCTTTGTTCTGGTCATTGAGGAATGTTTCAAACTGAAGTGAGTTCTAGACAATCTTTGCTGTAGAGAAATGCTTCTGCATTTACCGGTGTCCCATTGTCCATCCTAACCAATAAAGATGGCAACCTAAACAAAGTCATGAATAAATCCAGGATTGTTAGTCAATTTATTATTGTTGTTGTTGTTGTTGTTGTTCTTCTTCTTCTTATTATTATTATTATTATTATTATTATTAATTAGATTTGTATGCCGCCCCTCTCCATAGACTCGGGGCGGCTCACAACAGCAATAAAACAATTCATGACAAATCTAATAATTTAAAAACATTTTTAAAAAACTCTGTTATTAAGCAGACATACACATAGACATACCTTACATAAATTGTATAGACCCGGGGGAGATATCTCAATTCCCCCCTGCCTGGTGGCAAAGTTGGGTTTTAAGGAGTTTACGAAAGGCAAGGAGGGTGGGGTCAGTTCTAATCTCTGGGGGGAGCTGGTTCCAGAGAGTCAGGGCTGCCACAGAGAAGGCTCTTCCCCTGGGACCCGCCAAACGACATTGTTTAGTCGACGGGACCCGGAGAAGGCCAACTCTGTGGGACCTAATCGGTTGCTGGGATTCGTGCGGCAGAGGGCGGTCCCGGAGATATTCTGGTTCGGTGCCATGAAGGGCTTTATAGGTCATAACCAACACTTTGAATTGTGACCAGAAATTGATCGGCAACCAATGCAGACTGCAGGATTGCTCTCACAGCTCCATTCTGCACGATCTGAAGTTTCCGAACACTTTTCAAAGGTAGCCCCATGTAGAGAGCATTACAGTAGTCGAATCTCGAGGTGATGAGGGCATGAGTGACTGTGAGCAGTGAGTCCCGGTCCAGATAGGGCCGCAACTGGTGCACCAGGCAAACCTGGGCAAACGTCCCCCTCGCCACAGCTGAAAGATGGTTCTCTATTTAAGAGAATTAGAACCATATTTAGTGGGTAGTTCACATGGTCATTACACTGGCTATGTGCAGCTATACCTCTACCTATCATCCCTAGTGAATATGGCCAAATATTGATAAATGATGGGAGTTGAGTCCAAAAAGATTTGAAACACTCATGTCGGTCCATCTCTTTCTTACTTTAGCAATCTATACTTCTTGAAATAATGAATTATAGAAATCACTTCTCTGAAAATAAATAAAAATAAGATTAAGACCATATTTTATTCTGTTTGATAGTATAAAATTTACTGCTCATATTCTTGACCCAGAAGTGTACTTTATATGCTTGTATACAAGCATAAGCTTGTATGAATTTAGTTAGCATGCACTATCAATCATGTTTATGCTTACATAATTTAGCAAATCAGAGGCACAATATACCGTATGTTAGACATTGATTTGTGGCCAAATTGTTATTTATAAAATAAATATATAATCAGTGCATACAATCACTGGGTCAGAAAGCCATCCTAAGATTTGTTACCCATTTTAAGAGTACAGAAAATACTCTTATAAGGTGTACAATATGGATAAACTGAATCCAGAATTGGTTTTTTAACAAAACCAAAATGATTTTTCATAAATTACAGAAAAGCTTCCTGTAATTATTTACTAGAGGTAATTTAATCAGTGTTTAAATAATCACAATGTAGGAACTGAATATTTACTATTTAAATTGAATTAATTAATTTATATTATACTGCTCAAAAAAATAAAGAGAACACTCAAATAACACATCCTAAATTTGAATGAATAAACTATTCTCATTGAATACTTTGTTCTGTACAAAGTTGACTGTGCACAAAATCATGTGAAATTGATTGTCAGTCAATGTCGCTTCCTAAGTGGATAGTTTGATTTCACAGAAGTTTGATTTACTTGGAGTTATACTGTGTTGTTTAAGTGCTCCCTTTATTTTTTTTGAGCAGTGTATAAGTGACATCACATTGTTCTAGGACTAATGCTTATTGCATGTAGGTACAGTGATTATTTTTATTTATTTCATCAATTTCATTTTAATATTTTGCCTTGATTTCACAAACACATCACCTTTCTATCTGGACAGCACATTTGAGGCAAAGCTAAGGGTTTGGATATATCAAACCCAACTCCCACTATAGCTTTTGGAGTAAGAAAATTTATGGAAATTTTCTGGAGGTGAACTTATTTCAATTCAGTGAATATGCTAATGTGAACTGACTGATCTCCATTATGATACTATTTAAATGGGCTTGTGGAAAACTAAAATCAGTTTAATGGTGTCTGTATTTATTTATTTATTTATTGGATTTGTATGCCGCCCCTCTCCGTGGACTCGGGGCGTCTAACAACAGTGACAAAAACAGAATGTAAAAATCCAATACTAAAACAGCTAAAAACCCTTGTTATAAAACCAATCATACATACAAACATACCATGCATAAATTGTAGAAGCCTAGGGGGAAATATTATCTTAGTTCCCCCATGCCTGACGGCAGAGGTGGGTTTTGAGGAGCTTACAAAAGGCAAAGAGGGTGAGGGCTATTCTAATCTCTGGGGGGAGTTGGTTCCAGAGGGCCGGGGCCGCCACAGAGAAGGCTCTTCCCCTGGGCCCCGCCAACCAACATTGTTTAGTTGACGGGACCCAGAGAAGGCCCACTCTGTGGGACCTAACTGGTCGCTGGGATTCATACGGCAGAAGGCGGTCCCTAAGACTGGTTCTGTGGAGGTGGGGAAAAAGTTCATAGGTTTTAAATGAAAATGGAAATAAGAAGCTGGGACCATATCCCTTTATATTCATTTAAAATAGGAGGAATCAAACATTGGGTTAAAGCCTCAACTCAAATCTTGGGGCCACAGAAATTGTGTGTCCTCTTCCTCTAAGCCTAGGACAAAAGCTATCCCTTATGATTTCCCACCTATTTTCATATTTGACATTTTCAATACTGTAATAAAATGTAACAGAAAGGCCTGAAACTGGGCACCTGGTAATTGGTTATGCAAAGAAAGTCTGTGGGTCCAATGAACTCCAATGTCTCTTTTTGTTGTTGTGGTTGCTTACAACATTTATACTATCCCTTGGGCTATATTTAATGAATTGAATTGCTAGTAAGCCTTTTTTTAGTGCCTTTGGGGGGGGGGGACATGCAATGGGATCATGAGTAACATATTGCAGTTTCCTAAATACTGATAGGACTTGTCAAGTGTTCCATCACATGTTATAGTAGGCTGTGATGTGATTGTGATGCTGCCCTCTTGTGATCAGAAGAAACAGCAGAGCAAATAGCTTTGGTAGGGAAAAATCAAACATCTGGTGACCGCATTTGACATCTCTCTTTCAGTGTCATGCACAGAATTTGTTAAACAAACAAAAAACAAAACAAGATACTGACAAGTTTCACAATAGGACAAAGAACCAATCAGAAGAGAAGATGTGGAGAAATCAAAGTATCGGGGACAAAAGTGAAACCTTCCTAGTGTAAATAACTTCTAATCAGTAGCAGAACTACAAAAAAGTCCTTTAAAAAGTTTATATCCTAGATTTAGCAGAGTTGTTTTGTCAGAGTACAGAAATGCTTTGTAGGGCATGAGTAAGAAAAGCTACCTGATCTTTCCATTGCATGGTATCTCTTGATTTAGATTTAGATTTAATTGGATTTGTATGCCGCCCCTCTCCGAAGACTCGGGGCGGCTCACAGCATGTACAGAAAACAGGAAACAATACTAACAATCCAATGGTATCCATGGTATCCTTCTGCACCGGCTGGAGGGGTTGGGAGGCACTGTTCTTCAGTGGTTCTCCTCCTACCTCTCCGGTCGGTCGCAGTCGGTGTCAGTGGGGGGTCAGAGGTCGACTCCGAGGTCTCTCCCTTGTGGGGTGCCTCAGGGGTCGGTCCTCTCCCCCCTGCTATTTAATATCTACATGAAACCGCTGGGTGAGATCATCCAAGGGCATGGGGTGAGGTATCATCAGTACGCTGATGATACCCAGCTCTACATCTCCACCCCATGTCCAGTCAACGAAGCAGTGGAAGTGATGTGCCAGTGTCTGGAGGCTGTTGGGGCCTGGATGGGTGTCAACAGACTCAAACTCAACCCGGATAAGACGGAGTGGCTGTGGGTTTTGCCTCCCAAGGACAATCCCATCTGTCCATCCATTACCCTGGGGGGGGAAACTAATGACCCCCTCAGAGAGGGTCCTCAACTTGGGCGTCCTCCTCGATCCACAGATCACATTAGAGAACCATCTTTCAGCTGTGGCGAGGGAAGCGTTTGCCCAGGTTCGCCTGGTGCACCAGTTGTGGCCCTATCTGGACCGGGGCTCACTGCTCACAGTCACTCATGCCCTCATCACCTCGAGGTTCGACTACTGTAATGCTCTCTACATGGGGCTACCTTTGAAAAGTGTTCAGAAACTTCAGATCGTGCAGAATGCAGCTGCGAGAGCAGTCATGGGCCTACCTAGGTATGCCCATGTTTCACCAACACTCCGCAGTCTGCATTGGTTGCCGATCAACTTCCGATCACAATTCAAAGTGTTGGTTATGACCTTTAAAGCCCTTCATGGCACCGGACCAGAATATCTCCGAGACCGCCTGCTGCCGCACGAATCCCAGCGACCGATTAGGTCCCACAGAGTGGGCCTTCTCCGGGTCCCGTCAACTAAACAATGTCGGTTGGCGGGCCCCAGGGGAAGAGCCTTCTCTGTGATGGCCCCGGCCCTCTGGATCCAACTCCCCCCGGAGATTAGAACTGCCACTACTCTCCTTGCCTTTCGTAAGCTCCTTAAGACCCACCTGTGTCGTCAGGCATGGGGGAACTGAGACATCTCCCCCGGACATATACAATTTATGAATGGTATGTGTGTATGTATGTGTTTTTAGAAAATGGGGTTTTTTTAAAATGTTTTTAGTAGAAATTTAGATTTGTTGTAAATTGTTTTTTCACTTTGTTGTGAGCCGCCCCGAGTCTGCGGAGAGGGGCGGCATACAAATCTAAATAAACATAAACATAAACAATTAATACATTAAAAAACAATATTTAAAATTCTAATTAAAAAACTAACAATATCATTCATTCAACAATCAAACTAAAGCATCCATTGGTCAGGGGAGAAGATCTAAGGAACCCCAGGCCTGGCGGCAAAGATGACAGAAAACAAGAAGGGTGGGGGCAGCACGAATCTCCAGGGGGAGCTGATTCCAGAGGGCCGGGGCCACCACATAGAAGGCTGTTCCCCTAGGTTCCACCAGTGGACATTGCTTGGTTGACGGGACCCTAAGGAGACCAACTCTGTGGGACCTCACCGGTCGCTGGGATTCGTGCAGCAGAAGGCGGTTTCGGAGATAGTCTGGTCCTATGCCATGTAGGGCTTTATAGGTCATAACCAACACTTTGAATTGTGTCCGGAAACAGATTGGTAGTCAACGCAGTCTGCGAAGTGATGACGAAATATGGGCATGTCTCGGAAGCCCAAAACTGCTTATGCGGCTGCATTTTGGACGAGTTGACGTTTCCGAACACTCTTCAAAGGTAGCCCCATGTAGAGAGCTTTGCAGCAGTCAAATCTCAAGGTGATAAGGGCATGAGTGACCATGAGCAAAGACTCCCTCTCCAAATAGGGCCGCAACTGGTGCACCAGGCGGACCCAGGCAAAGGCCCCTTTGTCACAGCCGAAAGATGGTGTTTTAATGTTAGCTGTGGATCAAGGAGGTTCCCAAGTTGCAAACCCTCTCTGAGGGGGTCAATAATTACCCCCCCCCCCAGGGTGATGGACAGACAGATGGATGTTTCCTTGGGAGGCAGTACCCACAGCCACTCCTTCTTGTCTGGATTGAGTCTGAGCCTATTGGCACCCATCCAGACCCTGAGAGCCTCCAGACACAGGCACATTACTTCCACTGCTTTGCTGTGTAGACATGGGGTGGAGATATACAGCTGAGTGTCATCAGCATACTGATGGTAACTCACCCCATTCCCTTGGATGATCTCATGTAGATATTAAACAGCAGAGGGGAGAGGACCGACCCCTGAGGAACCCCACAAGGTAGGGACCTAGGAGTTGACCTCGGACCCCCCACTAACACCACCTGCGACCAACTAGAGAGGTAGGAGGAGAACCACCATAAAATGGTGCCTCCCACTCCCAACTCCTCTAGTCAGCACAAAAGGATACCATGATCGATGGTATCGAAAGCCGCTGAGAGGTCAAGAAGCACCAGGACAGAGGATAAACCCCTGTCTCGGGCCCGCCAGAGATCATCCATCAGCATGACCAAAGCAGAGCCAGGATGGCACAGCAGGTAGAGTGCTATACTGAAGGCCACTGAAGCTGACTGTAGATCTGAAGGTCAGCGGTTCAAATCTCATCACCAGCTCAAGGTTGACTTAGCCTTCCATCCTTCCAAGGTGGGTAAAATGAGGACCCGGATTGTGGGGGCAATATGCTGGCTCTGTTAAAAAGTGCTATTGCTAACATGTTGTAAGCCACCCTGAGTCTAAGGAGAAGGGCGGCATAAAAATTGAATAAATAAATAAAATAAATAAATAAAGCAGTTTCCGTGCTGTAGCTGGGTCTGAATCCTGACTGCTGATGGCCTAATCGGCTTCTTCCAAGGACCGCTGGAGCTAGAGTGACACCACCTTCTCAACAACCTTCCCCATAAAGGGAAGGTTGAAGAGAAGGACCATAGTTGTTAAATACAGCCAGGTCCAAGGAAGGCTTCTTGAAGATGGGGTGCACAAGTGCCTCCTTGTACGGAGTTGGAAAGGACCCCTCCCTCAAAGAAGCATTGGTAATCTCCTGGACCCAGCTCCTTGTCACCTCCCTGCTGGCTGAGACCAGCCAGGAAGGACACGGGTCCAGCAAACAGGTGGCGGAACTCCAATGGCATTGTCCACTTCATCAGGTGTCACCAGGTCAAACTGTCTCAAAACAGGTGGACTAAGATGGGCCCCTGTCACCTCAATTGACTCGTTGCCAGCTGACTCTGCACTCCAATTGGAGTCGAGGTCAGTCCGGATCTGAGTGATTTTATCTGCGAAAAACTTATTAAAAGCCTCGGCGCTACCCCACAAGGGCTCCCCAACTCCACCCTGATTAAGAAGGGAGTGAGTCACTCTGAACAGAGCGGCCAGGCGAGATTCCGCAGACGCAATCAGGCCGACATTGTACGCACGTCGCTACTTGAGTTCTGCACCTAGCAGATCTTTCTAAGTCTTGGCGAATATCTTTTCAATCAAAATGTTAATTAATAAATAGTCAGCAACTGTAGCAGGGCAGTTAAATGGTGGAGCTTCAGAGGTCAACTTAGCATCTCCTAGGATGGTTTTCAGGAATTAAAAATTCTGGTGTGTTGAGCCACTGGTCTCTAGTTCTCTCACATCATGGCAGTGGTTTATTTGTACTTGCCTTACTTTGCCTATTTTTGTTTTTTAACCATTATTTACAGATAGGTTTGTTATGTGAACTGGCACAATGTTGGCTCAATCCAGTTAAGTAAATTTAGTAGAATATGTGACACCAACAAAAACAGATCCATATCTCAGCTAATAGAATCTTGATATTTCAAAAAGCAGTGATAGCCATATTAGTCCATCGGAGGCTTTTGATTTTAGATTTAAAATTTTAAAAAGGGAGAATACCATTATTAGGATTAAAATTTAAAAACCGCAAAATGATGTGGAAACTTTCCAGTTCTCTGAAAAGTTTTATCAAGTAAATTGAAAATATCCCCATCCTTTTTTATTAATCAGATGGATCTTAATTGACATCTAACATTTAAATCACACAGAGACTGAAAGGGCAAAAAGACTTCCTTTGTGATAAATTGTGTGCTGGAAAAAACTTGTTTAGGGAGAAGGTTTGCGTTCCAATTAATCAACCTGTAAGTGTCTGTCAATAGTATCGTATACACACTGTTAAAATATGCTGCTCTAAGTTCTGTCTCATGTCTAGTATCCAATAATGGGTTTTAAGAGAATAGCTGTCCACTTTTATTGAAAATAATCAGAAGGCTTGAAGAAATAAAATAACTCTCACATTACTGCAACAGTTCAGATTTTTTAGCATTCTCAAAACTGCTGGGATCAGATTAAATCTTAAAAAACTTCACTGATGACTTCAATCTCATTTTTGAAATATGGATTAATCAGAAGGGCCTGAATTCAGCATTTCTAAGTAATGTTGTTCCATTGATTCTCAGGCCTGTTAGCCTTAATTTTGGACAGATACTAACAACACTTATTTTAAAACTACTTTAAAAAATAAGTCTTTAAATCTTTCAAAAATAAAAGGCACAGGTTTCCTTTTGTTTCTTTAAACCATGGGTGAAATGCTCCCAGTTCGCTTATGCCTGTCCGTCATAGGAGAGCTGGTCGTGAAGGGAGTGCAAGACTCCGCCCACCTGCCCAGACACTGCCATTTGGGTTTTTACACTTTGTGCATGCACAAAGCCTTCTGTCCATGCACAGAGGGTAAAATAATCCAAATGGCAGTATTCAGGTGGTATTATTATTATTAATTATCATTATATATTTTACTTTGAGTGTATCCTCTCTAACCTTTATTGTGTAATATTGTGTTTTTGAACTAACTAACTAGCTAACTAGCTAACTAACTAACTAACTAAATAAATAAATAAATAAATAAATAAAAAATAAATATTCTATCCACTTTGCTACCCCACTCATTCAGGAATTACTCTACTCTTCCTGAATCTCTTTCACCAGATACATTTTGTGTGTTCCATTGCATTCATCTTATACAGTAATACCTCATGATACGAACTTCCGCGTTCGACTTCGGGAGACAGCTGGGAAGCCGCGCGGCTGTTTTAAAAGGTGACAGCCGGGCTGGGGGGCTTCCCAGCAACCTCCCGAACCGAACCCGGGGTTCAGAAAAATTTTGCCTCTTCTTACGAACTTTGTTCGAGTTACGAACCGGCATTCGGGAGGCTTCTGGGAAGCCCCGCCGCCCGGCTGTCACCTTTTAAAACAGCCGCGCGGCTTCCCAGCAGTCTCCGAACGCCGGTTCATAACTCGAAAAAAGTTTGTAAGAAGAGGCAAAATTTTTCTGAACCCCGGGTTCGTATCACGAGTTGTTCGTAAGACGAGGGGTTCGTATCTTGAGGTACCACTGTATATCTATATTTCTTCTGACATACTCCTCCAAGGGTGGGTTCCTCCCAGTTTGGACAAGTTCACCAGAAGCGGTAATGACCCGCTGGTGACATCATGATGATGTCACGGACCCAGTTTAGTCAATTCCGGTCCATGGGAGCTGCCATCTTTTCTTGCATTTATTTTTATTTTTTAAATCTTCTGCGCAGAAGCTGAGTTTCTGGATTCTGCATGTGGTCATGATCTTGTTTTTGCTTCCCTCCCTTGATTTTTCAGCATTGCACATGGGCAAAACGGGCCCAGTGAGCTTACCAGAAATCAGGAGGATTCAATGATGCTTGTGCACATGTGCGGGAAGGGAGAGTGAAGAGGTTGTGTGCACATGCATGTAGGAAGGGCATTGCATTATGGGTGAGGGCATGCATATGCATACCCTTTTGGCACCTGAGCAAAAAGATTCGCCATCACTGCCCTATCTATACCCATAACCCAATGCCCTAACTCTGTGTATGCATGCACAAACAGTCCCTGCACTGCCCCCCCCATTGGGCTATTTTTTCACCCTCCCCGGGGTTCAGGAAAGCCTACGATGCCTATGGGTGGCAAAAAACAGACCAAAAGGGCCAATGCATGCACACATGACACTACTTTTGGCACGTGTTGACATGCCCATTTTTCTGTCTCCCCAAGCTTCAAAGCCTTTCTAGGTGCCTGGGGAAGGTGAAAATGGCCTTCCCTACCCCACAAAGGGCCTTTGAAGGTCAGAAATAGCCCATTTCAAGTTGGAGGACCTCAGTGCGGGGAGTTTTCATCCTCCCAGGCTCCTAGAAAGGCTCTTGAGTTTGGGGAGAGCAAAAAATGGGCCTCCCCCACCATCTCCAGAGGCTGAAAACAGGCTTCTTTCCCAACAGCCAGTGGACCCACAAGGCCCAAAAATCAGCTGGCCGGTGAGCGCATGAGTGCAGGACCTGAGCTTGCATGCCCACCAATATGGTTCCATGTGCCACTTCACCATCACAGCCTTAAAGTAAATCATTGCCTCCATAGTTGATACCCACCTAGGGATTTTTGTATAATAATTTCGCTTGATTTTCAGCCAAATCTCTCATAATGTGTCCCTAATGTGTCCCTCACCTGGTGTATCTGAAAATATTTATGAGCTTTGTTCTTTTCCTCCCAGATACAGGCGTGCCAACTCTGCTGTAGGTCATGTCCTTCTATCATTAATATTATTTTATTTTTAAATGATATTCACTCTTTGAGTCATGTTACTGCTGCTGCCTGATAATAGAGTTCCCAATCCTTTAGTTTTAGAGTCCTGTAAGAGTTTTTGTTTTATCCTAGTTCCTCCCCAACCAAATAAATTATAAAGTAATTTTATTTAATTATACATAAAAAGTTACTAGTTTTATTGGGACAGTCCCAATTAGCAAGTATGCACCTTAGATGCTTGATACATTTCTGTTTTTTCTTTCCAGTCTATGGAATAAAGGAGCAGTAAAATTTATAAATGTTCATCTTTTGTTTGTTTTTTCTATTATTCATGACTATATTTAGTATTTTCAAATATATTTACAAGCAAAGAATAATGAAGGAAAATATACAGAAGTCTATGTCATTCTCCTTACTTGCTACTTTTAATTGTTCATGAGATCATGTTTAGCTAACACTAAACATATTTTTATTTGTATAAGAATGTTAGGTTTATTCGCAAATGTAGTGTCTAAATTAGAAAGAGTTTTGAATGGTGGGCATTCATAACGTAGAAATTCAGTGTATTAAAATGGGTGGTTTTTAGAAGGGAAAATGTTCTGGAAATATAAACTTATGGAACTGATGAGCTATAATAATTGTAGTTTGCACAAATTGTTCTACCTTTTGGGTGGGCAAAGTCATTGTCAGTGACATGTGCAAATTTCATTAGGGCAATTTTGGACTGATCTAAATGATTGGTTTTACAACAACCCAATTGGCCTCTGGGAATTCAAGAAAAGCTGTTTCATCTACAAGAATGGCTGTTTTCACTTTGGCAGCCCTGTATCCAGATTTATGGTATTCGATTAAGGAGGAATGCATTAAACCCTGCAACTGTCATGACACCCTGATGTCAACAGAAATGCACTGCATGGCTTTGCAGACTTGATTGATGGCATGAGGGCTAGCATCTCTCATAGAACCCCAATATGAACACCAATTTGCACTCTTGGCAAATACTCGTGATGTTCTTCACAAATATAACTAAATATCTCATTTTATCCTCAGAAGAAGTTACAGTTTGCATGTTTTGGATTTCTTTAATGCAAACATGAGCAATATTTACAACCCAGGAACAGATCCAAATGTCAGGGTAACTGTTCATACTACATAACCCCACTGATGACTATCTCTGTTCTAGCATCATGTTGATCTACTTATTTATATCTGAACTGCTCTTTGCCAGGCAAGAGATAGCAAAATCAAACTGCATGATTAATTTACTTCCCAATTTTTCCTTTTCCTTTTCTGGAATTGATCCAATCAAACAATCAAACTGAATCATTTGGTGCTGTTAGCAAAAGTGGATATTTCATATTTGAGGAAACTCTTGATATAGTGTAATATCCTGGATGCTTTCTGAGTTGATGCTTTGCTTGCAGAAGTTTCATTACCCAACTTGGTAACATCATTAATGCTGATGAATGTGGTGTTTACTCCCTGTTTATATATAATAGCTTGTCCTGTTAATGTTATTAACTCTGTGGATTTCTCCATGGTAGTTCCTTGATTAGGATATTGTTTTCTGCTTGTTTGTTTGCCTGATGTTAATCGCTATTTATCTGGATGTTGGCTTCTGGACAGCTTTACATGCTTTCTGAGCTTTGAGAAAATTTGTTCCCTGCTAATTACAGATGTTATATACTGTTTGCTGTGTATTTCTGTGTTTGTGTGCCTGACCCATAGAAATAGCAAAGAATTGGGAAAATGAACATTGTAGCAGTATATTAATGCCAGAAAGTTTTCTTATATGTAATCACACTAACTCCTCCCAATGATTTAACTAGATCTACTGCAAACATGACTGGGTCAGAGTTTAACTAAGCTGCCTTATCTTAATACTAAAACAGGTTATACTTTTATAGATCTTTAAAAGGGATTTGGCTTTCTGGAAGCATACATTATTCTCTGCTATTTAAAATAAGATATAATAGCATTGGGCCTCTTCAGATCAAACATTTATTTTAAAAAGATTCTTCATTTTGTTAAGTTGCCTAGAACAATAATAAAGAAGTCTTTAAAAAATAAGTCTAATAATTTCAACATTCTATAGATATGTATAGTTACCGACTTACCTCCTTGCATCCACTTTCATCAGTCCAACATTGCCAGGAATCCACCTCCCAGCTATTTACCTCCTTGCAGCTAGTTTCACTTTCAGTTTAGCACATGGCTGGCCCGCCTGTAGCCTCAAATCAACTGAGAATCAGGAAGCTGATAATGAGTGTCTTGTGCTAATCAGGCTCTGTGCTGTTTGCTGCAAGGAAGTAAATTGCTGGGAGGCAGAGGCTAAAGAGTAGGGATGGCTGAGTGGGGTTACTTTTGGTGTATAAGACACACTCAAGTTTTTGCCCTCTTTTTTTTGGGATAAAAAGGTACATCTTACACTCCCATTTTTGAACCTCTATGACATCACTATAAATGTACATTTCAGCTTAATTTTGTAGATTTCATTTTATAGACTTATTGTAAGATGCAATAGTTTACTGACATGTATCTTAGTCTTTAATTGTTTTTAATATTGATTTTTAATATTAAATGTTCTTTTATTAAAAGTGAAAAATCTTGCTGCCAAATGAATAGTAGAAATATCAATTATACTATTTTGGGAGTAGCAGTAGCCACAATAAATAGGGCTGTTATATCCTGCATAACAGCCAGGCACTTCTCAGCGTTCTCCAAACACCGAACCTGGAAGTTCTCCAAAAGTTCGGGTTTGGGTTCAGGAGGCCGCCGAGAAGCGCTGCTGCCCAGCTGTCACCTTCTGAAACAGCCGGGGAGGCTTCTCGGCTTTCTCCCAAACGCCGAACCTGGAAGTTTGGCAAAAGTTCGGGTTTGGCGTTCGGGTTCAGGAGAACACCAAGAAGCGCCGCCACCCGACTGTTACCTTAGCAGAAAAGCCGTGGAGCTGTCTGCCGGTTGGGAGGCTCAAACGGAGGTGGGGAATCCCAATAGGGAATTCCAGGGGTGGAGCTTTGACGTTACGGAGACGTCCTTCCTGGAGTCCACATTTTGGCCGGCCAGGAAGGATGTCTCCGTGACCTCAAAGCTCCACCCCTGGAATTCCCTATTGGGATTCCCCACCTCTGTTTCAGCCTCCCGACCAGCCGACAGCTCCACGGCTCTTCTGCGAAAGTGACAGCCGGGCAGCGGCACTTCTCGGCATTCTCCCGAACCCAAACCTGAACCCTGAACCTGAACTTTTGCCGAACTTCCGGGTTCGGCGTTTGGGAGAGTGCCGAGAAGCTCCCTGGCTGTTTCGGAAGGTGACAGCTGGGCAGCAGCGCTTCTCGGCAGCCTCTCGAACCCAAACTTTTGGCGAATTTCCAGGTTCGGTGTTCGGAGAATGCCGAGAAGTACCCGGCTGTTTCAGAAGGTGACAGCCAGGCAGCGGCGCCCAGCGGAGCGCCGTTTTTGCAATATTTTTTTTTCGGCTTGCACACATTAATCGGTTTTACATTGTTTCCTATGGGAAACATTGTTTCGTCTTACAAACTTTTCAGCTTACAAACCTCCTTCCAGGACCAATGAAGTTCGTAAGACAAGGTATCACTGTACAGGTACTATATAGGTAATCCTCAGTTTATGACTTATAAATATTTTTCAGACTTATAATCAGTGAAGGACTGTAGCCTTTGGCGGTACTGGAGTCCTCCCCCCAAGGCCATCACGGGTGAATGCATGCCTGTTGGCATGAGATTTGGCTTTTGCACATGTGCACGTGAAATATCGCATGAGGACACATGTGCAAACGAGATTTCGGTAATTTCCACTGATATTTTTGCTTCCGTGCATGTGCATAAGCAAAAAAACTGCAAAAATCACCAAAATCTCGCTTGCGCAAGCATCTTCACTTGACATTTTTCTTGCTGCACATGCGAAGAAGCCAAATATCATGCATCGGGGACACGCAGTTGCATGCACATCCTGAAAATCGCTACCGGAATGTAATACCTTATCGTTTCAGTAGGGGGCCATCACTTGTTAAAACCACTATAGCATTGCCATGGTCATGTGATCAATATTCAGATGCTTGGCAATTGACTCATACTTATGACAGTCACAGTATCCTAGATTCATGTAATTGCCACCTCTTCTGATAAGCAAAGTCAAGATCTGGAAAGCCAGATTCATTGTTACAAACTCGACAACTGCAGTCATTCACATTACAACTGTGGCAAGAAATGTCATAAAATGGGGCAATATTCACTTTAAAAATGCCACACTTAGCAACATAAATTTTGAGCCAATTGTGGTCATAAATTAAGGACTATATGTAATCCTAAATTCCAGAACAAACCACATTTCACAGAAAGTGACAATCTGTAAGAAAAAGGGAAGCATGTGAGGTCAAGCTACTTTGCAGATCATTCTTGTAAAGTTAAACTGTGGTTAATCTGTAGTTTGCATGATCTTTGAATGAGCCTCCATGTAATTATTTCAAACTATAGCCATCTAAAGGAAATCAGGGAAATGGGGAAGAACACATGATAAATGTGGGCTATGATATAAGACTCCTTAATTTTATTCAATATTTCATGCAATGGTTAGGAATGAAAAGTCTATGCTTCAAGATAGCATATCTTATTTATCACAGTCCATCTAATTTGGGAACCAAAAAAAGACTTACAGCTGAATGTTCTGATTTGTTTTAGATAGAAACTTTGTGATTAAGGGGAAATCTATCTTTACTTCAATTTAATTTTACCAATTATTACAGCAGATTGGGGAGATTGAAATGATTTGTATCTTTTGTTTTTGCTTTGAGTATATTTTCCTTCATCAGACACAACAAATTGTTTATTTTTTTCTAGCTCCTTTTAATTTCTTTGGTGCAAGATAAACATAAGAGCATTGCTGTAGCATGAAATTAAAATCATTAACACATAAACTGGGGATCAATAAATCCCATTAACAATTTTATTGTTCTTATCCTCTGCTTAATTTCTTTAAGCAGAATTCATAACATAAACTACAAGGCAAAGTATGGATTTCAAATGATAACTAAATTATAGGGAAGAGACAAGAGAATTACTCATTCTGAAACTCCCAAAGCCACGGTAAGAAAGTGTCTTATTAGAACCAATTACATGGACTCCGAATGGAAAGCAAGCTTTCCAAATTTTTTATAGGTTGTAAAAGAAAAAGTAAAGAAGGGAGTAGATGGAATTCATTAAGAAACCAAATTAGCAGCTTTGTATGTTTGGACCCCGTCAGATGGAAAACTAAGCCAAGCATTTACTAAGTGTCCTCTGACCCACCAGATAGGGCCGTCGCCTTATATATCTGAAGCAATTGCCTTGTAAATCTACACCAATTCTCTGAAGTGGCATCCTATGTTTAGCTGACAACTGAATTGGTAAGCAGTGACTAAAGTGTGTGGAAAGCGTGTGTGGAAAGAGAGTGCACAATGAGAAGGAACTACAACTGATTTTCCTCTCTTCATATGGCGCATCACTTTTCCTGCTCTTAGTGTGGCTGAAGCCCCAAAATATGCTGTCTCTAATCTTAATAATTCATGCAGTGTTACCAATAGAGGGTTAATCCAAAGCAGATAAGTGTCACTCCAACAAACAGAACTACTACGCTGAAAGGTCTCCAGCAGGCAAATAATAGCCACAGAAGCAAGTTGGTTAGGATGTAAGAAATGGTACTTACATTGCTACAAAAATCCTACAGCTAGCTCACCTTGTTCTAAAGCACGGATTAATTATGATCTGCATAATTAATAGATTAATTATAAAATGATTTTCATTTCCTCCTAGAATTAGTCTCCGTTTCAGACTGGAAATTTAGTTCCAGCGTGCGTGCACGCAGTCATCTATCGCTTCATTGAGTCTGTCATCTGCACGTCTATAACTGTCTGGTTTGGTGCTGCAACCCAACAGGATCGACACAGACTTCAGAGGATAATCAGAACTAAAGAAAAAGCAATTGCTGCCAACCTGCCTTCCATTGAGGAACTGTATACTGCACAAGTCAAAAAGAGGGCGGGGAAAATATTTACTGACCCCTCACATCCTGGACACAAATTGTTTCAAATCCTACCCTCAAAACGTCACTACAGAGCACTGCACACCAAGACAACTAGACACAAGACAGTTTTTTTTCCGAACGCCATCACTCTACTAAACAAATAATTCCCTCAACACTGTCAGACTTTCTACTAAATCTGCACTTCTATTCTACTAGTTTTTCTCATCATTCCTTTCACCCATTTCCTCCCATGTTGACTGTATGACTGTAACTAGTTGCTTATATCCTAAGATTTTTATTAATATTGCTTCTTCATTGCTTATTTGACCCCTATGACAATCATTAAGTGTTGTACCACATGATTCTTGACAAATGTATATTTTATTTTATGTACGCTGAGAGCATATGCACCAAGACAAATTCCTTGTGTGTCCAATCACATTTGGCCAATAAAAATTCTATTCTATTCTATTCTTCTGTGGTTCAGTAGTACTAAAAAGTTCAAGGCCTGGCAGTAAGCCATGAGGTTGGGGACCCCTGCACCATACCTTGCATCCCAATGCTGATATTGATAGATTATGCCTCCCCCTTAGAAATAGTGGCAGAGGTTTATTGAAAATTAAATGAAATGTTAAAGAAGAAAAGCATACATGGGTTGATTACATAAAAGACAGTCAAGAAGAAGCTCTCAACCTGTCAGGGCAAATCTGGCAAGAATAACAAATGCGACCTCAAATGCAGCAAATCAAATGTTAAATTCCATCAAACAGACCTGACCTCGGAACAAAGCGAGTTGGCATCAAAGACGACCATATAAAGCCAGCACTGCCTTTCAGCGCTGCTTTTCAAATGTGGTCTCCATCTCCCAATCACCTGATAACTCCATCCTCCTCAGTCACTATCTGGTCCAGCAAGCAGAGCTCCGGTGGCTGAATATCTGGTTTCCTCTCAGCTCTCCACGCCATTCCTCTTGGCTCTCCTCTCCACACTTTCAACAAGCAGTCAACAGGCAGAGAACTCAGCAAGGGGTTGGGCACAGTGGCTGGAGAAATCAGCTGGGAGTTGGGTATTCGGCTGGGAGGTGCAGAAGGTGTGAGTCACATTCCAGCAGTCCCCCACCCTCACCCCAGGTATGGTGAGCCCATGGACAGGGCTTGACAGGCGGCTCCCCTCTACCAAGGGCCCACCTGGCAGACACAATAGAGAGGTGTTACTGACCATATCCTGGCACATACCTAACCCTTCCCCCAGTTTACCCAGACACTGGTGATGGAACTGGCACAATAGGCATTCAGCATTCATATCTCACTTGACATCGACATTTCAGATGCGGGGCAACCAGTGAAGGGCTACCAAAATTTTTACTACCACACTGTGGGCATGGCTTCTGCATTTTCTTTCAACACCTTTCAGTGCAAATTGGGTGTTCTGGGATGGAGCTCCATTTTCGCTACCCCACTGCGTCCCCCCCTGTCCGGGCAGCAGCCCAACCTTAGGGGTAACCCCTTCACTGGATTAAATACTGTGGCTTACCCTTATAAAATCGAGAATCTAAGATCTTATCTATTTTGTAACAATCTGCTGCTAAAGGTTGAGGTGGGTGGGCGGGCATGGGTCTAATAGTAGAAGCATCTAATAGGCTAAGACAGAATGCACCCAGCTAGAAGACCCGTTGTACCTACCTGAACGGTCTTCTCGATGCACTGGAAGGAGAGTCCAACATGGGTATTTAACCAATCCTATTGGTAGAGACTGAGTAAAAAATTAACATAATAAATAGGCACCGCCCCAACAGTCTCCCATGAGCCTCAGTTTTAAAAACGAATCACCAATGAAAGAGGATAACCAAATTTATTTAACAATCCAACAACCCAAACAACAACAACCCAACCTCCGGAGTCCCGAACCTTCAACTACCGGGTGGGTTTGGACTCTCCTTCCAGTGCATCGAGAAGACCGTTCAGGTAGGTACAACGGGTCTTCTCCACTGCATCTGGAAGGAGAGTCCAACATGGGATATACCAAAGCTCTCAAGGCCCATGGGAGGGAGAAGGTCTAATTAGGGACTTAGGAGAAACACAAACTTTCTGAAGGACTCGCCTACCAAAGGCCGCTTCCGCAGAAGCAAAGGAGTCCACCTTATAATGCTTAATAAACGTGGTAGGTGCTGCCCAGGTTGCTGCTCTACAAATGTCTTCGATGGACGCCTGAGTTGCCCAGGCCGCTGACACAGCTGAGCTCCTGGTTGAATGAGCTAGTATCCCGTCTGGAGGGGTATGCCCTCCCGCCTTATAGGCTTCAGAGATACAGTCCTTAAGCCACCTACTAATAGACTTTGCCGATAGTCCAAGTCCCAATCTAGCCTCAGAAAATGAGATAAACAGGTTTTCTGACTTCCTGAACGGCTCTGTTCTCCTAATATAAATCTTCAGAGCCCTCATGACATCTATCTTATGCCACAGTAACTCAGAGGGATGAGTTCCATGAGTGCAGAAGTCAGGGAGGATCAACTCCTGTTTCCTATGGAAGACCGAATTTACCTTCGGTACAAATGAAGGATCCAACCTAAGCACTACTCTGTCCGGATAGAACTGGCAGAGGTCTGCTCTTACAGATAATGCTGACAGCTCTGACACCCTGCGAGCGGATGTAATAGCTACAAGAAAAGCCATCTTCAAGGAAAGTAACCTGACTGGTATAGTCCTCAACGGCTCAAAGGGAGGCTTAGTCAATGCTTGCAGTACCAGTGTAAGATCCCAGGATGGGAATCTCCTAACTGGAGGGGAATGTTTATTTGTGGCTCCCTTAATAAATTCTCGAATCCAAGTATGCTGTGCTAACGTTCGAGACTCTGATGTCTGGATCATGGTAGATAGGGCAGCTACCTGCCTCCTCAAGGTATTAGGGGCCAGACCTTGCTCTACCCCTGCCTGTAAAAATCCCAGAACATCTAGTACAGAAGCTACCCCAGGGTCGATAGAGTGTTTAGTGCAAAATTTACAAAAGGCTGTCCAAGTCGCCTGATAAATTCGTGAGCTCGATGGACGCCTAGCGGCCTGCATGGTAGCTATGACCTTCTCCGGTAAATTAAATTGTCTTAGTCTGTTCCTTTCAAGTGCCAGCCTGTCAAATGGGGTCCGGATGATGAAGGTTCCCCTGGCTGAGAGAGACAGACTGGTCCGGAATCCTCCACGGAGGCGACACTGAGAGCGCCACCAAGTCGGCGAACCATGGACGTCTTGGCCAGTAAGGGGCTATCAAGAGTACTTCCACTTTTTCCTGGAGGATCTTCTCCACCACCCTTGGGACCAGGTTCACCGGTGGGAAGGCATACAGAAGACCTTTGGGCCAAGGAGCCCACAAGGCGTTCGTCCCCTCTGCTCTCGGATCTGGAAACCTTGTGAAGAACCTCTCGAGTTGAGCGTTCTGACTGGTGGCAAACAGGTCTACCAGGGGTACTCCAAACCTCTGGGTCAACTGCCTGAAGAGTTCTGGGTCGAGCCTCCACTCGGACGGATCCAAAGTCGCCCTGCTGAGCCAATCCGCTTTGGTGTTGCTGACCCCGGCAATGTGTTCCGCAGTGAGGGACGCTAGGTGAGTCTCGGCCCAATTGAAAAGCCGTGTAGTCTCTTCCATAAGGCGATGCGACCTCGTGCCCCCCTGGTGGTTCAGGTGGGCCCTGGTCGCCACATTGTCTCTTAATATGAGCATATGTCTGTTCTTTACTATGGGGGCAAAGGCTAAGAGGGCTAAAAATACTGCCCTCAGCTCCAGAAAATTTATATTGACCGGGGACAGGTCTTCCAATGTCCAGAGGCCCTGAGCCATGTGACGGCCCAGGTGAGCTCCCCATCCGTATAAGCTGGCGTCTGTGGTAAGTATGAGTCGATCTTGTGTCCGGAAGGGAGAACCTCCCTGGATCGCTCCGGTGGTCCACCACTGTAGGGACTTTGTGACTGCCCTGGGCAATTTGATTGATCTGTGGGAGTGGCTGATCCTGGCCCTCTGGGCCGGTAGCAGGAACCACTGCAGGCCTCTGATATGGTGCCTGGCCCAGGGTACGATCCCGATAGCGGACACCAGTGTCCCTAACACTTTTGACAACAGTGCTAACGGGACCCGACTGCGGCGAGACAGGTCGGTAACGAGGCGGCGGATATTCTCCTGCCGCTCGGGAGAAAGAGACACAGTACCTGATATGGTGTCTATGATGGCTCCTAGATGCTGAAGTCTGGTAGCTGGAACCATCTGGCTCTTTTCTAAGTTGATGGTGAAGCCGTGAGCTTCTAGAGTATGCACCGTCCTGGACAAGTCCTCCCTGGCCTGACTGGGGGACCTGGACAAGATAATTATGTCGTCCAGGTAGGCCATCAGTCTGATGGAGTGCGACCGAAGATGCGCCGTCAAAGCGTCCAGCAACTTGGTAAAGGTTCGCGGGGCTGAAGATAGGCCAAAGGGCATGGCCTTGTACTGATAATGGACGCCCTCTGAACAAAACCTGAGGAATTTCCGATGAGCCGGGTGTACCGGTACATGTAGATAGGCTTCTTTCAGGTCTATCGAGGTTAGTAGATCTCGAGTCCTGATTGAGGGGAGTATGGTCTGTAAGGAGTGCATGTAGTATCATTCGATATCCTCCTGATGTTTTGGACACGAGGAAAATTCGGGAATAAAATCCCTTCCCCTCCTCCAGTGGCGGCACCTGCTCGATGGCTTGAATCTCTAGCAAATGAGCCACTTCTTTGTGGATTTGTTGTCGCTTTAGAGGGTCCCGGATTAGCGGGCAATGCACAAATCGGTAAGGGGGCTTACCTATGAATTCCAACCGTAGTCCGTCTGACACGGTGGTTAGCACCCACCTGTCCGAGGAAGTCCTCCGCCAAGAGGGACTGAAGTGCTGCAACTTCCCTCCCAGCGGCAGACTCCCGGCTGAGTCATTTTGAACGACGAAAGCCTCTCTGATTATACCCCCGAAAGGGCCGTCTGGTCGACTGGTAGCCCCTCTGTCTGTCCTGGGAGGATCCACGGTCGCTCCGAAAGGATTGCTGTGTATATTGGTTCTGGCTGAAGGGCCGTTGTGTCTGCCCTGAACCAGTAGGTGCCTCCCAGCGAGGGTTCTGGCGTCGCGTGTAAGGAGTAAACCTCCTATCCTGGCGCCTGTTGGATCTAGGCAGGACCTTTTTCTTGTCCTTGTCTTCAATTAAGACCTTATCCAGGATCTCCCCAAAGAGCATCGAACCTTGTAATGGGGCTGAAGCCAGGCGCCACTTCGACTTCAAATCTGCTGGCCAATTATGTAGCCACAGAAGTCTATGAGAAGAGAGTGTGGTAGCCATGCCTCTGCTGGCGAACTTAGCCGCATGGAGGGTTGCATCGGCTGAAAATTCAGCTGCCGCCAGTAACTTACTCAAATCCTGGCGTAATCTACCCTCCTCCGGTCCAATCCGTGACTGCATTTCTTGGAGCCACATTATTGAGGCTCTGTTGAAGAAGGAGGCCACGGCCGCTGCTCTGAACCCCCAGCCGGCCATCTGGTGGGTTTTCCGCAATAGGGTTTCCGCCTTCCTGTCCTCAGGTTTCAGGCTCTCTCCCGTCTCGGAGGGCACTAGGGCACTGGAAACCAGTGTCACTACTGGTTGATCGATGGGAGGGAACTCCAAAAGTTTCTCCACCTCCTCATCAAACGTATAAAATTTTCTCTCCAGGTTTGACGGCCCTTGGGCCGCTGCGGGATATTGCCACGGTTTTTTGACTCCTTCAATGAAAATATGTGAAGCCGGAATAGAATCAGTCTCGGGTTGGGGTTCCCTAAGCAGAGAAGCTGAAGTCTTACCGGTGTCTTCCTCAGTTGTCTTGGTTCCCTGGAGGTTCATCACCTGCTTCGCCTTAAAAAGCAAGGTCCTAAACAGTGCTGGTTTGAAAAGACCTGCTACAGGCTGTTGCTCCGGTGGGTTCTCATCCTCCGAGAACTCGTACTCCTTGTCACTGTCCTCGCCAAAGGCCGGTTCCTCTGATAGGGACCCCAGCCCCGAGGGGGGCGGTGCTGGCCAAAGGTTCCTTGTCTGGGCCGGTGCAGCTCGGCGTGCATACTGGCTGGACCCTGCGGTCACCCCCTGAGAGTAGATCTCAGCCATTAACTCCTGCATATCCGGGGGCATATGTTGCCAAGACCCCTGCTGAGACCGCAGTCCGGCCGCCGTGGGGGTGAAGGTGGCTGAAGGGGGTTGTGAGCCTCTTCTTGCTGGCCCCACCGACTCAGGTCGTGTCCAAGATGGAGATGGTGATGGTGCCACCTGAGGCATTGAGAAAAACTGTCCATCTGGCGACCAATCACCTTCCTGGAAGGCCCCTGTAGGCCCATAGGCTGATTGTGGGGTCATGGGGTCAGGAGTGGTTACCTGCCTCTGAGTTAGGGGCACCACTGAAGGGGAAGGCTGTAAGGCTGCCTCTAACTTCTTCTCTAGCGCTTTTATGCGCTTCTCTGCCTCTTTAAGTGAGGCTGCTGAGGCTGGAGATTGAGAAGCCTTGGACTTCTCCTTAGCCTTCCCCTTTTCCTTCTCTTTAGGGCCCGCCGGTGACCCAGCTTTGCTTTCTCCGGCTTGTTTTTCCATTTTACTCACTATTATCACTTTGCTTTAATCACCGAGCTCGAAACCTCTCCTTATCACCTCGTCACTTCGAAAAAATGGCGACCGGCCACCCTGTTGTTACTGCGCCTGCGCTCTGGAGCCCGAAGCTCTCTTGGCGCCTTCCAGCTGCCGGAAGCCCTTCCGGTCGGCGCTCTCCTCGCTCTCTTGGGGGCTACCCAAGATGGCGGCGCCCAGCGTTTTCGCGGGTTTTCCGCGCTTCCCAACGCTCGCCGTCCGAAAAACGCGCCTGCTGCCGCTTCCCCTGTGTCCTCGGACCTCCTGGGGATCTCCTGGCTCCTGCCTCTTCCGAGGCTCCGTGGCGCTTTCGGCGGCGGCTGCGGCGGCTGTAAAGGAGCTCTCGCCGCTTCGCAGCTGATCGGGGCTACCGCTCTTCCCAGCGGAGTCCCCTGGGGCGCCTCTTCGCCTCGGACCTCCCAGTGGGGGGGGGCGGACCCCCCCACCTTCGGCCCGCAGCCCTCGTTTGACCGCGGGGGCCAGTGACTCCGGGCTGAGGTGCTCCTCTTGGGGGCAGATTTATTTATTTATTTATTTATTATTTGGATTTGTATGCCGCCCCTCTCCGAAGACTCGCAGAGGGAAACAGCCCCTAAGGAGATCGGTGGGGGTGTTGTCCTCGGAGGACAGAGACCCCTTCCTCCAACGCAGTTCCATCTGGAGAGGAGACAAAAACAACACATTAAACATGGTAAAAAACAACAATTTTACTCTAAGCAAACTCAGTATGACTCTACTCTGGGACTGAGTTTTTAAAACTGAGGCTCATGGGAGACTGTTGGGGCGGTGCCTATTTATTATGTTAATTTTTTACTCAGTCTCTACCAATAGGATTGGTTAAATACCCATGTTGGACTCTCCTTCCAGATGCAGTGGAGAAGGAATAGGAGCCTCGGTTCCACAGTTACTGTATTAATTACTGGATGATAGGAAATGGGCCTAGATATTTTGGGCTCAGTTTGTGCATGGCATTTTCAACTTAAGTTATTTATTTATTTATTTATTCATTCATTCATTCATTCATTCAATTTTTATGCTACCCTTTCCCTAGATCTCCAAATTTAAGGGGCTTGGATACTGCTCGCTTTTTATCCACCTGAACCTTATAGGTTTCAGCTGCATGTTGTAATGCCTCCAGACTTCCTGTATCATTTCTGTCCATTCCTTGGGGTTCTGGTAATCTGGCGATCAGGAGCCCACTTGGCTATCATCAAAAACCTGATTCCATTCACTACTCTAAAAGGAGAAACCCAGTACTCCTATGGACCGTATTGTAGTATCTCAGATAATGTTCTATCATTGTGTTGGCTTTTTTGACAGCCCCATTAGTATTGGGATAAAATGCTGAAGTTAACCCCTGGTTAAGCACTGATGCAAATTAAATATAGGAATTCATTAAATGTACAGGAAAGAAAACATGAATATTGAAATAATATAATGAAGACAAGAGCAGAACGTTGGCAAGGAAAAGTATTATATAGTCAATTTCAAATATATAGATAAGCAAGCTAAATACCCATGCTTTGCTACAAATTGTGATGGGGCTTGATAAATTGACACTTAAAGCTTGAAAATTAATGAGTAGTTCAAAAAGGGACTGTAATTCCATTAGAGATGGTAAGTGAAATTTCTCTTACAGGTGAAGACATTATTTCTCATTTAGTCTAGACTCAAACATTGTGAAAAATGTAGTGAATGAGATAACGTGTTCACTGAAGTACTTGCTACTTCATTTGTTTTGTTACTATAGGATTACAATAGATTTATTATCTGGTTAGTTGGTGTGTGACCTTTAAAACTTTTCAATTATCCAAGTACAGATCATACATAAAACAAAACAAAACCTTCTAAACTACCCATCTATGTGCCCAATTCACCCCAGTTAATTGCCATCAACAAATACTCTTGAAATAATCAAAATGTTACAGTATATAAAAGGTTTAAAACTTTTTTGGCAGGAAAGCAGACACCTATCTACTTTAAAATTATACTTTAGCTTCCCAATGTATCATAGGATAATGCCACAGTAGTTAGTGTGTAAGAGAAAGAATTTGTACAGCATACTTTAAAAAAAGGATAATTAAACTGAATGAATATGCTTTAGAGCCTTCCTAAAAATTCTGTGTGAAAATTCCTGTATTTAAGAATCAACAAGCCATATGCAGCAGTGAAAAGACCTGTTATGGTAAATAAAGGCAAAATGCTTCATCTTACAGGTCTCTGCCAATTACAAGAAAGAGGATGTCTGCCAAAGAATTGACTCCAATTTATGACCCATGTGCCTTTCTTCTATCGTCCAGCACCAGTTTCCTTGCTTTGCTTTAGAGATCTGTTCAAATGAAGGAGGGGGAAAAGGGAGGAGTGGAGAGTCTTATATCTTTATGCAGCTCTAAGGCTAATTAGCCCCTTCTGTGTAAGTATGATGGCAGCTTATATGTAATTGCCACTATCTTCTGAAAAGGGTTTGGCAAATCTTTCTTCTCTATCAGTAAACCATATTTTCCCACAGAGATTATTTAACACCTGGATTACAAAGATTAGTTTAGCTTATTTCAGAACAGTTAGAAGCCATTGTTGCTGTAGTAGTGTATAACATTTACATTGGAACACATTAGATAGTTTCTGAGGATTTTGCATAAGTTAACAAGGATTTCCCACTTGCTTTAACAGATCTTTTTTCATCCTGAAACGAAGTGACTAAGATCAATATGCTGCAACATCCTGCCTGTCGGAGATGACTTCAGCTTCAACCACAACACAAGAGCACATAACAGATTTAAACTTAATATTAACCGCTCCAAACTTGACTGTAAAAAATATGACTTCAGTAACCAAGTTGTCGAAGCGTCAAACTCATTACCAGACTCCATAATGTCATCCCCAAACCCCCAACACTTTACCCTTGGATTATCCATTGTTGACCTATGCAGATTCCTAAGAGGTCAGTAAGGGGCAAGTACAAGTGCACTAGAGTGCCTTCCGTCCCCTGTCCTATTGCTCTCCTATATCTCCTATACCTTTCTTCTATTCCTATATCTCTTCTTCTATTCTTTCATTGATATGTTTTAGTCCTATATCTTCTCTTCTATTCTTAGATATATTTTACTATGAGTATATCCTCTATAACCTTCATTACGTATTTTACTATATGTATACCCACTAAAACCCTCATTGTGTATTGGACAAAATCAATCAATAAAATAAAAGATATAATAAATATGCATGGACATCTTTGTTCCAATGATAATTCAGTTTGTGGAAACAATTTCAAGCACTGATTGTGGACTCAGGGGCACCTTATTTTCTTGCCCTGTCTGGGGGAGGGGGAGGATCCTCTTGGTTCAGATCGGTTCAGGTGAATTGGTAGCGACCTGCTGGTGATATCACGATGACATAACCGATCCAGTTTGGTCAGTGCCGGTTGGTGAGTGCCACCATCCTTTTTTAAAAATGATTTTTTTTAAAAAAAAAAAAATTCCTGTGAGCATGTGCAGAATAAAACTTATTTATCTTTCAGCATGGATGTTACTCCGTGGGTGGGTTCCTCCTGGCTCAGACCGGTTTGCGATCCTCTGGTGATGTCATGAGGACATCACCAAATTGGATTGGTCAGTGCTAGTCTATGGGTGCCATCTTTTTTTAATTTTAAATTATTTTTTCCTACTGAGCATGCATAGAAGCCAGGTTCCAGCACTATGCATACATTTGCCATCTGCTTTTCAGTTTTATTTATTTGCCACATGGCGTGGGAGGAAGTGAATCAGCAATGAGGTATGTTAGAACCCATTCCTATTTCCAGGGTCACCCCTGAAACTCTTTTGGCTCCCAGGGACTGTAGAGAGGCTTGCAAGGCCCAAAGTGCGTGTGGGGGGCCTTCAGTAGAGAAAGAAAGAAACCCTCACTGTTTGGAGATCTTCACGTGCACAGAATTTGAGTTGAGAGCTTATTGTAAGTGAATGTTAAGTTATCCTCAGACTAAGCTAATCGACAGTGGAACTCTAATAATGACAGATGATCAATGGGCATGTTTTCAGTTTCAAAACATAGGGGTTTTTTCCTGCCATCAAAGATCTTCTGGGGTTCTTCACAGGGACGGAGTAAGAGAGGGAGTTAAGGAGAGAGAGACAGACAGATAGACACAGACAGACTGACAGACAAGAAAAAAGAAAGAGAATGATAGAAAGAAAGAAAAGAGAAGAAAGAAAGAAAGAAAGAAAGAAAGAAAGAGGAAGGGAGAGAGAGTGAAGAGGAAGGAAACACCACAAACCTTTCCATTAGATGTGGCTTCAAAGGACACTTTGAAACAGCACAGCAATTTAGGGCTGCAACTGGAAGACATCTCGGAGGTCATCTAGTCCAACCTCCTGCTGCAGCAGGAAACTTTACATTGTCTGGATTATTTTGGTGCCTCTAACAGAGAGGAAAATTGCCAGAAGAGAGAAGTAGTTTACTAGGATAAGAGCTGCCATGCAGAGGAAGGTAGAGACAATCCTTGACTTATGACAATAATTGAGCCCAAAATTTTCGTTGCTAAGCAAGAGCATTGTTTAGTGAGTTTCACATTTTATTCAGTCCATAACATTTCCTGGTTCTAAAGGTGATGTTCAAGCTAGAGAAAAACATCTGATGACATGTGTAGTGTTCTAATGAAGTTAAGGTTCAATGTGTGGCAGAAAGTAGACTCTGGGTTGTTTTTCCAAATGAAGTAAGTGAGGTTGAATCAGTAGTTTTAGAGTAGTTTTGTCTGTCTGTCTGTCTGTCTGTGTACACATACACATATAGTATATATAAAGTAGATAATGTATCTTTTTTTTGAATATTTTTTATTATTTTTCATTAGACAAACAAAAACAAACAACATTTAACATTTAAGGAGCTACCATTGCTCCGCTTATTGCAGAAGTCTAACTAATACAAAAAAAAAGCTAACTATAGTCAGATCAATGCAGAAATATAACACACATATACTATGTTCTTTTTAGATTTAACTCTGTATTCTTTATGTTAATTAATTTTCTTATCTATAAAAATATCAAGTACTTAAACTAATATTAAAATATAAAAAAATAACACTTTAAAATTTATAATATTGCAAAAATACTCTATATTTATGTTGTTTTTATACTATTACATTCTATATATCATTATCATGTTATACATTTTTTGAAATTCACTTATTTGGTATAACTTTAAAAAGAAAACCCTGTCATATTTATTTCTAAATGTTCTCTCATATATGCATGCAGTTAACATTCAAATTAATATGTTCAAATAGTTTATAAATTCTTACTTATTTAATTTTACCACCATTTTTAAGGTTCCACCATTTATATACTTTATCCCATGTTTTATAAAATTCTGTTTCAGCTTGGTTGTTCAAAAGTTTTGTCATCTTATCTAATTCTGCACATTCCATAATTTTTTTAAATACTTCTACATCTTTTGGTATTTCTTTTTCTTTCCATTTCTGTGCAAATGTAATTCTTGCCGCAACTAAAATATGTATTATTAAGTAATAAACTTCTTTTTTATACTTCATATCTGAAATACCCAATAGGAAGAATTCAGGAGACTTTTTAATCTTCTCATTTGTTATTTCTTTTAACCATTTCTCTACTTTATTCCAATATTTCTTGGCTTCATAACATGTCCACCATGCGTGGAAATATGTGCCAATTTCTTTCTTGCATTTCCAGCAGACGGGAGAAACGTTAAGAAACATTTTAGAAATCCTATGTGGTGGGAGATGCCATCTGTAAAACATCTTAATTTGGTTTTCTTTAAAGGAAATTGACTTCCGGCTGAGGGGGACTTCCGGCTGAGCTCGACCACGTCGGGTGTGCGAAGGCACAGCTCTGTCTTCGCAACACCCTTTTCACGATCCTAGGGCGCGATTTGCACTTCGTTGGCATCCGGAGGGGTCAACCCAGGACAGGGGGTCTCCCAGATCCCCCGGGACAGATCACCACTGCCCCGGAGGGTAGGGAAAGACCAGCAGCTATGATCGTGGAGAACTGTGCCCAGGCGGCTGCCCAGGCGCGGCCATAGCGGCTGCCACAAGAAGGAAGTTAAAAATCAGTATTAAGAAGTCTACAGAGAATTGGATCAGCAGAAAAAGAGGAACAACAGCACCTCAAGGTAATCCTTTGGTATTCTAACGTCTATAACTTGAAAAGAGAAGATCTCAGAGCAAAAGGCGAAATATAAACAAAGCAAATAAACTGCAAGTGATATCCATACGCTAAGAAGAAAAACGCCCGGAACTACTTGTCTTTGTTAAATTTGACAGTATAACGAACTTGTATTTTTTATTTTTTTATCAAATTTAAATACTATATTGTGTTTTTTGATATTTACATTTTTATAATTATTTTTATTTTTTAAACCACAATAAACGACTGGATCGGTAATTAGACAAATTGGAAGAACATTGAGATTGGATTATTTAAAATGAATTGAAGAAATGAATATTGAACTGAATTAAATGGACTGATTTACAAATCGTTTTATTTGAATGAATCTTTAATTACCTGGAATAAATTTTGGAATTTTTACTTCATCCTTTATTTTCATTTGGAATTTGTGTTTAGGAAATATATAAGGGACTATTTTTCCAACTAGACATCAGAGGCGCAAGTATCTCTTTTCTCTTTTTTTTAAAGACAATAAGAAGAAATAGATTTATTTTTATTCTAATTTGGATTTTATAAACATTATACTTGATATTGGCTTTGGAGTTTTCATTTTTGGATATTGATATTAAGACATAACAGTTTTAAGGGAAAGGCTCATGGAGCTCAAGGGAGAAGAAAGGTCTTCGCCTCAACTTTGTCTGGCCGCCACTTTTTTTTTAAAGCCTTAATATTTTGGATTCTCCTAATGGGCTTGCACGCATTATTGGCTTTTCCATTGATTCCTATGGGAAACATTGTTTCATCTTACGAACCTTTCACCTTAGGAACCTCGTCCCGGAATCAATTAAGTTTGTAAGACAAGGTATTACTGTATATGTATATGTATATGTATGTGCATGTATGAAGGTCTTGGCATATTCGGGTTTCTTCCCATGTAAGTTTCAGAGATTCCTGGAGATATTTCGACGAGGTCCCACTTGTTATATTCAGGCTGGTGCTTTTGGCCTTGTACTAGGGTGAACATAGAGTGACCTGAGCTGCCTTCCTTCTATAAATACTGATGGGTGGGTGTGGAGTGCTGGCTAGCAGCTGCAAGCTGTTTTGAGACTTCCTGGTGAGTTAGTGGGGTAACACCTGAGGGCAATGTGGGTTTGGGTTTGGTGGTGGTGATTGGTGGTGTTTTGGGTCTGGTTTCAGTTTCTGTGGCTGGAATACGTTTGTTGATGAGGATTGGACATCACCACCAATCACCTCCACCAGACCCAAACTCACACCTACCCTACAGACAAAATACAACCCCTACCCAGAAGTCAAACCACAGCAGCGCCCCCAACTGCTGCACCCCTCCCTCTGACATGCACACAAAGCAAACTGACAAACACCATAAACACATGGCTAGACCACAAACTCGCAGCCAAACCAAAACCCAAGATGTTAGACCACAGACACACATTACAAAACAGCTGAGTAGTCTGCAGACTCAAACTACTCAGGATATCACCCCCAATCCACAAACATCAACTAATCAGCATACATCAATGACCCTAGGTGTTACTCCACTGAAGACAGCTCAGGCCACTCTATGTTCATCCTAGTACAAACCAAAAGCACCAGCCTGAACATGACGAGTGGGACCTCTGAAACTTACACGGGAAGAAACCCGAATATGCCAAGACCTTCATACCTGTACCCATGAAAATCTACGAAAACAAATATGTATGTATGTGTGTGTGTGTTTATTGTTGTAAATTTTAGACTGATTAATTGAAAGATTCTGCCACTGACGTCCGTAATTCAGATATAGAGGGTTTTTAATCTAGACTGTCATTGTTCTACTACAGCGTACAAAAGTGAATACAAGCCCTGTTGTATTATTGATTTAAAATACTGGAATCATTCTTTTAGAATGCTAAGAAAATTAAAGGAATGTGGCAAGTTGCCATTAATATCCGCTGGTTTTTCTATTGTATGGAACAAAGAATATAAGTAACTATATGATTTTAATATTCATATTTTATATATTCTGACATTTTTAATATTTATGAGTTTATTTTAATTATATTGTTGGTATTCTGTTTTCCTTGGTTTGATCTAATGAGTGAAGCATAATTTTTTTTAAAATCACCATGTGGGTGAGCAACAGCAGTCTGAAATGTCTGAATGACAAATTTAGTAAATAGTTTCCTAGGATTATTTGAGCAGCTTTTGTGTCCCATCTATTAATCTCAGCTCAGAAGGTAGACATTTTTATTTAAAGATACTATATCACTGGAGTTAATGATAGAAACTTCCATATTTGGAATGGTTCTAATTAATAAACCACTGTAGAACCAGTGTTTCTAATCTCAACAATTTTAAGATTTGTGAATTTTAACTCCCATTATTTCTCAGCCAACTGAAGTTGAATCCCACATATATTGCTGAGATTCAGAAACATTGAACTAGACAAGTGTGAATTAATCATCGATAAATCAATCACCAGTGGTTTATGTTCCAGATAATGTAAGACAGAAGGAGTTAAAATAAAATAGACTTTTCAAAAGTGTTGCTATTCTGTAATCTTCTCAGAGAAGACATGACATTCATTCTTAGCACATCATGCGATATAAATGTATTCACATGTAGAGGCCTGGGGAAAGATTAGGAACAAACAAAATGAAGTCCAAGTTTTATATCATACAATATATATTTAGTGAAAGTACAGATTTTGTAAGTTTTCCTAAAGGAAGCTTAATGAAGGCAGAATAATAAAGTCACCTTTGAATAACGTTGTTTATTTATTTATTGTTAAGAGTTGAAAGGGACCATGCAGGTCCTCAAGTCCAACCCCGTGCCTGAGCAGGCATCTTAAAGCACCCCAGCCAAGTGGCAGGCCAATCTCCTCTTGAAAGTATCCAGAGTTGGGGAGTTCACAACCTCTGCAGGCAGGTTTTCTTGCTTAGCCTGTTCCCGAGACCACAGTATTGGAGAACCTAACCTGGGACATGGCTTTCCGACATAGGGGAATGTTTACTTTCCTAACTTTTATCACTTTTATAAATAATTTGAGGCAGTAAGCATATCTAATACACTGCCCACCTCCTATTTTTTCCACAACAACGTTGTTAGATAGATTATGCTGAAAGAGAGTGATCAATCCAGCTAACCACTTGACTTTTCATGCCTAAATTGGGTGTAGAATTTAGTCTTCTGGTTTTTAGTCTGGTCACTTAATCACAGATCAAACTGGCAATGATGTCATATACAAGTGATTTCTCGTTCATGGGCAGGGAATATAGATCTTGGTAGGAATAATGAAGTACCGGTATTATAATAATTAGAAACAGAACATTTAAGATGTTTCACTTAAAAAAAAATCCAGTCCAATCAATGATTAACAAAATATATTTAACCACACCAACACACTCATTTAAATTCTTAAGTGATGAACAGCAGAAATAATAAAACTAATTTAATGATGCATTGTAAATAAGATGTAAAGTATCCTATAGCATTATCGCTTTTCTATATCATGGCAAGATAACTGTTATTTTTAAAAGTTCAATCTTACCGAATTGAGACAATAGCTTTTAAAAAAATGCTGAAAGAGTAAAATTGGGGGCATGTTTTCCTATAAAAGGTGTATTTCCTTTGCTTCTGTTTTTCAATGAAGAATATAAAATGTGCAGACCTCATGGCATTTCAACTGGGGAAGATAAAGAAATTGCTCAGCTTGGTTCTTTATTATGGTCACTGATCAATATGAGGGGATAGAATGAAACACTTTCTTGGGTCTCCTTAGCTAGGTATGGTTTCATACAGCTGTTATTCTTTGCATCAAAAGAACATGTCGTTCTGCTAAAAAACAAAACAAAACCCCCAAACCAAAACATGTTAGCTTCTATTTCCAAGTTCCAGCACAAGCACAGAATGCCTGTACATCAAAAAGACCAAATATAAATATTCTATCAGGCTTTCTTTTAAAACATGTGAGTAAAATGGAAAGTAAACAACTCCAGTCTTAAATATGTCTATTTAACTTTGAGTATAATTACCTAATAGCCATTTTTAGCTGACGGAAATCTGCAGGACATTGCACAGCTTGTTGAGGCTGGCCTATAGGCTAAAACATACTGCTTTAAACAAAGTAAATCAGGGCTACTGAGTATTTAAAACTAATCTGTTTACAAACCAGCACAGCTGGACAGGCCTTGGCAACTTCCTATTAAAGAAAAGAATCCGCTTTTATGGGCATCTGGTTGTTTCTGAAAGGGCAGTTTAACCTTGTACTGCTGCTTCAAAGAAAGATCAAAAGCATTTATTACTTCTTTTTAGAACCAAATGACCAATATATTAAATCTTTTCGGTATCATGTTTGTATGCAGTTTTTCTGTACGTTCAATTATGTGTGTAATTTTTAAGGTAAAGACTGCTATATAAATTTAAAGCGTGCAATCTAAATTGTTAGAAACCTTTGCCAGGAAGTTAAATTGTTTAAAAATTGACCTAAACTAAGTTATCTTTCATCTCCATATCAGATTAATAAATGAGATTTTAGCATTTTAATGGCCCAAAGTATCTTGGCTTTATGCATATTTATTTTATAAATATCTCATCTCTCATCTAGTATTTAAGAATCTTTTAGATTATTTTAGAAGCTAAAAACTTCCTTCATGTGTATTGCTTGGTCCAAGATCTTTATCTCTATGTAATAATGTGGATGGAATCTGGGGTGCCCTTTGTTTCGTGATATGTTTTTTCTGCTTTCTCTTTCAATAAATTGCACCAGAATCTAAGTTGTATGATGTCTTGAGATTCTGCAAATGACAGGAACTCAATTTAATTGATCAAAGGCAAGTAACCTGAAAGTAATTATGATTCACACTTGACAATATTGGGCTAAATTGGCAAATAGCCAGACTATCATAAAGCAAATTACACTATAATGCTGTGAAGTTCTCCAATATCTAGTTTAAGCAGCTCATTTACTTATTTACTTTGTTAATAAAGAAATTTATTTATATAATATTTTTACAAAATAAATATTATTAATGATTTTATAAACAGCTCATTTCAACCATTTCATTTCATCTTTAGGTTGAAGTTCAATTTAACTCAGATTCATACCAACTTGAATATGATGTCCTTCCTGATTGAAACATATATGAAATTGGTTTGAAATGGAAAAAGCACTACCACTATAACAATCTGAATAGTCACCATTACTCAAGGCACTTACAACTGCTATGAATTCTATGGATACTGTCTGATTTTTTAAAAAGCTATTAAACTCAAATTTTCACAGATCCAATAATGCTTAATATGACACTTAGCATGAAATATAGCAGAAATATATGTATACAAATTTGTGTGTATATTTGCACATTTTATACTGATGTGCTATCCAGATTTTCCAGGTATGATTAAAGAACAAAGGAAAACAATGCCAAGTCCTGCAGACACTGCATATTTTCCCCCTCCCCACACTAAATTCCATTGCACTGTATGTAAAGGAGCACAATTCTGGTTTTACATAATTATGAAAAAATTCAGAATATTGCTGAAACGTGTGCAAACATAACTATCATGCAATCATTGTGGGAAGTTTACTTTGCTTGATGATGCATTACTCATCAATGAAATCTCTACTGAAAGTAAAAGAAAAAGAAAAACCTGCTCTTGCTCAAATCCAACAAGATTTCCCCTGTATCTTTTTTTCATTTGAGGGATTAAACATGATTTCTTAAGAACTCTTCATTGATTTTTTCATTCTTTTGGCTCACAGCAGATTGAGCATCAGCCATTTCCCTGCCTGTCAAGGCCACATGGTATAAATGCCCCATTGTCTGCTTAGTCGTGTAATATGCAAAACAGTCAGATAAACAAATGTCAGCCCAAGTGGAAACCTGGAGAGCTATATTAGGTCATAAAAGCAGAATTTAACCAAGCACCAGGGCCCTGGCAATAAAACTACAAAAACCACACTATGCTGCCAAAAACCAGAGCCTCAGGGGGCTTCTGTCAAATCTGGACATATTGGCACAAGGATTTGGTATCTCAGATTGTACTTCTGTTTGGAAATACTTTTTAATCAGTTTGATTCATAGAATAGCCCACGTGTTCTCTTGCAATGAAGAAAAAAATAAGGATCACTCCGTTCTTTTTTTCAGTAGAGCAAAAGCTGTAAACATTTTGAAGCCACGTAGTCCTTAAAAAGTGTGGGTTTTTTAAATACCCTTCTATATATGCTTTAAATCTTAATACTGATTTTAAAGAAATCACTCCTAGATAAGCAGAAACAAAATTGTAGTCTTATTTTATAAAAGTTCCAGAATATATTATTTCCCAATACACATAATCCTTGACTTATAACTATTCATTTAGTGACTGTTGAAGTTACAAGAAGCACTGAAAAAAAGTGAGTCATGAGCATTTTTCACGTTTACAAAATTGCAGCATCCCCATAGTTAGGTGATCAAAATTCAGACTTGAGCAATTGGCTCATATTTATCACAGTACCAGTGTCCTGGGATCATGTGATCCTCTTTTCCAATCTTCTGACAAGCAAAGTCAATGGGGAAGCCATTATCAATCATGTTAATAATTGAACAACTGCAGTGATACATTTAACAACTGTGGCAATAAAGCCCGTAAAATGAGACAAAGGTCAATTAACAACTTAGCAACAGAAATTGGGTTCAATTAGGGTTGTAAGTTGAGGACTACCTGTATATCATCAATTGTTAATGAATAACCATTCATGTTGAACCAATGAAAATCACTACTAAAGCTGTATAAAGTATAATTATCAGAAACCATGCTCAGAGAAGTATAAACAACAAAATAAAATTATGAATTATAATAAACTGTTCTAGGTTAGAAATTAAATAAAATTAAAATATAGACTTTATGCACAGAGAAACACATATTTTGAATTAGATATATTGAATTAGAATCTGGGAAAGTTTACTTTTAGATATGAAGTTATTCTGAACAGCAAAGTATATTTTGATATCTTGGTTATCAATTCTTCCATAGAGGCCACGAAACATTCTTTCCAATAAGAGATATATAGTATTAATGCAACAGTTACTATATACCAATTTGATGTTTAATAAAAGTTTAATTAAAATAACACAAGTTGAAATGGAACCTGAAATTGATTCATACTGGCATGAATCATTTTCCAAAACAATGAGCTTTACAATACAGTGGTACCTCGAGATACGAGTTTAATTCGTTCCGGACCTGGGCTCTTAAGTCGAGCAGCTCTTATCTCGAACGACTTTTCCCCATAGGAATTAATGTAAATAATTTTAATTGGTTCCAGCCCTCAAAAAACTCACAAAGTTAGTCTAAATTATGCAGAAAGACATGTTTTTAATGAAGAAATGTACATGTACATATAAATGAATAATGAAGTTTCTTTCACTTAACTTGTAAACTTTCTTAAACTTTTAAATTTACATATGTTCAACTTCTCTGCCACCCAATCCTGTAGGACAGAGGTCCCCAACCCTTTTTGCACCAGGGACCGGCTTTAAGCGATCAAGAGAGGAATGGGTGAATGAATGGACGGAGGGTGGGAAGGAAGGAAGGAAAGAGGGAAGGGACAGGAACAGAGGAAGGAAGCAAGGAAACTTATGAAAGGGGAGAGTAAGAGAGGAATGAGTGAAGGGAGGGAGGGAGGGAAGAAGGTGGGAAGGAGAAAGAAAAGAAGAAATAGAGGAAGGGAAGGTAAAAGAGAGAAAGAAAAAGAGCAAGAAAGAAAGAAAGAAAGAAAGAAAGAAAGAAAGGGGGAAGGGACAGGAACAGAGGAAGGAAGCAAGGAAACTTATGAAAGGGGAGAGTAAGAGAGGAATGAGTGAAGGGAGGGAGGGAGGGAAGAAGGTGGGAAGGAGAAAGAAAAGAAGAAATAGAGGAAGGGAAGGTAAAAGAGAGAAAGAAAAAGAGCAAGAAAGAAAGCTGCAAGCACCCCCCCGAGCCCCCCAGGCTGGCTGCAACCTTTTAAAACACGTGCGCCGCTTCGCAGCTGTCTCCTGAAGCCGAACGCGGAAGTTAGCGTTTGGCTTCAGGAGACAGCTCCTTGGCGCTTGTATCTCGAATTTGGGCTTGTAAGTAGAACAAAAATATCTCTCCCCTCCCAGCTCTTATCTCGAGTTGCTCTTAAGTAGAGCAGCTCTTATGTCGGGGTTCCACTGTATTGCTTCTAAGTGTGAAGTAATGATCCAACCTGCTAATTAAATTTCTAGTAATATTTAGACAATGAATTATTTGTTTTAGCAGTAAGGAATTAATTAATATAACAAAAAAGAGATCTTATATCAATTTACTTTAAATGTAACATTTGAACTATTATTCTTCAACTGAAATTCCAGTTGTTGCACATCTATTATTTCATCTAAATTCTTAATCCATGCAATCACACGATTTTTAACTTTTTGGTTTCCGAATCATACATTATCAACAATTTATAAATAAGACCCAGATGTTCCAAGTTACATGTTACAAGATTTTCAAATTTAGTACTTTTAGTACTCTGCTATTTATTGAAAATAATGAAACCAGTCAGGTGAACTAAACTATTAAGTTTCAAATTATTGAATCTTATTAGCAATCAAATATTGCAATCTAAACTATTATCTATCTACTGAATAGAGTTATGCTCTCATTGTAAAAATAAAGTAGCCGATGGTTATCAATATCTTTAATAGTTTGAAATGCTGAAGCTGTTAGTTGTTGATGCCTCAGAAGAAATTAAGAACAAATCACAATGAACGCTGGATCAAAGATATTTAAGACCATTCCATTGATATCTCTTGGTATCAGATTAGTTTGTTCCAAATTATCTCTCTTCTCCACCTGAAATCTAAATGTAATTCATGTGCAGATTTGAGTTTATTAATCTGTGCTCTTAACCTTCCTGCAGGATACAGACCACATTCCTATCTTCATTTAAATTTGCTCTTTTTTCAGATGTTCAACAACCATGTGAGGTAGGCCGAGAGTGACTGGCCAAAGTCCTGTGTTTGAATTTGAATGGAACCTCTTTGATCTTAATGGCTAGAATTGAAAGGTTCAGAGAAGTAAATCCAAAATCCTTCCATGTTCCCAATACGTTCATGTTGAAAAAGGAGAAAAAATATTTGCAGAGGCACATTCTAATCTCCAGTGGAATGGTTGCTGTAATTCAGCAATTGATAAGTTCATCTTTATTTTCTGTAAGACTGGGTACATTTTCTGATTACTAAGACTATATAGTTACTCACAAAAGCCCCTCTTTTTCTAGGAACTTAATACCCAACAAGCAAACATAATATCTTCTATCCTTTCCCTGATATTTACTACTACATGTTTTTATTCTCTTTAACTTTTGATTTGCATTGGACAAAATAAATAAATAAATAAATAAATAAATAAATAAATAAATAAATAAATCCATTTATGCTACATTATTAGCAAAGAGAAAAGGCCACCCCGAGTCTTCGGAGAGGGGCAGCATACAAATATTGTTATTATTATTATTATTATTATTATTATTATTATTATTATTAAATTTGTATAAACATAACATAAACAAAATGAATAGAAATGCAAAATCTTTACTTTAACTCAATCTGCAAAGTTCAGCGGTCAAAAAAATACTTTTTACTCATATATCAAAAAATAAGCACCATATTTAAAGAAATTGCAGAAACAAGCATTGAGATTTGAAAACTTCAATATCTTTTTATGTATTTAATAAATCATGTGCTTCTGTTGTTACGATACAATTTATGATAAATTATAAAATCAGATACAGGAGTGATAAATCTAATACAGAAATGATCTATTTTCTGAATGGTAGCCATTCAGCAGTACTAATTTCACAATTTAGTTTGGGTTTCAAGGAGCTAACTGTTAAGAGATGAAAGTCATCCAATCCACATTTTTTATAATATAACATGCTTTAAAAAAGCAAACCGCTTCAGAAATTTATTGTTAACAAAATTTATAACGCTTCACCGACAGAAATAAAACCATATTCTCTAGATTGGGATAAACAAGGTGGCATCTCTAGATATTTAATTTACATAACCTGAAACCACTATCCTGCTGAAAATAAATGTTGCTTTAAATTATGGATTAGAGTCCCATTTTTCTGAAAGTGACTGCCAGCCAACAGAATATTTTGTGAATTTTATCTTCTGATTCATTTCATTTACAAAAAGTGCTTTCATCATTAAAGTATTAGCAAGGGGGAGAAACTGGCATAACCACTCTCCTATAATTCTGCCTGTAGAACCATAGAATACATTGTATGATGTTAAACGAAGCAAAGCACTAAAATGCCATTTTTCTCCTAGCATTAGTTAATGTTCATATATCAACTCCAATATTTGGGTATTTTCAGTTTTTGTCCACCTTCTTTTTCTTTCAGTAGAACCTATTGCCACAAAACTGATGATGTCTCAGTTACTAAATCATGCAATGTTTGTATTGATCTGGGATGGAAACATGAAATGGAACTCAAAGGAATTTAGGTGAATCAACATCTCAATTTACTTATTAGGGGACATCATAAGACTAATTTTTTTTCATGTTAAACTGTTTAGCAACAAAATCTACCCAATGTAACTAACTACAATTATCCCAACAAGGTTTCATAGCCATTCTTTTTAACGAAACAGTAATACTATAGGATTTTTATTTGGCTCTATTGGAATCTTTGGGATTTTTTTGAAACTCCGGAAGAGTTGGAAAATGTTAACTGGAAGACGGCAGACTCTTAATCTACTATGGAAATTTGTGGGCACCCCCCTCCCCCTCTAATTGTACCACTGTAGAAAATAAAGCGCTTAAAGTTTACTTCAAAGTCAAGCGCTTAAAATTTACTTCATATTCAAGCTGATTGTGTAGAATACCTAATTGTAAAACAAAACAGAAACAATCACACATAGTGCTTAGCAACCACAATATAGTACTCTCAACCTCAACTCCCAGCTGGAAATGTGAAATGGAAGCAACTCCATGAAAAAGAAGTTTTCTATTCCTATCCTAATTAACCAGCTGTATTTTTCCCCAATAACCTTGTCTATCAAATTGAAAAAGGAAGCTATCACCAGATCTGCAGAACCAGCAGAGAACTTTCTTCAATCTTTTTGAGTCTATATTTTAAATCATCCAGAACTTTTTTTGCTGTCATATTGTTCATTTTGATCGCCTCACAAGAGTAATCTGAAATCAGTCACCAATATAACATTATATATAAAAAAATCTATTGTTTCAGTTATAGGACTGAATAGGATCATGGTGACCGTAACAAAAAAGAGGAACATTTTCCAAAGTGAACCAATTTGGTAGATAATTCATTATCTTTTTATAGGAGTGTTCATAATTTGTAGGTTGGACAACTGCCCTGTTAAAAGCTATGTTGATCAGGCAATTCTGATTAATGTTTATTATTTCTCTTCATGCAGTTTCCAGAATTACTGTAACAATAAAGAACAATGGCTGCTAGCTCTGTTGATGATACTAAGAGATTAATGGTTTTATTTATTCTGTATTATGGTTATCCATTTTAATAGTTGTAGACTGCATTCTTATCAAACAAGAATGGAAATTTAATGAACATACCAATCTACAGACCTTTACACTATGTCCTCTTGTTTATGCAAGACAGGTCTTTAATTCTCATGTATTTTTCAAAATGCATTTTTATTGGTGTGACCTCACAATAAGCCCATATATTTCTTTTTATGATCATTATCTTAGATTTCAAACGATTTATTTATTTAGACTTATAACAATACTAAGATATCTGCATGTCAGTAAAGGAAGTAGGCATGAATGTTGAAATGATGAGAAAATTAAAAATATATAAAATTAGGCTACTGAGGAAAAAATGTTAAACATGCAGCACACTGTTATTTTTACTATGACTTTCTAAACCATAAGCATCAGATTTCAAATAAATTGCAATCATTAATACTAATTTTTAATCATTAATTCTTCATTATAATAATTTTGTTTTAAAGGTAAATTAGAACATCACATAGGAAGTTCAGGATCACTGTAAACTGTTGTACAGAAAATCTTTTTCCAACCTAGCACCTCATGTCCATTTTGCAATCCAACTTAATATCCATCTCATCTGGAGATAACAAGCTTGGAAAACCGTCTTTTGGAAGTATGAATGTAAATACAGATATACTGAATTTTCTTTAAACTCTACTACTGTACTTTAAAAAAAAAGTAAGTTATATATAAATTTTTTTTTTTAAAAAAATTCCACAGTATTTGAAATGATAAAATAGGAAATCTTTGAGTTAGCTGTGACTTTAGAATAGAGAAGTGGGTGAGATCATGATTTATGATCTTTGATTAAACTCATGTATTTATTGATTAATCTGAAAGAGGCTCTAAATACATGTTCAATGTCACTAGTTAAAAGTTAATAGAGAGTTCACAAGTTTTCTTCTTCCCGTAAAAACTGGAATACAGATGAGAAGTCTTTTTGGGCATAGCCCTTGGCACACATGATCCTGTAAATCTGATGGGCTAAGGATCCAAGTGGGACTGGAGACTTGGTGTTGGTGGCAGAAATCTGGGCCAAGCCAAGATCCTAAAAATAAGGAAAATATTTTGAGTGGGAGAAGAGAAATACATGTACAGTGATCCCCCGAGTTTCGCGATCTCGATCATTGCGAAACGCTATATCGCGATTTTTCCACCCGATGACGTCACTCCCTTCCTTTCTCATCTTTCTTTCTCTCTCTCTTTCTCTATCTTGCTTCTTCCTCTCTCACACTCTCTTCCTCCCTCTCTCATCTCTTTCTTTCCTTCTCTCTCTTTCTCTATCTCTCCCCCTCTTGCTCTGGAGCAGCAAGTGAGCAGCCGGGCGGGTGGGCGAATGGGCAAGCGGCAAGCAAGCAGCCGGGCGGGCGGGCGAACGGGCAAGCGAGCAGCCGGGTGGGCGGGCAAACGGGCAAGCGGGCGAACGGGCAAGCGAGCAGCCGGGCGGGCGGGCGAACGGGCAAGCGGCGAGCAGCCGGGCAAGCGGCAAGCGAGCGGCCGGGCAAGCGGGTGACGGGCAAGCGGCAAGCGATCTTGGGGTTTCCCCTTTGCCTGGGCGGCGGGAAGACCCAGGGAAGGTTCCTTCAGCCGCCCAACAGCTGATCTGCTCCGCAGCACGGCAGCAGCGGGGAGCCTGGGCAACGGGGAAACCCCATCTTCGGCTCCTCGCTGCTGCCGCGCTGCGGAGCAGATCAGCTGTTGGGCAGCCGAAGGGTCTTCCCCGCCGCCCACACGCAAACTCCACCATCTGCGCATGTACGGCCATGGAAAAAGGGGCGCGCATGCGCAGATGGTGTTTTTACTTCCGCACCACTACATCCCGAAATATTGATTATTGCGAGGGGTCTTGGAACGGAACCCTCGCGATAATCGGGGGATCACTGTATTTATTACAGGGTAATATCTATAATCAAATATGATAGTAATATTGAGGTCCACTATTCCTTAATGATTTAAAAGGACTTAGGTTCAACATGTAGATAGCCTAGAAAAAATCCTTTTGAAAATTGACGTTTGCTCATGGCCACTCATGCATTAGATGAAATAAAATGAATTTATAAAATGAAATTAGATTAGTTGGATTACTGCAATGAATTCTATGTGACATCTTTCTGAAGACCACCAGATATGCAACTGATCCAGAATGCAGTTGTCGAAACAGTTCTTGGTACCTTGGGGTTTGTCCAAGTTAATTATTTTCATGTGAGTTGCAGTGGCCCCCAATTGCTTTATGCATTGAATTCCAAGGTGCTGCTTATCACATTTAAAGCTCTATGTGGCATTATTTGCTACATTACCTTGTCTTCAGAATATTGGCACATTATGTCAGATAGAGTGGATACACTCCATGCCTTTTCTCTTAAATGTTAGTAGATATGTGCCTTCTTTGTAGCAACCCCAATTTAGAATAGCTTGCAAACAAAGATATGAGGAATTTAGTTTTCCAGAAGGCAATGGAGACATGAATATGCTAACTCTAACCATGCCATTTTATGTAGCACAATCATTTCTGGAGAAAATTGGAATAATGGACATATCTCTGAAGGAAAGCAATGCGATTTTCTGCTTCAAGGTAAATCAGACTAGGAATCCAATGTCATATAGGCCAGTACAACTTTTATTGTAAAGCTACCATAACAGAATCTTGCAAGTCTCCCTGCTTCTCTTTATTGTTGGAAGAACTAGGTAAAGGTTTGTCTGAGGTATTTATTCAGGTTGCATTCCTACCCTGAATCCAATTCTCTTTTACCTAACTATTGTTTTATAGAAGCTCTTAAGAAAACCAACAGAAAATTGGCAGAAGACTAGCATGACAAACTTTATCTTCCCATGGAATTTAAGTTAAGACCTGAAATATCAAAATGGAATATAAATGTTCTCATGTTGAATGGGTTCAGAAATTAGGTTGCTTCAATATGAGGCTTTTTAAAAAATATGGTAAAATTTGAAAAGCTGAGTGATATAGGAAGCTATACAGAAAGAAACATATGGATTAGGATTTGAATAATATATATTTTTATTAACTAAGAGTTTTAGCATGAATTCCCACTGTTTTAGACCTGGATCTTAGATAAACTGTTGTGGACACTCTTATACAATGGCACCTGCCTTGTATCCGAGTCTGCGGAGAGAGGCGGCATACAAATCTAAATAATAATAATAATAATAATAATAATAATAATAATAATAATAATAATAATAATTCCCTAATACAGGAGTGTCAAAATCAAGGGCCAGGGCCAGATCTTGCCTGCGGGTTTGGCGTTCAGGAGGACGCCGAGAAGTCTTGCCGCCCGGCTGTCACCTTTTGAAACAGCCGGGGGGCTTCTCAGCATTCTCCTGAATGCCGAACCCAGAAGTTCGGCAAAAGTTTGGGGTCGGCGTTCAGGAGAACGCCGAGAAGCCCCCCGGCTGTTTCAAAAGCTGACAGCCGGGTGGCAGGGCTTCTCGGCGGCCTCCCGAATGCCGAAACCAGAAGTTCGGCAAAAGTTTGGGGTTGGCGTTCGGCTTCGGGAGGACGCCGAGAAGCCCTCCGGCTGTTTCAAAAAGCGACAACCGGGCAACGGGGCTTCTCGGCGGCCACCCGAACCTGAACTTTTGCCGAACTTCCAGGTTCGGCATTGGGAGAACGCTGAGAAGCGCCTGGCTGTTTCAAAAGGTGACAGCCGGGTGGCGGCGTTTTTTTGTGGGGGGTTTTCTTGCATGCATTAATTCATTTTACATTGTTTCCTATGGGAAACAATGGTTCGTCTTACGAACTTTTCGCCTTATGAACCTCCTCCAGGAACCAATTAAATTCATAAGACGAGGTATTACTGTATCTGTGGGCTCACTGGCATTCTAAAACATTACAATGTGGACCCTTGACTCTAATATTATTACAGGTTTTAAAAAATATTTTAATTAATTAACATTTCTTGCATTGCCCAAAAAATTTCAAATAATGTGAAATAAACACAAACATATACACACATATATAAACATACGTATATTAAATTTAGATAAAAGAAAAATAGCAAAATCTATGAAACATTCAGCATGAAATCATCAAATTATATAAAAAGGTAGATCTGTCAATATAAGAGTTTTGTCTATCACAGACAAATGTAAAAGGAGACATGTTCCCTCAAAAAAAATTTAAAATCTAAATAAGATCTATTACCATGATATTTTATTTCATTTTCAATATTTTATAATGAGAATGAATTGCATTCAAAACTGGATGTTTTTGTGTATATGTGATATACTAATGATGGGCCACAAAATATAAAGAAATAGACATTAATTCATCTTAGGTATATCAGTGTAGTGTAGAAAATTCTACATATCAATTTGAAGTTCAAAGGAAATACTCAAAGGAAGCATTTGTTTGAAACAAAATAATTCAGTTTATTATACCAATATATGTTATTCTTGTATACATATAAATACATACCTTAGCCATAAGGGTTGTTCCAAAGCCACCTTGATAATTATTAGCAGAAGGTACGCCTTCCATTACTCCTGGCACAGGATTGTATGTATCACTTGACCAACAACGGCCTGAACTCATATTTAAGATTTTGGCCAGAAGCTTTGGGTCAAGCCCTAACCTGTCAAAGGTCAAAAGAAGAGAAGTGTTCATGTCAAAATGCACATGTCATGGATGACTTCTTTTTATATGTTGACACCATGTTGTCATTTCTCTATATTCATTGGGAGACTTGAAAAATGATCTAGAGGGATAATATTGAGAGGAAGACTCTTCTTTAAATTAAAGGTTATCAATCCTTCACACTGGTCATGCATGCTAATTATTAGATGAATTGTCAGACAAAAAATAAAGATTCTTCAGAATTAATAGCTCCCTTTAGTCAATCTATATAAGGAAATATGATTCAAATATTGCCAGAAGCATAAGCTACTATATTAAGACAAAGAGAAATTCTCCTACAGTAAGCTTCCTTTTTATCAAGCAGTTATTATATTCAGATGTTCAAGAAATAAGTCTACTGTGACATATGTTCCCTATCTATTCAGAGACATGTATTACAGTTCTGGGTCAACAGCTGAGAAGGTTACAGATCCTGATAAAACAAAGCTTGTCCAAGCAGAAATATCATTTGTTCTATTGCTCTCATCAACTGATGGCACAAACCCCAGAGCAGTTGAGACAGACTGAAAAATATTTCAGTAGATTAGGCTTTTCTTTTTTTTAATAATCAGGCATGACGGTAGCTATCAGCTTAACTGTGTGCAATTTCATAAGAATTATACTCCTTATAATGAAAAGCAAGAACATTTTAATTGAAATATAACCAACTATCCAAATGTAAGCATTTTTAAATATGGATATAAAAATGATTATAGAAAGAAAATGTTATAGGATCAGGGGTGGGTTCTAACTTACCTCGCTGCCGGTTCACTTCCTCCTGCGCCGTGTGGCTGCGCCTTGTGGTCGCACGTGCGTTTGCGCAGTGCAAAATAATTCAAATATAATTTTTTTTAAGGCTGAAAACAAGATGGTTACACATGCGCAGGCCAGAAACTGGGCTTCTGCACATGCGCAGAAGAAGAAAAAATCCGGGGGGGAAATAAAAACTAAATAAATATATATATATTTTTAAAAGAGAGAGATATGGCGACACCCATGGACTGGCACCGATCGATTTAGTTCCTTGATGTCTTTGTGACATCACCAGCAGTTTGCTACCAGTTCAGAGGAACTGGTCTGAACCCACCTCTGTATAGGATGCAATCCATCACACAAACTCAGAGGAAAGTAAATGAATTAGGTGCTTACTTCTAAACGTACACCTTTATAATTTACTTCACAAAAAAGCAATGTATTCACCCAAATCATTAATGTGATATAGTTATGAATGGAAGTAAAATTACAATGAAAACGTCTTCCTTTATTATACAGCTTGCAACAAAATAATGCCTTCTTCATTTAAAAAAAGATGGATTTTTCATAGCATGCCATTTAAGAACAAGCAAAGTTGAAATACTAGAGCGATAAATTATATTGTGGCTTGATTTTCAATTATTCTTTCCAATAGAAAGAATATTTATACCTTGTTGCTATTTTTTATAATCAATGATACTGTATGAGGGTGCTTCACAACAATTTTCAATATAAAATAGGAAAAAAGTCATGATCCATAAGAAAAAATAAACACTATGCAGAAAATTTCAATCATTGTTCTTACCAGTTCTGAAAAACATTCTGAAAAAAAAATTACTTCTGGAATTTATTTCAAGAGAGAGAATTTCAAGGAATTGAGTAGAAGATAATATTCTCATGCTTATAAAATTATAATGTAGTCAAAGAGTGTGCTTGTATATCACTGTTCATTATAATCTAAACAGTCTGGAGCTTCCCTTGCTGGTCATTCTTCAATTAAATCCCCAAAGAAAATATTTTCAGATACCGGTAATTTCTTTCATTGGTCTTTTTCATATGGGAAAGCCAGAGAGATTGCAGTATGGCGGAAAGATCCATAACAGAAAACATTAACAGTAGTGTTCTTCACTATTACTATCCATCTACTAAATGAAATTCCATACTTCATTTTAAAAAATCAGAGAATAAAATAGAAGTATTTTTTCAGGTGTAGAATTTTTTTTCAGAAATTGCAAGACAGATATAAAAAGCTCTTTATCAAATATCAGAAATATTCTAGGAAATCCTCCTTGTGTAAAAATATTCAATTAATGAAGCATTAGATTTGGCAAAGTTTGCACCTTCTTCATTCTGATAAATAGAAATCTGAGAGGAGTCTTTGTGAAGATTATCTAAATGAATAGGAAACTTATGGTAGTCTTGATGGATATACCTTTCAAGAGCCCATTGAAATGGACTAGTGAATGTGAAATGCAGTCTTAAATGTTCAGCTCAGTAACACAGTAACAGAAAACAGATGCCAAGTTAAGGATGGATCTCACAAAAGGACCCTTATCTTAAATGTATATAACACCTCAATGCTTGTAAATGGCTTCCTGTTTACATTTTATTTATTTATTCAATTTATTGACTGCCTGGCTCCAAAATGCTTTGTACTTAATAATAATTTATTAAACTTGCCAGGCATCAGACTCTTAATGACTCCATATCCACACAGTTCAAGAACCTCACAAAATTAGAAATATGTAGGTACCCATAGTTAGATTAGTGGATTGGAATGTTAATTTAGCATAACCTGAATACTAAAAAGTACTTGGAGATACCAGGATGCTTTCACTCAAGTTTGCAAATTCAGAATTTAATTATTTGGACATCATTATTTTTTTCAAAAACCAAATTCTATAGTACAAAGAATTTAGACACCAAAGACATACTGAATTGCAGGACTTAGCAGCATGATATCCATGATCAACAAAAAAAAATGTAATAGTCTGTCAATAATGCTTGTGAACATCCATATTTTAATGCTTTTAAGAGAAGGATATAGTTTTATGACATGACCAGATCATATGTTATATTTACATTGATTTTTCTGAGATTCTGTACAAGATTGAAATCTTGGGCGAGATTTCATAATTGGAGGGAAGAGGGACAAAATATGCCTAAGCCATATGTGAAATCATTCAGTGTACCAATACATTCTATCCATGGTCTAAAGTTTACGGCATAGTGAAGCCCTCATTAGAAACATGAAGCCCTCAGCCAAACAATGATAAGTGTGCTTAATTTAATATACACTTGAAAATCACAAGACGATCTAGATATAGTCAACATGTTTCTAATACTGGTTTCTACAAGAAAAGATCAAAAATAAAATCACCTGATGCAGTTTCCTTCAAGATACTCAAGATCTTTCTTCTACACTCCACCCCACCCTCTGCCTTTTATCTCTTGTAGCAAGTATATCATTAAAAGGAGCAAGTTGGAGGTGTTTTGCATTTTATCTTTTTGAGGATTCATCTACTGGTGCATAGATAACTGACAGCTAAAATTACACACACATAAAAAATCTGTTACTGCAGAAGTTCTGTGTCTTCCACTGTGCCCATATAGCTGGTAATGGTTTGAAAGCAGATAGAATATACCGTAATTGTCATTCAGTAAGAGTCTATCCTCAAAATTCATGCTTCAGTGGAGAAGACTGAGTTTCCATTTGAAATAAACAAATTAATCCAAGACAGGTATCTGAAAGGGCAAGCTTAATAGGAAGCAGCTACGGGGCTCTCAACCATGATAAAATGTTATTGCTGTTTCCCTGTAAATTGGTTCAGAACATAGAATACTTTCTGCATAAGAGCTCTATTGCTGTTCAAGAGATATACTGCTCCAACTATCAAAACAATGACAGTCTGTCAATCCACATAATAACTTGCCATGGAACATGGCAAAAGAATGAGCATGCACACATACATTTTACAACTGCCAAGGTGTTCCACATTTTGGAGTGAGGAGAAGGAGTCTGGAGAGAAAGTAGGAATTGGGGCACAAAATCAACACTCAGCTTTTAAATGCTTCATGGAACAATTTTCCCTTCCCTTTCCCCTTCCTCAAATTTCATGTTTTAGTTGTAAAGTGTCAAAAAAGAATGAGACCCCAGATAAATCCAGAAGTGACCAGGTTCAGACACTTGTGTTAGGATAAGGCTTATTTTAATCATGGGTGGTTTAATAAACAACTGGGTGAAAGTTCACACCTTCTGCTAAGGCATAAATGGTTTTGAAAAGAGTTACATTGACTCATGCAGTATTTCAGCAGAATCTTATAATAGGTTGTTAGCATGATGCAGGAATTTAAATATTATTTATTTATACATTCATTCATATTTTTTATGTCGCTCTTCTCCTTAGACTCAGGGCGGCTTACAACATGTTAGCAATAGCACTTTTTAACAGAGCCAGCATATTACCCCCACAATCTGGGTCCTCATACTATGATTTATGATTTAGAATACTATATGGATTATTCAACAGATTATTCAGCAGAATTTGACTGTGTTTATGTATTTATGATAGTTATTTCATGGTGAACATTTGATGATTAAAAGACATAGGTCATACATTTCGGGGGGAAGAACCACAATGAAGAACCATAATGTAGTGAAAACTGAATAGAGACATATCGCATATAAATGAGCAGTATGTATGTATGTATGTATACAGTGATCCCTCGATTAGCACGGTCTCGATTAGCGCGAAACGCTGCAATGCGGTTTTTCAAAAAATATTAATTAAAAAATAAGTCCGCGCTAGTTCTCTCTCTCTTTCTCTCCCTGTTGCCGGCGTGGTATATGAGAGAGAAAGAGAGAGGCAGAGGTCGGGCGCATTACCGGGAGGTGGAGGCGGCGTGGGGACGCTGGGTGCCGGGGACACCGAGGAGGGGGTGGACGTGGCCTCTCAGCTGCAGAGCCGAACAAGGGCGGAGGCAACGGCGGAGTCCGGCGCTGGGGCCATGCGGGGCCGCTCATCCAGGGGGGCGTGGACTGGCAAGTCGCCCTCCTTTCTCTTTCTTTCTCTCTCTTATACCACACCGGTAACAGGGAGAGAAAGAGAGAGAGCGGAGGGCACCTTGCCGGTCCACGCCCCCCTAGATGAGCGGCTCCGCATGGCCCCAGCGCCGCCCAGGCAAAGGGGAAACCCCAAGATCGCTTGCCGCTTGCCGTATTGCAGCGAAGGAGGCGAAGCAAGGCTCCAAGCTGCAATACGGCAAGCGGCAAGCGATCTTGGGGTTTCCCCTTTGCCTGGGCGGCGGGAAGACCAAGGGAAGGTTCCTTCAGCCGCCCAACACCTGATCCGCTCCGCAGCGCGGCAGCAGCGAGGAGCCGAAGATGGGGTTTCCCCTTTGCCTTTACCCCATCTTCGGCTCCTTGCTGCTTCCGCGCTGCGGAGCAGATCAGCTGTTGGGCGGCTGAAGGAACCTTCCCTTGGTCTTCCCCGCCGCCCACACGCAAACTCCACCATCTGCGCATGTGCGGCCATGAAAAAAATGGCGCGCATGCGTAGATGGTGTTTTTTACTTCCGCACCACTATAACGCGGAAATCGATTAGCGCGGGAGGTCTTGGAACGTAACCCCCGCGCTAATCGAGAGATCACTGTATATGTATGTATAAAATTTTAGACTGCTCATTTATATGCAATATATTTCAGGGAGATGTTAATTAAACTTTCTGTATTTGTTCAAAGTTTCTACTTTAGACGTTTTCTATTACAAAATGATAGAAGTGATATCAAACAAAGAACCAAAAATTTCATTGTACACTGCCCAGAATCACTTAGATAAGACAAGTGGTATAGAAATGTGGATGGATGGATAGACAGATACAGATAATAGATAAACAGAGATTTACAGTGCCGCCTACTTGAGGTGCAGTCCAGCCACAATAAAGAATAAAACAGCAGTAAAAATTACATTAACAGGAATAAGATTAATATATGCTAATATACTTAAAGTGAAAATAAAAAAAACCCCTATCATAGGAAATGGTCTTATAAAGTTGTTCACTTCTTTTACCCAATTTTTTATTTAAAATAAGACAGATCACTATTCAAACTATTTATATCTTATACACCTTGATTTCTTCTACTGTGTTTCCCCGAAAATAAGACACTGTCTTATATTAATTTTTGCTCCAAACGTTGTGCTACGTCTTATTTTCGGGGAGTGCCTTATATTCCGATCCTTCCCCTTTAATTCTTGGAGCATTGGTACGCTCCACTTGAAGAGCCTTACTGCCCCAGCTGGCGCCAATTTTGCTGCTGCCGATTTCGCTGCCGCTGGGTCCCTCAGCTGTTTGGCGGCCCACGTGTCTTCTGTTGGCCGCCGCGGGGGCAGGAGGTGCAATCTGGGCAGCAGCGGCCAGGACTCAGCCCCCTCGCTGGACCCATCTTTTTTTTGTGCCGGCGCCGCTTGGGGAGGAGCCCTCAGAGGCCATGGGCATGCCTCCGGATCCAGAGGCAGAAGACAGCCCGACAGATGGGTGGCTACCTGCCTAGAGCAGCAAAGGGGGCCAACGGTTTGAGCTGGTCAGTGTCGGGAGTTGCTCCTCCGCTTGGAGGCCTGTGACACCTCTCAAATCAGGCCCACAAGCTGGACTTGTCCTTCCTATAAACACTGATTAGGAGTGGCTTCGGGAAAAAGAAGTGAATCAGCAAAAAATTGTGTTGTTGGATGGGCGGATAGAGGGCTTGGCTGGTGAGCTTTGCTATACAATACTTACAATCCTTCCTATGGAAGGAGGACATTACCAGATACAGTAATACCTTATCTTACAAACTTAATTGGTTCCGGGACGAGGTTCGTAAGGTGAAAAGTTCGTAAGATGAAACAATGTTTCCCATAGGTATCAATGGAAAAGAGAATGCGTGCAAGCCCATTAGGAAAATCCAAAACATTAAGGCTTTAAAAAAAAAAAAGCGGTGGGCAGACCAAGCTGAGGCGAATGGAGTGGGTGGAGGGACAGCGAGAGGTGGCAAGAGGCCACAGTCCCAATGAAGCAAGGCGAAAAGAGCCTTTCTTGAGCTCCGTGAGTCCCGGCCTCCTGTTTTTGTCCCCCCCACTCTGCTCATCTCCCCCACAGCTTTCTCCTCTCTTGAGCTCCATGAGTCTTTGCCTCCCATTTTTGTCTCCCCCACTGTGCTCATCTCCCCCACACCTTTCTCCTCTCTTGAGCTCCATGAGTCTTTGCCTCCCATTTTTGTCCCCCCCACTATGCTCATCTCCCCCACACCTTTCTCCTCTCTTGAGCTCCATGAGTCTTTGTCTCCCGTTTTTGTCCCCCCCCCCTGCTCATCTCCCCCACACCTTTCTGCTCCCTTGAGCCGCCCCGAGTCTACGAAGAGGGATGGCATACAAATCTAATTAATAACAACAACAACAATAATAATAATAATAATAATAATAATAAGTCTTTACCTCCCATTTTTGTGCACCCCACTGTGCTCATTTTCCCCATGCAGTTTGGAAGGGGGGAGTTTGTCTCTGGATTCAAAGCAACGCTGGCAAAAATGAAGGGAATCCCAGGGAGGGGAGCCTCAGGGAAATCCCAGCAATGCAAGAACGAGCGCTTTGGCTGGCAATGGAAGTTCGGAGGCGGGGATTCCTAGCACTTTGGGGCATCCCAGCGGTGGTGGCTCGGGTTCATAAGATGAAAATAGTTTGGAAGAAGAGGCAAAAAAATCTTAAACACTGGGTTTGTGTCACGAAAAGTTCGTATGAAGAGGGGTTCGTATCACTGTATAGCAATGTGCTATATCTATAGGAAGGTATGACTACGTTTTCCTTATATTCTATGTCTCATGTGTATGTGCAATTGGAAAACACAAGATTAATTGCATATGGTGAAGTCATACAACCAGAAAAAAGATAAATTAGGAGATATTTTTCTGGAATGTTTCCATTTTGAGCCCTAAGCCATTTTTTTAAACTTGATATTAATTTTGTTAGTTTCAAAATTTAATTTGGCGTTAGTTTTATTTTTAGAGTTACCCAGTTAACATACACTTCTAAACTCTTTCCCTAATTACTTTCCACTATTCTGTTATTTTGAAAACAAATATGAAAGGAAAGTTGCTATATTGCATAGTTAAATACAAATCCCTAGAATAATTTTTATTTGAAAGAATGCTTCTGAGACCCAATGGGCCAGAGCAACATCCTGAGAAAATAAATATGGAGGATGGTTACAGCTCAATGAATTGTTTGGAAGTATATTAACTTGCCCAGAAAAATCTCATAAGTGGCAGCTTGAAGTATTCTGATAAAATGCTACATTAGTAGTTGGTGCATCCCTAGTCCCACAAATAACCATTTTTTTTGGACACATCTCCAGCATATTCTCAAAATTCTAAAGGTATGTGTTATGTCGTAGAATGTAATTATTATTATTTTGATTTTTTTAACCTAAAAGTTATCTGACAGAAGAAGCCAACAATGCAATATAATATTAGAACTTCTTTTGTTTAAAGCAACTTCTGAACCAGGAAACCAGGAAATCATGAGATTACACTAGTTTCACAGAGGACTAGCTATTTGTCATTTGCCAAAGATGTTGGCTGGACTTATTTTGCAACAGTTGAGATTTCAAAAGCATCAGAAAATGCTCTAAAGGGAAACTAGGGAAAATATGGGAACAAAGATGCAACTTGTGCCCTATATACAGGTAATCCTCAATATTTGTTGCTAAGTAAGACAGTTGTTAAATGAATTGTGCCTCATTTTATGACCTTTTGCCATAATTGTAAAATCACTGCAGTTGTTGAGAGGATCAGTTGTGAGGAAATCTAGCTTTCCGCACTAACTTGACTTGTCAGAAGCTGGCTGGAAAGATTATAAAAGATGATCACAAAGTCCCAGGGCAGTACAATTGTCAGGAACAATGCCAGTTGTTGAGTCCCCAAATTTTGATCATGTAAAGATGGAAATGCTGCAACGGTTGTGAGTAGGAAAAATAGTCATGAGTCATAAGTGAGATACAGGTATTCTGTTTACAATTATTTGTTCAATGACCATTCAAAATGCTAAAAACACAGACCTACAACGGGTCCTGAAAGTTATAATTGTTTCAGTGGTTCCATGGTCATGTGATAAAAGTCTGGATGTTGGAAGCCATCTGCATTTACTGAACACAGAAGAGCTTCAATCCCTATCGATACCCTTTTAACCTTCTGCACTCTGTGTCCCCTGCTATCCCAGCTGACTTTCACTGCCTTCTTGCTCTAACTAGTGATCAAGCATACCTGGCCTGGATGATGCAGTTATTGGTCACACTTGGTTTTTAAGAGGCGACATGCCAGAATTGAATGCAATGTAACAAAGCTTCATGAGAAAGTCACATACAATTACAACAAGGCTGTGCATTATTTGGAGAAAGTGTTGGCACTTCCCAAGCCTTTAATGCTTCCTGGTGGGCAGTAGATTTGCACCTCAGCTGGACTATCAAACCAGTGAGACCATTGCCGCTTTTAGGTCACATGCTATTTTACACTGCAGCTCAGGGACTCCTTGCACTACCAGAGCACAGCATATCAAAAATAACCTGAGCTGCTGTGCAGAGTAGAAGAGCAGAATGGTATTATTAAGTTGTAAATAAGTAAGGAGAGAGGCGATCTACTGGGGGGGGGCAATACTTTATATATACAGTGATCCCTCGATTAGCACGGTCTCGATTAGTGCGAAACGCTGCAACGCGGTTTTTCAAAAAATATTAATTAAAAAATAAGTCCGCGTTTTTTTTGCTATACCACGGTTTTTCCCACCCGATGACGTCATACGTCATCACCAAGAGTCACTTCTCTGTCTCTTTCTCTTTCTTTCCTGTCACTGCTTCAATGCTTCAATCATTTTCTCATTTCTCTTTTTTCTCCCCTTTTTTCTATCATTTCTCTCTCTCTTTCTTCCTCTCTCACACTCTCTTCCTCCCTTCTCTCTCCCCCCCTCCACTTGCCCACGAGAAGAAAAAAAGCAACCTCTGCCGGGCAGCTCCCCTTGTGCCCCCGCTTTGTGCCTGCCTCTTTTGGGGATTTTTTTTTCTTTTCTTTTTTGCGCTGGCGGCGGGAGCTGTTGGGGAGGGCTCTGCCGGGAAGGCCTCTCAGCTGCAGAGCCAAATGGGGGCGGAGGCAACAGCGGAGCCCGGCGCTGGGGCCATGCGAGGCTGTTCATCCAGGGGGGCGTGGACTGGCAAGTCGCCCTCCTTTCTCTCTCTTTCTCAAGATCGCTTGCCGCTTGCCTATTGCAGCGAAGGAGGCGAAGCAAGGCTCCAAGCTGCAAAGCGGCAAGCGGCAAGCGATCTTGGGGATTCCCCTTTGCCTGGGCGGCGGGAAGACCAAGGGAAGGTTCCTTCAGCCGCCCAACACCTGATCCGCTCCGCAGCGCGGCAGAAGCGAGGAGCCGAAGATGGGGTTTCCCCTTTGCCTTTACCCCATCTTCGGCTCCTCGCTGCTTCCGCGCTGCGGAGCAGATCAGCTGTTGGGCGGCTGAAGGAACTTTCCCTTGGTCTTCCCCGCAGCCCACACGCAAACTCCACCATCTGCGCATGTGCGGCCATGAAAAAAATGGCGCACATGCGCAGATGGTGGTTTTTACTTCCGCATCCAGTATAACGCGGAAATCGGTTAGCGCGGGAGGTCTTGGAACGTAACCCCCGCGCTAACCGAGAGATCACTGTATATAATTGGGGGATGGATGTTGGGGAACTAGTCTTTGTATATGCTAATATTGGAGTAAATTATTTGGTGGTTTTTTAATCTAGTTTTAATGGGGGGGATTTCAGGATATATGGCGTATGATAAGGAAGGAATGTGAATGGTGTTAATAGAGTGAATGGGCGGGTGTTGTTATGGTAGATTTAATATGTATTTTATTGTTACATTTTAATTAACTTAATTTTTAGTGATGGATGAATGGATATGACTGAATGAAATAAATAGAAGGGCCAGTTTGCCTGATGGACTGGAGATTGGAGGAATGGAGGATCCTATTTCTAGGATGGCAAAGGGCCAGAATATTCTGGTTTTGCTGGAGAGGACATGGGGTGGGCCGCTCTTGGGGAACTAGAAATCACTGCTTGAAAGCAATCCCTTGTTCTGGCCCCGTGAACTCAGCCCGGGGTACTGGGCTCAGGCTGTTGCTACTTAATGCCAGGTCAGTTGTCAATAAAGTTCCCCTCATCCAGGATTTGCTCCTGGATGAGAAAGCTGACCTGGCATTTGTGACTGAGACCTGGCTGGGCCAGGGAGGAGTTCCTCTCTCTGAAATGTGCTCAGCCGGGTTCAGGTGTGGCACCAGCTGCAACCCCAGAGAAGTGGGGGAGGAGTGGCTAATATAGCCAGGAAGACCATCAGCCTATGTAGGCTCACTACTCCTGAGATAGAAGGTTGTGAGTCCCTCCTTGTGAACCTGGACCTAGGGGCTCAGATGGGCTTGTTGCTCACCTACCTGCCTCCCAGCTGTGTGTCAACAGCCCTGCCTGCGCTACTTGAGGAGGTAGCCAGGCTGGTGGTGGAGTCCCCCAGACTTATTGGGGACTTTAACCTACTGTTGCTTGGCAAATCCTCTGGGCTAGCACAGGAGTTCATGGCCACCATGGCAACCATGGACCTGACCCAAGTAATTCAGGATCTGACTCATGAGGGGGGGGGGCACTCTCAACATGGTATTCCTCTGGGGCAATTGAGTAATGATCTGAAATTAAGGGTCTAGATATTTTGCCTTTGTCATGGTCAGATCATTTCCTACTGCAGCTTGGTTTTAAGGCTCCAATCCTTCCCCACAGGGAGGTGGAATCGATTAGGTGTTTCCGCCACAGGCACCCGATGGACCTAGAGAGCTTTCAGAAGGTGCTTGGGGTTTTATCAGACTCTCTTGTACGCAGTTCATCAGAGTCACTTGCTGGAACATGGTGGCAGCAGGAGCTCTAGACCAAATTGTGCCTTTGCGACTTCCCTGTAGTAGTAGACTCTGGAGATCTCCTTGGTTTAAAGTGGAACTCCAGGAGATAAAACGCCAGAAGAGATGTCTAGAGAAGCGTTGGAGAAGAAATAAATCTGAATCTGACTGAACACTTGTTAAAGCTCATATGGAGATTTACAATGTGGCGAACAGGATGACAAGATGCACATACTGTATAATATTGCCCTGATTGTATTTGCAGAATCCCGCCCAGCCGTCCTGTTTAGGGTGACTCATTCCCTCCTTAATCAGGGGGAGTTGACGAACCTTGGCAGGATAGTGCTGAGGATTTTAACATGTTTTTCGCAGATAAAATCGCTCAGATCTGGACAGACCTCGACTCCAATTGGGATGCAGTCTCAGCTGACAATGAGTCAGTTGAGATGACAGGTATAACAAGTGAGGCCTTAATTAATCATCATGTTTAATACAGAACTCGTGCCAGGCTGGCAGGTACAGGCTTAAAAGCAATAGCAACATACACGGTCTAATATACTACACACAGGCTGAGGCAGGAACCAATCAATACACAGTAACTTTCCCGCTTACAATGTAACTGGGGATACGCGACCTATCATTACCATGGATAGGGACGCCAATCGCACGGCTCTAACCGGCCGGCTGTTACTAAGCAAACACAGCAACAGGGGCCCGTCCTAGTCCATCTGTGTGGGAGGAGTTTGACCTGGTAACACCTGATGAAATGGACAAGGCCAATGGAGCTGTGAGTTCTGCCACCTGTTTGTTGGACTCGTGTTCCTCCTGGCTGATTTCAGCCAGTAGGGAGGTGACATAGAGCTGGATCCAAGAGATTACCAATGCTTCATTGAGAGAGGGGTACTTTCTGGCTCCCTACAAGGAGGCACTTGTATGCCCCCTCCTCCCTGGACCCAGCTGTATTTAACAACCATCATCCTGTCTCCAATCTTCCCTTTAGGGGGAAGGTTGTTGAGAAGGTGGTATCACTCCAGCTCCAATAGTCCTTGGATGAAGTCGATTATCTGGGCCCTCAAAAGTTAGGATTCTGACCTGGCTACAGCATGGAAACTGCTTTGGTCGTGCTGATGGATGATCTCTGGCAAGCCCGGGATAGGGACTCCTTGACCTCTCAGCGGCTTTCAATACCATTGACCATGATATCCTTCTGCACCGACTGGAGGGGTTGGGAGTGGGAGGCAGCATTTTACAGTGGTACTCCTCCTACCTCTCTGGTCGGTGGCAGTCAGTATTAGGGTCAGAGGTCGACTCCTAGGTCCCTCCCTTGTGGGGTTCCTCAGGGATCAGTCCTCTCCCCCCTGCTGTTTAATATCTACATGAAACTGCTGGGTGAGATCATCCGAGGGCACGGCGTGAGTTATCATCAGTATGCTGATGATACTCAGCTAAATATCTCCACCCCATGTCCACTCAGTGAAGCAGTGGAAGTGATGTGCTGGTGTCTGGAGGCTGTTAGGGTCTGGATGGGTGCTAACAGGTTCAAACTCAATCCTGACAAGATGGAGTGGCTGTGGGTGCTGCCTCCCAAGGACACTTCCATCTATCCATCCATCACCTGGGGGAAACTTTTGACCCCCCCTGAGAGAGGGTCCGCAACGTCCTCCTTGATCCACAGCTGACTTTAGAACATCATCTTTCAGGTTTGGCGAGGGGGGCGTTTATGCATGCATGCATTTATTTATTTATTTATTTATTTATTATTATTTTTTTATTTATTTATTTATTGGATTTGTATGCCGCCCCTCTCCGTGGACTCGGGGCGACTAACAACAGTGATAAAAACAGCATGTAACAATCCAATACTAAAACAATTAAAAAACCCTTATTCTAAAACCAAACATACATACAAACATACCATACATAAATTGTAGAGGCCTAGGGGGAAAGAATATCTCAGTTCCCCCATGCCTGACGGCAGAGGTGGGTTTTAAGGAGCTTACAAAAGGCAAGGAGGGTGGGGGCAATTCTAATCTCTGGGGGAAGTTGGTTCCAGAGGGCCGGGGCCACCACAGAGATTATTATTATAGATTATTATTGTTTTAGGTCATAACCAACACTTTGAATTGTGACTGGAAACTGATCGGCAACCAATGCAGACTGCAGAGTGTTGGTGTGACATGGGCATATTTAGGGAAGCCCATGATTGTTCTCGCAGCTGCATTCTGCATGATCTGAAGTTTCCGAACCCTTTTCAAAGGTAGCCCCATGTAGAGAGCATTACAGTAGTCGAGCCTTGAGGTGATGAGGGCATGAGTGACTGTGAGCACTGGCTCCCGATCCAGATAGGGCCGCAACTGGTGCACCAGGCGAACCTGGGCAAACGCCAAAGTTCACCTGGTGCACCAGTAGTGGCCCTAATTGGACAGTGAGTCTTTACTCACAGTCACTCATGCCCTTATCACCTCAAGGTTTGACTACTGCAATGTTCTCTACACGGGGCTACCTCCGAAGAGCGTTCGGAAACTGCAAATTGTGCTGAACGCAGCCGTGCAAGCAATCATGGGTTTGTCCGGACATGTACATATCTCTCTAACACTATGTGGACTGCATTGGCTGCCAATTGGTTTCCAGACGCAATTCAAAGTGTTGGTTATGACCTATAATGCCCTACATGGCCAGAATACCTGCGCAATCGCCTTCTGCCGCACAAATCCCAGTGACCGGTCAGGTCCCACAGAGTTGGCTTTCTCCAGGACCTGTCAATTAGACAACGTTGGTTGGTGGGGCCTAAGGGAAGAGCCTTATCTGTGGGGGCCCTGGCTTTCTGGAATCAGCTCCCCTGGAGATTCATACTGTGCCCCCCTCCTCGCCTTCTGCAAGAGTGCCCAATTTCAAATTTATAATCATTTCCCAATCTTTTTGTAGCAACAAAATGAACAGTGAAATGAAAAGTGTGCAGCAGGTGATAATGATCTTTCACTATTATTTTTCCTCAAATTGTATTATTCTGATAATACAGATAAACCAAATAATGTATTTACATAATTGAACCTTAAGATGTGTATATAACTTAATTTTTGAAATTAAAAAACAATTTAGAAATAAATATGTAACTTCTGCTTTCCTTCATTCTGTCTCTCAGGGCATCCTAAAATTGCCTGAAAGATGTCCCAAGCTAAAAATTGCATGATGGAACATATTCATAAGACTTTCTTTTAATAGGTGTCATTCTATCAGTGAACAAGCACTGCAGGATATAATCTTGGATAGTGTCTGGAGGAAAGAAGGAAAAGTGGGGACATGATCGAAACATTTAAATATGTTAAAGGGTTAAATAAGGTTTAGGAGGGAAGTGTTTTTAATAGGAAAGTGAACACAAGAACAAGGGGACACAATCTGAAGTTAGTTGGGGGAAAGATCAAAAGCAACGTGAGAAAATATTATTTCACTGAAAGAGTAGTAGATCCTTGGAACAAACTTCCAGCAGACGTGGTTAATAAATCCACAGTAACTGAATTTAAACATGCCTGGAATAAACATATCTCCATTGTAAGATAAAATACAGGAAATAATATAAGGGCAGACTAGATGGACCATGAGGTCTTTTTCTGCCGTCAGTCTTCTATGTTTCTATGTTTCTATCTTAAGACTTCAATATAAATATTCTCCGGGCTCCACTTCTAATCCCACTTCCCAGCACTCCTGTTCTTATTCCCATATAAGACTTGTAAGGATCTGTCATTGGACAGAAATTTCATCATGCCATAGTTGCATGAAATAACTTTCAACTTGCCTAGGCTACAAGGATGTACTAGCTATTGCATTCTGCCATAATTTATTATATGTATCAACAAATCTTATGTGGGCAACTAAATCCCTTCCTTCTTTTAAAAACAGAATGCATTAAAACTATGTATTAAATATGAGCCTAAATATCCATAAAAGGTATACAGTGATCCCTCGATTTGCGCGTTCTCGATTAGCGCGAAACGCTGCAACGCGGTTTTTCAAAAAATATTAATTAAAAAATAAGTCCGCGTTTTTTTTGCTATACCACGGTTTTTCCCACCCGATGACATCATACGTCATCACCAAGAGTCACTTCTCTGTCTCTTTCTCTTTCTTTCCTGTCACTATGCTTCAATCATTTTCTCATTTCTCTTTTTTCTCCCCTTTTTTCTATCATTTCTCTCTCTCTTTCTTCCTCTCTCACACTCTCTTCCTCCCTTCTCTCTCCCCCCCTCCACTTGCCCACGAGAAGAAAAAAAGCAACCTCTGCCGGGCAGCTCCCCTTGTGCCCCCGCTTTGTGCCTGCCTCTTTTGGGGATTTTTTTTTCTTTTCTTTTTTGCGCTGGCGGCGGGAGCTGTTGGGGAGGGCTCTGCCGGGAAGGCCTCTCAGCTGCAGAGCCGAATGGGGGCGGAGGCAACAGCGGAGCCTGGCGCTGGGGCCATGCAAGGCTGTTCATCCAGGGGGGCGTGGACTGGCAAGTCGCCCTCCTTTCTCTCTCTTTCTCAAGATCGCTTGCCGCTTGCCTATTGCAGCGAAGGAGGCGAAGCAAGGCTCCAAGCTGCAAAGCGGCAAGCGGCAAGCGATCTTGGGGATTCCCCTTTGCCTGGGCGGCGGGAAGACCAAGGGAAGGTTCCTTCAGCCGCCCAACACCTGATCTGCTCCGCAGCGCGGCAGCAGCGAGGAGCCGAAGATGGGGTTTCCCCTTTGCCTTTACCCCATCTTCGGCTCCTCGCTGCTTCCGCGCTGCGGAGCAGATCAGCTGTTGGGCGGCTGAAGGAACTTTCCCTTGGTCTTCCCCGCCGCCCACACGCAAACTCCACCATCTGCGCATGTGCGGCCATGAAAAAAATGGCGCACATGCGCAGATGGTGGTTTTTACTTCCGCATCCAGTATAACGCGGAAATCGGTTAGCGCGGGAGGTCTTGGAACGTAACCCCCGCGCTAACCGAGAGATCACTGTATATGCCATGTTATGCATATAATTGACAAAATAGTAATTACTCTTAAAATTTTAAAATAAAAAAACCCACAGATGAAGAAACAAAAATGATCCTAAAAATAGACTACTTTAATTAAACAGTCTACTGATATAAACAGAACTGAACATGAATATAGTCATATCATGATAATTTATTCATTCCAGAGAAAATTTACTACAGAGAAATTCATACTTGCAAATACAATTTTCTTTTTTCAATCTTGTGAAAGCTCTATAAATTGTATCTGCTACATGAATTTTATTAGAGGAGAATTCTGTCACTTCAGAAACATACTTGTCAGACTGAAAAGAAATTGATAGCAAAAGGCTTCATTTCTCAGTGGGCTTTAAACTACAGTACTTGGAGAAAGTGGGCAAGTGCTTAACTTACTGGCATTCATAATAATAATAATAATTAATAATTTATTAGATTTGTATGCCGCTCCTCTCCGAAGACTTGGGGCGGCTCACAACATGTGCACAAATGCACATGAAAATAGTTTGCACTGTTTTTCTAGCAAAGAACATTATCTCAAAGTTCTACAGTGCTTTCTTAGACCAAGGTGCAGAATCAAGGTAGCTAATTTTCCAACATGGATCATTTGTGGACAAGTAGGGTTCTTCCTCCTCATTAAGGCCTACTGTTGAATGCTGCACTTTAATTCATCCATGCCTCCTCAGTCGACATTACTATCAAGGAGAGTATGTATTCGGTATTTTACAATGACAAACTGCATGGAAAATGCCCATATGGGAAGAACTATAACTCAGTTTTGTAGACTGGGAAACATAGATTAGAGATCTTATGTAATAAAAATAAATATAGAAATATATCATTGGCATTGCAACAATTTCAACACGAGTGAACTCTAAATGTGAAAAAACTGAGGAAAGGCAGAATTAGATTTCAGAAAAGATTCCTTATGATATAGATAGCTCCTACAAGATATGTGCATCACCTAACATTGGATGAATCATTAATCATTTAATTCATTCAGAATCATTTAGAATTTTAATAGACTGTTGAATTCAAAGCATTAATAAAGATAATGGGGAGGTAAAAATACTCCTCAAGTTAGAAAATGAAAACCAAAAAAGATCCTGCATGTCGCAGTAGCTGTAAACATAAATTAAGATTGCATATGAGATTGCCAGATCTTTTAGTATTCTGTGCTAGCTGAACATTTTTTTATAGCTGACAATGAGTTTTTACTTCAGATGAATACATTGAAGTCATAGGTGATTGATATTTTTTTATTAAGCAAACTATGACTTAAAACTGACTATGATACAGTTTTACAATTCTCAATTACAGCAGCAGTAAACCACCTTATGGGTTTTGTTATGGCTTGTTAAAGATACGGTTTCCTATCTTACAGATGCTCAATTTTAAAATGTAAATGGTACAGGATATTGATAAACCAATTAGCACTGATGCAAAGCAAATTCCTCTTTTATCTCAATTACAACATGACAACTTAATAGGTCAAGATAGTCTAACATCTGAGACAAGGGCAATTCAATAAAACAACTGCATCTTGATATGGTAATTAAGAAGAAATGTGAATCCATTATCCTGTCTTTTGGATGCATGTCTGTTTCCATGTATTTATAACATTCATGTATCTTTTTTAAAAAAATAATAAAGCCAAACCAGACATTTATCCTTTAGTATCAAACTTAAGAATGGTAGTAGTAATGTGTTTAATCTCGCTAGAGATTAAAGGCTGAAAGGATGCACTTAAGCGTGAGAAGTGATTATTTCTTTTGGTATAGTCTCTTAAAGACTTTGGTTCAGACTCTACATGGCCTGTGAGCTACTTTTTTTTTTGGCTCAATTGGATACCTACTAAACCCTGATCTTGCAATCAAAAGATCAGTTCCTGGATTATAATACATGCATGAACAGTATGGGACCTAATCAGAGCTACATGTTTCATCTAATAATAAGAAAAAGGGGTTACTACATATATTCTGTTGAACTGAAAATGCACTTTTATTTTGTAGCCCTGCAAAGAATGTCCCTGTTCATTAAAATTTCTAAGTTAACAATGGTTTTTAAAAACATGAAATACTGAACTTGGGCTATATTTGCTACTTTAAATTTTTGAAACATTATTCTTTCCCTGTAATAGGGCCAGTCATTTAAATGTAATCAAGATAAAGCAAATATAAAATTCAACACACCTGATTCCAAGATTCATTGTCTCAGCAGTTCCAATCATACTGATGGCTAACAGCATATTATTGCAGATTTTTGCAGCCTGAAAATAAATGCAATAACTTATAAATTTCTCTATTTTATAAATAATAACCCACCAGGAATCTAATTTTACTAGAAACTAGTCAATCTATGCTCCACTGCATGATTGTTTTAGGAATATCTTCTTAGCTAAATAGAGAAACGTAAGGACCAAGAATAGGCAAAATAGTAGGAAAGCGACTTCCAATATTCTACTGACTTCCCTATTGAGCTTACTTATGGGAAGTTGATAGGGAGCATTGGAAATCTTCCTTCCCTCCCTCCCTCCTCTTCTCTTTCCTTCCCCTGCCCCCCTCTCCTTCCTATAATTTAAGAATTCCATGTTGAATTTCATCATTAAAGACTATTCTCATTTTCAATTTTACCCTGTCTTAAGAATCCATGATATAAATCTGAACAAATTTGGATTGTTGGTTAAGGTCTGGCATTAAATGTCCAATATAAAGAAGATTTGTCCTTGCATAGTCATAGAAGGATTCTATTAATTCCTTGCTGGTCTCAAAGGATACCACTTGGAAGATGTAGTTTTATTGTCTGACATTTTTCTTGAACTAGTTTGTAACAGGTAAAGTGAGGAGTTCATTAGCTAACAATTGCAAATTGTCTGTCCTCACCTTCCCTTTAATACACAAAAATTGGCAATTTTGTCCTGGGACTAGGAACACATGAAAATGAGGACAGATTTTGGCCATGGCACCAACATCAGCAGAAAGCCATGAATTCTGCAGTGCTCATTGTGGATATTGTAATATCCACAACGTGGTAGCATTAAGGAACTTTTGGAAATTACTTTGCCACGTATTCTTCAGCTGATTTTTCTTTCCTTCTCCAATTTTTGTCTCCTCACTCTGTACCCTTCCTTTGTGATTCTAGACTTGATCAGTCTATGGAACCTGATCACTAGCACCTGAAAGAAGGGCTGATCCACATTTAATTTCAGAGTAGAAAACAGTTGAAAAATAAAACAGGATGGGCAAAAACTAAAGTATAGTCACTACTATATTTGCCTGACATCAGAGAGATCCAGTTTTTACTTTGTCTGAGGTCACATCACCTTACTTGGTGACTTTCTGCTCAACCTTTGTTGTGAAAAAATGTAAGTATTTGAAGTACAGTAATACCTCGTCTTACGAACCTAATTGGTTCCGGAAGTAGGTTCGTAAGGCGAAAAGTCCGTAAGACGAAACATTGTTTCCCATAGGAAACAATGTAAAAGCGATTAATGCATGCAAAAAGGAAAAAAATCGCAAAATGGCACCCTGCTGGGCGCCGACGCCCAGCTATCACCTTTTAAAACAGCTGGGGGGCTTCTCAGCGTTCACCCGAACCCGGATGTCTTCGTGATGTCAAAGCTCTGCCCATGGAATTCCCTATTGGGATTCCCCACCTCCTTTCCAGCCTCCAGATCGGCCGAAAACGCTGCCGCCGATTGCAAAAATGGTGCTCCGCCAAGCGCCGCCGCCTGGCTGTAACCTTCTGAAACAGCCGGGCGCTTCTCGGCGGCCTCCCGAACCCGAAAAGTTCGGGTTCAGGAGAACGCCAAGAAGCCCCCCCGGCTGTTTTAAAAGGTGACAGCCAGGCGGCAGCGCCCAGCGGAGTGCCATTTTGCGATCTGCGGTGGGTTCGTAAACCAAAAAAAGTTCGTAAGAAGCGGCAAACAATTTCTGAACCCCGGGTTCGTATCACGAGGGGTTCGTATCACGAGGGGTTCGTATCATGAGGTACTACTGTATTATTCATGCGTGAGTTCCTGAACAAATATGTACATGTTTGTGTACCAGTGGAAATAAAGGAATAAAAATATACAAGCTTTCCTATAGGCACCTTAAAGTTGTTGCTTCTTAAGAGACACATGATGCATCAATTCCTTTCTGTTAGTGGGGGAAGGAGTGAGGGGTTGCAAGAGTGGCTAGGAAACCATTACATTCAAAATGAAGACAATGTCACCAAGGTGAAGATAATTTTACCATCAGCCCAACTATAGGAGCAGCCTGAAGTAGCCACAAACTTTTCAAATTTCATTCCTTCAGAAGTCCTGGGTCCCATTTTTAGGATCAACTGTCTATGTCAGTGATGGCAAACCTATGGCACAAGTGCCACAGGTGGCACGTGGAGCCATATCTGCTGGCATACGAGCCATTGCCCTAGTTCAGCTCTTACGTGCATGTATGTGCCAGCCAGCTGATTTTTGGCTTCCAGAGAGGCTCTGGGAGGGTGTTTTTGGCTTCCAGAGAGCCTCCAGGGGGATGGATGAGGACATTTTTACCCTCCTTCAGTTCCAAAGAGCCTGGGGAGGATGAAACACGAGCCTACTGTGACCACCAGAAGTTGGGCCTGTTTACAGCCTCCAGAGGGCCTCGGGGGGGGGGGGGCAGGAGAAGCTGTTTTTGCCCTCCCAATGCACTGAATTATGGTTGTGGCCACTCATGCATGCGCGATAGCATACGCGCTTGCTCTTTCGACACCTGAGGAAAAAAAGGTTTGCCATCACTGGTCTATGTCATCCCATTCGAGGCACTTAGATACACTAATTATTTCTCTATAAAGGACCATTTTGCCCAGTTAATGCTAATAACAGCAAGAATTTTAATAAATATATAGATTTTTTTGTTCCATAACCACTCTAGACAGCATAGGTCATGAACCAGTGGTTTTGAGGACCATTGGTGGTCTATGAGAACATTTTGGTGGTCTGTGGAGAAATCTTGGCCCCTGGGCCAGATGTGGCCAAGAGCAATTAATCCAGCCCATGTGCAGGAACGCAAGGCTGCACCACCCAACATCATCCAGCCCACATGCCAGCCCCCACTCTTAAGGTTGAGTGCAAACCTCACTTTGAGTATAGCAGTGCAAGCTACACAAACTGGAACAAAGCTGAATGGCTGACTGGGGGGGGGGGTATAGGAGGCCCAAGAGAAAGTACCTGCTAGATTCTGTCTGGCTGCTTTCCTCTGCTGTAGTGTAGTATGAGCAGTTCACCTCGGTATATTTGCACCAGCCTGTGGTTGAAGACAGCCCTCGTCTCCTGTTGCCTTGGGACTTGGATAATAAATGGCGTCCAGTCTGGGGAGCAGCCGGAGTTTGCTGTCCATTACAGACACTAACTCAGCCACCTGCAAACCGGCTGAAATTTCCTGTGCTGCCTCAGCGAGTGCTCCTTGAGAGATGAGAGTTTTCAAGGGGCCGAGCTAGCATCTGCAATGGACAGCAAACTTCGGTTGGCCCCAGGGCTGGACACCATTTATCTCTCTGAGTCCCAAATGACAGGAGAGAAGGGTTGCCTTGTGCCACCGGCTGGCACAAATATACCATGCTGATGCAAGTTGTGCTTTGCTTCTGCAGCTTTCAGCTATTGCAACATCTGTTTTGGCCTGCTCCCTCACCCCGCCACAAGAGCACCATTATTTCGTTCTGGCCGGCAAAGGCTGTGTTCTTTTTGCACATTTCACCACCCACAAAGTTACACATTGCACAGCCTATGATGGAGATTTCCTGTCCCACCATAGGCTGGTCCCATATTCCAAAGCTGTAGTAGTCCTAGAGCAGTTTTTCGACCCGGGTGCAGGAAAGAGAAAAGGAAAATAAAGGAAAGAAGGAAAGGAAAGAAGAAAGAGAAGGAAAGAGAAGAAAGGAAAGGAGAGGAAAGAAGAGGAAAGGAAATGAAGAAGAGGAAAGGAAAAAAGGAGAGGAGAGAATGAAGAAAGGAAAGAAAGAAGGAAAGAGAAGGAAGAAGAGGAAAGGAAAGGTGAAAAGGAAAAGGGGAAAGGAAGGGGAGGAGAGGAGAGGGAAGGTACTACAGCTAACGCTCTGGAATATGGGACTGTGGGACTTTCTCAATAACATCAGCAAGCCACCATCTAATAAGCTTGAATTATTTTGTAATAATTACATTAACTTTAATACTTTTGTTACAATAAACAGGTTTTAAAGATTTTGGTATGATTAAATAAGCACTTATGATTTTGTTATAATTAAATAAGCATTTATAATTTTGTTATATTAAATAGGCACATTTCATATTAATAAAATGGCAGTTCTCTGATCATTATTTTACAAATGTATTTATCTTTTTTAAAAATTCATATTAGTGGTCTCTGGGACTTAAAATTATGAATTAGGGTCCGTGAAATTTAAAATTATGAATTTGGTTTGTGGGATTTAAAATTTGACCTTGGTGGTCCCCAAGGTACAAAGTTTGGGGACCCCTGCTATAGAACATAGTTTGGCAATCTTTTGGGTGTCACATAAATGTTCACCTGCACTCAATTGCCACTTTTCCTAGGTTTGGAGAGTATGTGATCTGGTTTGCAAAGCAAAATAGTTTAGCAAAATTCAATGTCACTTAAATTAACCAATAATAGTCATGGAAAGCTCTTAAAACCACAATTATCATTTTTCAATAGAGGTTGCCCAGTGAAAGAGATTTCCATGGATCATCTCTACCAAACATCTTCATTTAGAGTCTTCTACATACTGTATGTCTTCAGCAGAGTTAGCCACTAATATTTATATCATTTGTGCAGATCAGGCACTTGTGTCATGTTGTGTTTCACCACGTCTTATTAAGCAACCAATCTTTCTTTTTTCTGTGCTTCTTGAATTCTTAAATCTTGTGTTTGATTTTAGATTTTACTAGTATATTTCATAAGCAACCGGAGATATACAAATAATTAAATATTGCACCAGTTTCAACTAAAAACATCTGTTCTGCATTCAAAATGGTTTGGAAGTGTCATAAGGTTGAAAAAAAAGTTGTTTCAAACTTGGAACAGGATATTTCATATTTGAAAGACTTAAAATGCAAAACATTTTGTCCATATAGGCAATCTTAATATGTATTGTCAGTTCCACTCTTTCTTTCTGATTGAAAAAAATCTGCCCTAGTTGGTTTTTCCTATTAACAATATATAACTACATCTACCAACTTCTGCCCCCCTCCCCTAGTTCTCAGCTGTCCATTATATTTCCAAAGTATGTTGCAACCTACAACATCATTGCCATTATTGAATAAATCAGCTTGCTGCATGTCATAATTTTCAGTGGGAATTTCTATCAAGGAAGAGATATGCCTTTATCTTCATAGAACAGCTCTAAATGTTTTGTAAAGCGTTAAATGCACACATATCAGATATTGAAAATACCAGGAATTGGGAAAGGTAGAGAATGCAACATTTTTTTTTTCTTTTTTCTATTTGGAGTCAGGTTAAAGTGACTTTTGTTTTTTGGGAGTCGTCATAGATTGAAGCTGCAACCGTAATTGAATCCCAATGTTTGCATTCTCCTGTTGGCAAGTCATAACAAAACAGTACAGTGATCCCTCGAGTTTCGCGAGGGTTCCGTTCCAAGACCCCTCGCGAAACTCGATTTTTCGCGATATAGCGGTGCGGAAGTAAAAACACCATCTGCGCATGTGCGGCCATTTTTTCATGGCCGCACATGCGCAGATGGTGAAGTTTGCGTGTGGGCGGTGGGGAAGACCAAGGGAAGGTTACTTCAGCCGCCCAACAGCTGATCTGCTCGGTAGCGCGGCAGCAGCGAGGAGCCGAAGATGGGGTTTCCCCTTTGCCTGGGCAACGGGGAAACCTCATCTTCGGCTCCTCGCTGCTGCCGCGCTACCGAGCAGATCAGCTGTTGGGCGGCCGAAGGAACGTTCCCTGGGTCTTCCCCGCCGCCTCGGATCCTCGCTGATGCCCGCCCGCCGTTTGCCGCTCGCCCCGTTCGGCGGCCGCACATCCCGTTCGCCCGCCGCTCGCCCCGTTCGCCCGCCGCTCGCCCCGTTCGCCCGCCGCTCCCCTCGTTCTCCCCCCATTCCCCTCGTTCGCCCGCCGCTCCCCTCGTTCGCCCCCCACTCCCCTCGTTCGCCCGCCGCTCGCCTCGTTCGCCCGCCGCTATCGAACTTGCTATCGAGCCTGCTAATGAAATCCAACCCGCAGCGGCCCTTTCCCTCTCCAGGCTGCGGGAGGGGTCCGGAGAACAATGCCTGGCGCCGCGCTCCCGGCTGGGCTTTTTTCCCCCATTTCCCCTCGGGTGGAATTTCAGACCCTCCGCCGGTTGGATTTCATTAGCAGGCTCGATAGCAAGTTCTTCCTCCCTTTAGAAAGCCCCGCAGCCTCCTCCGCCCGGCGAGGCCGCCAGCGAGGACCCGCAAAGCCGCCGCCGCCGCAGCGAGGCCAAGCCGCCCGCTCCCACGGCACGGGCTCCCAACACAGCGCCGCTCAGCCCGCCCTCGGCGATGCCTCCGCGGATCTGCAAACCCAGCCGAGCAATGCCTCTGGTCTGGGCGAAGGCAGTGGGCAGTCCCCGCCGCAGCAGTCCCCGCGGGCACCGCGCGCCAAGGGCCGGCCAGGCCGCCGGCCAACAAAGGGGCTCCCTCGCCTCCCTCGGGCAGGTTTACAAAGGCAGCGCGGCAACTTGGAGCCCGGCACGCCCCGCAGCCCTCGCCTCGCCCGCCCCCGCCTGGCCGGCGCTCCGGCTACCCCCGGCTGAGGAAGAACCGAGTAGCCCCCGCCCTCCCCCCGCCTGGCTCCCTTCAGCCCCCCGGGGCCAAGCGGGCGGGGGGGCGGGCGGGACTTCGCCTGTCTCCGCCGCCAGCATCGCCCCTCCGGCGGGCCGGCCTCCCCCGCCCGCCTCTGCTGCAGCCGCCGCCGCCTCCCCGACTGGCACAAAAGGGCCCCGCCCGCCCCGCCCCGAACCTTACCTTGCGAGTTTTTGGCTGCGGGGGGAGAAGTAGGATTTTCCTAACTCCCTCCCCCTGCAGCCAAAAACTCAAAGCCTGTATCCTGCCGCCCGGTTTACCCAGGACACGAGCGGCGAAGTGACTTGGAGGAATGGAAAGTCCAAACCGCCCGGTTTCAGTGGGGTTTCCCCGTTGCCCAGGGATTCCTTCGCCCGAACGGAGGTGGCTGTGGTGTGTTCAGGAATCCCTGGGCAACGGGGAAACCCCACTGAAACCGGGCGGGTTAAGCCTCCTTCGGCGACTGCGGAACTGCTTGCTGTCAACTTTGCACTGGGCAAAGAACTCTTCACCTCCCGCCAGGCACGGACGAAAGGCGTGGAAGTCTATTGTAGCAGCTGCTACAGCGGAGACATTTGGGGGGGGGGGGGAGGCAGGAGGCAGGAGATCCGGCCCTTCACTTGCCCTCCCAGCAAAAGGCAAAGCCGCGCAGCTCCCCAGCCGCCAAAGGAGGCTTAACCCCACCCCTCTGTCCCACTCATCGCCCGTGGTCGGCATAACCTCCTCCTGCCTATCCCCGCTTTTCTGCCGGCCACGGGCGATGGGTGGGACAGAGGGGTGGGGTTAAGCCTCCTTTGGCGGCTGGGGAGCTGCGCGGCTTTGCCTTTTGCTGGGAGGGCAAGTGAAGGGCCAGATCTCCTGCCTCCTGCCTCCCCCCCAAAATGTCTCCGCTGTAGCAGCTGCTACAATAGACTTCCACGCCTTTCGTCCGTGCCTGGCGGGAGGTGAAGAGTTCTTTGCCCAGTGCAAAGTTGACAGCAAGCAGTTCCGCAGTCGCCGAAGGAGGCTTAACCCGCCCGGTTTCAGTGGGGTTTCCCCGTTGCCCAGGGATTCTTTCGCCCGAACGGAGGTGGCTGTGGTGTGTTCAGGAATCCCTGGGCAACGGGGAAACCCCACTGAAACCGGGCGGGTTAAGCCTCCTTCGGCGACTGCGGAACTGCTTGCTGTCAACTTTGCACTGGGCAAAGAACTCTTCACCTCCCGCCAGGCACGGACGAAAGGCGTGGAAGTCTATTGTAGCAGCTGCTACAGCGGAGACATTGGGGGGGGGAGGCAGGAGGCAGGAGATCTGGCCCTTCACTTGCCCTCCCAGCAAAAGGCAAAGCCGCGCAGCTCCCCAGCCGCCAAAGGAGGCTTTACCCCACCCCTCTGTCCCACTCATCGCCCGTGGTCGGCATAACCTCCTCCTGCCTATCCCCGCTTTTCTGCCGGCCACGGGCGATGGGTGGGACAGAGGGGTGGGGTTAAGCCTCCTTTGGCGGCTGGGGAGCTGCGCGGCTTTGCCTTTTGCTGGGAGGGCAAGTGAAGGGCCAGATCTCCTGCCTCCTGCCTCCCCCCCAAAATGTCTCCGCTGTAGCAGCTGCTACAATAGACTTCCACGCCTTTCGTCCGTGCCTGGCGGGAGGTGAAGAGTTCTTTGCCCAGTGCAAAGTTGACAGCAAGCAGTTCCGCAGTCGCCGAAGGAGGCTTAACCCCGCCCGGTTTCAGTGGGGTTTCCCCGTTGCCCAGGGATTCCTTCGCCCGAACGGAGGTGGCTGTGGTGTGTTCAGGAATCCCTGGGCAACGGGGAAACCCCACTGAAACCGGGCGGGTTAAGCCTCCTTCGGCGACTGCGGAACTGCTTGCTGTCAACTTTGCACTGGGCAAAGAACTCTTCACCTCCCGCCAGGCACGGACGAAAGGCGTGGAAGTCTATTGTAGCAGCTGCTACAGCGGAGACATTGGGGGGGGGGAGGCAGGAGGCAGGAGATCTGGCCCTTCACTTGCCCTCCCAGCAAAAGGCAAAGCCGCGCAGCTCCCCAGCCGCCAAAGGAGGCTTTACCCCACCCCTCTGTCCCACTCATCGCCCGTGGTCGGCATAACCTCCTCCTGCCTATCCCCGCTTTTCTGCCGGCCACGGGCGATGGGTGGGACAGAGGGGTGGGGTTAAGCCTCCTTTGGCGGCTGGGGAGCTGCGCGGCTTTGCCTTTTGCTGGGAGGGCAAGTGAAGGGCCAGATCTCCTGCCTCCTGCCTCCCCCCCAAAATGTCTCCGCTGTAGCAGCTGCTACAATAGACTTCCACGCCTTTCGTCCGTGCCTGGCGGGAGGTGAAGAGTTCTTTGCCCAGTGCAAAGTTGACAGCAAGCAGTTCCGCAGTCGCCGAAGGAGGCTTAACCCGCCCGGTTTCAGTGGGGTTTCCCCGTTGCCCAGGGATTCCTTCGCCCGAACGGAGGTGGCTGTGGTGTGTTCAGGAATCCCTGGGCAACGGGGAAACCCCACTGAAACTGCAGAGCCGAAGGGTGGCCTTTTTGTCTGGGAGGGAAGATGACGCGCGGGCGGCACAGGGGGGGGGGAGGCAAAGCTCTGCGGCTCCAGCCACTTTCAGCCAAGCCTCCCCGGCCACGCAGCCAGGGAAGCCGAGCCGGGCGTGGCGGCGGCGGCGCTGCTGCTCCGGTCGCCCGATCGTCTCCTGCCTCCCGCGCCGATGTTCCACGCCCGGCTCGGCTTCCCTGGCTGCTTGGCGGGGGGGGGGGAGGCTTGGCCGAAAGGGGCTGTACCCGCAGAGCTTTGCCTCCCACCCCTCGCCCCTGTGCTGCCGGCGCGTCATCTTCCCTCCCAGATTCCCCCGGCAAAGTGACGTGGAGGAATGGAAAGCTGAAACCGGGCGGTTTGAGTTTCCCATTCCTTCAAGTCACTTCGCCGCTGCTCTCCTGGCTAAACTGTGTGGCAGGAGACAGGCTTTGAGTTTTTGGCTGGGGGGGAGAAGTAGAACCTTCCTAACTCCCCCCCCCCACCAGCCAGAAGGAGCGGCGAAGTGACGTGGAGGAATGGAAAGCTGAAACTGGGCGGTTTGAGTTTCCCATTCCTCCAAGTCACTTTGCCGCTCCTCTCCTGGCTAAACCGGCGGCAGGAGACAGGGTTGGGGGGGGGTACTGGGAAGCCCCCCAGGCCGACTGCCACCTTTTCAAACAGCCGCGCCCTTCCCAGCTGAGTCCTGAAGCCAAGCGCCAAAGGCGAACTTCTGCGCTTGGCTTCAGGACTCAGCTGGGAAGCGGCACGGGTGTTTTAAAAGGTCTCCCCCGGCATGGGGGGCTTCCTAGCACCCCCCCAAACCCGGGTTGGGGGTTCGGGGGGTGCTAGGAAGCCCCCCATGCCGGCGGGAAGACCCAGGGAAGGTTCCTTTGGCCGCCTAGCAGCTGATCTGCCCGGCGGTAATGCAAACTCCACCATCTACGCATGCGTGCAGATGGTGGTGTTACTTCCGGGTAGAAAACTCGCGATATAGCGTTTCGCGAAACTCGAGATCGCGAAACTCGAGGGATCACTGTATTCATAAACTAAGTTGGGGTAGATATTTTTTGGTTATTATGACTATGTTTAAAATGTTTTGGGGGGGACAAAGACATCAGAGCAGCAGCATGATAATGCAAAGCAGATACATACACAAGATTTCAAACTTATTTTCTACCAGATTTTAAACAATAGAATAGTATTCTAGGAGAAAACAGGCAGACACCCCACCCCACCCCTCACCCTCACACAATTTGATGCTGCATGTGGCCTTGGGCTACAAATTTCCTTCCTATTGAAAACCCAAGGAGTTGAGAACATCAAGAGATTTGATGAAATGAGTTCAATTGTATATAATAAAAGAGACTAAGAAAGGCAGAAAGTGTGCATTTTAGATATGTTTTGGTAACTTGGTTTATTTTTCATTTTATATTTTTTCAGGTTGCCAAAGAAGATGGAGACTTTCTATGAAGACAAATCACTTTGATTTGATTTAAGAGGTACTTTAGGACTTTCCTGTGTTTTCTTATTCATTTAGAAATAGTGTAAAGATGCTTTTCAATAAATCTAAACAAAATAATTGATACGTTAACATTCAGAATACAGATGGGTGATATGCAAAGGTTGCTGCACACTAATTTTAACACAAACAATTTGATGGGTTTGAGTAGTTGATTTGAATAGTTACAATCAAACTTCTAGAATACCACGTCTACATACCTACCTTCTAAACAACTAAATCACAAATACTGTACAACTGAAAGAAAAACAATATGATACTTGCCTGCAGCACACTGAAAAAGACAAAAATGTCTGCAAGAAAATGCAAAACTGCATTTTGTATATGAAATTTGCATGTGAGCCCTACAAACTCACAAGGAAAGTTTCAGTTTTCTTACCTATGCTTCAGATAAGATGGCATTTTAAACAGGGCTACAGTAGTATATCTTACTGGAAGTGGAGAGAGGATAGAACAAATGTCAATTAATTACCAGTTTAATGAAGAATTTCACTATGAAAGTAAATTTCAATAAGTTTGGAAGGTATCTTTGGCTTATGAAGCACATTAATGCAACATGAAAGGGAGGAGACACTAAAGCTTATAACATGCCTAGGAATTATCTGCATTTACCTGTCCAGTTCCAACTTCTCCACAATAGACCACATTGGAACCCATACATGTGAGCAGCTCTTTTGCAGCATCAAATTCCTGCTCTACTCCCCCGACCATGAAGGTAAGATTTCCTGCACGAGCAGCTCCAACACCTACCATTAAATTAAGAATAACATAGTCATTAATGATTTTTAAGCTTCTTTTCACATCACTTCCATTTGAAACTTCCTTTGTGCTTATCATCTGTATAGGAATGAAATTAAACATTTCTTCCCACTACCTTTTCCAGTCCTGTCCTGTATGTATTTACTTAGATATTAATCTTTTGAGTTCTCTGAGGCTCACAACTATATATATATATATTTCTTTTAGTAGTATAATGTTCTCTCTCTCTCTCTCTCTCTCTCTCTCTCTCTCTCTCTCTCTCTCTCTATATATATATATATATATATATATATATATATATATATATACACACACACACACACACACACACACACACACAAATACATGTATACATATGTATATATGCATACACACACATATATGCACATTACTGCAGATATTGAAAATAGTCAAAGACTTCAGAATTTCCATTTCAGATGAAAAAAATGCACTAGTGAGTTATTTGTGACTAACTTAAAATTAGATGACTGTCACAGTAGACTGTCATCTAATAGCAGGTAACAGTAGTCCACTGACAGTCATTTAACAGCACTTAATGCCACTGTTTAACAGAAGAGTTTATTCACATATTCTCTTTTTTATAAGACATTGTTAAATGGCATTTGCTACTAATGTTGTACCCTGAACTTTTTTACCAATATGAGTTAGAAGGTAACAGAAGCTCTCTAATATTAAATATTATAAATGGCATTTCCAATTACATTTTTAATTTTTTTTCCCAGAGAGTCATTATATATCTATAAAGACAAAACAGATGTGACAATAGTTTTCAGCTGGTTAATATTTTGAAAAGGGCCAGGTTAGTATTCATGAGTTCAAATACCACCTAGGGACAAAGCCAGCTGGGTGATCTTGGGCCAGTCACTTTCTCTCAGCCCTAGGAAGGGGACAAGGTAAACCACTTCTGAAAAATATTGCCAAAAAAACCTCAAGGACTGGTCCAGGCAGTCTCTGAGATTTGGACATGATTGAATGGAAGAAGAAAAAATATTGACAAGTTACTTTCCCATCTGTCTAGCATACTTTATCTTTCAAGTTGGCACAAATACAGCATTTTTTAAAAAGTATCTTGTTTTATAGGAATTTCCAAGTTTTACCTTTTTCCTTACCAAATTGGAGGCCTCAAATAAACTCAAGGCAAATTTTCACAATGAAAAGAATGTATTCAAACTACAATTAGTGTTTGATTGCATGTCATGGTGAAAAAGAAAAATAACCAGAGGTATAAATGCTTAGGATTAGGAAGGTTCTGCCCCATCCGTTTAGAATTGCTGAAGTAGTTTCTTGACTACCCCACTTCTATGCCAAGTGGAAAGATGCTCTTGCTGCTGCTATGCAACGGGTTTAATTCTCTCAGCTCAGTTCATCTCATTTGCTACTAAGCCAGGAAAAAGCCCTTCTATCCAATTTAGGCAATGTCAGGCAGAGATAGTAAGATATTACACTGGTCTGTCCTACAGTATTTTTACAAGAAATGTTTCCCAATTGCCAGGCTGCATAGTAACAGAAATATAAATGAAGTGAGGAAATCTAACTTCAAATTCCACTAAGAAATATAATTCATTAGTTAATCTGATGCTCATTCTACCTATCTGAAAAGTTATTTGGAAATAGAGCAAAGTTGTGCATTATTTGTTGAGCTTTTTAGAAGAGAAGGAAAATACTAATAAGATAAAAAGAATAATGTTTATAAACTGGATCCAAGATGAAGAACACATTTTCTATAAAGGTAAAGGTTCCCCTGCAGATGTGTGCTAGTCACTTCCACCTCTAGGGGCGGTGCTCATCTCCTAAGCTGAAGAATAAGCACTGTACAAAGATGTGTCCGTGGTCATGTGGCCAGCATGACTAAATGCTGAAGGTGCATGGAGTGGTGTTACCTTTCGATGAAAGTGATCCCTACTTGCATTTTTAACGTGCTTTTGACCTGCTAGGTTGGCAGAAGCTGGGAAAAATAATGGGAGCTCATTTTGTTACATGGCGCTAGGGATATGAACCAATAAACTGCCAACCTTCTGATCGACAAGCTCAGCATCTTAGCCACTGAGCCACCGCATCCCTTAAATTTTCAATAGTCAGCACAAAAAAAAGTATTAGAATATCTATAGATTAGGAAATAGTTTTTTAGTCTCAGAAATGAAATAAATGTCTTTGTACTCATCAAATGATTGCTTTCCCACAAATTCCCTGGGTCCTAGCAACTTAAATAAGGATAGAAAATAAGGTTTTTGATGTATCCACAGTATTATTAAATCACCAAAATTCACAAATCTGCATGGAACTTCTCTAATCATTCTGAATCTAGATGTTATTTAATTACTTACTGCCAAAGGCATTGTTCTACTTCAAAGTGTTGGCCAACCTCTTTCAAGCAATCCTTAACCTGACAACGGAGTGTGAGAAGAAATACGGTCAGATGAAAAGGGGAGATAGGTCTGCTACCATAACAGTGCACAATTGTCAACTGAACAGCTCTCAGTCTGCTGGGGCACACAGAATCCATCTATGATAGGAACCTGGAGATAGACAATCAGATATGGCTTGAGTCTTATAGTTGGCAATTTCCGGCTCTAATTAAGGCATTCCTAGTTATCAGTAATAAAACTAGTTTATCAAAGAACTGTATACTTGAATCTCCTCTTGCTTATCTTCACATTCAAGTAATCATCTGGGTGAATGAAGCCTGATACCAGTAATACAGTAGTCTGCAATTTCTAGAATTTTAAAGGAAGCCCATCACAGGGTCTGCTATTTGATGAAGATGCAGCATTTAAACTTCAAATTTATCTTTATACTGCACATCTATATACTGATTCTGTATTATAGATCTTGCTACAAACTTATCTCAAGTTCAGTGGCTGCAGTATTTTTAGTTATGGCATGCTATCAAGAGGGAAATGAATACCCTGAGTGGGACTGGAAATGGAGGAAATTTGGAAATCTGCAATCTTAATCTTTCCTCTTCCCAAGCAATCAAACATAAAAAAAAAAACCCACATCATTCAGCTCTGCTCATCAGAATGCAGACTTTTCCAATTCTCCATACAGTACATTTTCTCTATAGACACTGATCATTTTCTGATCATAAGAGATGGAGCTATCAAATACTGATCATAAGAGATGGAGCTATCAAATACTGATCATAAGAGATGGAGCTATCAAATACAATCAGTGATTTTCCATGCCCATATCTAAGCTCGTTTTGCCTAGCCCTTGATATAATAATCTGATATCAGATTATTCACCCTCTTCCATGTTATCTGGTAATTGTATTTGCTTTATGAAGATGCTGCCATAATAAAATTCTTGAATTCATTTTAAAGATAATGGGAAACATTTACTTTTTAATATACGTGACACAGACAGGAAGAAATAAATAAAATTCTAGGCATATCATGATAGAATATATAGAGAGAGTAATTAATCAAACTGTAGAGTAAATGTTATTGGTTTCTAAGTCTCTACTTAACTGTAAAAACACTAATATACTGGTCTTTCGTTAAGTTGGTAATTCTACTCCCCTTCCCCCCTATTTCACCTCCTCCAAAAGACTGCTCGTTTGTCTATCTAGCAGTCAGAGAAAAAATAGCACAAAAATCACAGAAACTGAATGGAAAGGGACAGTCTTACAGCAAGCCAAGTAGAACCCAAAGACAATTCTTGTATACAATATAAGATAGGAAGTCTTCCATTTTTCTTATGGAAAACACTCTCCTGAGGATAAGTTTTGCTCTCTCTTCAGCCAACCTCAGTAGCAGGCTGTAGATCTGTAGGTCAGTGGTTCAAATCTTATCACCGGCTCAAGGTTTACTCAGCCTTCCATCCTTCCGAGGTGGGTAAAATGAGGACCCGGATTGTGGGGGCAATATGCTGGCTCTGTTAAAAAGTGCTGTTGCTAACATGTTGTAAGCCGCCCTGAGTCGAGAGGGGCGGCATAAAAATCGAATAAATAAATAAATAATAATAAATATCTCCAACAAATGATATGTGGACTTTGAAAAATTCTCAGGAACATAAAGCAGAAATTTTTAAAGAACTATTAAATTGTATTTAAAATTAACGTGTCAAGTTTTTAGCTAGTTTTAGAAACAAGTGAACTTGCCAAAATTAATAATGGCAAATTGCTTAGATATTTTTTAAACAAAAGTCCACATTAAAAATAAACTGAAATGACTTCCTGATCCAATCTTAAGTCATATTGAGATCTATATTAATTTTAATTTTTTAAAAAAGGAGTTGCATACATTAAATTCTACCTAAATGCTTTTCTTGGGAAGGCAATATCCATTGGCCTCTTTTGAATTGGACTACAAACTTAATGTTTTAATCTAGTTTTGACCATACATTTGTTATGGGGGGGGGGGGGGAAATCAAAAATTGGATTTCAATTTCAATTCTTTCCAATATTACAAAAAGGATTGTGTAAGTTCTCTTTGCTATGCTTGTGGAATCAAGACAAAGTATTATAGTTGTAACATTTTTGCAAACAGTTTATTAAAATGCTCCTTTCTAAGTGAAATTGCAATTATGTCATTACTTATACAAATATTTTGCACAAGGAAATAAAATGAATCATAAACACTGAAATAAAATATTTAGTATTATGCTTGACAAATTAATATGTAATGTAGTCCAGGTCTGATCCTTCATTATACATAATTAAACTGTAACATATATTCATAAAGGGTTTTTTAGATTAGATTTAAATGTGTGATGCTATACATTTTCTGCTGAAAAGAAGCATGCTGCAAAACATGATGGAAACATTTTTTCATTCTTCCATTAAATCATTAAATGCACTAACATGTACTAATATATGGTTAAATGATTTAAACAGTCTATTCTAAAATGAGATAAAGAGCTAAGGGGACCAGGCTGCTGTGTGAACTACCTTTAAAATGCAATTGTTTTAATCATTTTCTACAGATGCAGACTCATAGGGTCTGCTGTCAAAGGGACCATTTGCGACTTGTTATGGTGTCTCTATTGTTCACCAAAGACATTCAGCTTAAAAGGTGACAGCTGGGACAGAAAGCTGCTACCCAAAAGAACAATATAATCCTGTGAAAAGTAATCAACAAATTTAAGAGTGTTAATTAACTTTACACTTTATCATGTTCAATTAGTTGTCTTTTCTCAGAAAAGATTGCCGTGCACAATCGGTTTAGAGCATGCCATGTTGGATTTGTAAGTAATCACTGTTTCGGTTTCAAAGTCGATTCCAGCTACTCTCTCGGGTTTTGGTGACACAGATGAATGGCGCTACACATGTTTCAGAGGTGATTTAGTTTAATGTAAAGTAGCACAACATAACCTCTTGTTAATGTATGGTGGTTTCACACAGAAAGAGAACCAGCAGCTTATGCTCATTCTCCTCTGGGTATATGCAAATTTATTTTTTCCCACATATACAAAAATGATGGTTCTCCCAACAATAAAATCGAAGTTAATTTTCCTCAGAAAAAGAAAGTCTCTTAAATGAATAATTTTTCATCGTTATTTCTGAGGAAAAAGTTTGGGTTTTGGGGACATATTTGAGATCACTTCTTCTCAGCAAGAATTCTAATTTTGCTGTTTTATGTACTGTGCTTTTTACATTACATATAATGTGTGTTACTATTAATAATGACAGCTGAAATAAATGTTGCATACCCTCACTAAGCCCTGCAGGCATAAATATGACGGTACAGTGAGACTTTTACATTTCTAGGATAACTTTTTAAATCTAGAGTTCTTTTAACAAATGTAGATTCATCAATGATTATAGTCGCTTTCTTCCTATTTTCTTTACTGTAGCCTTGCTGCTTGCTTGCTAATGGGACATCGGAAAACATGACAAAGTGATTATGTATTTTTAGTGAACATCACAGAAGTTTCTCAGTACTGACAAGCAGGCTTGCAGATTATAACATTTTTCACTTCACTATTATGCCCAAAACTGTAAAGGAAAAAAATGGAAATATGTGGTCATATCATTAAAAAAAGTCACTAGTTATTGCAATTAGTTATCAGTGGGACATATTTATATTCCTCTAAAACAGTGCTGGAATTATATATAGAGAAAAAAGTAGCCATTTGAATATTTCCATTATATCAAAATTGATGATTTTGATATAACTGTTGATCAAATCTTTCTCATAGGAAAAATAAGTATGTTTCCAATCATAAAAAATAAATTCTGAAAGCTTACAATTGAGTAAGTTAAATATTCAAAGAAGAAAATTGTAGTATACAAGACCTGCAGTGACAAAACGCAACATTAGACAGTATTAGATTTCTGCAGATCTATAGAGAAAAAAGAGAAGCAGTCAATAGATCTTTAAATTGGGTAGCAATAACTGTTCCATCCCACGTTGGCAGCTGCTACATTTGCAGGCTTGGTTCATTATTTACCCATAATGACCATCAAGCTCCAGTCAACGTCAGATCACAACAACTGTCAGCAGCTCTTTTAATTAGCCTTGTTTGAATTCAGATAAGTATCACAATGGCCCAACTTTTGCTGAAAGAGCAACAGAGCACTGTAAACACTGAGCTATTCTGGCTTCAGATCTATCCATATGGAGAAGATGTCTAAGGAGCTATGCTGTGCAAGCAAATTTAATTAAATCTCATATAAGAACAGCGAACATCAGACTTCCAAAATGGTTCCTAATTTTCAAAAGTACTTGTGTCTCAATCTCCTTTCAATTCAGGCATTTTTAAAAGATAATATATTGATTATTTCCCCCTATAAGTACAATATGATATATTTAAATTAAAATATTCATAACATTCTCCATTAAAAGGGATAATTATCAAAATTAATCAAGAAATGAAATAGATTTCCTCCTTAGAGATCATAAAATCTTCTATTATATGATCAATTCTTTCTTTGTGCTCATACCTTCGGAATGATTTCCTTACCAATAATGACCTGAATCAAATTAAGACTGTGTCACCACTAAGATCTATGGAAAATAAACATTTGCATAAAAGTATCAAATGCAAAAAAAGAGAGAGAATGTTATATGTAAGTTTGTGCATATGACATATATTATGCATAAATCCCCTGACAGGTGCTGAAGCATGATAATGTAGACATATAAATTCTTTGCTGTAATAATAGCATCAATATATACTGCTCAAAAAATAAAGGGAACACTCAAATAACACATCCTAGATTTAATGATTGAAATATTCTTATTGAATATTTCATTTGCACAACTATTCCATTTGCACAACAGCATGTGAAATTGACTGTCAATCAGTGTTGCTTCCTAAATGGACAGTTTGATTTCACAGAAGTTTGATTTACTTGAAGTTATATTCTGTTTATTAAGTGTTCCCTTTATTTTTTTGAGCAGTGTATTTTCTATTTTAAAAACTCCTACTACAGTGGAACCTCGACATACGAGCAGCTCTACTTACGAGCTACTCGAGATAAGAGCTGGGAGGGGAGCGACATTTTTGTTCGCCTCCCGAGCTCACATTCGGGATACGAGCGCCAAGGAGCTGTCTCCTGAAGCCGAACGCTAACTTCCGCGTTCGGCTTCAGGAGACAGCTCCTTGGCGCTCGTATCCCGCGTGTTTTAAAAGGTTGCAGCCGGCCTGGGGGGCTCGGGGGGGTGCTGGCAAGCCCCCCAGGCCGGCTGTGACCTTTTAAAACACGCGCCCCGCTTCGCAGCTGTCTCCTGAAGCCGAACGCGGAAGTTATTGTTCGGCTTCAGGAGACAGCTGCGAAGCGGCGCGCGTGTTTTAAAACGTTGCAGCCGGCCTGGGGGGCTCGGGGGCTTCCCCCCGAACCCCCCAGGCCAGCTGCAACCTTTTAAAACACCCGCGCCGCTTCGTAGCTGTCTCCTGAAGCCGAACGCGGAAGTTAGCGTTCGGCTTCAGGAGACAGCTGCGAAGCGGCGCGCGTGTTTTAAAACGTCACAGCTGGCCTGGGGGGCTCGGGGGCAAGCCCCCGAGCCCCCCAGGCCGGCTGCGACGTTTTAAAACACCCGCGTGCTGAACGCTAACTTCCGCATTCGGCGGCAGCGGGTTTTTTTTGTTGTTGCACGGATTAATTGACTTTACATTGTTTCCTATGGGAAACAATGTTTCGTCATACGAGCGTCCCGACTTACGAGCCTCCTTCCGGAACCAATTAGTCTCGTAAGTCGGAGTTCTACTGTACAGTGGTACCTCGAGATACGAGTTTAATTCGTTCCGGACCTGGGCTCTTAAGTCGAGCAGCTCTTATCTCGAACGACTTTTCCCCATAGGAATTAATGTAAATAATTTTAATTGGTTCCAGCCCTCAAAAAACTCACAAAGTTAGTCTAAATTATGCAGAAAGACATGTTTTTAATGAAGAAATGTACATGTACATATAAATGAATAATGAAGTTTCTTTCACTTAACTTGTAAACTTTCTTAAACTTTTAAATTTACATATGTTCAACTTCTCTGCCACCCAATCCTGTAGGACAGAGGTCCCCAACCCTTTTTGCACCAGGGACCGGCTTTAAGCGATCAAGAGAGGAATGGGTGAATGAATGGACGGAGGGTGGGAAGGAAGGAAGGAAAGAGGGAAGGGACAGGAACAGAGGAAGGAAGCAAGGAAACTTATGAAAGGGGAGAGTAAGAGAGGAATGAGTGAAGGGAGGGAGGGAGGGAAGAAGGTGGGAAGGAGAAAGAAAAGAAGCAATAGAGGAATGGAAGGTAAAAGAGAGAAAGAAAAAGAGCAAGAAAGAAAGCTGCAAGCACCCCCCCGAGCCCCCCAGGCCGGCTGCAACCTTTTAAAACACGCGCGACGCTTCGCAGCTGTCTCCTGAAGCCGAACGCGGAAGTTAGCGTTTGGCTTCAGGAGACAGCTCCTTGGCGCTTGTATCTCGAATTTGGGCTTGTAAGTAGAACAAAAATATCTCTCCCCTCCCAGCTCTTATCTCGAGTTGCTCTTAAGTAGAGCAGCTCTTATGTCGGGGTTCCACTGTATTAGCAATATGGGTGCTCCTCTTGAAATTCTGGTCAATATCTATTCTATTCCATTATATAATTACCACCGTAAAACACCAGCTTTTCAATGATGATAGGCTTCTATGTCACAAAGGTTTTGTGTCCAGATGTAAAAAGCCTACCAGGTAAAGCATAGCCAAATTTCATTGCTGATTTTCTAAGTAAAAATTCTGGGATATACTGTATTACTTTAAGTCCACCATTCGCTGTATTGTATTTTCCAAGAATAATTTATATAAGATTTGGATTACCATTTTACAATAGGTAGCTCAAATAGGAAATTACAAAAACAGTTCTGCAGAATCCCTAGAAGCTGCATAAATGTAAAATCCTATTTTATACTTTTCCAGTATATTTTTCTACTCTCAGGGGGAGGGGAAGAATCTAGGATTATTATGAGACACTTCAAAGAATTGGGGAATTTGCCTTGCAATCATCACACCATATTGTAAGCCTTAATAAAACATAAAACTTGTCATTCATGTAGTACTCATGGGAGAAAGCTGCCTGATGCATGAGAAACAAGAATGTAAGGATTTATGTTTCAAAATAAGGTGATGAGTGGTTGTAAGAGTTTAAGTATTTGAACTTGGCTATGAACATAAGTGTGGGGGGGTGTAGAAAGGGAAGCCAATAAAGCTGCACAGGAAGTTAGTTGCATCTTAATCTCTGTAGACAGAAAACATCTAGGGGATGAAAAATTCTAAAATTAATATCAGCCAAAAATAATAATTCAGCAGAAGAATCAACTCCTCACCTTTGTTCTAAAATCCAGATTAGTACAAAAGAAAACTGGCAAAAGTATAATATATATTACTCATCACCACATTAATAAAAGGCTAATTTATAAGGTAACATACTCTATCCTTGCCATGTCAGATAATGGGGAAAAAATTGTAGCACTTGAAAACTTACTAGATACAGTAAGGAAAGCCAAAAGAACTGGATATATTATTTTGACTAGTAAAGGAAAAACTGTCTGGACTAGAATGATATGCTATTTTAGAACTGTACTCCTTTGTATTGCCCAATGTTGGAAGTTGATCCTACAATAAAAACTGAATTCTGACACTTATTGTTTTAATACTCAAATTACAAATCATGGAACTGGACTATATTTCAGAGTTCCAAAAACATGTAATAAACCAAATATTTTCCAAGATTAGCAGAATTTCTTTTTTAATTCTCAAGCTAAACATTAGAAAATAATGCTGGCTATACAAAAATATTTAACAAACATATGCAGTCATCTAGAAATATCCAATGACTAGATATATATGCATGTCATTAGCTTTAATATTTGTTTTCAGTAGCACTTACTTTACGTACAAATTACTTTAGCTCTACAAAATACTTCAAGGATTTAGTAACAGTTTCTGAAAGTGAAACTGATAGGAAAAAAAGTTACAATTTAAATCCAGGTTGTCCTTACCTAACACCTCTAATTGGGACTATTGCAAAGTGATGAGGTAAAACATCACATGACTTCAACACTAAGCAATGGAAGGTTAGGTAATACAGCAAACGTGGTTGGTAAATCCACAGTAACTGAATTAAAACATGCCTGGGATAAACATATATCCATCCTAAGATAAAATACAGAAAATAGTATAAGGGCAAACTAAATGGACCATGAGGTTTTTTTCTGCCGTCAATCTTCTATGTTTCTATCTTGGTTGTGACTGTTAGGCCTGGACCTGGCTATTATTAGCAAGGGCCTCATGCTTCTCTTGCCCTATCATCTTACTTAAACTTCAATTCCCCCACTCATCAATTCACTCAATCTCTGCTTTTTCAGCCACCTAACCTACTCTGTTGCTCCAGCTGACAAAATATATAAACTAAACTATAAAATCTTAATTAAAAATATAATAACTAATTTATCAACATGCATACATAACATTCATACAGTACAGCCATGATAATTGTTAAATTTATGGGTCCCAGGCCTGCGGGCAAAGCCAGGTCTTCGTGGCCTTACAAAAGCCAATAGGGTGGGAGCAATATGGACCTTGGGGGGGAGTTGGTTCCATAGAGCTGGGGCAACAACAGAGAAGGCCCTCCGCCATGGCCCCGCCAACCTGCATTGCTTCGTCGATGGGACCTGGAGGAGGTCAACTCTGTGTGTTTTTATAGGTCTCTGGGAGGTATGTGGCAGAAGACGGTCCATAAACAGTCTGGCCCTGAGCCATATAGGGTTTTAACACCTTGAATTGTGCTCAGAGATTAATAGGAAGCCAGTGTAGCTTGCGGAGCGTAGATGTTATATTGGTGTACTGAGGTACACCCATGACAGCTCACACGGCTGTATTCTGGGCAATATGAAGTCTCCAAACACTCTTCAAAGGTAGGTAGGATATAGGCAGGTGGGGGAATTGAAGTGCATGTGGGCAGGCTGCCAAGAGCCCACGTTTGGAACATTCTGACTATAGGAGAACTGCAACTTTGAGGACCAGGCAAAACAACATTCATGGTACAACTCATGCAAATAGGAATAGCCTGGCCTTATACTGCTTTTCACAAGTTTTGAAGACCTTTCCCATTTCTGATACTCATTCTGACATGCCTTACTCTTTCCTCCTTAGCCAATGAATTACAGAGGAGGAATGGTTTGTTGTCTATTGAAGAAAGGCTTTTGAGAGCTGTATTTCATCAAATAGCTTGTTCTTCAACTTGTGAACATGATCAGTAGCATGGTTTTCCAATGAATTCAGAGGTGATGTTATTCACTTAAAATATGCAAAAATTGTAAGTACTTGTTTATCCAAAGCTTTCATTAGTTTAGGGAGCGGCCTTAACATCTACCTTGTAAGCAACTGCAGTGGTCAATGTACTGTAACTGTTCACTAATTGTTTTTTTTAATTGACTTTTACACTATTTTGCATGGCTCTGAATCCAATTAAGCAGCCTTAACATTGAACAACCTTAACATTATGTGTATTACCAAAGGGTTGTAAAAAAATTTATTCACAGATGCTTACATAAGATTACTTGTCAAATTAAAATTGTATTTTTCTAAATGGAAATGCTTAAGCTCTATTTTATTTTACAAAGAAAACAGTTTTTATGCCCCAAAATATGTAAGCTTGTATCTTTACACGTTAATTTTAATCACAATATTGAAAAATTCAAGTTAGGATTCCCCATTTGAAATCCAATCTATCATTTCAATGTATCACATTGCAGGTTTTTTTTAAAAAATACCGATGTTTTTAGTTTATATATAGATTATTACATAGTCAAAAAGTCTCTTTTATATAAAATGTTTCATTATGAAAAATCTAGTTTGTTGATCAGGGTAGATGCTGCACTTCCTGGGAACAGAATTAAGAGGGTAACAAAGTTAATTATTTCCCATAATAAGTAATTATGACTAGATAAGAAAGTCTTTGGTAATGACCTACTCTATGATTGAAGACCCACCTCTAAAGAAATATAATAATATATGAGCATAACTATATATGCAAAGTACATGGGACAACTGCCTCACTTAACTTGTCACTGAGTGATTAAGTAGGAATTCATAATTAGGAAAGTCCACTGTGTAATTTATTAGCTTTTTTTTGACAGTTCTGGTTCTTTAAAGGTTGATTACTAAAGACTGACCTCTAGTGGCAAAGTAATATCTGATGGTAGTTTGCATTTCCTTATGGAGAAACAGTTGCATATGGAGTTAGTAATTTATCTCTAGAAGGAGTAAATACAAATTTTAAATCTGTAACTTTTCTTCAGATAATTTTTGATACTGAATCATACAATGAAGGCATATTTCAAATAACTAAAAACCTCTATAAAATTTAGTCATATTATTTGACTTCCAAAAAAATAAACGTTTTCCAAAATCCGTCCATCTATATAAAAAAAACCCACCCAATTAAGACTGTTAATTTATTGTTGTCATTAGAAGTAACTTCAGTATGAAGCCACATGTATATAAATCACATAAACTGTGCCCCTTGCTATAAGTGGGTGGTACTATTTTTCTTTCACCTATTGGACTGAGCTTCAAATGCCTACTTGATCCACTAGTTAAATATTACCAAGAAATTATTACAAATCAACTGCAGTATGTCAAAACTAAAATTCTGGTTTTTGAAAAAAGAAGTTAAAAAATAGAGCATAAAAATTCAAAATTATGTGAAAACCTGGAACATATTAGTTATTTGGGCATTAAATAAATCATGGCTATCCTGGTAACATAATTGCAATGCAACACTTCTGGAAGCAACATCTACTATGATGCACTTGCTTCAATATTTTTTATTCAAAAGGAGATTTGTTTCTGCAGCAATACAGGTTTTTAATGCAAAAATAGCACCCTAAATTGTAATAATATCGAGCTCCAATTTGGATTATATTTACTAATTTTTCCTGAACGTCATCATTCTTCTAAACAAATAATTCCCCCAACACTGACAAAACTATTTACTAAGTTTGCACTACTACTACTACTACTACAGTACTAATTTTTTCTCATCATTCCTATCACCCATCTCCTCCCACTTATGACTGTATCACTGTAACTTGTTGCTTGTATCCTTATAAGGTTTTTATTCATGTTGATTGTTTCCTCATTGCTTATTTGACCCCCTATAATCATTAAGTGTTGTACCTCATGATTCTTGACAAATGCATCTTTTCTTTTATGTACACTGAGAGCATATGCACCAAGACAAATTCCTTGTGTGTCCAATCAATTCTATTCTATAAAAGCAGTCCTCATTCAGCAACGAGGAACCACAATTTTCATCGCTAACCTGTTAAGTTACACTGACTTTTCTACTGACTTTGCTTGTCTGAAGTTGCAAAAGTTGCAAAAGGTGATTATTTGATCCAAGCACACTACAACTATCATAGATACACACCAGCTGCCAAATGTCTAAATTTTGATTACATGATCATAGGGCTGCTGCAATGGCTGTAAGTGTGAAAGATGGTCACTTAGGAAATGGTTGTAGGTCGAGGACAACCTGTATAAATAGACAATCCATAAGATCAGGCAGGTGTCAATTCTGATTATTTATTTTCCAGAGGCATGAAATTAGCATTCCATTATGATATACAAAGTTAATGGGATAATTCAGTACAGGGATTAATGGCTAAAGCTAAAGTTCCATGTTCACCTATAGCTTTTGAAATTACAGATATATGTTACAGCTCCTTAAATATCTTAATACTTTATATCAGGTAAACACAGAACAGTCTTTGTGCCATCCAATATGATATATGGTAATTTCAAAATCTCCCTAACTCTCAAAGATTTTATCTCCATAATGCTATTACAATGGGTCCTATTGTATTGTATAGTGCAGTGATGGCGAACCTATGGCACGGGTGCCACAGGTGGCACTCGGAGCCATATCTGCTAGCATGCGAGTCATTGCCCTAGCTCAGCTCCAACGTGCATGTGTGTGCCAGCCCCCTGATTTTTGGCTCACACAGAGGCTCTGGAAGGGCATTTTTTGCTTCCAGAGACCTCCAGGGGGATGGAGAAGGGTGTTTTTACCCTCCCCCAGCTCCAGGGAAGCCTTTGGAACCTGGGGAGGGTGAAACACGAGCCTACTGGGCCCACCAGATGTTGGGAAACAGGCCGTTTCTGGACTCCAGAGGGCCACCCAGGAAGGGGAGGGGCAGAAGGAGCTGTTTTTGCCCTCCCCAGGCATTGAATTATGGGTGTGGGCACTTAAACATGAGTGATAATGCCTTTTGTTCTCTCTCCTGAGGTCAGTCATGTTGAGCTGAGATTAATAAGGTTGCTGTTTCATGCTGGTGGGTCATGGATTTAGGATAACAGTATTAAATGGCAATTTGATTGCTATGGGAAGCAGCACTCATTATTCAGCCAGTATATTAAATCATGAAAAACTGGAACTTTTACCCATCTGTTTTGCACACCCTCCGGAGTAACAAGTGTCAACTAAAGTAGCAATTGATTTCTAACTTTTTCCATTAAAAACTAAAGAATTGAATTTTTAAAAACCAAGCTAATCCTTTGTCACGGTTCTGATAGAATACTTATACAAATAAGTCATAAGCTAAATCCATGACCCACCAGCATGAAACAGCAACCTTATTAATCTCAGCTCAACATGACTGACCTCAGGAGAGAGAACAAAAGCTTGCCAGCAGAATATTGTATTAATTATCACTTCTGCTGATCATTTCTGCTGATCTCTCTTATCTAAAATTATGACATGTGTAAAGGCAAACTCTAAAAATAGATACATGGCATTTTAATTAAGTAATAACACAATATATTGTAGGTACTGCAAATTAATTTGTTTGAACATAATAGTTTGTGAATTCTTACTCACTAATACAAAGTGTATGATAAAGTGATTATTTTTTAACTGTAGTTAAAATTAAAAGTGCCACACATTTTTTCAGCTGAAGTGATCTCAATATGTAGCACTGTAAGTTATTTTGCACTAACTATAGTTAAATGGATGCTATCATGACAATGAATAGCCTGGTTAGCTGCTGTGCAAAACCCAAAGTGAAGGGTCCTTGGTGCTCTCTGAACCTTGCTGTTCTCCAACGGGATCGCAGAATAGGCCAGGAATGGGTGTCAAGCTTATTCTTATGTGTAGAGACTGAGTCATCATTTTTATAGCCACGGCTCCTTGCCTCTCCTTCAGCCTCCAGTTATTGACTCAGTCCAGCCTGAAAGAGATGCTTTTGGGGATAGCTGTCAGTCTGTGGCAAAAGGTCTTAAAGATTACGATTTCTTGATCTTGAAGTTTTCTGTGGACAATTTCTCAAAAATGCAGGTTTGACAAGTGCTCAGTAACAGCAATTACAGTGATCCCTCGATTATCGCGAGGGTTCCGTTCCAAGACCCCTCGCGATAATCGATTTTTCGCGATGTAGGGTTGCGGAAGTAAAAACACCATCTGCGCATGCGCGCCCTTTTTCCATGGCCGCGCATGCGCAGATGGTGGAGTTTGCGTGGGCGGCGGGGAAACCCCGATCTTCGTCTGCTCACTGCTGCTGCGGCCGCCCAGCAGCTGATCTGCTCGGCGGCAGCAGCAAGGAGCCAAATCGGGCTTTCCCCTTTGCGTGGGCGGCGGGGAAACCCCGATCTTCGTCTGCTCGCTGCTGCTGCGGCCGCCCAGCAGCTGATCTGCTCGGCGGCAACAGCAGCGAGCAGACAAAGATCGGGGTTTCCCCGCCGCCCACGCAAAGGGAAAACCCCGGCTCCTCGCTGATGCCCCCGCTCGCCCGCCAGCAAGAGGGGGAGAGATAGAGAAAGAGAGAGAAGGAAAGAAAGAGATGAGAGAGGGAGGAAGAGAGTGTGAGAGAGGAAGAAGAAAGAGAGAGAAAGAGAGAAAGAAAGATGAGAAAGGAAGGGAGTGACGTCATCGGGTGGGAAAAATCGCGATATAGCGTTTCGCGAAGATCGAGATCGCGAAAATCGAGGGATCACTGTACTTGAAAGGTGGGGATGGCAGTTCCAACCTACCGGGCTGGCCGCTGACCGTTGACATTGGATTTCCTGCACTGACAGCTTCTCCTGTCATAGGAGACTGCCTCACAGGTTGCGCTTATACCTGACTTCCTAAGAGTGGATTTTTCACTTTCTTGCCCCTTTTGATAACAGCAGCTCTGGCACAGAGGTTCGAGACTGTTTGAGCTTTAACTGTTTTCCAAGCTATTGGAGACCCTTTGACAGAGTGCGCCTCAACTGCCACCATTTTGAGTGTGCTTTTTAAAGTGCCACTGATCTGCTCATATAGGAGCGAAGATTTGGGCACTTACTTAAGTCGGGTTGCAAAGGAGCCTGCTTCCTCCTGTTATCGGAGCTGGCTGTCCTGGTTCTGCCCCAGCTAGCCGCCCATAAGTAGTGCATCGCACAGAAGTAATTTGGAGATGGCTGTTCTGGGTCCGTCCTATCTAGCCACCCCTAATTAACGATTCTGAGGAGATAGCTGGAGAGTGAGCTAGCTAATCTGTGGGATTCCCGGCACAGACTGTAACTGTAAAGCCTCAGAATTTTGGGGTCCCTGCTTAGTCCTGCTAAGCATAACCCCAGGTCTTAATCTGACTCTGCCTGGTTGCTAGTTAATCGAGGCTGTCAAAATGGCTGATTACCCTGCCAGGTCATAAAGTCTGGATCAGAGAAGGGCAGTAAGAGGGGCACAAAGTTCTCCAAGCCCAAGGAAACCCATGCCTCTAAGGCTGAGTTAAAGAATCAAGAGAGAAGCCAAGAAAAACCTTAGAAAAATACACTGCTCAAGAAAATAAAGGGACCTTATCCTAGATTTGAATGAATACAATATTCTCATTGAATACTTTTTTCTGTACAAAGTTGAAATAACACAAAATCACACAAAAATCAACAATGGAAATTATATATTAGATGCTACGGTGTTCCTCGTCTGGCCCTCTGGTGCCCTGGAAAACAGCGTGACCCCCTCATCTCTGTGGCAACCCCTCGAGTACCTGTAGACTGTTATCATGTCCCCCCTGGCCCTTCTTTTCTCTAAGCTATCTATGTCCAGTTCCAGCAATCTCTCTTCATAAGTCTTGGTTTCTAGTCCTCTAATCATTTTGGTTGCTCTTTTCTGCATATATGAAGACGGTTGCAGAATTAGATATGTCTAGTTTAGTGAAAAGAAGGATTAGGGGAGACATGACAGCAGTATTCAAAGATCTTAGGGATTGCCATAAGGAAGAGGGAGTCAAGCTATTCTCCAAAGCTCCTGAGGGTAGGACAAGCAGCTACAGGTGGAAACTAATCAAGGAGAGAAGCAACTTAGAACTAAGGAGAAACTTCCTGACAGTCAGAACAATTAATCAGTGGAACAGCTTGCCTCCAGAAATTGTGAATTCCCCAACACTGGAAGTTTTTAAAATGTTGGATAACCATTTGTCTGAAGTGGTGTAGGGTTTTTTGCCTAAGTGGGGAATTGAACTAGAAGACCTCCAAGGTCCCTTCCACCTGATTCTATTCTATTCTACTCTACTCTATTCATTCCACTGCTGCTAAGAGTTTATTTAAGTGCTGTCATAGGCGAGTGTCCTCCAGTCCTATTTGGTCTACAACTCCCTGATCCACCTTATGAAAGTTCTATTAAAGAACGATGCAGCAATAGCTGCCCCTTAGACCAAGCAGCATTGATTACATACCTTTGGTTTACTGTGAAAATTTAAGCTGAGAAGACATTAAATTGTACATACAAAATAGGTACCTTAATTTACATATGAAATGTCACAATTCTGAATGTGACATCATGGCCCCCAAGAGATATAGTAGAAGTCCATACTATGTTAGTAATACAAAATATGTATTTGGTCAGAAAACAAGGCTATGCAAATACCAGCAATAGGTGTGCTTGTTGCCAGAAAGGGCATAAATGTTTCCTAATTATCATACCACAGGAATGGAAATTTTTATATAGCTAAAGCGATTAGAAGCTAAATACACGAAGTTCTCTGAATTCTCTGAATTTAGATGCCACATTTGGAATTGAAATTTGTTCAGGGTTATAAGGCTTTTTAGGTTCACATCTTCCTTCTTATACTGGCTAATTAGTTGCAGTGCATTTCAGGAATGACTTCAATACTGTTTCACTGAGGCTTTTAAAGATGCATCACAGAGAAAAGGAGATAATTGTTCAGGACCAAATACTGAAGAAATTAATGGCAAGAAAGGAAATGGGGAGATAGTCTAGCTCAGTTGTTATAACAAAAATATAATAGGTTGCATTTTCCTTCCTTCAAGGTGGCAGAAATGATAAATTTCTAATTTAAAATATTACTTTTTCTAAGTCTCTAGGAAATAAGTGATCATCCTGGATTAATTCATGGGTCAAAATATCCCATTTATTTAGTTATTTTTATTTATTTATTTATTTATTAAATTTGTTTCCACTTGGTCTTGCCACAAGACAATTCTGGACAACTTACATTAAATATGTATCAATATTAAATGTTCAATTCCTTCGATTCTCCCAGGCTCAAAGTTGACTTGATTCTTCCGAGGTCGGTAAAATGAAGACCCAGATTATTGAGAGTAATATGATGACTCTGTAAACCACTTAGAGAGGACTCTAAAACGGGATATAAATCTAAGTGCTATTGCTATCACAGAGATCTGGCTAAGGAAGGAGAATAATTTATCTCACTCAACTGTTTACCAGGTTAACCCATCTAAAGTTGGGTACTGGAGAAGAGGTGTGACAGTAGCCAACAGAAATTCCAGCCCATTAAAAATATTAGCAGATTGTTGGGAAACTGCCAAATCGCTTGCAGAAGTTGCCTGGATCTCTTAGATAAACTGGCCTGGGATAAACCATCTTAATGGATTCTGCAGAGATCTTGAGTAGCCATAACTGGTATCTGGTCCAGGAAGTGACCTATACCAAATAATTCAGTCTAATCTCAGATTATAATTCAAGCACTCCAAAGTAAAAATGGGGACTAATATGTGATTATCTCTATGCGTTGATTCACATATTTAAACTCATATATTCATTGTTCTCATGGAAATCTCCTACTTTAGCTTCCTACTTTTATAGTTACCCACAGTTTCTACCTTAATGCCTCCTCTTCTATTACTCATTTATTCGAGTGTTTTATAAGATCAGCATGCAGAATTATCAAAAGAAATTTTAAAAACATCTTCACTATTGATGAAAGGCAAAACAGTATTCTACAAATTATGGATCTTTACATTTGTTGGGACTGTGACTCTCAAATGTCCACCCAACACATCTGAGAATACGATATTGAAGAAAGCTACTACTATACTATATATAGTATATATTACTATATAATTCTGCCATTTTAATACATACATTTGATTCCTGGATCTTAGTATCTCAAATATACCTGGAAACTCAGTCACTTAAATTAGTCTTACATTTGTTGGTACAGTTTGCTTCTGCATAATAAAAAGGAGGAAATGATTGCTTCTAAGAGGAGGAGGTAGAAGAGGAGGAAGAGAAATAGCATTTTAAAAATAATTTTGTCCAATGTTCATTAAAATTTTACTCCTATATTTACAAGCTGCAGAAATATCCAAGCCTTTAACATTATAATCATGAAAATATCATCATCATAAAAATGAGAAAAGCAAATAGTCCAGTTTTTCAAAATTAAATAGCAAATGAAATCCCTTTCAAGAATGACAGAATTTCTTTAAAAGTATGAGAGATTTATAATAAATTAGAAGTGATATTTAGCATGCACAAAAGTTTTCTTCATCTTTGTTCAAGCATTAAAAGCATTTTTGGAAGGTCATCTCCACTGTAAAAACAGAACCAAAACAGATTTCTGAAGTACTTGAGCAAACCTCAGAGGCAATGTGTTATGGCTTCTGTTGGTTTCCCCTGCAGGTTCTGTAACCAACAAGCAGTGTACAAACAGCAGTAACAGGGATATCGGCTGTCAAAAGCCACCAGCTGGTCTGCCAAGGCTCTGCAACTAAATGGGGCAGCTGACAACTTGGGTGTTACTGACCATGCTGAGCTACATGCCACCCAGCTGCTTTGTGGTCATGTCCATCTGGAGATCTCTAGCGAGACAAATCTCTATGCCTGTCAAATCTGCTCAGTGAGCCTTGTTATGCAAATTCAACTACTCAAGTGTACCCCATTAATGCTCCTTCAGCCAATCTCACACTGACAGTGGCACTCACTTTTTAACTCATCAAAATATCTCATTTATTTCTGCTTAACAGTGAGCTTTATCGGTAAAGCAGAATGGAAGTGTCAAAGTCCACAATAATGTAACGTCTCTATAATGAGTGCTTGGAAGACAAAAATATAAAAAGAAAATATGATACTATCTTCCCAAAGTGATATATGATCTTACTAGAGCTGCTAAGCCCCAGAGTCGGTTTATTGTATATGTGGACTTAGATATAAACACATTGCTGACAAGAATAGAGTTAGACTTATAAAGCACAGTGCTTTACAGCCCTCTCTAAGCAGTTTACAGTCGGGTAATGCCCCCAACAATCTGGATCCTCATTTTACTGACCTTAGAATGTAACATTGGTGTATTTAATTTTAAAAAGCCTAAAACAATTAAGATGGTGTATTAATTAGAGGGGGAGAAGGGTGGCATATAAATCCGATAAACAAACAAACAAACAAATTCAATTTCAAATCATCTGCTCAGAAATAAAACCTTCCAAAACGACACTGTAGACTAAAAATATTAACGAAGTCCTCCCTGAATCTATTTATTTACCATTACAGATAGTCTTTGATAATGGGACAGTAATGAAGCCTGCCCAAAAGTTGTATATTTCAGTAGTCATTAAAGGAGGCAGCTTAACCAGAGACTCCTTCATCCCTGCTCTCTCCAATGAATTAAACAAATGTGCAGGCTGTTAAGTGGAGTACAGCAGTGATTTTCAACCTTTTTTGAGCCACAGCACATTTTTTACATTTACAAAATCCTGGGGCATACCACCAACCAAAAGGACACAAAATGACACTCTAAGACACTCTTCTCTCTTTTTCCATCCCTGTCTCTCCCCTCCCCCTTGTGTGTGTGTACACATTTGAACCATTTCCAAAAACAGGTGAGATCTGGGGGGGGTTTCTCTCTTATTCTTTCCAAAAACAGGTGAGGGCTGGCGTTTTTTTCTCTCTTATTCTTTAGGTGCTTTTTATCATATGCTTTAAATCAAGAGTCACTTCTCTCTTTTGTTTTTCTCTCTTTCCTCTCAATCTCTGCCTCAATCATTTTTTCATTTCTCTTTTTTCTCCCAATTTTGCTCTCATTTCTCTCTCTCTCTCCTTTTCTCTCTCTCTTGCTTTCTCTTTCTCTTTCTCTCTCTCTCTCTCTCACACACTCTCTCACTTGCTTTCTTCCTCTCTCTTGCTTTCTTTCTCTCTCTCTTTCTCCCCCTCTCTTTTCCTCTCTCTCTTGCTCTTTCTCTGTGTGTCTTGCTATCTTTCCCTCTCTTGCTCTCTCTCTCTCTTGCTATCTCTCTCTTTCTCTCTCATACACCATGCCAGCAACAGCGGCATCGGGCTGTAGCCGCGGGGTGGTGGCAGGGCAGTCGACTGCGAGCAGGAGCCCTGACGGCAGCGGCTGGATGTGTTGCTGGGCCGCCGCCCTCGGTGTCTCTGCCCTGGAGCTCCCACTCGCAGCCGACCATCCGCCACCGCCCCGTGGCTCCTGCCCGATTCCATTGTTGCCAGCGTGATGTATGCTGTTGCTGACTGCTCACAGCTGCCACCCTGCAGCTCCTGCCCAGTGCCACGGCTGCCGGCGCCCTCCCGCTCCCACTGCCGGCGCCCTCCCACTGGGCCCCAAAGCTCACCTGCTGCCGCCGCCAGAGAAACTCCAGCTGGGTGGGGTGCTGCAGCTGCCAGAAAACTTGGAAGGTGCGAAGAAGGAAGCTTAGCTTCCGGTCTCACAACTTTTTGCTCTTCGCGCCCTCAGCAAAAAGTTGCAAGACCGGAACCTGAGCTTCCTTCTTCGCGGCACACCTGACCATATCTCTGGTTGAAAAACACTGGAGTACAGGATGCCTCAGGGTGGCAGAGGGTCTAGCATAGGCCCAGACTCGCTTGCCTTTGCCCCTCCAAGTCCCCCCCTCCTCCAAGATGCTCCATGACCCATTTCCTGCCCCTTGGATCACCACAAGCAATTACCCACTCCAGTGGGTCCCTGTTTAGGCCTACTTTCCCACCACCACCAGGGCAAATACCCTTCTCTTTACTAACTTTCGAAAGGCTTCAAGACCTTCCAGAGGGTTGGAATACATTGGTTCAACGTGATTATGCAAGTTGCCATCATGTTTTCAGAGGCCAAATTGAATTTTTGGCACCTGGAATTGCACTGTGTAGAAGCTTCTGCAGCAATCTCATTAAATCAGCAAAACTAAGCAGCCACCTCTTTATCTCACCCTAACCCACAAGCAGATGGGGCAAAAAGGCAGCCAGGTTTGAGTTGTGTTGGGTAGCCCGGGGATCCTTGCCTGACTTCTTTCCCCACAGATCGGTAGACCTTCATAGTTAAGTGTGGTGGATGATGTGTATTTAGGAATAGGCAAAGCTGCTGTGGGATCCTGGGAGGGGGGGAGAAGACGTGAAGGGGTGCTGCAGTGTCCCTATGGCCAGTTATAAGAATGAAAGACCACAGGGACATTGCAGCCATTATAAATTTGAAACAGGGTTGTATGCAATTCGGACATATTGACTAATGGTATTTAACCAGTATGTTCCTTCTGATTTGGAAAACAAAGTACACCATTAATACCAGCAATATATCAGAAGACAAAACATTTGCTCTATTATTTGTTTCCAATTTATTTGTTTAAATGGCTAGCTAGACCTTTTATTATTAAAAATCTAGCCAAATTAAGTGTGCATGTGCATATATATATATTTTGTGTGTGTGTGTGTGTGTGAGAGAGAGAGAGAGAGAGAGAGAGAAAACAGAGGTGAGAGAGAGGGGGAGGGAGAGAGGAGTGTCAGGCCGAAGCCATCATGTAGAGTTAGAGATTTCAGCCTGTCACAGCATAAGGGGGGATGAGAGGGGTAGTGAGTAGCTAGTGGGAAAATTACCAGACACAACCAAATATTCCTTTCTCCGAACCAAGGTCACCATTTGTTCTGCCTCAACTGAAGAGAAGAAGAAGTTGATAAACCCCTGCACACAGACTGGCTTTCGTGATGAACTTGTGGGTGTGGGGATATAAGATGAACCTTAACCTAGGTGGGATTCTGGGAAGTATTCAGACTTGGAATGACTATGGCGTAGCCAACATGGTTCTGTTAATAAATCGAGTTCTAATTGAGAGAATTGGACTGGGATTTGATTTATTTCTCAGGTGCTATTTGGAACGCTGACAGAGAGTATGTGTCAAATCTTCAGAAACAGGCTTAAGGATACCAAAGCCTGAAACAGATTATGGATGGAAAAGTAATTCTTGTTTGAAGCAACATTACCGATTTTTACCCAACATTGTATTTGATTGTGTAACAGACCATAATGGATTAATCAAAATGTCAGTTTTGCTTTGTGGAAGTAAGGAAATCTCAAACTTAAATTACAAAGTTAGTTTGTGTCATATGAAAATAGTATTAACCACACTGAATCTGATAAATACAGAATTCTGCTGTTAATTAAAATATGAAAAAGTGAAAATATTCTGTCTACTTCTAAATTATTCTGATATTCTTTATGCTCATGTTAAAACTCCATCCAATATACATATATTCCGAATAGTCATAGACTACAGTTTCATTTGCCAATTCATTCCTGTTTTCTCCCAGTTGTACCTTACTTATCTTACACAGTGGGATGTCCTACACATGTGGGGCAGCTCCACCCCCTTGATTTTTACTGGTGCAACTTGCCCCACCTCATGCAACCTGGTGCAATGGAGTGGGCAGGATTTTAATTAGGGCTTATTTTGGAGGTAGGGCTTATATTGGGCACACATGTAAAATCAAGCTAGGCCTTATTTTGGGGATAGGTTTTATTTTGGGGAAACATGGTATCACACTACAAAGACAATGTTCTATTTTAAGATTTTTTGTATATAAAGAGCTATTTTTCAGAATTTTATTTTATTTATTTATCATATTTTAAAATTGCCCGTCCCCATGGTGGTGTACAAATAAAACATCAAACCATAAAAATAATCTATAAAATGTATTGGGAAAGGATAAGTTAAAAATCAATATAAAATTTAATAAAAACACGGGGTTACTAGTCAGCCCCATATCTGCATGTTCATATGCGAGCCTTAAGCAAAGAGAGGAGGGTAGGGGCCAACTTCACTTCCAGGGGCAAAATGTTCCTAAGGCAGGGGCAACAGTAAAGAAGGCTGTTTTTCTAGATCCTGCCAGTTGGAATCTTAGATGATGGGAACAGAAACATGCTTTTCTTGCCTGATCCTGTGGGGTGGGTTGATGTAATGGCACAAACACAGTTCTATAAATTACAAGGCTCCATGCCATGTTACTGAAATCAATAAACAGGCCTGATGATATTAATATTGTTTAAAATCTGGAAACATGAAGCAATAGTATTCCTTTAAAAGAACATTTCTTGATATTAAATGTTCTATTAAAAATCATGATTACATTATTTAATTGTCTAATGTACCATATTTTTCAGAGTATAAGATGCACTATTTTCCTCCCTAAAATTTATATACAGTGGTACCTCTACTTAAGAACTTAATTTGTTCCATGACCAGGTTTTTAAGTAGAAAGGTTTGTAAGTAGAAGCAATTTTCCCATAGGAATTAATGTAAAAGCAAATAATGCATGCAAACCCATTAGGAAAGAAACAAAAGCTTGGAATTTGGGTGGGAGGAGGAGAAAGAAGAGGAGGAGGACAGTCGCTGCCAAAGGAAGAAGGTGATGTGAGGGTAAATCAAAAAAATCAAAAACTTTAAGGCATCAAAAAAAAAAGGAGGGACTCTGAGGCGACGAGGATGCGCGAGGATGCCTCCCACACACTGCGCCAGAGAGAGAAAACCAGGTGAGCAAGAGGGGGGAACCTCCCGCTCCTTTGACCAAAAGGCAGCGGCGGCGGCTGCTACCTGCTTCCTCTTCCTTCCCATGCTGAAGGGCTCCTCTCCCTCGCTTTGTAGCCGGTGCTTTTCCTTCACTGTGGTCACTCCTCGGTTTGGCTGAAACCAAGTTGATTCAGCTGGGGCAAAGCGCCCCCTTTTGCCTTTCCATGCCCAGACGCTCTGGGAGGCAACAAAATGCTTTGTTCACTCTAGCCTGCCAAAGCCTTCTTAAGAGCCACCGAAAGGCTCCTCTGGCAGCCCAGAAAAGCCCAAGATGGCCGGGGTTAAAGAGGGAATGGCAGGAAACTGGCCGGGCCTTCGTGCCGCTCTCAAATTTCCTGGGAATTTTTTCCAGGCTTGGGTTCTTAAGTAGAAAATGGTTATTAAGAAGAGGCAAAAAATCTTAAACACTTGGTTCTTATATAGAAAAGTTCTTAAGTAGAGGCACTCTTAAGTAGAGGCACCACTGTATGTTTCATTAGCTCGCAACATCACTAAAGCTTCCAAGACCCAAAAGTTCAATATTTTGACGAACTGAACAGTTTCATAGGTACCCTCCCTTTTGCATCAGATGGAATGAAGACAAATATGCTACCTAAAATCTTTCTAAGAAAAAAATTTCTAAGAAAATATGACATGACACAGCACATATTCAGCACACAGGCAGAATCTATAAAAGAAACCACCAAAGCTTTTTGATGTTAAACAACTAACAACTATTTCACATGTACCAAAGCTTAGGAACAGATGATTGTATGATATTTAGAAGTTTAACACCCAGGGTCAAAAGTCACAGTTGCCTTATATTGTTGATGTCTACCAGTGTATATGTCCACTTTAAGTGAAAAGCATTAACAAAACAAGTATTTAATTATAATAACTTCAACAAATTTAGAGTTTTAGTATTTTGAGATATAAAATATTTTTTTTTAAAAAAACGGATGACCAGAAGATGATCCTTGGTAGAGGACAAGGTTGGAGGTCAGAGACACTTACTTTGAAAGTGTATACATTTTGCAATCTATTACACACATTAAATACTTGAAGAGAAAGAGTAATGGTGTAAGACGAATAGCACTTCATAAACCTGTTGAGAAAATTATCACCACCATGAATTAAGCAAGGATAAAACCTGAACAGGGTAATAATATGTAACCAGAAAACACTTTCTTTTTACTCATTTTCCATACAAATTAATATAATACAATTTATCAAATTATATGTGTTGCTTTTTTTAAAGTGATATGGAATTTGTGAAACAATGAATCTATCTTATTCTATATTACAATTAGGGCATTAAAAAAATAGTACTCAACAGAAAAAATAAATGTATTTCTTTTCTAACTGGATATAGATTAGACCAGCAGCCCTCAACCTTTTGGCCACCAGGGACCGGGTCTGTAGAGAGAAGTTTTTCAGCAGACCATAAGGGGTGTGGTTTTACATGCTTCCTGCATCCTGTGGATGGCACTTTACTTGTTTGCGTGGGTCTGGTTTCTGGCATGCAATGGCCTGGTGCCGGTCCACAAACTGCAGGCTGGGGAATCCCTGGATTAGACTGTTTATTTCAATTACAAGAGATGAAATTCAACATCTTTGGGATGACAGGCCAATATAGCCATAATAAAAGTTACATTCAAATGTTTATGTTTATGTTTGTTTATGTTTATTTAGATTTGTATGCCGCCCCTCTCCGCAGACTCGGGGCGGCTCACAACAAAGTATATAACAAATCTAGTATATAACAGTATATAACAAATCTAAATTTCTACTAAAACATTTAAAAAAACCCATTTTCTAAACACGCATACATACACACATACCATTCATAAATTGTATATGCCCAGGGGAGATGTCTCAGTTCCCCCATGCCTGACGACACAGGTGGGTCTTAAGAAGTTTACGAAAGGCAAGGAGAGTAGGGGCAGTTCTAATCTCCGGGGGGAGTTGAATCTGTCCTCTGCATTTTTAATGGACAATTGATTAATTAATGTAGGTGCACATAATCTATCTAATCACTCAGATATGGTCAGTAGTACTAATTTTCATATATTATTTACTTATCCACAATAACATCTTGCATTGTATTCAAAACTCAGTGCATTACTTTTTTCACTTATAATTTCTGTACAATCTGAGAAATGGAACTTTTGCATTCTGTCTCAGAAACACACATCACATTACATATGCCTTTAAGTGTCTGATTTGGCAAAACAGAGAGGAACTACCTTATGTTGGATAATTACAGCATTTCTTCATTGAAAGTAAGTTTAAAGAGAAATCTTATTTTTACACACCAAGGATTCATTTCCTATACCAATATATTTTTATTTCACATTTTATCTAAACAACAATCAAGTAATTGTACACTGCTCATATATGAACATGTACAGATGATACTTCAAAAGATGTTATCAGAATCTGCAGTAAGGATTTTATTTTAAAAGAATATTTAATTTATTATTTTTGTCATTTTTTTTTCAATTTATACTTTTCTGCTTCAAATGTTTCTACAAATCAGCAGCAGCTTCTAAATCTGCTCTGGTTACATCTGGTTTGGTTACAATGCCACCTGGCGGTGCAAAACATGAATGCATTTCTTTTGAAAAGTCCAAGATTGGAAATAAAAGAAAAAAGCACATTCATGTCCAGTACCTACAATCCAGAAAAATGTTTAACATTTATATATATACACTAGTACCAGGAATTCCCAATTAGTTCAAGCCTTCATAAGTTGAATCAAATGAGAAAAAAAATCTTTCATTCAAAGAGAAAAAAATTAAAATGCTGAAGCTTAAAGAAGGGTTCCTGAATGACTTTGTAAAATTACATTGGATAATTAATTCCATAGTAAGAATGTTTTTATGGTGTGTTTTGGTGACCCCTTATTACCATCAAGTTCACAATGCTGGTGGGCTGCCTTTTAATCCTTTTGCAGACAAAGACCCTAAATAAACACAGATCCCTTCCTGGGGAAAAAAAGTCCATTCTGGTTAAATGGTAAGGAAACGAGTAAATCATTAGTAATCTTTAAAGCCAAAGCTATAAACTCAAGTTACCTTAACTTAAAATGAAAGTGTCCTGCAAGAGTTTCAAAGTTCTGTCACAGATAGAAATCTCTAGCTTTGACTCCAGACTAGGCGCCAGCTGATAAACAAACAATTTAAGTTAAGAACTGGAGAATTCCCAGCTTTTGGGTTTAATGGCTTTGACCAACAGTATTTATTACCTTTAGTTTTATTCTCACTTAGCTCTAAGAGGAAATTTAAACTCATCATCTTAAAATTCCATATGGGAAATGGTCAATTCACCTGATATTGTGCCTTTTACCAAGTAACTTTTAGTCCTCAGTTAAAGTGAGCTAATTAACTGCAGGTTTTTTTAAATTAGTTAAATATATTTTCTTCAAAATGGTTTAACATCTCTTTGGGACAATATTATTACTGAAGAATGGAGCTTTATCTAGCTTTTCAACCTAGCTTTCTAGGCTTGAGTAAATTCTAGTAGTAGACTCATAAGACTTGGTCTGGAGATAACTGGGTTCAAAGACCTTTCTCACCATAAAATTCATGAGTGCCTTTGTGTAAATTTTCTGCTTTCAACCCAGTCTATGTCAAAAAGCTTATTATGACAAAAAAAAAATTTAAACTCCTTAAAAAAGTACTATCTTTGTATGTTGGGTGTGAAATCTTGTATCTAAATCACAATTACTTCTTTATTGTGTGTTAATGTTCACTATACACTGACTGAAAATATTGACACTTTACCTTTCTTTTATATACAACAGTGTTCAAGTCATTTTGCAACTATTGAAACCACCAAATTCATACAAAACAAAACGATAGTAAAAAGAGATAGATATAATGCATAAAGGTAACCTTCAGTTACCTGATTCCAAGCTTTTTGATCTTTTAAAATGAAATGATAAATACTTCTGATTTTGGTTTGGGATTGTATTACCCATATCATTCTGGATTGACTGGAAACAGTGAATGAATTGAATTGATTTGCAGCTATGCATATTCTAATAACTATAACTTGCCACAATGACTAGCAGCAGGGGCTGTTTAAACCATTTATCTGGAATGATATATTGTCTCCTGTCCCAGAAATGGGTTGGTCTAGAAGACCTCTAAGTCCCTTCAAATCCTATTATTCTATGTTCTAAATATGGCCATAAAGATAATGCTTGCCTTCATCAACTTCCAGCAATATGACTAATAATCCAGAATTGAACCAATATCAATTCATGATGGCAAATTGTCATCCATTGTTAAACATTATTTGGCAGGCTTACAGTTGCTTGGTCTGGAGATAAGTGGACATTTATTGTAAAATGTGCATAAGTTGTTTATTGTAAAATGTGCATAAGTTGTTAATACTGATACTTTCCCCCCCCCCCCAAAAAAAACCCTACCAAAGCAAATGTGTGTGGGGGGGAGTATGGGTGTGTAACATATTTTTGCTGATAATGAAAAGGAAGGGAGACTAGTATACATTTGTTTCAAGCTATTTTGCTCTCATCAGCTCGCCATACCCTTACCGGGATTTGAACCTGGGAAGTCTGCCTGTAAGGCAGTAGCTTTAACCTCTATATCACAGGTCTTATTCCTCTCAGCTTGTACAAAGGAAAAGTTAAATGTTTCTTTCTGTCAAATCACTCTAGTATACCCAGTGAAGGGATACCAAAACTTTTACTACCACACTGTGGGCGTGGCTTATGCAGGACGCCCTGCATTTTCTTTCAACTTGTTTCAGTGCAAATTGGGTGCTCTGGGGTGGAGCTCCATTTTTGCTACCCCACTGCGTTCCCCACCCTCCGGGCAGCAGCCCACCCTTGAGTATACCCAAATATGGGAGGGAGAATACTGCTTCCCTTTTAGGTCTCACCCCCTCCAGGAACCATATCCCAGGCAGTTAAATTTTTATAGCCAACAAACTATATTCTATATATGTAACGTTTTTGCTGATAATGAAAAGGAAGAGAGACTAGTATAGATCTATTTCAAACTATTTGCCTCTCATCAGCTAGCTATATCCTTACCGGGATTTGAACCTGCGGAATCTGCCTGTAAGGAAGTAGCTTTAACCTTAAAGATACAAAATATAAATTAAAGAATATATGTATTCTTCACATTCTTTACTTCAGTGATGGTGAATCTATGGCACATGTGTCACAGGTGGCACTCAGAGCCGTATCTGAGGGCACGCAAGGTGTTGTCCCGTGTTCGCTTCAGGGCACATGCGCACATTGGCCAGCTGATTTTTATCTGACTTTTCAGCCCTTTTTTCTCTCCCTAGGCTTCAGGAAAACCTCCTGAACCCTGGGCATGGCAAAAAATGGCCCAATGAGCCAACAGAAAGTTCAGGAACAAATTTCCAGTCTGCCCGTTGTCGATGTTTTTCGCTGTCCCCAGGATTCAGGAGGCTTTCCTGAATTCTGCAGAGAGTGAAAAATAGTCCAACGGGCCTACCAGAACTTCAGTGATGCCTATGCGCATGTGGGGGATGGAGAGGCTTCAGTGATGCCTATGCGCATGTTTGGGATGGAGTTGTGTGCATGGACAAGGGCAGCGCAGGGATTGTGTGCATGCGTGGGAGAATACTGCATTATGGATGTGGCCATGTGCGGGCATGTTCTGGTGTGTGCACCCTTTTGGCACCTGAACCAAAAAAGCTTTGCCATCACTGCTTTAGTTAATGCACTCTATGTCTGGTTCTCAAGATTGTAGTCTACCATAAAGGAATGCTGCTGTTGACAAAAAAGGAATGATATATGGCATTCTAGTTTAAAATTTTGGCCATTAAGCATTGAAAAGGATAGGATTTTCTAAGATATATACTAATGCAGTGGTGCCTCTACTTAAGAACTTAATTAGTTCCGTGATCAGGTTCTTAAGTGGAAAGGTTTGTAAGAAGGAGCAATTTTTCCCATAGGAATCAATATAAAAGCAAATAATGCATGCAAACCCATTAGGAAAGAAATAAAAGCTCGGAATTTGGGCGGGAGGAGGAGGAAGACGAAGAGGAGGAGGACAGTCGCTGCCCAGAGCAAAAGGAGCATTTCTTTTCTCTAGGCGTTGGCAGAGGTTTATTCCCTCTCCAAGTGCCCAGAGAAAGGAAAATGCTTTATTCGCTCTGGACTGCCAAAGCCTCCTTAAGCAGCACCAAAAGGCTCCTCTGGTAGCCCAGAAAAGCCCAAGACGCCGGGATTAAAGGGGGAATGGCAGGAAAGTGGCCGGGCTTTCGTGCCGCTCTCAAATTTCCTGGGAAATTTTTCTGGGCTCGGGTTCTTAAGTAGAAAATGATTCTTAAGAAGAGGCAAAAAAATCTTGAACACCTGGTTCTTATCTAGAAAAGTTCTTAAGTAGAGGCATTCTTAAGTGGAGGTACCACTGTACTATCTAAAAAAATGCAGTGATTTATTCTCCTTGATTCCAGTAGGAATGCAGTGTTGGTTGACAACGAGTCAGTCAACATGACAGGGGACCGTCCTAGTCCATCTGTTTAGGGGGAGTTTGACCTGGTAACACCTGATGAAGTGGACCACGCCATTGGAGCTGTGAGTTTCACCCCCTATTTATTGCACCTATGTCCTTCCTGGCTGGTTTCGGCCAGTAGGGAGGTGACACGGAGCTGGGTCCAGGAGATTGTTAACACTTCATTGAGGGAGGGTTCCTTTCTGGCTCCCTTCAAGGAGGCACTTTTGTGCCCGCTCCTCAAGAAGCCTGGACCCAGCTGTATTCAACAACTATCATCCGGGCTCCAAACTTCCATTTATGGGGAAGATTGTTGTGAAGGTGATGTCACTCCAGCTCCAACCGTCCTTGGAGGAAGCCGATTATCTGGGCCCTCAACGGTCAGGATTCAGACCCGGCTACAGCACAGAAACTGTTTTGGTCACACTGATGGATGATCTCTGGCAGGCCAGGATATGGGTTTATCCTCTATACTGGTGCTCGACCTCAGCGGCTTTCGATACCATTGACCATGGTATCCTTCTAGACTGACTGGAGGGGTTGGGAGTGGGTGGCACCGTTTTACGGTGTTTCTTCTCCTACCTCTCTGGTTGGTCGCAGTTGGTGTTAGTGGGGGGTCAGAGGTCGGCTCCTAGGTCCCTCCCTTGTGGGATTCCTCAGGGGTTGGTCCTTTCCCCCCTGCTGTTTAATATCTATATAAAACAACTGGGTGAGATCATCCAGGGCCACGGGGTGAGTTACCATTAGTATGCTGATGATACTCAGCTATACATCTCCATCCTGTGTCCACTCAGTAAAGCAATGGAAGTGATATGCCGGTGTCTGGAGGCTGTTAGGATCGGGATGGGTGCTAACAGGTTCAATCTCAATCCCAACAAGACTGAGCGGCTATGGGTGCTACCTCGCAAGGACACTTCCATCTGTCCATCCATTCCCCTGGGGAGGAACTTTTGACCCCCTCAGAGAGGGTCTGCAACTTGGGTGTCCTCCTCCATCCACAGCTGACTTTAGAACCCCATCTTTAGGCTGTGGTGAGGGGTTATTTGCCAAGGTTCACCTGGTGCACCAGTTGCGGCCCTATTTGGACAGGGAGTCTTTACTCATAATCAGTCATGCTCTTACCACCTCGAGGTTCGACTACTGCAATGCTCTCTACATGGGGCTACCTTTGAAGAGCATTCGGAAGCTGCAAATTGTGCAGAATGCAGTCACACGAGCAGTCACAGACTTGCCCAGACATGCACATATTTCTCCAACACTCTGCCGACTGCATTGGCTGCCAATTGATTTCCAGATGCAATTCAAAGTGTTGGTTATGACCTATGAATCCCTTTATGGCATCGGGCCAGAATATCTACGGGACCACCTTCTGCTGCATGAATCCCAGTGACTGGTCAGGTCCCACAGAGTTGGCCTTCTCCAGATCCCGTCAACTAGACCAGTGTTTCCCAACCTTTTTTGAGCCGCGGCACATTATTCATATTTTCAAAATCCTGGGGAACACTGAACGGGGGGGTGTGGGGTGGCGGCTAAAGAAAAGTTTTGACAAAAAAAAATCTTCCTCCATTTCGCTCTATTTCTCCCTCACTCTTTCTCTCTCTTCCTTCCTTCCATTCTTTCTCTCTCTCCATCCCTCTTTCTTTCTTCCTCTCTTTTTTGCTCTCTTTCTCTCTCCCTCCTTCCCTCCCTATGTCTTTCTCTCTCCCTTGCTCTCTGCCTCTCTTGCTATCTCTTTCATTCTCTCTCTTTCTCTCTCTCTTGCTATCTCTTTCTCTCTCTCTCTGTCTCTCTTTCTCTGTCTCTCTCTCTCTCTTGCTAGCTCTCTTTCTTTCTCTTTCTCTGTCTCTCTCTCTCTGCCTCTCTTGCTATGTCTCTCTTGCTCTCTCTCTCTCTGTGCCTCTCTTGCTCTCTCTCTCTTTCTCTCTCTTCCTTTCTTCTCTGCGGAGGCCGGCAAAGGTTTTTCTTATTTTAAATGTTCCGGGTGGCAGGGGCACACACACACACCCGACATTCCAAATCCTGCCTCAGCTGTGAGAAGAACGCCTGCCCCGCCTGTCCTGCAGCCCTTTCGCTGACAGCCTGGGACAAAAGCGCTCGGTGAAGGAACTGCAAGAGGGACCGGGCGGGCGTTAGCAGCCGGATGAGGAGGACGAGAAGCCACCCCCAATCCCCCCCTTCCCTGGGTGCCTTCCAAAGGCCCCTGGAAAAAGGCAGGAGGTAGCAACGAGGCGCGAGGACAAGCAGGCAGCTTGGCGGAGGGGAAGCGCTGACGGGCTCTCCTCCTTCCCCACCCCCGCGCTTCTCTCCCGCCCTGGCTTTTGCTTCGCCCGCAGATTTCCCCGCAGTTCAAAAGGAGGCAAGAGGTGGCCTGGATGAAATTGCGGGGAAATCATGGGGCGAAGCGAAAGCCAGGGCGGGAGAGAAGCGCGGGGGTGGGGAAGGAGGAGAGCCCCCTCAGCGCTTCCCCTCCGCCAAGCTGCCTGCTTGTCCTCACGCCTCGTTGCTACCTCATGCTGCTCCCACCATGGCTGCGTGCGGTTCCGGTGCCCCTGGCTGAAGGTCGTCCTGTGGCTGGTCTTTGGCTTTACGGTTGCTTTCTGGTTCCCTCTCCTCCCTCCGCCTGTGTCTACCGCCAGCGCCTCATTCCTCGGAGCTGCCGCTTCCTTCCAGGCAGCCCAGCCACGCTGCCGTAGAAAGTGCAGAGGTTATTGCCGCCACCTCTGCCTCCACTCAGGGAGCCACCGTGGTTGAGCTGAGCGAGAGGAAAAGGCGCGGTGACCACGGTGGCTCCCTGAGTGGAGGCAGAAGCGGTGGCAATAACCTCTGTGCTTTCTACGGCAGCGTGGCTGAGCTGGACGGAGGGAAGCGGCAGCTCCCACTCGAGGAACCCACGGCAACGGGAGACGGCTTGGTGGGAGGCGACGGCGGGAGACACAGGCGGTGGGAGGAGAGGGAACCAGGAAGCGACTGTGAAGCCCAAGACCATCCACAGGACGACACTCAGGCAGGGGCGCCAGCAGCGCCCCGCCCAGCTGGAACTTCTCGCGGCACACCTGGCCATGTCTCGCGGCACACTACTGTGCCGCGGCACACCGGTTGGGAAACGCTGAACTAGACAATGTTGGTTGGCGGGTCCTAGGGGTAGAGCCTTCTCTGTGGGGGGGCCAGCCCTCTGGAATCAACTCCCCTGGAGATTCATACTGCCCCCACCATCCTCGCCTTCTGCAAGAGTCTTAAGATTCATTTATGCCACCAGTTTGAGGCCATTAGATCCTTGCCCCCTGGCCAAGGAATGTGTGAGAGAAAGTTGATCAAATGGGAATGATTGGGATTTTTTTTTTATGGTTTTGGGTTTTTTTTAGACTTTTTAGATTTCATATTTAATTAATTGGATTTGGGATATTATGCATTGTTTTATTATATGTTGTGAGCCACCCCAAGTCCCCAGAGAGCAGTGGCATAAAAGATAGATAGATAGATAGATAGATAGATAGATAGATAGATAGATAGATAGATAGATAGAGATATAGATAGATAGATAGATAGATAGATAGATAGATAGATAGATAGATAGATAGATAGATAGATAGATAGATAAAGTACCGAAGTCAATCAGCCATTTAGAATCCTTGCATGAAGTGCATTTTGATTGCATAGAATGGCTGTAATTTCAGGCAAGATTATGAACCCCTTCATTCAGGTTCCTTGTTATTTGAAATAGTTGTGGAATCAGTGAGCTCAAGGATTGCATGTAGATTGTGCTGTCCTTTACCAATACTTTTGTAATTATTTTGAAGTTTTTTGTAATTATTACAACGTTCTGAATATCCATCCATCCATTCATCAAAAATATAACTGCCTTCTACCTGAAGGAATTCTGCCTGGTGAACAGAATAAAAATTCTAAAAACAGACCATTTAAAATAACAAATATTGTGGAGGCCCTGCTATGATATAAAAGATTTTGAATTCAGGCAGTAAGTAGATAATTCATGTAATATTATTTATCAAATTGAGGAATCACGCAATTCAAGTTTAATATTTTTCTATATTTGACAACTATTATTGCAGTACGTTACATGTACCAGTACTTTTTCATAATGAAATAAATTATCCATTTTAAATTACTCTCACATTCAAGCCTTGATAACCTGTTTTTTATTTGTCCAAGCAACCATTACAGGGTTTATAAATATCATACAGATTTTTCAGCAATATAGTGTTTTCAATACTAAGCAGCTTCACTTCTTTTCTCAGAAGTTTCCACTATTTACAACACAATTATGCACACAAACTCAAAATTAGAGTCCATAGAGTTCAACAGACTTTGCTCTGAGGCAGAGGTGCCCAAACCTTCTCAGTTCATAACACCCTTAGCATGTCAATAACTTTTGTCACAGGACTCCAATGCTCTGCAAACAAGGTTTGGTGATATCCTTGGGCACCATAGATAACCTACTAACAGTTTCATGTAAGTATAAATAAAATATTATGCAGTGCCTCTGTGAGTTTGCTGAAAGGCCTTGTGACATGTAGTTTGGAAACTAATTCTAAATGGGTTGCAACCTGAAGATCGATCCACTTGAGTGACAATAACTTAAGAAACTAATTTAAAACTTAGGACCTGAATTTCAATTAAAGATGCTCACCATTGGCAAAATAATACTTTACACTTTTAATTGTGGCAAAACATACAAAAACAATGATTTTATATATTATGGGAAAAATAGTTGCATACACAAATATCATTTTCAGTTTTCCTGGAAAAAGCAGAACTGATTTTAGATTAATCCAATTGATCTTTCATGTAGTAATATCTCTAAACATATCATTTATTCTAATAGAAATATATATTTATATATCTATGCATACACACAGAGAGACATGCAAATATACAGTAAGTTTCTTTAGACTACAATATTGCATTTCTTACAACCCCCCCCCTAAATATCTTCCAGAATATTAATCTGACTTAGTGATAATAGGAAATATGATTCCATCTGAATATTTTAAATTTGTCAGATAAAACTATTACATGCAATTTTCTTCTTATCCAATGGCTTGACAGTGATGGAAATAAGCAAATAAGGATGAATTTGCATAGACATCTATTGATAATTTCCCCAACCTAACATCCAAGAAATATTTAAGGTATCAGTTGACTTTCATTTTACTTGTGCACCATGTGAGTAATATAATACTACTCTGAGGCATTATGGAAAATTACAGTGGCAATACCCCCTCATCCAGTCTCTATCATTGCCAATTAAGTCTGCCAAAAGCCGTCCTTTGACCACAAGCGGAAGGTCAAATCTTTTTAAAGAAACTGAACTCCAATTGGGTACTCCAAAAAAGAAGTAAGATTTAGCATTTTTCCTTCCCAGAGCCACTAAGTAATGGCATTGTATGCTTTCTGGAAGTGCCTTCCAAGTTAAAATTAAATTACCGTAATATCTACATATTCAAAAATCTCCTCATTCAATATTTAAAATGCACCCTATCCTTTTAGGTTTTTTTTAAAAAAGAATCTACCTTCAAGATTTTTCTCTTTCAGTTTGATCTTTCTAAAACTCTTTATGTTTGCAATACTTCAATCCTGTGGCAACTTAATTTTCTTCTATGCAACGGCATTATAAGTTGAAGAGCCATACATAAAGCTCAGTTACTTAGTAAGGGTGGCACTGCCATGTAGATTCCACATTCCCTTTATTTGGAGCTGCAAGTTTCACAATAAATCAATATACAAATGACACAATATTTTAGGAGACCCATGTTAGGCAATGAGTTTTGGCATTAGCTTTCAGATTAAAACAGTCTTCTGAGCTTGACAAGTCTAGGCAAAAAAGAAGTTGCAACTGCAGTTGTGTACCAAGTTCTACAAGTAGGAAATTCTTTCAATAAATATGATGAATGTTGCTTTAGGAAAAAAGTCTGATGATTTAAAGCCAGGGGTCCCCAAACGTTTGCACCTCAGGGACCACCAAATTCGTAATTATAAATCCCGTGGACCACTGGGGGAGGTGGCTCATCTGCCTTTCAGGCCTACCAGTTTGCTTCTGCAAGATCTCTGGGTGAGAGGCCAGAGAGAAAGTGCCTGGTTCAGGCACACATCTTGAAAACCTTTTTTGTGTTCCTTCTCTCAAGAATCTTGGTCAATCTAAATGAAGAAAAACAAAGATGGACAGACTGATGGTGGTTTACTGATGCTGGTGGGAAAGTCAGTCCCATAAGATGAAAGGGACTGTCCTGTGACTACTACAGATCTGGAATATGGGAACAGCCCATGTGGGACTAGAAATGTCCATCGTAAGGGTTGGCACATGCAATGTGCAACTTTGCAGGTAGAGCAACATGCAAAAAGAAGTGCAACCCCTTGCCAGCCGGAACAAGGTAATGGTGTTTGTCCGGGGGTGAGAGGGGCTGAAGTGGCGGAAGGTGTGGGAATGAATCGCTACTTGCATTTGCGTGGCATCAGCATTCCACTTTCGTTGTGGTATATTTGCGCCAGCTGGGGGCACCAAAGTAACCCTTGTCTCCTGCCACTGGCTGAGTGATGACTTGTGAACTGGCATCCACAATGGTGGAGACACCAACAAGGGCCTTCAGGCCTGTGAACTCTTCCCTCCAATGCCAATGAGGCACCCACAGGATTACTTCTGCCTTCTATTCCAACACTTTATGGATGATCTGGGATAGGATCAGCAAGGGAGGGAAGGTATAGGGTAGACCCGGCCTCCACTGCTCTTGGAAAGCATTCGTCCCCTCTGCTCCCTGGGATGGAAATCAAGAGAAAAATATCAGGAGCTGGGAGTTTTCTGAGGTTGCAAATAAGTCCACCTGCAGGAAGCAGAAGTGGAAAAGCAAGTAGGATGCTTGGCTGCATAGCTAGAGGTATAACAAGCAGGAAGAGGGAGATTGTGATCCCCTTATATAGAGCGCTGGTGAGACCACATTTGGAATACAGTGGAACCTCGACATACGAGCAGCTCTACTTACGAGCTACTCGAGATAAGAGCTGGGAGGGGAGCGACATTTTTGTTCGCCTCCCGAGCTCACATTCGGGATACGAGTGCCAAGGAGCTGTCTCCTGAAGCCGAACGCTAACTTCCGCGTTCGGCTTCAGGAGACAGCTGCGAAGCGGCGCGCGTGTTTTAAAAACGTGGCAGCCGGCCTGGGGGGCTCGGGGGGACACCCCCGAACCCCCCAGGCCGGCTGTGACATTTTAAAACACCCGCGCCGCTTCGCAGCTGTCTCCTGAAGCCGAACGCGGAAGTTAGCTTTCGGCTTCAGGAGACAGCTGCGAAGCGGCGCGCGTGTTTTAAAATGTCGCAGCCGGCCTGGGGGGCTCGGGGGAAGCCCCCGAGCCCCCCAGGCCAGCTGCGACGTTTTAAAACACCCGCGCCGCTTGGCAGCTGTCTCCTGAAGCCGAACGCTAACTTCCGGTGTTCGCGGCAGCGGTTTTTTTTGTTGTTGCACGGATTAATTGACTTTACATTGTTTCCTATGGGAAACAATGTTTCGTCATACGAGCGTTCCGACTTACGAGCCTCCTTCCGGAACCAATTAGTCTCGTAAGTCGGGGTTCTACTGTACTGTGTTCAGTTCTGGAGACCTCACCTACAAAAAGATATTGACAAAATTGAACGGGTCCAAAGACGGGCTACAAGAATGGGGGAAGGTCTTAAGCATAAAACGTATCAGGAAAGACTTCATGAACTCAATCTGTATAGTCTGGAGGACAGAAGGAAAAGGGGGGACATGAACGAAACATTTAAATATGTTAAAGGGTTAAATAAGGTTCAGGAGGGAAGTGTTTTTAATAGGAAAATGAACACAAGAACAAGGGGACACAATCTGAAGTTAGTTGGGGGAAAGATCAAAAGCAACGTGAGAAAATATTATTTCACTGAAAGAGTAGTAGATCCTTGGAACAAACGTCCAGCAGACATGGTTGGTAAATCCACAGTAACTGAATTTAAACATGCCTGGGATAAACATATATCCATCCTAAGATAAAACACAGGAAATAGTATAAGGGCAGACTAGATTGACCATGAGGTCTTTTTCTGCCGTCAGTCTTCTATGTTTCTATGTGTCTAAAATGTCACGGAAGAGGGACAGGTGCAGGTGCTACTCTGCCAGTCCACCTCTGTCCGAGTGAGTAAGTCTGCTTGGGTATTGGAAATCCCGAAAAGATACGGTCCACTGTAAGGGAGAGAAAATGACTCTCTGCCCAGTCCCAGTTTCAGCGCCTTCTGCATTAGGGTCCATGAGTGGGTGCCACCTGGCAATTGACATGGGCCTTGGTGGTGATATTGTCCATAAGGACTAGGGCATGGCAGCCACTTAAGACTCTCTCAAAGTATTTGAAGGCCAAAAACACTGTCCAAAGTTCCAGCCAGTTGATCAAGGCTGTGAATTCCTGCTGCGACCACTGACCCATGTTAACTGATCCTGTGAATGAGCGTCCCAGCTGAACAGGCTTGTAGCTGTCGTGATGACTACCCTGGGAAGGTCCTGGTAAAGGCAGCCCCTGGAGAGTGCTAACAAGAGCCACCAAGAGTCAGACAGGGACACAACAGCTCTTCTGAGTTACTCAGCATAGTGGTTGGAGAGTACAGCGCCGCTATTGGAGCATTCATTGTAGGAACAGAGAGGAGGGAGGATAATTCCAGCCCCACATTGAAGTGTTTGTGATCCAGGGAGGATGGCATTGGTCCTGAGGCCAGAGACATTGGCATTGGACGTTGTTGAGGAATATCTGTGGAACCGGGACCATGTCCACCTCCAATATAAATTCTGCAAATTTATATTGTCCAGAGATTGAGAGCCCAAAGGCCTGGGAGCAGGAGTAGGCTCCAACCCCACTACTGTGTGAGCCTTATAAAGTAGGGGCCTGAATGGTCCCAGAGGAAAAAGAGCATTGGAAACATGTTGGTCATGGGAATTCCCCTCATCTTCTGACAGCTGTAGTCATCATGTTCCAAGTCTAACAGAGGTTCTGCCATTTCCTAATCAGAGACCTCAAAATAGTAGTCATTGCTGCGAAGCCTGGAATGTGAGTTAGAAGTGGGGAAGAGGCCATTCAGGATGTGCTGTAAAGGGCCTGCCAGGGATTGTAGGCATGCTGAGAGACCCCTGTTGAACTGCAAAGGACAGCCAACATCTGCAGTGTAACTTGATTTAATGTAATAAGAGCCCCAGATGATGCAGAAGCCAAAGGGGCGGGTCTTGTAGAATCCCAATCTGTTGAGCAGACTCTTGAACTGGCATGGGGGGAGGCTGAGTAAACTCAGATGGACCAAGACATCTGCAGTGCCTGTAACAAGAGCAAGATTATCTAATGCCAACTGTTCTGATGGAGGTAGGTTGGAAGAAATCTCTGCAGTATTGTTAGTCTCTGCTGGCACGCTAGGCTGATGGAGAACTCCTTGAGACACCTGGTCACTATTTTTCTGGAGGCACATGTCTCTCCGATGCTCAGCCTTCTCAGAGGTCTTGGATCCCCAAGGAGCCAATGAAGCCCTTGAGGTGATTTGTGATGCCGCTTACCCTACAGTTTCTCCCTAGGCCCAGCTCCATCTGCCATTTTGTGGCCTGGAGGTTCCTTTAAAAATGGCCACCGGAAAGGAGTGCAGAGAAAATGGCGGCTGGCAAGAGATTATGGAGCTGCAAGTGCTGATGAGGGCAAATCCTTAAAGGTCCAGGCTCTGCACAAGTAGTTTCAAGCTCAGGCTGTTTTATGGATTGACTGGGGGGGGGGGGGGGGAAGCATAGAAATATTGGGCGGAAGACGAGAATCTAATCTCCAGCTTCGATCAAACACCACTCCAAGGCCTGAAAAGCTTTCCAGATGGTAGTCACTGCCAATGATTGTTAATAAGGAAAGTGGCAGGGAGGGGCAATAGAATCGGTACTGCCAAAAGAGCTAATGCGGAGTGGCGTACTTGGGGCAATAATGAGAAGTGTGCTCCTAAAGGGCTTCCTTAGTGTTCAGATATCCTATGTAGTCATCTGGCCTCCCTAAATGATTAAGACCATCTGGAGCTCAGGGAATAAACATCCGCTAAAGTAGAACAGGGCAAGGCCAGACAGTCAATGCCTGATGATTCCAGCAGTGGAGAGAGTGAATCATCCCAAAGGCAGACCAGGGCAAGCCCTGATGGTCAATGCCTGTTGCCCCAAGCATGAAGACACGCCGCAGCAGGAGACAAGGCTTGACAGCAAAACGCTATAATGAAAACAGGTTTCTCTTAGAAGTTCAAACAACCAAGTGGGAAAAAGATCACTCACAACAGTAATTCTGCTAGAAGTCCAAGAATGTAAGTTCAGGAAGGGAGGAATGGTAGCCACGTCTGTCCAGCCTGAGGACCAAGTTGAAGCTGGGTCCTAGGAGGGCGGATCCAGCAAAAAGTAACAGATTTGGTTCTTATTCTGAGCAGATGAACACACCCTATCCTGATTAATACCTCCCCACGATGGAGAAAGGCTACGAGCTTAGAGCTGGTAGTAAAATTTTACTGTATTTCAGACTATAATTTGACATGATTATTATCTTTTGTAACTTGGAATGTTTTTATTGTCAATTGCAGCTATATTTATGCATTGTATATTTGTAAATAAAATATTTTTAAAAAAACCAAATCTGATTATAGATTGGATCTTCTTGTACAAATATAAATTGTATCAACTCAACCACAATTTTACTGCTATGGCTATGCTAGATATTTGAAAGACAATAAAATGATAATCATAAATTATATTTTCTCTTTTGTGAAGAAAGTGTAAAATAATGATATTACTTCATTTTTTTTAAGTTTAAGATGGCAACAATGCATACTATATACCACATGAAACAGTAGAAATACCTTAAGTGTAAAAAATGGGTGGAATAAATAGTCCACTAAAAAGTATCTTCAAATACCCCCCCCCCCAAACACACACATTTCATAATTGTTACTTTAAAAAATTAACTACACTGGGCAATTAGGTAAATTAAAGAGTGACATCTGAGACCACCCTAGGAAATGTATCCTCTCATTGGATGCTGTAAATCTAAACCAATTTAACAGCTGTTATGTCAGTTTACAAATAGAACATATAGTAGAAAAAAAATTCTCTGAACATATCTTTGTACTTGGTATCTAAAAGCAAAACTCTTTGGAGCATGGATGGAAGATACAAATAACATCTTATTGCCATTATAGCTAGGTGACAAACACGTTTAAAAATATTACTATTGGTTTCAGCTCATTTGTTCCTATAGGGAAAAGGTTCAATTTTCCCCTTCACTTATAACTGGGAATATTAGAAATAGTTATTGGACTTAACATTCAACCCTAACACCATATTTTGAATATTTTGAATCATCTTGTTCTAAAATATTATGTAAAATCCAGGCCCAAGTTTATGAGTTGGTAGTATCTCTACTTTCTAAATATGAAGACAAAGATATAGCATTGATTTTCAGGGTGAATAGATTGTGTAAGGCAGTGTTTCCCAACCTTGGCCACTTGAAGATATCTGGACTTCAACTCCCAGAATTCCTTAGCCAGCATTTGCTAGCTGGGGAATTCTGGGAGTTGAAGTCCAAATATCTTCAAGTGGCCAAGGGTGGGAAACATTGGTGTAAGTAAGGTCATGAAAAAAGGCAGGACAGGAAGAAAGCAAGAGTTATACAAATCATCTTACTTTGACCTGAGAAATCCAGAAGGGCAGATTTGAATTTCAGAATGCTGAGATATGTCCTTGTTGATGAATTTGAGGAACTGAACTACAAATAGTGCTCAATTTACAACGATCATTTGAAATTATGACAGAGGTACTCCCAAAAGGTACTTATGAGCCAGTTTCTAAATTCCCATGACCGCCCCCTTGAACCCATATGACTGCATTTTGGCACTTGGTAACAGGCTCGAATTTATCACCATTTGCAACATGACGATCTCCAGAAGATAATAATAAAATTGGAAATAATATTAACAGATTAGACAAAGGGACTGATAATAATGGAATGCAATCTACCGAGGTTTAAAAATAAGTTTTATTGTAAGACAGGATCCCCAACCCCCGACTGTGGCCTATTTCAGGGGCTTGAGCCAATCAGAACCGGGCTGGGGAAGCGGTGAGTGAGTGCATGTGTGAATACATCCCCTCTTGTGCGAGCAGTAGACAAGCATGTACTCAATTTGAGCAAATGGTGGGTGTATATTATTGTTATTGTTATTACTTGGGCAACCTCCTTGATCCACAGCTAACATTGGAACATCATCTTTCGGCTGTGGCGAGGAGGGCATTTGCCCAGGTTCGCCTGGTGCACCAGTTGCGGCCCTATTTGGACAGGTAGTCATTGCTCACAGTCGCTCATGTCCTCACCACCTCGAGGTGCGACTACTGCAACGCACTCTACATGGGGCTACCTTTGAAAAGTGTTCGGAAACTTCAGATCGTGCAGAATGCGGCCACGAGAACTATCGTGGGGTTACCTAGATTCGCCCACGTCTCTCCAATACTCCGTGGCTTGCACTGGCTGCCGATCAATTTCCGGTTGCAGTTCAAAGTATTGGTAATGACCTTTAAAGCCCTACATGGCATTGGACCAGAATACCTCCAAAACCGTCTTCTGCCGCGGCCGATAAGGTCCCACAGAGTTGGCCTTCTCCAGGTCTCGTCAACTAAACAATGTCGTCTGGTGGGCCCCAGGGAAAAAGCCTTCTCTGTGGCGATTCCAGCCCTCTGGAATGAACTTCCCCCAGAGATTAGAACTGCCCCCACCCTCCTTGTGTTTCGCAAATTACTTAAGACCCACCTGTATCGCCAGGCAGGGGGAATTGAGACATCTCCCCCAGGCTTATATAGTTTTATGTATGGTATGCTTGTGTTGCATGGTTTTAAATCATGGGTTTTTAGATACTTTTTAATATTAGATTTGTTTACAATGTCACATTGTTATTATTATTGTTGTGAGCCACCCCGAGTTTCCGGAGAGGGGCGGCATACAAATCTATTTGTTTGTTTGTTTGTTTGTTTGTTTGTTATTTGACTTGTATGCTGCCCCACTCCGGAGACCCGGGACGGCTCATGCCAGCCACTCATACAATGGAGCAGTGTGCACTCACACATGCTTGCCCACTGCTAGAACAGAACCATCCCTTCTGCCCCCTCTCTAGTCCACAAAGGTGGAAAGGTTGGGGAACTCTGCTGTAGGACATCAAATGCACAATTATAAGAAATAGTTTGTAATTGGTATTTAAAAAATCTTAAAGTAATAGTTCAAACTGCATTATGAATCAGTGGCATTTGGCTAAAAAAAAGAGAGAGAGAGAGAATAACAGATTTCAAGACAAAGAAAACTCTGCACTAATCAGATTCCAATTTGTAATTCGTGTCCAGTTCTGAAAACCAATAATTTAAAGAGAGTTCATATAAACTGGAATGGCTTAAGCAGATGGCTAAGATGACAAGAATTTTGAAAATAAGTCCTGTGAAGAAAAAGTGAAGGCCTTATTCCTTACTTGAATTCATTAAGATATCTGAAAGGACTTTGCAGGAAAAAGGTAAAATATGTTTTTAACTTTGCAAAATGCAAAGTGTAGAATAAAATATTCATTTTAGCAAATTCCAATGGGACATTAAAATATTATTTTGGATGATATCTAAACCATTGTTAATATGAATGTGCAAAGAGAACACAATTTAAAGATAAAATATACAGTATTGAAAAGCATACTGAAAACTTGGGAATGTATCAGGGAAGAACGGATACTTGAAATATAGCCAAACAGATGGTTTTATTTTCTTGGGGGAAAATAGTCCTGATTTACAATTCTAGACTGAAGGTTTGCAGTTGCTTTCAGCTTTTGAATTGGCCCTCTGTCAACAAATCTTTGTATGGAAAAGATTTAAGCCATTGTTTAAAAGCACAATCACCACTTGTCAACCCTTCGAATTAGAAGATCAAGAGGCAGGCTGCGTAAGGACTACGGGAATGACTATTACGATGGGTATAACAACAGAATCTTGAAGTCTGTCAGGGCTTCCATCAAACCTCTTATACCAAACAGGATCAAGGGAAGGGGAGAGCATGTTGTGTCTGTTTCTCATGCCCCTTCTTTTTGCAAAACTGACTGGTCATTTTCTCATCCTCAGCAGTTTATCTAACCATTCTTGCATACTTTTATGAAGGCTATCACTGCATTCCCTTACACCGCGGTATGTATAGTATGTATAGTATGTTTACCAGTAGTCCTCAACTTACAACAGTTCATTTAGCGACTATTTGAAGTTACAACACTTCTGTATGTTATGTGTGTTAAGTTATGACCATTTTCCACACTTACAACCCCTGCAGAAATCCCATGGCCACATGATCAAAATTAGGACATTTGGCTACTGATGTTTCCATGTCCTAACATGAGCCAACACTCTATACTTTCCTTGGTTAAGCAGATATATAGTCAATTAAGTAATTCAGCCAGGTCTTTAATTAAAGAGTGAATGAATGAATGTGAGTGTGTTAACTTCTACTACATTATATGAAAAATGATAATTAGTTAAAAAGTCAACTTACTGAAATAGGCAAAATGCATCTGAAGGAATTTGGAAAAGAGGCCTAGAAGCTCTTTTTTCTCTAAAGATATAGAGCCTTACTTTGTTAACCGATGGTTGAAGAATTCTATACTTGCTGCCAAGTCTTTACAGAAAAGGGTGGACACAAATTATATTCAAAAACATTAGTAGGTTATTAAACTAGGGACAAGTAAACTGTAATTCTAATAAATTCTAACCTCCCTTTTACATTCTTAAAAATGACTGATGATTCCAAAGAGATTTGGTTCATTTGGATCACATCTTACAATATTTATTGTTCAGTATTAGAAATTAAAACTGAGGAATTCTAAAATACTTGTTTATTTAACTTTGCAAACTTTTCCTTAGGCCACACTTTGAAAACCACTGATAAGCAATACTGTCTAACCAATAAATTTATCTGGACCCATGGGTATATCTGATATATTTTTAAAAAATCAATTAATTTTAAATTTAATATTTATTAAAGTACAAGGCAAACCACATGGCACACATGCCATACATCAAAAACATTTCAGCAGCTGTAGAATCCAGCTTCTGAGATCTGCAACTGAACATCACAAACCACCCAGAGGCTACCATATGAGGAAAAATTATGCAGTGTGTTCTGCCGGCATGACTCAACCGCCTGTAATTATAGGGTAATTAGTCCAGGAAGACACACACCACACCATAAAAGGAAAACCCAAAAGTTTTTATAAACAGAAAAACAGAAACAGCTCTCTTTTTAAATGTCAAAGGGATTTTCTAGTACACACAAGGCACAGGTTAAATGCAGTCCAATTGCTCACCCAATAACTGGGAAGTTGAGTCCAATTCTAAAGTCCAGAGAGTCCACACACACAATCCTAAACAGCAAAAACCACGATCTTGATGAAACAATGAATCAGATAAACTGCCATGAGGCTAAAACACCAGGCTGCACTTTTATCTGTACCGCTAATTACAGCAGCCCCACCCAACCACAGGTGGCCTCATTTTCTCTTGTAATAATCCTTCAGTTGTTGTCTCCTATGCATCACTCTACGCGTGCATGGATATGTCATTAATTCTTGTTCAGAATCCAGGGATGATACAGATGACTGATCTCCTCCTGGGCTGTCTGCCAAACTCCCCTCTTCCCTGTCACTCACGCTTCCTTGGTCAGAGGAGACTTCGTCGGCAGATTCTGCTGGGAGCAAAACAGGCCTGCGGCATATGGATGTCTCCCCCGCATCCACCTCCACATTCCTTGGGGCAGGAGCTGGGCCAGAGCTAACCACAACACAGTGTAAAGATCGCTTGGAGGTGAGAGATACTTTCACTACACTTCCAATGTAATCTACCGAATTCACGGGCTGGACTTCCCCTGTTACTAAAGAGAATAGTTGGGGAGGAAGCTAACCACCAAATTGCAAGAACACGAGTGGTCAGATGAGGAGACCCAGACTCATTGATATCCTCAAACTGCAATGAACAAGCACACACATTCAATTTCGCAGTTACTAAGATTAATGGATGGGCAGGCACAAAAACAGCCAGTGAAGTGATTGAAGTCTGGGAAACAGGACCCTCATCAAACTACAAGAGTGCTCATTTACTACCAGCCTATCAAATACCTAGAAAGCAAGGACTGGACAACAGAAGCCAACGATAACTTAATGCAACAACACACCCAAAACAACATCTAAAAAGCCACTTGCAAAGGCACTATAAATACCACACAGAGAACAATACACACGCTATTAGAGAGAAGTTCCTTCAAGATGGGCCCTAGCACCATCCAAAAAAGAAGACAAAATTCTCTGGTTCTGATTACCTACCCAGATTAGATGCTACAACATTATCCCGGGATGCATGTATTCACTTTCATCTGTGAATATTTATTAAATATGATTTCCTAGCTTAAAATCCAAAATGTTAAATTAAAATTTTTTCCTACAAAATGCCATTTTGAAACTCAAGGAAGGGCAAAAGTTCCAATTACTTTAGTTAACTTCAAGAGTTAATCAAATGCTTACAACCAGTACAAATTAAACCAGCAAGATTTGTGACAAACATAGAAGTGACCCAATCTTACTGAAATTAAATTTTGAAACAAAACAAAACCCACAGCTATACTTGGAAACAGCACGCCTAGAAGTTGAAGCAAAGAAAAAAACATGCCAACTTATAAATTTCTCCAAGGAAAGGTTTATAATGGAAATGGCAACAGACTCTTACTACAGTGGTGCCTTTTTATGCCAACATATAAATAATTTTAGCTTTTATAGTCACATCATAAATTAGATTCAGCACAAGTAGAAACAGTAGAGTGCTGATTCAGTAAATAAAAAGACCAGGAGCACATTTGTTTGCATTTTTAGAAGACAGGCACTGACTTGATGGTGAGTCTGAAATAAAGTCTGTAAACAGGTTTGAGTTCTTTTTAAAAACTACTGTACTATAGGCAAGTCATGAATTTTTAAGCTTATAAAAATAAGCATCCTTTACAAGTTATAGTGTCTGTTTCAAATCTTCTAAGAATCGTTTAAGTAGGTTAGTAAAAATGGGTCCATTCAGCCCATTAGTTTCTCCATTGTGGGAAAAAATTACATACAAATCCACTCACAATCCCTCTGTATTTCAAAAGGAATGTTTTAGTGTTGCAAATGCCACTTGAGTAACAAAGTTCGTACAAAGCAATACAGGTGCTCAAAGATGGCTTTCCTCCCCTTAAGTCTACCCTTAGAATACAATACATGCCAGATTCTCTTTTCACAGAATTGTAATAAGAAGGCAAATGAATCCAGGCAAGGTGAAGGAATTCAAATTACCTAGACAGGCATATATTTTCTGCTTACTCAAAAATACCTATTGGAAGGTACTGATAATTTAATTTTTATTCAATGTTTTTCAATCATGGCAATCTTGTGTGGACTTTATGGCTGGTTGGGGAAATTCTGGGAATTGAGATCCACACATCTTGAACTTGACAAGGTTGAGAAACACTGCCTCCATCAAAAGAGATTAAGTACAGGATGTGGATTAAAAATGAAACAAAAGTCATAATGACTCTTCTTAAACCATAACTGTGTCTTAGTTTATGAGATTGTCTATCATAACTTTGAGTAGTTACTAAGTCTGGTCGATGGGTAAAGTATTTTAGTAAAGCAACAACATACAAGAAGTATCTATTTAAAAAATTAGAAGTAGGGTTCATATAATTGATTCATTTAGCACCACTGTCAGTGATTTCTGACAGTCTCAAAATGGGTGAACAGTGCAGTCAATGGGTAGGGAAAGCGAGTAGAATGCTTGGTTGCATAGCTAGAGGTATAACAAGCAGGAAGAGGGAGATTGTGATCCCGCTGTATAGAGTGTTGGTGAGACCACATTTGGGATACTGTGTTCAGTTCTGGAGACCTCACCTACAAAAAGATATTGATAAAATTGAACGGGTCCAAAGACGGGCTACAAAAATGGTGGAAGGTCTTAAGCATAAAACGTATCAGGAAAGACTTAATGAACTCAATCTGTATAGTCTGGAGGACAGAAGGGAAAGTGGAGACGTGATCGAAACATTTAAATATGTTAAAGAGTTAAATAAGGTTCAGGAGGGAAGTGTTTTTAATAGGAAAGTGAACACAAGAACAAGGGGGGCACAATCTGAGGTTAGTTGGGGGAAAGATTAGAAGAAACGTGAGAAAATATTATTTTACTGAAAGAGTAGTAGATGCTTGGAACAAATTTCCAGCAGATGTGGTTGGTAAATCCACAGTAACTGAATTTAAACATGCCTGGGATAAACATATATCCATCCTAAGATAAAATACAGGAAATAGTATAAGGGCAGACTAGATGGACCATGAGGTCTTTTTCTGCCGTCAGTCTTCTATGTTTCTACCATTACAACTTTTAAATACTGAACACAAATGGTTGTGACACAAGGACTGCCTTGTGAATTCATATGAATATGAATTTGTAGATGGAGTTGAAAAAAAGATTTTAAGACTAGAAAGATTTTTGTTTTCATACTCGGCAAGCTGGACACCTCTTTACAAAGAACGTTTTTGTCCAGAATAGTGTTCAAATAGCCAAAGGAATCAACTATGAAAAAAATTAGAAAGACTTACCACCAGAAACAGGGGCATCCATAAAAACAGCTCCCATTTTTTCAGCTTCTTTAGCTAGTTCTTTTGAAACTTCAGGATCAATGGTACTGGAATCTATTAATAGAGAACCTTTCTTCACTTTCCTGAAGCAAATGAAGACAAAAAAACACAAAACCCTGAGGTATAGAAACAAGTAGGTAAAATGCAGAGAATTAACATTACCTCTTTAAATGCTGCTACAATTTGCAATAACTCCAGAAATCACAACATTCAAGCCAACTTGTAAAACTTTTTAATGAGTAAGATTTTTGATACTGATTTCATAAATTCATAATGAATTATCTGTGGCTTGCAAAAACATATACGGTACTTTAGTTATTTTCACAATTATTAAGACTTCTTTCTTTGAGCAGAAAAGATGCTTTGAGGACTATATTTCCAGGGATGAAAATGCTGCAGATTCATAGAATTAATTGATTGATTAATTAATTAAATATGTCATTCATCTCTCTGATGAGAGATTCCAGGCAACCATTTTCAGCCAATTTCTCAGCTCCAATTTTTTCACAAAATTGTTATACTGCAGATACAGGTAGTCCTCAAATTATCACAATTGAGTCCAATGTTTCTGTTGCTCTTGCCACAGGTGTTAAGAGAATCACTGCAGTGGTTGAATTAGTAACATGGTTGTTAAGTGAATCTGGTTTCCTCATTTACTCTGCTTGTGAGAAGGTTGGAAAAGGTGACCAGGACATTGCAACCATCCTAAATATGAATCAGCTGCCAGGCATCAAAATTCTGATCAAGTGACCATGGGAATATTGCAATAGTTATTAAGTGTGAAAAATGGTCACAAATCACTTTTTTTCAGTGCCACTGTAACTTCAAACAATCACAAAATAAATGGTTGTAAGTTGAGGACTATCTGTAAAATTAAGCATGACTCCTACAGATGAAAAGTAGGATATAAATGCAATAGGAAGCAATATAACACCTGTAGATAATGTTAGCTACAACCCCAAGAGTCCCAACCAGCATAGTCATTAATAAGGTATGCTGGCACTTGTAAGACATCAAGTTGCTCTAGAACAGTGGTTCTCAACCTTTCTAAGGCCACGACCCCTTAATACAGTTCCTCGTGTTGTGGTGACCCCCATCCATAAGTCTAGCGCCAATTCTCCCAACAGAGCTTTGAGCTGATTGGCAGGAAGGGCAGAGAGACACCCCCACTGTAAACGCTGGATTGGTCGGATTGTAAAAATATGTTCCAAGATGCCAGAATAGAAGCTTTAGTTCCTAATACCATGAGAAATTTGTCTTTTCCCAGGGTCCCGACCTCCAGGTTGAGAACCACTGCTCTAGAAAATTGTAACGATAATTAACTACGTGCAATGAAACATGCACATTTCTCCATGATAGCTGGGTACAAACACAACAACGTAGTTAGAGAAATTACTGTTTAAAAGAAATCACTGAACTGCTACATGCATTTGATAACATTCAATAAAAATATAAGCAGAACATTAATATAGAGAGAAAAGAGGACTCTTACTTGAGAATTCCATTGGTGCCTATGTAAACTTCTATTGCATTAGGATTAGATGGAAGCATTGTAATAATCCTATCTGCTTTATCTGCTACGTCTGCTGGAGAATCACCCACCTTTAAAAAAAATACAAGGAAATGATATTTTTTAAGAGAGATTTGAAAAGAAAAATGAGCAATTCACAACCAAAAGCTCTGAAAAGGTAAAAAAGAAGACACCTAAAATACAAGTGGATTTAAGTTTCACACAAGTTACATGGTAAAGTAATACTGACATAGATTTCAATGAAAAGTTTTCCAATAAGAATAAATTTATTTGAAATCTTATTTAAAAAAAAGAGCTGTACTCAAAAAATATGTTTTAGGACTATTAAAGTTGACAAGATAAAATTATGATAAGTAATTTGTCACCAAGATTATACTTAATTTTTAATTATAATACTAACTGGACTCCTTCCAGTAAGGTTTCAGGTTTGATTATTGGATAAAACAACATTGGTTGCACCTATTAATAATCTCTGGCAAGAATAGGATGGGACTAATGCATCCATCTTTGCTGTCCTTGTCCTCTCAGCTTTCACATACTATGCTATCCTTTTTTATAGGATACCATGGTATCCTTATTGGGTTAACTACATAATTTGGGACTAAGTGATGCAGTTTTGCACTGGTTCCTACTGGGATTTGTAGAAGGGAGAGACCAAGTCAATGGCTACTCTTTTATGATGTGCTATATGGCTCTGTTCTCTGTCCGCTCATTTTCAGCATTTACATGAAGTTGCTGGATAAGATCATCCAATACCATGGGATGAAGTATTATGAATACAGTAATACTGTACCTCGTCTTATGAACTTAATTGGTCCCAGAAGTAGGTTCGTAAGGCAAAAAGTTCGTAAGATGAAACATTGTTTCCCATAGGAAACAATGTAAAAGCGATTAATATGTGCAAAAAGAAAAAAAATCACAAAATGACGCTCCGCTGGGCGCCGCTGCCTGGCTGTCACCTTTTAAAACAGCCTGGGGGCTTCTCGGCGTTCTCCCGAACCCGAACCTGAACCCAAACTTTTCGGGTTCGGGAGGCCGCCGAGATGCGCCGCCGCCCCGCTGTCACCTTCTGAAAGTTCGGGTTTAGGTTCAGGTTCCGGAGGCTGCCGAGAAGTGCCCGGCTGTTTCAGAAGGTTATCGCCGAGCGGCGCCGAGCGGTGGAGCGCCGTTTTTGCGATCGACGGCAGCGTTTTTGGCCGATCTGGAGGCTGGAAAGGAGGTGGGGAATCCAAATAGGGAATTTCATGGGCGGAGCTTTGACGTCACGAAGACATCCGACCACATTCTGGCCACCCCACAACATGCTTCCACAGCTGCCGTTCCCCTCTCTGCCCCACCAACCGCTCCTGCCACTGTCAAGGAAGTGCTGTCGCCAGGGGTGAGGGGGTGGGGGCTGCAAGGACAGGTGGGCCGTGGATCCCTATCATCCTGTCATAGCAGTAATTTGCGAAAGACAAGGAGGGTGGGGGCTGTTCTAATCTCCGGGGGGAGTTGATTCCAGAGGGCCGGGGCCACCACAGAGAAGGCTCTTCCCCTGGGGCCTGCCAAATGACATTGTTTAGTTGACGGGACCCGGAGAAGGCCAACTCTGTGGGACCTTATCTGTCGCTGGGATTCGTGTGGTAGCAGGCAGTTCTGGAGGTACTCTGGCCCATTGCCATGTAGGGCTTTAAAGGTCATAACCAACACTTTGAATTGTGATTGGAAACTGATCGGCAGCCAGTGCAGGCCACGGAGTGTTGTAGAAACGTGGGCGAATCTAGGAAGCCCCACAATGGCTCTCGCTGCCGCATTCTGCACGATCTGAAGTTTCCAAACACTTTTTAAAGGTAACCCCATGTCCTGAGATAGGACTGAGCAGGGAGCAGGGGGAAGAGAGAAGGAAAGGGGAAGCCCAGCTGGTTTTCCTTTCGCAAGTTACTCAAGACCCACCTATATCGCCAGGCGTGGGGGAACTAAGACCTCTCCCCAGGTTTTTTTATATTTTATGTTTGGTATGTATGTGCTGTATGGTTTTTAATTGTTGGGGGTTTTTATATATATTTTTTATTATTAGATTTGTCCCATTGCTATACTGTTTTTATTACTGTTGCGAGCCGCCTGAAATCTTCGGAGAGGGGCGGCATACAAATCTAATAAATTATTATTATTATTATTATTATTATTATTATTATTATTATTATTATGGGGTATGGGAAGACCCCAAATACCCCCTCCATGGCCTTCAGTGAAGGCACGCTTTACAATAGGGAGACTGAGTCTGCTCACCTCCTGGAGCCCATTCCCTGCCCCACTTATCCCTGGCAACTCTCTCTTTCTCAGGGCAGAGAGCGAATCCTGCCATTTCCTGCCACTGTAGGAGGCTTTTCAGGCCCAAAATGGGCCAGGGGAGCATATGTAGATGGCGCATGCACAGGGACGTGCGCATGGCAATGCAGGGTGCATGCACGGGGAGCATGGGGGAGTGTGCGTGCATGCACATGGGGGTATACTGCACTGTGGTTGTTGGCACGCAAGCACTCTATTGTGCGTGCACACACTTTTGGCACACAACCAGAAAAATGTTCGCTATCACTGTCTTATAGCATCTCATGATGGTGAAGTGATAACAATCTGGACAGCTGGCACCAGCTTACATTTGTGATGGTTGCACATCTTGTGATCACATGACAAAGCCAATTGGGAAATGACTTTTCTTAAACATGTCATTCACTTAACAACAAGCTTCAGTAAACAACCACATGGCAAAATGGTCGTAAAATTGGATCAGGTCACATGACAACCTACTTAATATTATCATTTAGTGACAGAAACTGTTGTGGCAATTGTGGTAGTAAGTAAAGGGCTACCTATATCATCATACTTTACATTATTGTATTTTTATGTTTATAGTTTTTCATTCCATATTTTCATCCCAGTACATATCCGAAACAATTTCAAATAAGACTTTCATGTGGATTAAATATTTATAGTTTATCATCTTAAGGATGGGGAATCTCTGGCTTCCAGATTATTTTGAAATGGAGAGCTCACAGAAACTGTCATATAAACCCTAAAATAAAAGTTAAACAATTTAAGAAATAAATATTTCCCCTGCACAGACACCATACACCAATGTTTCCTACTATTATTTGAACCAGTACTGTAGCTGTAACTTTCATAGCATTCTACTGTTAATAGATATTCATCTGGTGGCCGGCTCAATGGCTACAGAAAGAAATTGTGCCTGAGAAGGGATCAGATCAAATTGTCTATAGCAAAAGAACAAACTGAGGATCACCAAGGCACACAAAAGTGTTTCATTTCACTTTTATCAATATGCTGTTTAAGAAATTGGACAAAAGCATTAATGGATTTTTTTTGGTGGCCTCTGTATGATTTTTCTTGTATCTGATGTTCTAAATAAAGGATGATTTTTAAAAAACAATATTGCTGATCGTGATCAGGGAATTAAGAAATTTCACATTTCATATTTCTTTCCAATTTCAGTCACTTTTAAAAACTAAAATAGCAATGAAATGTTATTATACCTGGGTACCCAGCTCTTGAAATTCCTTACATGCTTCTGGAAATACGTCACACGCGATAATGGGGTAACCATGTTTCACAAGGTTTTTTGCCATTGGATTTCCCATGTTTCCCAAACCAATGAATCCAACTGGAGTCTTGGAAGCCAATGCCCTGGAAGATACTAATTGAAATGCAAATGTTTCAGTAAAAGAAGATTTCTAATCTTACATCAACCAGAATGCAAACTTAATTTTCTTTTCTGCTAATTGCATATCTTAGTTATGCTAAAAACATCTTATACTTTAAGACAGATAAGAACAGAAACATTCACTATTCGTTTTATTATGTATAGTAAAAATGAGGCATCAACATTGAATTCACCAATACTAAATTTCAGTGCGCTGCTCAAATAACTGCTTGGTATCTGTAATCCATCTGCATGAAGATTCCCATGTACAATCCATGTACAGATTTTTTTTAATTAATTCAATTTTTTTAATGCCGCCCTTCTTACTTTTTAACAGAGCCAGCATATTGCCTCCACAATCCAGGTCCTCATTTTACCCACCTCGGATGGAAGGCTGAGTCAACCTTTAGCCGGTGATGAGATTTAAACCCCTGACCTACAGATCTACAGTCAGCTTCAATAGCCTGCAGTAGAGCACTCTACCTGCTGATTCCCACATTAAAAATAATACAACTACACAATGATTTAAGACTTCCTTAAAAATGCTTCGGACAATCATGGGGAACCAATCTAACATATATCAACAGCCGGAGTGGCGCAGCAGGTAGAGTGCAGTACTGCAAGCCACTGAAGCTGACTGTAGATCTGTAGGTCAGCGGTTCAAATTTCATCACTGGCTCAAGGTTGACTCAGCCTTCCATCCTTCCGAGGTGGGTAAAATGAGGATGCAGATTGTGGGGGAAATATGCTGGCTCTGTTAAAAAGTGCTATTGCTAAGATGTTGTAAGCCGCTCTGAGTCAGAGAAAGGCGGCATAAAAATGAAATTAAATAAATAAATAAATAATAAATCTCCATGTTCTAAAGCAGTTGTATAATTTTTTAGGGTTACTCAGAACTCCAAAGCCCCACAGCATCTTCATCATCATAGAATTGGAAGGTTGGAAGGGACATTCTAGTCCAATCCCCTGCTTGGGCAGGAAACCCTGCACTCTAAAGTCTACTACTTCAGACAAATGATTATTTATTATTAATTGGATGTGTATGCTGCCCCTTATCCAACATCTTTCTAGTATTGGAACATTCAACCCCTACGATATCAATATACCAGTTTTAATTGAATACAAAGAATTTCATGGCTATAACAGATTATGGAAAGGATTTGCAAGTTTGAATGGGATACTACAATGTAAAAATTTTATCAGTGAAAAATTTCCCTATTCTGTACTTGAAATAGTTAGGGCAAAATAAGTGCTAAGCTTTTACACACTTTCTTTGCTTTTTTTTTAATTATCAAAAACTGCACTACCAAAACCCATCATTTTCTCACTGCAACTTACAAAGCCACAAAAATCAATTAGTGAAAATTCTACGCTCTTTTTTGAGGTGCCTTACCTTTATGAATTCAAAATCAGCTTAAAATGTAGCATTTCTTTTAAATTTTGATTTTAATAATAATAATAATAATAATAATAATAATAATAATCACAAATGGAATGATTAAGCTATTGCCTCTTCATTTTAAGGAGAACCAGTTTGATCTTGCAGTTAAGACCAGGCTAGAAACCGAGAGATCATGTGTTCAAGTCCAAACTTAGACATGAAAGCCACTTGGGTAATGATACACCAATCAGTTTGTCAGCCTATGTCACCTCACAAAGTTGTTGTTGTTGTTGTTGTTGTTTTGGGGAAAATAGGAGGAAAGTTATATAAGTTAGCAATCTTGAGTTGTTTATAAAAATAATAAAGGTGGGATAATTTAGGAGACTTGGTTTCACAAAATTTCAGATTTACCGGTACTCATTTATATACCGTATTGTTTTTGCTTACAAAAGCAAGGAGCATATTACTCAAAGGAAATTTATAAAATTAACTTTCCTAAAAAGGAAAGTTAATAAAGATTCAGATTCCTTCTTTTCCTGTCTGTAGAATCAGCCAACTGCCAACAGCTGTAATTCAAAGCAGTAACAGCTGTCTACCAGAAATTGGGATGACTGCAAACTCTTATCACATGGTAAATTTCCTGGATCTAAAGATGATATTTAGGGAACATAATGGAAAACCCTCACCATAGTGTGATTTGATCCCTTTGATCCCTAGTCTGAAAATTGTCCTATGGTATTTACCTATTTAAGCAGACATCCATGAGAAGCAAAACTAACATAATCCCATCTGTGTGTGGGAAAGAATGGCTGTCCTATGAGTTGAGAAGCATATAGCATTTTGGAATCCAACTCTTGCCTTCTTTGGGAAAAGACAAGACATGGAGGAGGGAAAAAGTTTTCATTGTCACATGTCCTGCTTCAATAATCAACTGTTCCTTTAGAAACATTATAGGAAACTCAGGAAAGGAATATAAAATAGTATGAAACAGATTAAAGATATGAGATACTGTAATAAAAAGTTTGTAACATTAGGCATTCTTGCTTCTTTAACAACCGTTCATTTCTCCCATCAGTCCACATTTGCCCCTCTTAAAATTTCTCTATCCAATCTTTCATTTTTTAGTGAACATTCTACAAGATAAACAAATTCATATTAAATTTGCTCTAGTTTTTCACCATTAATGAACTTTTGCCCAATTGGAACTAGAAATTTGATTGCTAAGCTATTCAGTATGTCACTCGCAATTTTAGGACCTCATTTGCCATGGCTATTAATACAATAAGTATATATTGGCAACTAATATGTAATTATTACAGTTGCAGCACCTCAGAAAATCACTGTAGTTGCAAAATTAATCATGCAGTCGTTGAGCAAATGCAGCTTTCTTTGTTGATTTGGCTTGATGGGAACACAATGAAAAGGAAAAAATGGTGAACGTTTGACCCCAGGATACCGCAACCATCCATAAATACATGCCCAATTGCCGAATGCCAACATTTTGATCATGTTACCATAAGAGTGCATAATGGTTATTAAATGCAAAGATTGGTTGTAAGTCATTTTTTTTTTGTGCTGCTGTAATTTAAAATATTTTCTATACCAATAGTTGAAAGTCAAGGGTTACCTATATACATCTGATTTATAGGCCTTGCCATGTCTCACGCCAATGTATCTATTTCTTTTTCTTTTATTCATTCATTCATGCTGTATAAAATGGCTGAAAAAAATAATTTGCAACCAGTCTCACACTTATGGCCACAGCAGCATCCCTATGGTCACATGATTGTGATTCAGATAAATAAGTACAGTGGTACCTCTACCTAAGAACGCCTCTACTTAATTAAGAACTTTTCTAGATAAGAACTGGGTGTTCAAGATTTTTTTGCCTCTTCTTAAGAACCATTTTATACTTAAGAACCTGAGCCTGGAAAAATTTCCCAGGAAATTTGAGAGCGGCACAAAGGCCCAGCCAGTTTCCTGCCATTCCTCCTGGGTTTCTCTCTCTGCTGCAGTGTATGGAAGGCAGCCTGGCGTCGGATGTATAGGAGGCAGGTACTCCTCCTCAACACCTCAGAGTCCCTCTTTTTGTTCCCTAAGCCTTAAAGTTTTGGACTTTTTTGATTCCCCTCACCTCACCTTCTTCCTTCAGCAGCAACTGTCCTCCTCTTCTTCTTCCTCCTCCCACCCAAATTCCAAGCTTTTATTTCTTTCCTAATAGGTTTGCACGCATTATTTGCTTTTACATTGATTCCTATGGGGAAAATTGTTTCTACTTACAAACTTTTCTACTTAAGAACCTGGTCATGGAACAAATTAAGTTCTTCAGCAAAAGTACGATTGTATTTATTATTATTATTATTATTATTATTATTATTATTATTATTATTATTAATAATAATAATAATAATAATAATAATAATTAGATTTGTATGCCGTCCCTCTCCGTAGACTCGGGGCAGCTCACAACAATAATAAAAACAATGTACAACAAATCTAATATTTAAAAATATCTAAAAAACCCTTATTTAAAAAACAAGACATACACACAAACATACCATGCATAAACTATATAGGCCTGGGGGAGATGTCTCAATTCCCCCATGCCTGATGGCAAAGGTGGGTTTATTAGTTTTAGTATCCAAAAGTCATGTGATTACCATTTGTGAACTTCCCAGACAGTTTCCAACAATCAAAGCCAATGGTGGAAGCTAGGTTCTCTTAGTGATCACTTCATAACCATGGCAAAAAAGGTAGTAAACATCGGGTAGGTTTCATTTAAAAACTACCCTGCTTAGCAATGCATAAATGAAGAACTACCTGTAAAAAACATCTATCCTAATACTACTTGTATCAATACTGAGTAAATTTGGAACCATTGTGCAACAATAATATGCTTTTTTTATATGGATACCAAAGAGTTTGGACAGTTTTCACTGCAATGTTTTCTGGCAAATGTAAGAAATATGTTTAAAACATGAATACTAGGAACCAGAATCAATAAAGTTCGCTGAAAAGGTATTAACTGTGCTATTCACATTCAGCAGCTAATCTAAATAAAAATACTGTAGACATGGCAGCAACAGAGCATTTAGGAAATATTCCTCAACAAATTGGTTGCATCTGATGTTTTTATAGAAACTAAGATTTTACGCTTTTTGTCAACATAGATATATCTGCTTTTCACATAGGATTGTTAATGCCATAAGTAATGCAAATAAAAAAAAATCATCGTGATAAATTACGCCACTGAAATGAAAAATTCTTTATGTAAACTCAGAGTCCTTTGAAGATAAAAGATTATCCGTTAAGTTCTGACATTAAAATAAATACTATGAGTGAAGCCATGCTCAGAGGTACCACCCTGTTCATTTGCTATTTCTAAGTTTGGTATCTAAGATACTATTTTTAATGGTTCCAAATGATGTTACAGTGGTTGGCAGCGTGAAAAAATTGAATACATTCTTTAAGTCTGCAGTCAGGTCCCAATCCAGAAACATATATATGAGGGTTGCCCAGAAAGTAATGCACCATATTTTTTTCTCAGCCTATAGTAATAGTACAAATGTGAAGCTTTATATATACTGTACATTATTTGAATTGTCATGTGTGCGTGTGTGAATTTTGCATTTCTTCAGACAGATAGCATAGCTGCAGCAGTTTCAAAATGGCATCTGTAAGTGATGTACGTTACAAGCAAATTGTCGTCATTGAGTTTCTCACTGCGGAGAAAGAAACTGTTGGGAACATTCACAAATGTTTGTGTACAGCTTATGGAGAATCTGCAGTCGATAGAAATACGGTTACTCGCTGGGCACAGAGGCTAAAGTCATTAGAAGATGGTTTGGGAGATCCAAGATTTGCAGCGTTCGGGGCAGCCAGCCATGGCTGTCACACCTGACAAGACGCAGCTTGCTGACGTGCTCATTCGTGAGGACCGACACATAACAACTCAGCAGTTGGGACTGAAGCTGTCAATCAGCAAAGGACGTGTGGATGCAATCATCCATGCTCTTAATTACTCAAAAGTGTGTGCACAATGGGTTCCACGCTGTCTTATGGTGCACCACAAATCTCTCAGAAAAAAGCATTTCTTCTGAGTTGCAATGTTTTGAAGCTGAAGGGGAAGCGTTCTTGTCCAGGATTGTGACAGGTGATGAAATCTGTCATCACCATTTTGAGCCCAAAACAAAATGACAGTCGATGGAATAATGTCATCCTCAATCTCCACAGAAGAAAAAAATTCAAAGCAACTGTTTCGGCCGATAAGGTCATGATCACTGTGTCTTGGGACTGCGAGGGTGTCATACTCATTGATGCGATGCCAAGAGGCAGCACCATTAATTCTAAAGCTTATGTGAAAATATTAACCAAACTCAAGAAGTGCTTCCAGCGACTTCGGCACCATAACAACCCAGGTGACTTCAACATGATAACACTCGGCCTCACACAAGTTTGAGGATTTCAAACACATCACTAAACAGGATTGGATAGTGTTATTCCATCCACTCTACAGCCCTGACCTAGCTCCCAGACTTCCACTTGTTTGGCCATTAAAGGATGCCATTCGCAGAAGACATTTTGAGGTATTTCGCACAGTGCAGAAATGGCTTCAAGACCAGAACAAGGAGTGGTACCAACAGGGCATACACCCACCCTTGTATCTTGCTGGAGAAAAACCATAGAACGGGATGGAGATTACATGGAAAAATAGGGAGTATAGAAGAAACATCATTATTTCTTGTGTGTAAGTTTCATTGTGTTCAATAAATAATTGTTGAAGAAAAAATATATGATGCATTCCTTTCTGGGCGACCCTCATATAATATGAATAAAAACCAGTCTGCATGAGTGGGTACACTTGTAATAATTTACCCAGTAGATGGTTTGAGTTATTAAAAAGCAGCTGTACTGTGCAATATCTACCACATAGCTCCCAGTGACCGATAAGGGCCCAAAGAGTCGGACTTCTCCGGGTCCCGTCAACTAAACAGTGTCAGCTGGCGGGCCTGTGGGGGAAGGCTTTCTCTGTGGAAACAGCTGCCTTCTGAGATCTAGATTACCCCCAGCCTACTGCCCTTCCAGAAAGCTGTAAAGACCTGGCTTTTCTGTTAGTTTTAAATTGTTTTAGATTGTTTTTAAGGCATTCATTCATTCATTCAATTTTTATGCCGCCCTTCTTCTTAGAATCAGGGCGGCTTACAACATGTTAGCAATAGCACTTTTTAACAGAGCCAGCATATTGCCCCCACAATCAGTGTCCTCACTGATGACTACAGGATTATTTAACAATAGAAAAAAGTAAAAGTATCCAGCAAAGAGCTGAATTTACCGACCAATGAATTCTGAAACAAAATGTTGCAATGAAGAGCAATATTTGCAGAATCTTAGCACACTATTCTTTTTTTTCTTTTTCTTTTACTACTCAGAGGAAAGTCTGATTGCTTATTGGGAACAATTATAAAATGGTACCTCTACTTAAGAACTTAATTCATTCCATGACCAGGTTCTTAAGTAGAAAAGTTGGTAAGTAGAATCAATTTTTCTCATAGGAATCAATGTAAAAGCAAATAATGCGTGCAAACCCATTAGAAAAGAAATAAAAGCTCGGAATTTGGGTGGGAGGAGGAAGAGGACAGTCACTGCCAAAGGAAGAAAGTGAAGTGAGGGAATTTAAAAAATCCAAAACTTTAAGGGTTTTTTAAAAAAAAGAGGGACTCTGAGGTGGCCCAGAGCGAAGGGAGTGTTTCTTTTCTCTGGGCGCTGGCAGAGGTTTATTCCCTCTCCAAGCGCCCAGAGAAAGGAAAATGCTTCGTTCGCTCTGGACTGCCAAAGCCTCCTTAAGCGCCACCAAAAGGCTCCTCTGGTAGTCCAGAAAATCCAGAGATGGCCAGGATTAAAGGGGGAATGGCAGGAAACTGGCCAGCCCTTCGTGCCGCTCTCAAATTTCCTGGGAAATTTTTCTAGGCTCCGGTTCTTAAGTAGAAAATGGTTCTTAAGTAGAGGCAAAAAAATATTGAACACCCAGTTATCTTGAAAAGTTCTTATGGTAAGTAGAGGTGTTCTTAAGTAGAGGTACCACTGTATTTGGGGTTGCAATATATAGAGCCATAATAATTTTATTCATCTTTTATTTATTTATTAACTTATTATTTATGAAAAGAGTGCTATAGTGCTTCACAGCCCTCTCCAAGCAGTTTACAGAGTCAGAATATTGCCATTATCTATCTAGGTTCTCATTTCACTATCCTCAGAAGAATGGAAGTCTGAGTCAACGTTGAGCCAATCAGAACCAAACTCCTGACAGTAGGCATAGTTAGCTGCAATACTACATTCTAAACACTATGTCAACCGGTGTAGATGTACTGTAATCCCATTTCTATAAAAGATATGAGTGGCTTAAAGCAGATAAGATATTATAATTTACCTTAAGTAGTTAATAATTATGTAGTATTCTTTTTCCTCAGCACTTAAACTATGCTATATAGTACCTAGAAAAATACATTGATGCATTTGGACACTTAAAGCAAAAAGTAAATAAATAGAAAACTTACTTATATATCAGTTTTGCAATGTTTCCTGTAAATTTTCAGATAACCCTTACAAAAATATGTAATTATTATTTACATTCTTCATTTTGATAAAGACTATGTATGACGCCCAAAACAGCATGTGATTTATATCACAGATGGCATTTGAATAAAGATCATATTTTTCAATCTAAAAAAGTTTTATGGAAAACAAATTTACTTTATTGTAACCAAATAAAATCAATTGTTTTAGTTTTAAAGACATAAGATTATTTGGACTACAGTACTAATAGTCATCAAGTTTTGAAAAAATAATAGCATCCTCACTATTAAAGATGTTAATAGCGTCTTTGATGATCAAATAACAGTTAGAATTCTTGTCATGAAGAGAGTTTATATATCTATTTACTTTAAAATCTCTAAATAGCAAGAGAATATTTGGTTACTATATTGTCCAGTAAGAACAATGTAGGAATGGACAGTATTGTTTAGTGTTTTATACTGCTGCTGCTGCAATAATCACCCACTTAAGACTGCCATAGATAGGACGATGAATTATAATTCTTCCTTTAATAATGAAAGACAAAAGCTGAAATTTTTATCTCCCTTTGAGAATATGCTTCAAATGGGATTTTGAATGGTCAAGTATAGCATTCTACGATAAGGTTGTATTCATTAGAAATATATTCTATTAAATACAAAGAGACACACACATTTTGAATGAACAAATATAGAAATATAGTCCAGAGCATTGCTTCTAAATTCACTGTCTGGGAGCAATATCCATTAAACTTACGGTAGTAGTAACTATTTTGTGAATATATGTAAGATTCTACTTCAAACTAATTTATATTGCAAAAATCTATAAACTGATAATTTATCCCAATGAACATGCATAAGTTCAACCCATACAATGGTTTTTACATAGGCAAAATATTTCAACTCGTGTCAATTAAGCAGAATTTCATTTTCTTTTCAGAAAAGAAAAAAATATTATGGAAAAAAGCAAATGTGAACAGAAACAACAGCTAAAGTTAAGCTGATACTTTAGGATACAAATGTTACACAAACTTTTGTAGTCTTCCCTATGTTGTTTTAGATAAATCACCATTTAGCACTCAGAAAGTTCAGGTATGATTCAACTTGTTACAATTGGCATGGCTTAAATAGTTGTGCGAAGTCTTTTAAGAGTGCAAAACTAGACTTCTCTGAAGGCATTACTCAACGTTACCTCCCGTGCCAAGGCATACTTGAAAAGATTTAAAAGCAGACTGATTTGGAGAAAGAACATCCCCTCGCCCTCTTATTTCCTGAATGCCTCTTGCCTTACTGCCATTCAATTCCTGCCCAGACGTGCAACTACATATTGAAGGAGTAGCTAGTAAGTTTGGCCACGGGATAGGAACCCCAAGGAAAAGGGTTAACAGCTGCAACATGTTTGCCTTTCTAGAGGGCCGAACACCTTTTGGATTTTCCTACAAGACGCCGCGAGCCAATTTACATCCTCTCGCCCAGCGGTGCGCCCTCAAATTGCCTTACCCCGAGCGAGCCAGTCTGCACAGACTTTCCCATGCCTGTGCAGCAAACTAACGGAGGCTCGGAGCATTAACGTTGCTGCCATGCTGCTTGCCCGCCTCAGTTCCGCGACCTCTAGTAAGACGCCACCACCTTCTTCGCTCCCTTCGCTTGAGCTCCACTGGCTGTGGCGGAGCACGGAAGGAGGCGGAGAAAAAGAGTGACATCCAAAACCACCAATCGCTGTTTTTGATTGGCAGCAAATCGCCCAATCAAACCAGACGTTCTCCAGACGGTGACCTGCCGCGGCTCCTCCCTATCCCATGGTAGGCGTCGTTTTCTCCAGAAATATGAAACTAAAACATAAAATCCTTGCTACGAAATTTGTGTCGATGGAATGCAAACTTCCCGCAGCAACTAGGCTTGTATTACAATTCCTATCAGTCCTAGCCGCAGGAATTATAGGAGAAACAGTTCATTGTAGCTATTCGGGGATAGCTAAATTAAATGGCAAGAAAACAAGGAAAGAGGTTTTTTTAATGGTTAAACTATTTCTCTGTCATCCCCATTTTTTTAAAAAAAACTCATCTCCTGCAGCTAAGGCACTGCAAGGGAAAAAAGTGAATTAAATATTTTTGTATAAACGACCATTTTACATGCAGTTATAATAAACTATTAATGTAACTAATTATATTATATAAAAACTCCAATAAATGTAACTGTGAAACTGACAGGGTGAAATATGTCTTATTTTTACAATTTATCATCGACTTCATTGTAAAAAAGCAACCCCCAAATCACAGAACGATACAAACCAATTCAACCGTGAACATATGGTAATAGATCAGAAGGAAAAAGGATACAAGGTGCCCCAGCAATACTTTATTCAAAATTCCAGGTGAATAGAATGTCTTAAACAAGTTCCAAGGACAACAAAATCCATAACTGAATAAGGAAGGTATTCCAATTTAATAGCTGTAATCCATTTATGTAATTTATTTAATTGGATTTGTATGCTGCCCCTCTCCAAGGACTCGGGGCAGTTCACAACATATATAAGAGACAATGATAAAACCAATCCAATTAATACATAAAAACAATCCATAAAAATCTACTTTAAAAACTTCCATTACCAGTCATTCAAGAATCGTGCTAAAAACATTCGTTGGTCGGGGAAGATCTAATAACCACAGGCAATGTTCCCTCTAATTTTTTTTCGGTGTGGGCAGAAAAGTATAGTGTCTGAGCGACAGTCCCTTTGGGACTGGGCGGCATAGAAAAATAAATAAATAAATACATACATACATACATACATACATACATACATACATACATACGAAAAAAATTCCCTTTTTTTATTAAAACAAATTAATAATAAAACAAAACCAAAATCTATTACTATTATTATCTTCTCTTTTTCCATCCCTGTCTCCTCCCCCCTTGTGTGTGTGTGTGTGTGTGTGAACTCTTGAACCATTTCAAATTAGAGGTGAGCTATTGGAAATGGTTCAAGAGTTCACACACACACACACACACACAAACGGCTGGGGGTTTTTTTCTCTGTTATTTTTTGGGTGCTTTTTACCATATGCTTTAAATCAAGAGTCATTTCTCTCTCTTTCTCTCTCCTCCTCTTGGTCTCTCTCTCTCTCTCTCTCTCTCTCTCTATTGCTTTCTTTCTCTCTCACTCTTTCTTTCTTTCTATCTCTCTTGCTTTCTTTCTCTTCTCTCTCTTGCTAGCTCTCTCTCCCCCCTTTCATCTCTCTCTTTCTCTCACACTCTTTCTTCCTATCTCTCTTGCTTTCTTTCTCTTCTCTCTCTTGCTATCTCTCTCTCCCCCCCTTTCTCTCTCTCTCTTAGCAGCGGCATAAGTAGAGGCAGGGCAGGCGTTCCCGAAGGGCAGGGTGATCAGCTGTGAGGCGGAGCTCCGGAACTGAGGCACCGATGGCGAGGGGGCTACGAGAGCGCTTTCTCCCAGCCCCCTCGCCATCGGTGCCTCAGTTCCGGAGCTCCACCCCATAGCTGATCATCCTGCCCTTCGGGAACGCCTGCCCTGCCTCTACTGCAGCCCCCTTGCTGGAAGTCTGGGATGAAAGTGCTCCCAGCGAAGGGGCTGCGAGAGGGGTGGGGCGGGCATTCCCGAAGCCCGTGGAGAAAGCCCTCTCTCGCAGCCCCCTGGCTGGCAGCGCTTTCGTCTCGCAGCCATCGCCACCACGGGAGAAGTCGCACGCCAAGGCAGGAGGCAGAGGAGGAGGAGAGGGGGCGGATCGGGCGAGCGTGGGGCAGGGCCGAGAAGCCAGCGGCGCGAAGGGCTGGAGGCACGGTGGGGAGGCAGGGGCGGCCGCACCTCCCCGCTCCCACCGCGGGCTGGCAGGGGGATGGGGAGCGCGCGCCCATGGAAAAGGGCGCAGGGGGGTAATTGGGGGTGCGCGCCTGCTCACGGGCGCAGCTTACAGGGAACGGTGACCACAGGCCTGGTGACAAAGATGTGTTTTTAGGCTCTTTTGGAAGGCAAGGAGGGTGGGGGCAGTGTGAATCTCCAGGGGGAGCTGATTTCAGAGGGCTGGGGCCCCCACAGAGAAGGCTTTTCCCCTACGTCCCACCAGCCAACATTGGTTGACAGGACCCTGAGTAGACCCACTCTGTGGGACTTCACCGTTCCCTGGGATTTGTGTGGCAGAAGGCGGTCTCAGAGATAGTCTTGTCCTATGCCATGTAGGGCTTTATAGGTGATAATCAACACTTTGAATTATGTCCGGAAACAGATTGGCAGTCAATGCAATCCACGGAGTGATGATGAGATATGGGCATGCCTTGCCAGGCCCAAAACCACTTGCGCGGCTGCATTTTGGACGTTCTAAAATTTCCGAACACTGTTCAGAGGTAGCCCCATGTAGAGAGCATTGCAGTAGTCGAACTTCGAGGTGAGAAGGGCATGAGTGACCGTAAGCAAAGACACCCTGTCCAAATAGGGCCACAACTGGTGCACCAGGCAGACCTGGGCAAGCGCCCTCCTTGCCACAGCTGACAGATGGTGTTCTAAAGTCAGCTGTGGATTGAAGAGGATGCTGAAGTTGCGAACCCTCTCTGAGGGGATCAATAATCCCCCCCAGTGTGATGGACGGACAGATGGACATGTCCTTGGGAGACAGTACCCAGAGCCACTCCGTCTTGTCTGGATTGAGTCTGAGCCTGTTGGCACCCATTCAGAACCTTGGCAGCCTCCAGACGCATTTTCACTCATGAATCCTAACTGCCGAGGGCCTAGATAATTGGCTTCTTCCAAGGACTGCTGGAGCTGGAGCGACACCACCTTCTCAACAACCTTCCCCATAAATAATAATAATAATAATAATAATTATTATTATTATTATTATTATTATTATTTATTAGATTTGTATGCCGCCCCTCTCCGAGGACTCAGAGCGGCTCACAACAACAATACACAATGTCCAAATCTAATATTAAAAACAATTTAAAAGGGAAGGTTGGAGACAGGACAATAGTTGTTAAATATGGCCGGGTCCAGGGAAGGCTTCTTGAGGAGGGGGCACACAAGTGCCTCCTTATAGGGAGCTGGGGAGGACCCCTCCCTCAAAGAAGCGTTTGTAATCTCCTGGACCCAGTTCCATGTCACCTCCCTGCTGGCTGAAACCAGCCAGGAGGGACACGGGTCCAACAAACAGGTGGTGGAACTCACAGCTCTAATAGTCTTGTCCACTTCATCAGGTGTCACCAGGTCAAACTCACTCCAAAGAGGTAGACTAAGACGGGCCCCTGTCACCTTGACTGACTCGTTGTCGGCCGACTGCACTCCAATTGGAGTCAAGATCAGTCTAGATCTGAGTGATTTTATCTGCAAAAAACTTGTTAAATGCTTCAGCACTACCCTGCAAGGGTTCTTCAACTTCCCCCTGATTAAGAAGGGAGCGAGTCACCCTAAACAGGGCAGCTGGGTGGGATTCAGCAGACACAATCAGGCCAACATTGTAAGCGTGTCTTGTCGACCTGATCACCACTTTGTAAATCTTAATATGAGCTTTTACAAGTGTTCAGTCAGATTCGGATCTGGTCTTTCTCCAACGCTTCTCCAGACTTCTCTTCTGGCGTTTCATTCCCCGGAGCTCCTCGGTAAACCAAAGAGATCTCCAGGGTCTGTTGCCAGAGAGAGGTCACAAAGGCGCAATTCAGTCTAGAGCCTCCGTCGCAGCTGTATTCCAGTCTGCAGCAAGAGACTCTGCCAAACTGTGTACAAGTGAATCCGGCAAAACCCCAAGCACTCTTTGAAAACCTACTGGATCCATCAGGCATCTGGGGCAGAACCGCCTAATCGGTTCCGCTTCCATTCTTAAAATTGCCAGTAATTTTTTTTACTAAAGCCATGCTAATGCTATCCAGGAACAAGGAAAAAAAATCTTGCTAGATAACATTTTACTTTAATAGAAAGTTAAAACTTCTTAGAAACACTTCTACAGGCTAAACAGGATGTCTGCTTAATTCACACAGGAATTACATAATCATAATATTTCCATTTTGTTGAGATCAAGCCTACACTTGAGCAAAAGGAAGTGTTGTGATTTGATATCAAAAAGCATCCTATAGATATGATAAGTTTATAGGATGTTTTTCTTACATAATGGCTTTTTGTTGATATTATTGAGAGCTCATTTGCAGATTTGAATATCAGACAACACTCAATATTTTTGCAGATATCTCCATGTTTGGAAGTTTGGGTGGGTGAGAGGCGGGGAGGGGGGGACACAAGAGCAAAATAGGCCATACATGATACCATGATATTTCGTATCATTGTCCAAGGAGATTATGAGGCATATGCTATTGTTTAACACTTTCTAGCAAAATTAAATGATTGGGACTTTCCCTTCCAAACTGAATCTGAATGAAAAACTAAAAATCCTGGATATATCCCTTTTGTTCCTAGGAAATAAAAACTTGTTATGTTGAAAACATAACTTATAAGTTATAAATAGCAGTTCATTTTCATATTGGCTGCCTTGTTTTGTTTTATTTGAGTTAATAGCCAACCCAGTGACTCAGAAGTAAAGCTTACAGCATAAACTCTCAAAATTTATCATTTTTTACTTTTTAAGTTTCAATTTTATTCTCAGTGAGACTTATGAATTTGATCTTTGGAACTTGAGTTTCCTAACTTGAAAATTATGGTTTCTGACTTGTTATTTCCAGGTTATTGATTTAATTTGATTTCATATATGCATTGTCACAGATTTGGCCTTCACATATAATAAGCTATGTGGGAAATTGGGTCAAAACATTTATTATCCATTGACTTTTTCATTCATGGATATTTTCTGGCCTTTTGTTTTAAGAACACTGTATCTGATTAAAGCTGATGTTAAAAATATGAATAAAAAACCAAAAAGTGTAAAGAGAATCATTGTACTATATTGGTAAGTTTGTATTGTAATATAAATTTTCTAACAAACTTGTTCATATCTTTTTCCATAAATTGTAGGATATTAAAATTAGAATAAAAGAAGTAACTATTAACTTCACACTTTTTTCCATATTGTAACAAATATGGTTAGAGGAATGGAGGCTAAAACATGAAGATTGAAGGAACTGGGTACATCTAGTTTAATGAAAAGAAGGAATAGCAGTGCTCCAATATCTCAAGGGTTGCCACAAAGAAGAGGGAGTCAAGCTATTCTCCAAAGCTCCTGAGGGTAAGACAAGAAGCAATGGATGGAAGGTAATCAAGGAGAGAAGCAGCTTAGAACTAAGGAGAAATTTCCTGACAGTTAGAACAATTAATCTATGGAACAGCTTGCCTCCAGAAGTTGTGGGTGGTCCCATATTCAATTTGAAATTATGGATAAAAGGATAAATTCGGATAATGAAACTGAGTTGGGACAATTGATGGGACGGTGGGACAAGGTAAGCAATGACGAGCAGAATCCGAGACCAAGCTACAAGAAATAAATTGGAATCACTCTACAATATGTAAATAGATATGTTGCTCTTGGATCAAGTGGACTATACAAGAAACACCCCCGATTTGGTGGTGGGGAATGTGTGTGCTTCTGGGTGATGGGTACATTTCACTATGCACTGTTTTATGTTGTGTGTAATATAAATTTGTTAAAAATTAATAAAATAATTTTAAAAAAAACCAGAAGTTGTGGGTGCTCCAACACTGAATGTTTTTAAGAAGATGTTGGATAACCATTTTTCTGAAGTGGTGTAGGTTTTCTTGCCTAAACAAGGGTTTGGACTAGAAGACCTCCAAGAACTCTTCTAACTTGTTATTTCTATAGACATGTACATTATTTGATATCCCTATCATGATCAGATCACAGTTGAAAACTATGGTAGTTTATTTAGAGCACCCTCCAAGGAGGCTTGTTAGCTTGGATCCAGATGAAATTCAGAAGGAACTGGGGTTTAAACTGCTTGGAATAGGAAGAGAACCGAGACTCTTAATTGACTTGCACCCAACATAACCTGTATATCTTTTTGTCCCCTTTCGTAAACAGAGGAATTGAGAGGGTTGAAATAAATAAAAAGACTTATAGAACACTGTTGGAGAAAGACAATAGACAAGACCTGTTATTAAGACCTTGTGGCAATCACGTGGTGAGTACAAGTATTTCTGTGCACTAATTGTATCCGCAGATAATCAGCCAGTGACCTAGTTCAATGTGAGCCATTTTCTTCTAGGGAAGGAGGATACAGAGGGGCTTGCCAAAGAATTTGCTGATTTCCTTAGACAAAATCATTCAGCTTCATTCCCAGTTAGATACCAGTATAGTTGCTAGTTTGATGGAGGCACCCAGGGCAGATTCTTATCCAGTTATCTGGAATAGTTTGACCCTGCTACTCCTGAAGAAGTGAACAGTGTCCTAGGAAGCATGAGCTCTAACCAGAGGCAGGTTCCTCCCGGTTCAGACCGGTTCCATGGAACCAGTAGTAACTTGGCAGTTTGGGTTGCTCGAACCACCGGCAGCAAGGTAAGCCACAATCCACCCCTGGCTCAAACATCTGTACTTTATATCCATTAGAGAAGGAAAGTCTTGGATCAAAAGTAAAGGGATCACTTTTATCTGATAGGTTTATTTGTTTTAAATATAAACTTTACTCTCAATATGTAGAGTTAAGGAAGGCTGAAGTTCATTCACAAGTTCTGTCTTTTGCTAGATTGGATGTTTCCATTAATAGGTATTAAATCTGCACCATCAATTTAGATTTGAAAAAGAATAACTACTCATTGCTTCAATAATAATATTTAATATTCAAACATATTGATTAAATTTTTTTGGGGGGGATACATTTGTATACATATAAATCTCAAATAGTCTGGAAAATGTTAAACTCCAAATTAGATCATCTAGTCAGCATGGCCTGTGTTGAAAAAAAAAGGAGGGAACCATAATCTAACAACAATTGGAAAATCTCATGTTATGTCCTCACAGCTGAACTGTTTAAGAGGATTGGACTAGGTAGGACATAAGCATTGTACAATACGTACTTGCTTCCCAATCCAAATACAGTGTTCCCTCGACTTTCGCGGGGGATGCGTTCCGAGACCTCCCTCGAAAGTCGAATTTCCGCGAAGTAGAGATGCGGAAGTAAATACACTATTTTTGGCTATGAACAGTATCTCAAGCCTTCCCTTAACACTTTAAACCCTTAAATTACAATTTCCCATTCCCTTAGCAACCATTTAGATTATATACTCACCATGTTTTTTTATTAAAGTTTATTTTAAAAAATATTTATTAAAGGCGGATGAAAGTTTGGCAATGACATATGGCGTCATTGGGTGGGAAAAACCGTGGTATAGGGGGGAAAACCGTGAAGTATTTTTTAATTAATATTTTTGAAAAAACGTGGTATAGACTTTTCGTGAAGTTTGAACCCGCGAAAATCAAGGGAACACTGTATTAAGCTGTTTTGTAAGTGATATTATGAAGTCTTAGATAACTCTTATCTGAAACTATGGCTGATTAGTCTACTATACTAAGACTCAATAACAAACTATGATTTATTGACTATACCAAAAATTGGTTATGTCCACCCATTGTTAAACACACTAATCCCTGGAGAACAAGGTAGATAAGCAGTGAAGTCATTATCTCCTCCATTCTGGTGAAATGAAATATGAAAAAAAGGTGAGAAGGGCAGTTTTCAGTTACTCTACACTCTGCTCCAATAACTGCTTTTTGGAACTGGAATACCTTTTGAGAGATGAAAAGAAGGAAGGGCCAATCCCGAAGACAAGGAGGGGCCAGTCATGATCATTGTCAACAGTATGAACAGAAGTTTCCAGTTAATGGAATGATCCCTATTGTTTATCAGCATAGACCACGAATGGGTTCTAAGCTGATTCGCTTCCTCTTGTGCCTCTTGGGTGTGTACACTCAGTACAAAAAAATCCAGGGGGAAAAGGAGAAAACAAGATGACAACCACATGCACAGTACCAGAAACTGTGCATGCTCAGAATTTTTTTTTTAAAAAAATTCAAATTGTTTTTAATTAAAAAAAACAACGATGGCAGCGCTCACGGACAGGCACCAACCTGGGTCCATAATGTCACCAGTGGATCGCTACCAGTTCGGGCGAACTGGTCCAAACCGGGAGGAATCCCCCCCTGGTATAGACTGCAATTTATAAAGCTGCATCTTTGTGTATAAATAATGAGCCTCTTATGGAAAACAGTGATGAACACTATCTCCGGGACCGCCTTCTGCCACACGAATCCCAGCGACCGATTAGGCCCCACAGAGTTGGCCTTCTCCGGGTCCCGTTGACGAAACAATGTCGTCTGGCGGGACCCAGGGGAAGAGCCTTCTCTGTGGCGGCCCCAACCCTCTGGAATCAACTCCCCCCAGAGATTAGGATTGCCTCCACCCTCCTTGCCTTTCGCAAACTCCTTAAAACCCACTTCTGCCACCAGGCATGGGGAAGTTAATTCCCCTGGGCTGTTTCCGTTTTATGTATGGTTTGTCTGAGATGTATGACTGTTTTTTATATTAAGAGATTTTAAATTGCTTTTAACTATTGGATTTGTACTGTTTGTTGTTGTGAGCCACTCCGGGTCTTCGGAAAGGGGCAGCATACAAATCTAATAATAATAATGAATAAATAATAACATTATAGTGCTACTTTTCCTGTATTACATAAATTGCAATATTTTTTCAGGGTTAATAAGATTTGCTCCTAGGGTAGTATGACTTTACATACTTCCTCTAAGCATTTACTAACTTGCTTAACAACATTCCTTTGAAAGGAATGAAAGTGTACTAAGAAATGAAAGTATGCTAAGCATTGTTTGCATTTGAGCTATTGCAAAATGCACTAGAACAAGGGCTTAAAAACCTGATTGCTGAGGTTATGATTTTTCAGATACTGTATATGAATCTTCAGAATTGCTAGGCCTTACTTCAGTATCGATGTGTATAAAATTGCAAGTGCATGTTTGTAAAAATGAGCCATCAAATACCATAACCTACTACTGAATAAAGTAGAAAAATGTGGGATGGATAGCAACACCGTCAAATGGATTCAAAACTGGCTAACCAACCATACTCAACCTGTAGTGCTCAATGTAACTGCATCTGCATGGATGGATATATGCAGTGGAGTACCCCAAGGCTCTGTTTTAGGCCCAGTACTCATCAACATCTTCATCAATGACTTGGATGAGGGGATAGATGGGGAACTCATCAAATTTGAAGATGACACCAAACTAGCAGGAATAGCCAACATTCTAGAAGATAGGCACAAAATAAAGAAGGATCTTGACAAACTTGACCAATGGGCGCTACTTAACAAAATGAAATTTAATGGTAAAAAAGTAAGGTTCTACATTTAGGCAAGAAAAACAAAATGCACAGGTAAAATATATGAGGTACATTGCCCAACAGTAGCATCTGTGAACGGGACCTTGGGAGTCCTAGTGGACAACCATTTAAATATGAGCCAGCAGTGTGCAACAGCTGCCAAAAAACCCACACAGTTCTAGGCTGCATTAACAAAAGGATAGAATCAAGATCACATGAAGAATTAATACCACTTTATAAGGCCTTGGTAAGGCCACACTTGGAATATTGCATTCAGTTTTGGTTGCCACGATGCAAAAAGGATATTGAGACTCTAGAAAGTGTACAAAGAAGAGCAACAAAGATGATTAGGGGACTGGAGGCTAAAACATATGAAGAACGGTTGCAGGAACTGGAAATGGCTGAAAAGAAGGACTAGGGGAGACATGATAGCAGTGTTCCAATAACTCAGGGGTTGCCACAAAGAAGGAGGAGTTAACCTATTCCCTAAAGCATCTGAAGGTAGAACAAGAAGCAATGGGTGAAAACCAGCAGTGGGCTACGAGCCGGAACGCTAAATTGCGCTCGCTGCCACAGCTCATAAGTTCTTGTGGGGCCAGGCCGATTTTGCTGCTGCACCTGTGGAGGTAGCAAAATCATGTACAGAGCCGCAGGTAAAACCTTGCTGAAACACAGGTGCACCTGGGGCTCCGTGCACGATTTTGCTACCTCCACAGATGCAGCGGCAAAATCACCCTGGCCCCGCAAGAAGTTATGAGCCGCGGCGGCGAGCACAATTTAGCATTCCGGCTCATTGCCCTCTGCTGGTGGAAACTAAACAAGGAGAGAAGTAATTCAGAACAAAGGAGAAATTTCTTGATGGAACAATTAATCAGTGGAATAGCTTGCCTCCAGAAGTTGTGAATGCTCCAACACTGGAAGTTTTAAAGATGTTGGATAACCATCTGTCTGACGTAGTGTAGGGTTTCTTGCCTAAGCAGAGAGTTGGACTAGAAGACTTCCAAGGTCCCTTCCAACTCTGTTGTTATTAAATGTACCTAAAATCAGCATTTTTTTCTTTTGAGTATTTATTTATTTATTAATTAGACTTCTATGCCACCCTTCTCAACCAACTCAGGGCAGCAATTTATAGAAACATAGAAACATAGAAGACTGACAGCAGAAAAAGACCTCATGGTCCATCTAGTCTGCCCTTATACTATTTCCTGTGTTTTATCTTAGGATGGATATATGTTTATCCCAGGCATGTTTAAATTCAGTTACTGTGGATTTACCAACCACGTCTGCTGGAAGTTTGTTCCAAGGATCTACTACTCTTTCAGTGAAATAATATTTTCTCACATTGCTTTTGATCTTTCCCCCAACTAACTTCAGATTGTGTCCCCTTGTTCTTGTGTTCACTTTCCTATTAAAAACACTTCCCTCCTGAACCTTATTTAACCCTTTAACATATTTAAATGTTTCGATCATGTCCCCCCTTTTCCTTCTCTCCTCCAGACTATACAGATTGAGTTCATTAAGTCTTTCCTGATAAGTTTTATGCTTAAGACCTTCCACCATTCTTGTAGCCCGTCTTTATGAGTGCTTTCATGCAAATACAGAGTTGCTAAGGTATAATTTGTTATAGAAAATGTAGCAATGCAGAACTTAAAATATGAATTCCCAGAAAAATAAAAAGCAGTTCCAAAAACAAGAATATTTTATTTTCAGAAAATGTAATTTCTTATGTGTATTGTAGATTAAACACATTTACTCTACCTAGTGTTTAAGATTCCTATATGATTTCCTGAAACATGTTATCAATTATTTTTGCTTTCATACTAAACAACCTGTGCCCAATTAAGTTGTTTGAAAGGTGATTTGATTTCCTTTTCTAAACAGAACAGAATACATCAGTGGGTTAAAAAAAACAGTGGGAGGGTGAACAACTTCCCTCGCCCCTCCCTTGTCCCTCCACCCTTTCTATATAACATTTTAAATGAGACTCTTGGGTGAGATGATCTATCAGTTTGCGCTGAGATATCATCAATATGCAGACGTCATCCAATATCTTTCTTTAGTTCTGCATGGAATTGCATTACCCCAGACAGGCCACAGCAGAATCTGTCTTCGTAGACTCATGGTTCCTGCTTGAAGAGCAGGTGGCAGCCATGGCGAGAGCTTTTGCACACCTCTAGTTGTGGTCATTCCTGGAATATAAAGCTTTATTAAAAGTGAGTCATGGCCTTGTAATAGACTATTGCAACGTGGCTACACAGCACTACCTCTAAAGAGTACTGTATTTTGAAACTTCAACTGATGCAGAATGCATGGATAATAAATAGTTCTTCCGTAGATATAGGGCACATGTAACATCCCTACTGTGTGAGCTGCATCGGTTGTGAGCCATTAGTGGGTTTCACTTACCTTTGCTACCAGTTTGGGAATGGGAGTGCACATGCAAAGCATTTTTGATTACGTCCAGGTGGGTGGACGGAGCCTCCCATTGCCGCTGCTACTAGTTTGAGGAACTAGTGCGATCTGGAGTGACCCACCACTGTTGCCAGAATATTTCTAGGTGCAATTCTGGGTATTGGTTGTCACTTGTATGGCTTGGAACTAACTTATGTGAGGTACGGTAGAAAATTAGCACCCACCCCTCTCCTAGAAGAATGAAAATATTGTGAGAAATATTTAAAAAGACAGACTATTACATTTCTCAAAGGGAGAAATTGAGAAACACCTTTTCTCTTTTTTCAAGATAAGCCTGGAAGCTATAATAACCCTTAAAACCGGGCCATATTAAATATGCCTCTAAAATGTTTCAATTGTATTAAAAGGTAGATAATGGCCACCCAGTTTCTATCCAAACTGTATAATGGAACACATGTAGGTTTGCATCGCTAAAATATAAAATATTTCAAATATCCACTAGGCACTGGAAAAAAATGCAAGTAAGCTATTTCCCCCCTCAGTTTAAGTCAACCTTCAATTATTAAAAAGGCTATTATAGTTTTGAAACAAATAAACTTCGTTACTTTGTTTCAAAATATAAGATCCTTAATTAACCCCTTTCACGCAACTCTGGGCTTTCTTGTCCACAAATAATAATTTAAAAAATACTGAATAAGAATTGGGCTTCCTTGATAGGAATGAGCGTTTAAGGAATACCCCCCTTAAACGGAGTATGTCTATTTGGTGTTTTACTTTATTATTTATACGGTCCTTATCTCATATGTCATATATATTCTCTCCTTATCTATATCTATTTATCTATATCTATATCTATATCTATTCTCTCCTTATCTCTTATATCATATATACTCTCTCCGTCTCATCTACTTCTCTTCTTTTTACTTTCTATCGTCATATATATTACTTAATGTCTATTCTCTTCCATATGTATTGTATATTGGACAAAGAATAAATAAATAAATAAAATAAATATTCCAAAGCTCGTTCGGGGTTTCGTGATCTCTGAGTGGGTTCGTCATAGCAGGAACTACAGATCTTGCCTAAGGGATCCGAAGGCTCAATTCCGAGAAATACACAACGAGCAGATTCTATTTCGATTCCACACACCAGAAACGTCAAAGTCGGAATGCCCAGATAGGCGGAGTCACTGCAGGCCTTTTACGCGCATTGAATCTGCGGAGAAGAGGCGGGCTGAGGGGGCGGAAGTGACTCGTGTAGGTCGGTCTGTGAGGCGTAATGGCGGTTGAGGGCTTGTACGGGTACTAGAATCTCCGATATCCTCCTTGGTGAGAGGTTCTTTCTTAAACCTGTGTTGATCGGAAGGTAAGTTGTAGAGGTTTTCAATGGTGCTATGCGTGCTATTTTGATCGCGTGTGATACGCTAGTGGTCCCCACCACAGTGTAGAGAAGCAGGGGGGGGCGTGAACGTAAACACTCGGCCCGCGGAGGGGTTTTAGATGCGAAACTTAGGTAACTGAGAAGGGAACAGACAGTACGCGTGTATGTAGCCTTGAGGGGGGCGGAGAAGGTCGCGAGGTTGGAGGGAAACCGGATCCCGAACTAAACCTGGCGAAAGGGAAGCGGGTGATCAAGCTAATCTGGATTTGTGAGGAATTACGTAAACTGCGTAACTTGGGAGTTTTGAAGCGGAGCGCTGGCTCGGAGAGGTTAAATTGGAGAAAGGTCACGTACAGTAGAAAGCAACGATTTGCGGATTAAGCGACATGGGAGTTTAGGCTGTGTGGAGTGGCGAAAGGACTCGGCAACTCTTCCCCTGGCTTGGAATCGCGCCAGATTCTGTTCCTGACAGCGAGACGGTTTGTATTTCGGTTGCGTTGAGGGAAGAATCGGCCAAACCCGATCGCCATTCCGTCTTGTTTAATCATAGCCTGTTTATTTGTTTGGGCATTGTGGCATTGTGACCACAGCTGAGTTTACTTGGGAGTGGGAGAAAGGGCAAAGTAGATTTATTAAGTGATTCTTTCCACTTGTTTGTAGCAACCAATGACAAAACTAGTGCAAAGTGATAAGTTCAGCTTCGCCTTTCAAACCTGCTAATTGTATATAATACCCTAAAGACATAGGTTTTATTCTTCACCGCAGCTTGTTTTGGCAAGCAGCTGGTGGCAACATCAACATAAGCCTTCAGTTGTAAACAACAGATAAAAGGTAATCACACAAACAAGAATCACGTGGTTTGTAAATGATTATTGCATGGAAATATATTATTTCTCATTTAAATCACTTTTATAGTTCTCATATAGTTATTAACTAATAAATGTAAAAATATATAAAGCTTGTTAATTTTCAAGGGGACTGAAAATTTTCTGCTCAATATTGCAGTTTTCAATGGAAAACAAAACTTGGTGTTATATTAGTATGAAATGTATACTGTACATTTCATGCTCAATCTTGCTCAATCTTATAGTTACATAAGAAAAAAGAAAATAAGATTGAGCATGTGTATAATAAAAAAGAAAGTTAGATTGAGCATGTGTAAAATTTTCTTTTTTTCTTATGTAAATATAAGATTGAGCATGTGTATATATACATTTCATAAACAGTTCAAAGTTGTAGTTAATGGAATGATGGTTTCTGGATATAGAATGTATAAAAAGTAGTTTCTATTGCTGGTCATGCTGCTTTTTTGAAGGCCATGGCTGTAATAAACCATAATTCTTAATAGACAGGTAGAATTGTAACTTATGTCCAACAGTTATATAGACAAGGACTTACTAATCACCAACTCTTGGTGAGTATCACCTATTAAAAATATTTCTCACATACATACATACATACATACATACATACATACATACATATATATATATATATACTCTTGAATTCATCTTTACTAGCTATGACCTCTATTATTTTTAGTTTATTAGTTTTATTCTTTTTTTCCTTGATATAGTTTCCAGCAAAATGTTGAATGCAATTCTTTAATATTTTCTCAAGTTATTTTGAAATTTCTGAATACCAAAAGTGTTCTTTTATATGAAAATATTAAAGGCTATTTCCACTTAATTTATTATGAGCAAAGAACATAAGATTAGAACTTTCATAAGACAGAGTTTGGTGAAATATCAGAGTTCTCCACAGATGATCAACTCAGTTTTACTAAGCATATTGTAATGGATTTTCTGAATATGGATGAATAGAATTACAAATTTTGTAACTGAACAATAAACCAAACACATAGTGTTAAAAAATTACCTCATAATCAAATTTATGATGGTGATTTTAATATGAAACCCCCCCAAATCTATAACATTAGATAAAAGAGCTGCTTAATTATGTCTTTTATTTGCCTGATTAAAGGAAGATAGAATAATGCAAAGTATTGATGAATAAATGCAAGACAGCTAATCATAGAGTTTAAAAGGAAAGATAAAGATATTTGGGGAAAAAAATTAAACTAAGGAAACAATCACAGCAATACAGAATATATATAGTTTTAGAAATAATATTTCTCAATATCCAATGTTCAGATATTATGAACTCAAACCATTTATAATTTATATTGCAATTCTGAATCTTATCTGGAAATAACATCTTAATGTATTTTTAATGAATTATAAGATTACATTGCTAAACCTCTAAACCAGCATTGCATATTAAATCTTGAAATAGAAACATAGCCCTTATCTGAATAATATTTCAATCCATTATAGTTTCTAATTTAATTTGCAACTTTTGCATGATTGCCAAAATCATCTTGAGACAGAATGCCAAGTTAGCACTCTAGAGAATAAAAATAAAGTATGATTCTTGCTGAAGCCTATTGTTAGCCTCCAGTCTAAAGGTAATAGAAGACCTTGCAAAATTAATTACATTGCAGAATTACTTCTATTATGCACTTACTTTAGAGAGCTATATGAGAAGAAAGCAATTGAAGCATATGAACAGAGAAACAAAAATAGATATTGGTTTTGTGTTAAATACTTTGAAGTGTTATAATGCACTTTATAATAAAAGAGTCTCTTGATAAAAGGAAAGTAAGAAACTTATCTAGTTTGTTTTTCCTTCCATTAAACTCTAATGGGTATTTTGGAACTCTTTATTAAACAATTTGAATGTAAGATTTCATCATAACCTCCTTTAGAATATGCGAATTATTTTTTCACTTGATATGCAAGAGAAACAAGACAATTGTAATTAATGGACCGGAATGCAAAGTAAGTGGTTTAATGCTAAGGTTAATATGCAGAAATATAATCTAAGAGGCCATAATACCATAATAGCAATAATTGTTAAAGAGAACATTAGTGACTTATTTTGATATTTTAATTTTTATATTACCGTATGTCCTTAGAATTTCTAGGGTATGTTCAATGCCATGAGTTAATTGCAAAAATAATAAAGGTGAGTAGAAAACAAAGTTAAAAGATTAGCAACAATATATTTCAACTAAATTCAATGTATCAATATCAATGGAGAGACCAATTTCTTATTTTATTGAAACACTGGCTTATTTAATATGCATAAAAAGGGGACTGTCATTATATAGATGGTGGCTTGTAATATACTGCCAAGCAAGTTTTCAACTTAGCCGAATCTTCTTTCAGGAACATTGGGACTTGATGTGCTGCATTGGTCTAATCCTAGGATCTATAATACCAGGAATAAGTAGATTAAGACCAGACTTTGAGTGCTTTTCAGTGCAACAAAACTCTTGCTGCTGGATAAATTTAGAAAACGAGGCATCATAATATTAAATGATCTGAAAGACAAAAGAGTGATTTATCGAGAAGCTGCATTTATAGAATGCAAAGTATGGAGGAGAAACAGAAATGATATATTTTCATGGAAGCATATATTTAAGTGGTGGTTATGGATAAATTAGATCTGTGTCAATAGAAATGTGCATTTCTGCTCATATTTTGGCATTTTTAGCAATTGTGTGTATTGTAAATATGTAAAAATCTGGATTTTGGTTCTCAGTCCATGGAGAAAGCACAGCTTGTTTAAGGAATGACTGGCATACGCTATGTCATGCCCATGTGCACTTTGTCCCTTTTGTGGCACAGACCTAATATTCAATAGTACTAGTTTGTTAGGATTTCTTTTACATGTAAAGTATGTTTAATGTGGCTATTGCATAGTTTTAAAAAACGGGCTTGAGACCAATTACAATACAGTACTTTTTATTTTTGTTTCCAGAGGAAATGTTATGGTGCAAAGAAATGTTTAAAGGTCATGCATAAAATGAATAAGAAAGTATTTAGAAGAAAAATGGCAGCAATCGGATAATTTATTGTAAATTTATATAATTGTCTATAAGACCTGCTTGTTGGTACATTCTCTGTATTGGTGAACATGTCTTGGGTACAAGAAAGGCCTTAAGCTGGAAGCTGAAAAAACATTATTGTAAGTTATGAATAGGTTGGTGGATATGTGTTTCAGTGCCAACAGTTTAAAAGTACAAACTGTTGGCAGAGTTGAACAGTTGCAGATGAGAACAAAATAGTAAATATTATGCAATGTGTTAATGTGTTGTTGATAATGTGGAAAGTTGATCCCTGCAACTCTCCTGTGGTTTCTAAGGTGTGCACTGTACCTTAGAATGGCTTAGTGTGATCTGAAGAAAAACATTACAGAACATTACAGAATTTCCCAAAATGTATATCTGAAAATAATGTGCATACAATTTTATTGGAAGTTATTAATGTCCCTTAAATAGCTGAGATACTAGTAACGCCAATATTTCAAAAATGCAGGCAATGATATTCTTACCATGAAAGTTTTGGTGCAGAACACAGTATAATTGAAGCTATTTTGTCTGAGTTTTCCATATCTTATCAATAGAAGAGATTGCTATGGTATATCCAAAATTTCCAGAAAAAAATTGTAACTGTTTTTGATAGTTAGGTGTCACATTAAAAATGAGGTAGAGGGTTTTCTGTCAAGGTCTTTTATATACTTGGTGAAGTAAAAGTCTTTAATTTATTAACTAATAATTACTTTAGAGAGTGTTTGTGTATGTGTGTGTGTAACATATTTTTATTCATGTGAAAAGGTAGGGAGATTAGTATAGATCTATTTAGAGCTCTTTTGCTTTCTTCAGCTAGACATACCCTTGCTGGGATTTGAACCAGTAGGCTTCTGCCGGCAGGGCAGAATATTAATTTCTAGGCTGCAGGCTTGCATCCAAATCACACAGAATTCGACAGAAAACATATATGTGTGTGGGTGGGTTGTGTCATATTTATTGTCAGGCCAAATGGCATCACCCGAAATTGGAAACTCCCTAATGATAATGATAATTAAAAGGAAGGGGGATTAGTATAGATCTATTTCGAGCTTATGCTCTCATCAGCTAGCCATACCCTCACTGGGATTTTAACTTGCAGAGTATACAGTATATGTATTCTGCACAACTGAATATATATTCTGCACAGCTGAAGCTATATGTAATGTTCATTATCTCATGAGATTTATGTTCTTGTCAAAAGACTCTGAGAATGATATGTAACATAATATAAAATTATAAAAATATTAAAACTGTGTCCCAAAAACCAATTTCATATCAATTTCATAACATTCTTATCTTCCACTGTTGTACTTTCTCCCTATCACTGGTATTTAGAACATGTCTCTGAACAGAGTTCTCATAATATTCATAACTACTATATCTATTGATAAATCTAGATTCCATAAATTTTTAATTTCCTCTTAAGCCTATTTAATTTACCCAAGCACATATTCTGTTAGCCAGTTATATCAATTATTTAGTTGGTTCTTTTGAACACTTCAGAATTTATTTGAATGTTTACTATCTTGATTAACCCTGCTGTTCTGTTCGGGTCTGTGAGACCCGAAATCAAGGTTTGAGACCCTGTAAAAAATTTTCCCTGCATATCTGAAACTTGAAATTTCATGACTTTTCATCATTTCAGGGGTTCTCTCTATGAGAATTTTTTTTGGGGGGTGGGAGGTTTCTTTCTTGCTGAAAAAAAAAACCTCCCTAATGTTATGTTCCCGGGTCACCCTGACCCGGACCGAAAACTCTTCATTTGCAGTGCTTATGTTTGGTCTTTTTGAAAGCTTTTTTCACTTGGAAAGTAGTCTGAACATTTCTTCACACAATGGAATGAAAATTGAACTGAAAAAATTAATCCTTATTGGTTTATTTTGCCCATAAATGTGCCTCCCCCCCCATTTTTGTGAAAGTTTTTTCAATTTATGGATAGTTTTGCTTGCAAAATGCAGTCTATTTTACTGGAGTTGGTGTGGGAATGGTACCTTGAACATTTCTGAATATAAGAAAAATATAAAGGAACTGAAAAAAATGATTCTTACTGTTTTTTTAACATCAGAAATAAGGCCTCCCCCCCCCCCCCCTGGCTGCTTGCAACAATTTTCACTTTTTATTTTTTTATGCTCCAAATCCGAAATATTCTTTAAAATCTTACGCATTCATTTACTCAATTTAACAATGCTGATCATCAAAAAAATATTTGTGGGGGTGGGGGAAAAAATTTTTTCTTGGCAAAAAAAAAGTCACATTTACTCTGTTCGGGTCATATAGACCCGGATCAAAATGATTTTTTTTAGGTACTTGAATTTGGTCTTTTTGAAAACTTTTTCCACTGGAAAACTAGTTTGAACATTTATGAACATAATGATATGAAAATTGAACTGGAAAAATTGAGACTTATATTTTTATTTTGATCAAAAAGCCCCTCCCCCCATCCTTTTTGAATTTCGTGTCAATTTATATTTTTTAAGGCTACAAATCCCTAAGGAATTTTCCCCCAAAAGGTTTGATATACTAAATTGAACAATCCTGAACATAAGAAAAATATAAATGAACTGAAAAAAATGACTCTTATTGGTTTATTGTTTTATACTCGAGTATAAGCCTACTCGAGTATAAGCCTATTTGAGTATAAGCATGGGGGCCCATTTATGAGCAAAATAAACCAATAAGGATCATTTTTTCAGTTTAATTTTCATATCATTATGTTCAGAAAGGTTCAAGCTACCAATCCCACACCAAAATAGAATAGTAAAATAGAATGCATTTTGCAGGCAAAATTATCAATAAACTCAAAAGTTTTGATATACTAAATTGAACAATCCTAAACATAAGAAAAATAGAAATGAACTGAAAAAAAATGATTCTTATTGGTTTATTTTTGAATATAAGACCATATCATTTTATACTCGAGTATAAGCCTACTCGAGTATAAGCCTATTTGAGTATAAGCATGGGGGCCCATTTATGAGCAAAATAAACCAATAAGGATTAATTTTCTCAGTTCAATTTTCATATCATTGTGTGCAGAAATGTTCAAGCTACCAATCCCACACCAACTTTAGTAAAATAGAATGGATTTTGCAAGCAAAACTATCCATAAATTGAAAAAACTTTCACAAAAACGGGGGGGGAGGCACATTTATGTGCAAAATAAACCAATAAGGATTAATTTTTTCAGTTCAATTTTCATTCCATTGTGTGCAGAAATGTTCAAACATGTTTCCAGGTGAAAAAAGCTTTCAAAAAGACCAAACATAAGCACTGCAAATGAAGAGTTTTCGGTCCGGGTCAGGGTGACCCGGGAACATAACATTAGGAACTTTTTTCGAACAGAACAGCAGGGTTAAAAAGGACTCATATAATTGTAACAAACCCACTGCAAAGCTCAGTAACAGCAACTGAGATTCTTGGCTTTATTTCATTGTTTGCTTTGAATTATTGTTTAACAAATGTCTTGTGATAATGTTCAATGTCATTCTGTAAATGCTAACTTTATTTGTTTGGGAATGAGTGCAAAAACATAATCACATATATGTATTGATCATTCTGTCATGTTTACTAGCACTTTTAAAGAATGATATGTTGCTTAAACTACACATTGATCCTTTCTCTGTACATTTTAAAATTTTAATAATTTAACCCTCTATGAGCTGCAGTGGTGCTGTGGTTAAAATGCAGTACTGCAAGCTATTTCTGTTGACTGCCGACTGCCTGCAATTTGGCAGATCGAATCTCACCAGGCTCAAGGCTGACTCAGCCTTTCATCCTTCTAGGATCGTAAAATAAGGACCCAGATTGTTGGGAGCAATATGCTGACTCTGTAGACCGCTTACAGAGTGCTGTACAGCCCTGTGAAGTGGTATACAGTGATCCCTCGAGTATTGCGAGGGTTACGTTCCAAGACCCCTCGCGATACTCGATTTTTCGCAATATAGTGGTGCGGAAGTAAAAACACCATCTGCGCATGCGCGCCCTTTTTTCCATGGCCGTGCATGCGCAGATGGTGTTTTTACTTCCGCAACTGGCCCAGGGAAGGTTCCTTCCGCCGCCCAGCAGCTGATCTGCTCGGCAGCGCCACAAAGGGGAAACCCCGATCTTCGGCTCCTCGCTGCTGCCGCGCCCGCCGCTTGTCCGCCCGCCGCTTGTCCGGCCGCCGAACTTCCGGGTTTGGCTTCAGGACTCAGCTGGGAAGCGGCGTGGCTGTTTTAAAAGGTCGCAGCCAGCCTGGGGGGCTTCCCAGCACCCCCCGAACCCTGGTTGGGGGTTCGGGGGGGTGCTGGGAAGCCCCCCAGGCCGGCTGCGACCTTTTAAAACAGCCGCGCCGCTTCCCAGCTGACTCCCGAAGCCAAACCCGGAAGTGGTTTTTTTTTTAATTAATATTTTTTTAAAAATCGCGATATAGCGTTTCGCGAAGATCGAGATCGCGAAACTCGAGGGATCACTGTATACTGTAAGTCTAAATGCTTTTGCTTTATAGTAGGGGTGTCAAACTTGATTTCATTGCATCGGGGTTGTGTTTGACTTTGGATGCTGGCGTGGATGTAGCCAGAGTGGACATGGGCAGCTTGCAATCACTTTTGTCAGGGGTCACTGTGGTGACCCAAGCACTTTGCCAGTGAAAATGGGCTCCTGAGCTCCATTTTTGGCCAAGATGGCCTCCTACAGCCCTCTGCCATTCAAAAGCAACTTTGTGGGCTGCACCTGCCCCCTGGCCTCCATTTTCAGCTACAATGGCCTCTTGCAGCCCTCCTGCTGGCAGAGGGCTGCTAGAAGCCGTTGCAGCTGAAAACAGGGCCTGGGAGTGCTGCACATAGCCCTTTGGAACTCTGTTTTTGCTGCAGAGGCACCATGGCTGGTCCTTTGCTGTTTCCAGGACAGTCTTGTGGGTCAGATCTAAGCACCCTGTGGGCTGGATGTAGCCCCTGGGCTTTGAGTTTGACACCCCTGCTTTATAGTGTTCTCCTAAAGAATGACTCAGGGACAAAATTATAACTTTCTAGTTGCTTTAAATAAATGTAATAGTATATTATCATGTTTCAAATTGTTGCTAAACCGTAGAAATGTAGCAATATTTTATTATTAAAAATTTCACTCAGTCCCAAATGCAAAATAATGGCTAAGATTTTCCATCCTGAAATTTGGGGTGGCTAAACTTCTAATAATCAGAAAAATAATGCTCACAAGCCATACATGTAACATCCTGTGCTGTATTTTCTTTTAACAAGTATTTAACAAAAGCAAGCTACTAGAATATAAAATAAGAGCAGACGCCAGTCCCTGCTAGCACTCATGATGTTACCTTGTTTGAGTTTTGAAATGTTTTCAAGAAAACAACCGAGCTCAGAAGATATTAAGGACCTCTTATTCCAATCCTAACCTACAAATATTATTTTATGCAAATATGTAACAAACACTTTCTTTCAAAATGTTTTATGGAATTTATTTCCTCAAAGGCATGAAATATTAGAAGGGATCACAAATATTGGGCATGAATTCCGTGCAAAGGAAATTAAAAGGCAAAAAATGAGATTGAAAATGAAAAATGGAGTCTGAAACCAGCTCTTATATAATTTTTGAATAATTGAAAAATGCATTATGAAACTATTAATATTTACGAAGGCATCTCCCCTGTATTAAAATTACAGGTTTTGTGCTAATATTTTAATTGTTGGAGAACTCAATCATAGAGGACTATAATTTTATTTTATTTAATTTTAATAAAGTTAAACACTCTGACACTCTGTCATGTCTGTCACATGTGCTCAGTGTGAACTCAGTGTGAACATCTGTGAAGCACACAGGGTGCCAGTGGCGAATTTGCCAATCCTGGTGTTCTGTGACAAATGCCAAGAGTCCTGCATGGTGTTGGGCTGTGAGCACAACCCCCACCTGTGGATGTCGGGCCTTCATACTGTTTGTGCAGACACATGCACATTTGTGGCCTGCTAGAGGTCATTTTGCAGGGCTCTGGCAGTGCTCCTGTTCCTCCTTGCACAAAGGCGGAGGTAATGGTCTTGCTGCTAGGTTGTTGCCCTCCTACAACCCCCTCACAAGCAGCATCGGCAGGTAATGAGGTGTGTGGCTGGCACAAAGAACAGAGAGGCGACAGCGGTGATGGGACTTCCTGCAGCAGGACAACATAGTCACTTGTCAGTTGTTCGTTCCTGCAGCTGTGCATGTGCTTCCAGCCATGCTTCCCAGGCTCTGCAGCTATGCAACTGCTACTGGATGTGTTGTTAATGTTGCCACTTATGCCCAGACCTGGCCAGGAAAGTGGTATACTGACAAACAGTGGGCTGGCGCTGTCCTGACGGCCCTGTCCTGATGTGTCCCACCGTCTCTTGGAGCAAGACTCTGTTTCTGCTTTTAGCTGCACGTCTTTCTTTCTCTCCCGCAAACTCTGCCGGAAATGAGTCTTTGTGAAAAGCATCTGCTGCTGCCACCGCCATACCACACCTTGCAGAGTCCTGCTCCAAGAGGCTGCAGCGGTGAGACAAGTCTCAAAAAGACTCATTTCTGGTGGAGTTTGAAGGCGAGAAAGAAGGATTTCTACTGCTTCTGCTACTTTTGTTGTGTGCGGGCAAACAAGTCTTTTTCTCTCTCCTCTAGACTTTGTCAAAAATGAGTCTTTCTGAGACTTGTTATGTCACCGCCGCTTGAAGCTGGACTCTGCAAGGTTTATTATGACATTGCACAAGTGAACGTCAGTACCACTGTATGCTTTGTCTTACTGGCACAGCTGGCATTCGCCCCTCACTTAACTATCCGTCCCCTTTATCAAGGGGTAGCGGGTAGCGGGAGAGAAGCGAGTCTCGTGGACCTAGGTAAGGTTCCTCTTGCCATATCTTCACCTCCCTTTCTGAGGAATGGCAGATCTTCTTGCCTCTGGCTTAGCCACCTGTACCCTTTATTGAGGGAGATGGCAGGTGTGGAGGAGTAGTGTGTGGGAGAAATGGTATTCCCAGCTTCTCCACTGACTGGCTTCTTCCCAGCAGCTCTAGGAAGAAGCCTTCAGCATCGGCCATCAGAAATGAAGATTTTTTGGGCAGAAAAGCTTGCCCCAACTACCACTACCGAGGTGCCCTTGCTTCCTTCAAGCCTTTGCCTACCAGTACTTGATTTCCAGCTCTGTTGTGTTTCTCGCTGTTGTGCACAGGGAGACAGGTTTGTGGGACTACTGTTAAAAAAAACTTATTGCAAAAAGTTGGAATTTATTGAACTTTTTTTACAGTAAAGTTGTTTTCCTGTACACAAAAGTGAGAAACATGATGAAGTTGGAAATCAAGTAAGAGTAAACGAAGAAAGAAAGGCCTGGAGGAAGCGATGGCACCTGGGTAGGGGGATTTAAAATGTGATACAGTGCAACTGGAAAACCCCCCCCCCAATATCATGCTGACCCTTTTTTCCTCAAGTGCCAAAAGCGTACGTGCATGTGCCCACACCCATAATTCAATATACTTCATGCACTCTGCACATACCTGCAGGACCCTCACATGGTGCCCTGGCTCCGTGTATGTGCTTATGACCTTGTCTGCCCCCCCATTTCCCAACTTCCAGTAGGCCCAGAGGCTTTATTGGAGCCTGGAGAGGGCAAAAACAGCCTTCCCTGCCCCTACGGATACCAGAAACTGCCTGTTTCCTGACTTTTAGTGGGCCTGATAGGCCTGTTTTTTGCCTTTCCCAGGCTCCAGAAGCTTCCCTTTAGCCCAAGTGATGGCGAATCTTTTTTCCCTTGGGTGCCGAAAGAGCATGGATGCACGCTATTGTGCATGCGTGAGTGCTCACACCCACAATTCAATGCCTGGGGAGGGCGAATCAGCTGCCCCCAGAGACCCTCTAGAGGCCGGAAATGGCCTATTTCCCAGTAGGCTCATATTTTGCCCTCCCCAGGCTCCAAAGGCTTCCCTGGATCCGCGGGAGAGTAAAAACACCTCCCCCCCCAGAGGCTCTCTGGAAGTCAAAAATGCCCTCCCAGAGCCTTGTACGAACCAAAAATCAGCCGGCCGGCACACATATGCACGTTGGAGTTGAGCTAGGGCAACGGCTCGTGTGTCAGCAGATATGGCTCCATGTGCCACCTGTGGCACCTGTGCCATAGGTTCGCCATCACTGCTATAGCCTGAAGAAGGCAAAAACTACCTCCCTGCTCCCATCGAGGCCCAAAACACTCTCCCAGAGCCTCTGCGTGAACCAAAAGTCAATTGGCTGCCACACATATGCATGAGCTGAGTTAGCGGAACTGCTCACGTGTCGGCAGATATGGCTCCATCTGCCATAGGTTTGCCATCATGATCTTATAATCTCTTTCATGTACAACATGCGTAAAACTTTAATTCAGGACAAATAAAACTGAAGGGCAAGTTCAGAAGTAGTGTTTATAATAGATAGGTAGGATAAATATCTGACAACATATTCAACGTGTCAGCATGCTATGCATGTAATGCCAACAAATTAGCAAATATATAAAATGAGATACCTATTTGACCCTCCTGCCTGGATCTTAAAATGGAAGCAGGTAGACTACTGTAAATATTTTAATCTATATGTTGTCATTCAAATGTTGTTGCATCAATTAAAGAGTTTCATTTTTTTTACAGAGCAATTATGTCATCTTTTCAAGAGGCTCCATCTTCAAACAGTACCCTCCAGACTTCAAATTTTGCACATGTTATCTTTCAAAATGTAGCAAAAAGTTATCTTCCTAATGTGTACCTTGAATGCCATTACACTCTGACACCCTATATACGTCCTCACCAAAAAGATTGGGTTGGTATTTTCAAGGTAAGCAGTCTCTGAAATATTTTAGTATATAATACTTTTTTTTTTAAAGGAATGACTGAGTAATGGTCAAGTGAAAATGTAAAATGTCTTTTATCTTAAACTATTGATTCTTAGAGAGTAATTTTATTGATTATATCTTTTTGAGGCCATGTTTCATTACGTTTCATTTATTACTTGATTATCTACTTATTGATTGATTTATTGTTTTTGTATGCTGCCCAACTCCCAGAGGACTCTGGGCGGCTTCCAAGGAGTTATCCAATTATAACTCCTTGGAAGTTAATTATCCAATCAATTTAATCAACTCCTGTTATATGATCCTAAAAGAGATGATTTTATAAAATGGACCACTCTCTTTCTCTCCTTGTTAATAAGCATGTATATACAATGTTTCTTGGTGCATTAGACAAGAGCCAGGGTGGCATAGTGGGTAGAGTGCAGTACTGCATGCCACTAAAGCTGACTGTAGATCTGTAGGTCAGTGGTTCAGATCTCATCACTGGCTCAAGGATGACTCAGCCTTCCATCCTTCCGAGGTGGATAAAATGAGGACCCAGATTTTGGGGGCAATATGCTGGCTCTGTTAAAAAGTGCTTTTGCTAACATGCTGTTATGCCCTTTGTTAAAAGGGCACTATAAATACACATTTTTATTATTACTATTACTATTACTATTATTATTATTATTATTATTATTATTATTATTATTATTATTATTAGTGGGAGATTAATTGTTTAAATTGTTCATTAACGAAAATGATTTTATTTGCCTACATCACAAATGCTTTACTTTATTATAATATAAACTATTATAATATTTTATTGCCTCATCAAGTATCATCTTTATAGCTGAAACATTTCTAGGAATATTTTTTTCAAAAGTAATAAACCTTAAGGTCTTTTGTCTTAAAGTCATATTAGAATGAAGTTCCATATGATAGTAATATTGTCCCAAATTATTTTGAAAACCCCTTTTAGAATTGTTGGATTTTTTAAATAAAACAAAACAAAACCTTTTTAGGTTTTAGTAAATATTGAACACATGATACCTTAATGGAATTCCAGTTTGTGGTGAACTAGAATAAGATACAATGATTACATATTATTAATTTCATAAATTATTTTCAGTGATACACACTACATTAAAGTTTTGCTTATATACCCTAAGTTGTTTTAAGCAATCAAGTATGACTGCAGCTATTAACTTTCGTTGTCTTTGCAGTTTAGGCTTTTCTTGGTAGCAGCTGAATGCATGCTGAAATTAATTACTTTATGTCTAGAACATAGGTTTCTATTTTCTTTTCACCCTTATACCGTATTTCCTCCAGAATAAGACCCAAAATATAATCTTATATTTTTTTGACCTTATTATCAGGTTGTCTTATTATTTTCGGAGTGCAGAAGGCGAATCAGGCCACGAGACATGCATCTTACTAGAGTCCTGCAGCTCTATGGCATCTCTCGACTGGTCTGTTTAGTTCCATCTCCAGCTGTCACCATAGAGCAGGAAGCAGACTCACAGAGTGGCCGCTGCCGTGGCTGGGGTATGTAAGCCATTTGGGGGAGAGAAAGAAAGACTTCTGCTGCTTCTGCTTTTTGCTGCACAGAAGTTTTTCTGTCCCCCAAACTCCGGTTCTGCGGCGTCCAAATGTCATCCAAGGCAGCAGCTGCTTTGCGAGTATGCTTCCCACTCTATGGTGATGGTCATGGTGAGGCCTCCCCTTCTCCCCCTGCTCCTCTCTACTCCAGTCTCCTTGCAGCCCCCCCACCTGAATGCTGATTGACCAGAGCACCTGCTGGCATGTCTGGAAAGTCTTCCGCCTTGGGAATCATCAGACGGAATGGTGATTGAGCCTGACTCTTCCTGGGTGAGGGAGCCTCACAGGACCCTTTCCTGCACTACCTTCCTCCCGCAGATCTCACTTACTCTTCCCAGGCGCCCGGCAGCGAGACATTGGGCAGTCCTGACAGACACAGCTCAGCTAGTTCAGCCATGGCCAATGCTTCTTGCACGCAGCTGAACTTGCCTTGCAAGAGGCTGACTGGATCTCTGGAGGCAGAGGCAGTGAGGGCAACAGCAGCACCCACAGCACCTCAGCCATCTCTGCCAAGCAGAAGTTGCCGGTGACCAAACTCGAGCTGATAGCCAAACTTCTAGCCGGGTGTAGCAGCAGAAGCAGCCAGCACACAAAGTTTTCAGATGGTGGAGGAGAGGAGTGCACCTAAGAAGCAGCATCAGGACAAGGAAGCTTTTGGCTGCATGCTGCATGCAAGAAATTTTTCACTCCAAGAAGCTGAGCAGGCGCAATGAGTCTCATGAAGATTCATTTCTGGTGGAGTTTGGAAGAGAAACGTTTTTTGCGTCTCATTTCTCCGCTGACGCCCCTTCCCCCGAATCTGGCACTCCCTGGCAGGGCAGATTCTGGGAGCCCCTTTCAAGCTTGGCGAGTGGGAACGCAGAGCTGCCACTCAAGAGAAGAAGAGAGGAAGGGGCGGGGTCTGATGGCCGTAGCAGCGATGTCCAGCTGTGGTGAAGCTGGACAGGCAGCCATGCCTGAGCCGACACAGCTGCAGAGGCAACGCGACGCCAGGATGGAAGCCGAATGGTTACATCTGGAAAGAGCTGGAGGAGTTGCTTACAGAGAAATGGAGGGATTTCCTGTCGCTGGTGGTAAGCTGAGAGTGTCTGAAAGGGATTGGTTGCTGGACGGAGCTAAAACAGCTGGAGATTGAAGAAAGTAGCTATCTGTGCAAGGTGGCATTTCAGTGAAAGCTTTGAAAAGTAGCGAATTGCTCATCATTGAATTTTTTATTAGCTATGTAATTGGTTTTATTTTAAACTTGCCTTTTGGAATCTGGAACCTTGAATTCTTGTTGTGGAAGCTATATTTTTATTTTTTTATGTAAACAAAGAGGGTAAAATACTGGAAGATGAAGACACCAAAACCGGAAATAGTTAGTAAAGAGCTGGAAAATATGTTATCCGGCGCCATCATGTGGCCAGAGGAAACATAGCAGCTTGCTATTTTTTTAAAGATTTTGGCATTTGTCTTCCACATTGACTGGCTATGAGAAGGTAGATCAGCTATTGCATAGAAGGAAGAAAATATTTAAGATGAAAATGACTGAACTGAATTGATTTGACTTGATTTGCTTTGATTGGGCTGCTTGATTTGATTGAAAATACATTGGACAATATAATTCAAAATTAATTTTAAGAAAATCCAGAAGATACTAAAAGTTACCAGTACCCTAAAGAAGAGGAAGAGGATAGAGTTTTTTCCCTTCTTTTTAATTTTTGTTTATAAAGTTACAAATTATAAAAAGAAATGAGTATACATAATGAATTGGAATTATTAATATTTTAATCTCATTGGAGTTTATTATTGGAATATATATATATTTTATACAAATATTCAAATATATAAGCAAGAGATATAAATGTTAAAATGGAAGAACTTTACAAGGGGAGAAAATTTAATGGTTTACGAATGAGAAAATTGAAAATAGTTATAATTATTGTGTTTAATATGGATGAGATAATTGAAAATGGTTATGATTATTTCTGAATGATTATTATTTTGGATTTTTTTTTCTTTTGTTATTTTTTCTTTTTCTTCTGATTGAATTATAAATTGATTATCTGAGTTATGGTGATAATTAAAATAGGAGGAAGGGGGAAAAGAAAGGGGAAGAGAGATACAATATCATGAGTATGATCAATATGGGATAATAATTAGTATTATGTTATGTTAGGTATCATAGGGAAAGGCAGATGAAACAAGGAAGAGCTAAATTGAATAGATTAGGGAAGATTATCATTGAGTTCAATAGTGGAAGATATATAGAATTAGGGAAAATATATAGTTTAGGGAAATATATAGATTAGGGAAGATTATTGCACTGTATTTAACAGTGAAAGTAATTAGAATAGGGAAGACTTGCACTGATATGACAGTGACACATAGATTAGGGAAGATAATTACACTGGGATTGGTAGTGGAATTTATAGATTAGGGAAGACTATCACACTAAGAACGGCAGTGGAAGATATCTAGATTAGGGAAGAATATTAATACACCGGCTTTTCTAATGGAAGATACTTTTCGCAAAAATAATGGAACAATATGATTTATATTGATTTTGATAACGAAAGAAATGAATTGAGTAGGAAATATATTTTAAAATTTCTAACAACCCATCCTCCTATGTATAATGTATATTGACATTGTTATACTGTAATTAGATTAAGATACGATATGAATAGTGTTTCTTTTTTTCCCTTTTTCTTTCCTTCCTGGGTTTTAAAGAGAAGGAAATTTGGATATTTCTTTTGTTAAGGGCAGCTATGATAAAATGAGGGTTTTTAAAAAAATAAAAGCAGGATGAGTTTAGTAAGAAGGCTAAAAATGGACTGAAGTACGATGGCATAGTTATGAAAAACAGCAAATAGCCAAGAGAAACCTAGATTGCTATAGCACTTTAAATGCAAATGTAGGCAAAGAACAATACCCAAAATCGGGATGATAGTATATGGAAAGAAGCTAGCACAGGATGAATGATATATACCAGAATAAATTGGATAAATAGAAAAATTTGATTAATTTGACTAAGAAATTGGCATCTGATATTATATTGTATTTTATTTTAATTTGAGATATGTCAATTGGAATCTCTAAGGTGTGAAAAACAAGAAAAAAATTATCCCCCCCCCCCCAAAAAAAAGAAGAGAAAAGAAGCTCAGGGAGGCTCAGGATAAGAAGAGGGAGTGGCCCTCCCCCTCTCGTTGGCTGAGATCGGCAGGCCAGATTTGGGGAGCTGAACACCTTGCCAATGCTGAGGAAGAGAATAACATGAGGAATAGGCTCTCTCGCAGTGCCTCCTCTCTCTCTTCTTCTCCTGAGTGGCAGTGGTGCATCTCACCAAAACTGGACTGCTGATCTCGACACAGCCGCCACTTGGGAGAAGAAGAGTGAGAAGAGGCACTGCTGCAAGAGAGCCAATTGTTTACTTATGTTATTTTCCCAGGATGCGGCAGCTCATTCAGAAGTTTTACTTTACATTGGAGTTTCCCTGCAAACACTGGCTGAGGGAGAGTAGTGGCAGAGAGAAGCCAGATACTGTACTAGTAAGATTTGTGTCTCGCAGCCTGCCCCTCCCTATACCCTGCCTCACCTGCCACCGCCAAATTGTGCCCAAACATCAGTGTCTGGCAGCTTCAGCGCTTCTCTTTCTTGGCTAGTCTTTGCAGGGAAATTCCTTGAAATGTAAAGAAAAAGTTGTTAATTGTTTGCAATTGTGAGAAGTGGTGAGGTGCCAAACTCTGTTAAGATGTTCAGGCACAATTTGGATGGCAGATGGAGCAGGGGATGCGTGTACATATTGGAGAAGCGGACTTATTTGGGGAGGGGGGGCTTATTTCAAAACCTGTTGGGTTTATTATCAAGACATGTCTTCTTATAGGAGAAACATAGTATGTTTATTTGATGCATAGATATCTATATGGAAAGTTATAGCTGCCTATTAAACCATGGTTTTGTAACAATGTATTATTTCCTTAATTTTTTCTTTAGGTTGGCTGGAGTACTGCAAGAGATTATTACACATTTCTTTGGTCACCTATGCCTGAAAGTTATGTGGAAGGTTCAACAGTTAATTGTGTATTATCTTTCCAAGGTAAATATTTAGGAGCAAACATGCAAAGTATCTTATTTAATATTAAAAAAACCTGATATTTTTCTTATAAATAATTGAAGCATACAATGCTTGTTAGGCTAAAACTAAAATTATATAATAGTTTTAATTAGGTGCTTTGAATAACTGATTGAAAATATAAAATTGGAATTGCACAACTATAATTTGATCATATTCAAACCAGGGCTAAATATAAGCACATGAATTATTTTCTGCCACTAATTGAAGCAGTTTAAAAAGGACTGCTTTTAAATAGAAAATCTCCCCCCTTCCCAAAGGATTAGGATAAATAGGCAAAGTTTGTTAAATTAATTTCCACTGATAGAATCTATTCATATTTTGCATGAATCTTCTGGAATGGCATTTTGATTTGTAAATGCCACTATAACACATGTATATCTGTTCCAAATTAATAGGTTCTGTGACAGGCATTGATTATAATATTAGCCTTCCAGGCAATTGTCAAATTCAAGTTTTAATTTTTATAGATTGGAAGGGTTAATTTTGCATCTTGAAGCAGTGGAAGTAATGTGCCAGTGTTTGGAGGCTGTTAGGGTCTAGACAATGTTGCTTGGCGGGGCCTAGAAGAGCCTCCTCTGTGGGAGCCCTGGCCCTCTGGAATCAGTTCCCCCTGGAGATTCACACTGCCCCCACCCTCCTTGCCTTTCGCAAGAGTCTTAAGATTCATTTATTCCACCAGTCTTGGGGTGATTAGGTCTCAGCCCCCTGGTTGACAAAATGTTTGTATGGCTGTTGTTTGAATGGGTATGACTGATTTTTAACACAACTGGGGATTTTAGATTGTTTGTATAGTTTAATTGGATTTGCTATTGTATTTGTCATTTTTATATGTTGTAAGCCGCCCCGAGTCCTCCGAGAGGAGTGGCATGTAAATTCAATCAATCAATCTATCAATAGATTTATCATAGACTTTATTTTTTGCACTTAAAGTCACTGGAAGAATGTTATGGATTAATTGGACTCTTTTATATAGTAAAATAACTTTATATAAATGTAGATGAATACATTAGAACAAGCACAAGTTTCATTTTATTCATTTTTTTATTGTTAGAGTTTGGCCTTCTGATCTACTATGATTTTAAAAAAACAAAACCATGGGCTGAAAAAGTTTGAAATCTCCTAAGTTATAAAATCTGTATTCCCAGGACTTTCATTGCAGAAAATAGAAGATGTGTTCATAAGCTTTCAGCCTTTGGGGGTGGTGGTGGTGGTGATGGTGGTTTCATATGACATGTAAGGTCAATTACAGAATTTTTCAAAGGCTGCATAAGTAAGGTAAATGGAAAATGTTATAATTAAAGTAAAATTTGAATACATTCAGATGGTTTTAAACCATATTTTAAAATCCTTTTTTAAATGAGCTGGTGTCTATCCTATGTACCTTGACCTAGTTTAATCAGTTTAAACCACACTAAATTTAACTTTAACTATTTCGAACAACAGTGGTTGTCTGCTGTCTGACTGGATTTCTTGTCAGATAATTTGTCATTCACACTCGGAGAGAACAAAAAAAAGCCTGGTAGCAATCTTCTTTTTGTAGTAGTAGTATTTGTACTCTTATTTCTCTCTCATCTTTGAAATGTAATCCTTTATTAATAAAATGGATAAGAAGATGGGAAAATCAACGAGAAAATGATTATTACAAGATGTGATGGAACAGTATTAGGAGGCATATATTATCAAAAATTGGTGGGAGCTAGAAGACTTTTATTATTTATCATTTATTAGATTTAACTGTCTATATAACATTTGGAATTCAAATAAAAATGATGCACATTGCAATAAATAGCAAGTAGAAAATCCTGTGATGCTATTCACACATCATTTTTATTGTATAATTAAAATAGCTGCTTTTATTTATAACACGTGCTTTTAGGTGTGAATATATTCCACCTTTATTATTTTCTCAAAGAACTCAAGATGGGAACATACCTACTACTCCTTCCTCCTGCTATTTTCCTCACAACAATCCTGTGAGGGGAATTAGATTAAGAGAGCATGTTTGTCTTTCCTGACTTAAGGTAGAACTAGAATTCAATAGATTCCTGGTTTCTAATCTGGTGCCTTAACCTCTTGATCAGGGGTCCCCAAACATGGCAACTTTAAGACTTGTGGATTTTAACTCCCAGAATTCTCCAGCCAGCATAGCATAGCTGGCTGGAGAATTCTGGGAATTGAAATCTACAAGTCTTAAAGTTGCCAAGTTTGAAGAACTCTGCTCTACACCAAATTGATTTTATATTTAGGTAAGAACAAGTGTGTGCTTTCAAATTTTCTTTTTATCAGGGTACTACCTTCCAAATGATGATGGAGAATTTTACCAGTTCTGTTATGTGACACATAAAGGAGAAATACGTGGTGCGAGCACCCCTTTCCAATTTCGAACATCATCTCCAGTTGAAGAATTGTTAACCATGGAAGATGAAGGCAATTCTGATATGTTGGTAGTGACTACAAAAGCTGGACTTCTTGAGGTATGAATTAATAAACAATTTTTAGAATATAGTTTACTATATTATACTAATATCTCAGAGGTATGAAGAAAGTAGGAATTATATCAAATATAATTGAACCCAGACTGGTTTCAAGCAGAATGATTTGTATTAGATTTGGGCTATCTTTAGTGAAAAAGAATTTGTAAGATGTAATTAAAAATTAATCAGCAAAATGTGTGCGTGATAGATGCCATGGAGAATTGCAATATCTGTATCTTACATTTCACATGGTTTTTAAAAAATAATGAAGTGCAGCTATCAACTATAACATTTAGTTCATAAGCATCTGGGGCTTTGAATATGATGGGTTATGAAATACAGTGATACCTTGTCTTACGAACTTAATGCATGCAAGCCCAAAATTCACTCCTTTTGCCAGCCGACGCGCCCGTTTTCATGCTGGTGGGATTTCCCTGAGGCTCCCCTCCATGAGAAACCCCACCTCCGGACTTCCGCATTTTTGCGATGCTGCAGGGGAATCCCAGCAGGGGAATCCCAGCAGCGCGAAAATGGGCGCTTCAGCTGGCAACCCAAGTCCCCGGAGGTAGGGTTTCCCAGCGAGGGAAGCCTCAGCGAAATCGCAGCATCACAGAAACACCAAAGTTCGGAGGTGGGGTTTCAAGGACTTCAGTGTTTTTGCAATGCTGTGATTTCGCTGAGGGTTCCCTCGCTGGGAAACCCCACCTCCAGACTTCCGTTGCCAGCCGAAGCGCTCCTCTTCGCACTGGTGGGATTCCCCTGCAGTATCGCAAAATCCAGAGGTGGGGTTTTCCATGGAGGGAAGCCCCAGGGGAATCCCACCAGCTTCGGCTGGCAATAGAAGTCTGAAGGTGGGGTATCCCAGCAGCGGCAGCGGGTTCATAAGGTGAAAATAGTTCGGAAGAAGAGGCAAAAAAATCTTAAACCCCGGGTTCGTATCTCAGAAAGTTCGTATGTCAAGGGATTCATAAGATGAGGTATCACTGTAGTTCCTTGTTTTAGTCCACTTTACCTATTGGCTGGGGAAAAAATTGTAGACATGAATTTGCAACATCTGTACATTTTTGAAGCAAATACTTTTTGTTTTTAGTTTAAAATTGAAAAAATTCTGAAAGAAAAAGAAGAATTACTAAAAGTAACTGCATCGCTTGAAAAAGAAACTCTGCAACTCAGAGATCAAGTTGAAAGACTAGAAAAAGAACTTATGTATGAGAAAGAAAGATATGATAAGCTTGAAGCAGAGCAAAAGGTTTGTTTTATAATTATATATGTGTGTTTGTGTGTGTGTGTTATTTGTAATTTTCCTTTAATAACCATACATGTTTTGTGGAAAGTGTATTGACTCTGTCAATATACTTTTTATACATTGCTAATTAAAATAAAATATATGTTCCTTGTCTCCCAACATCTAACTTTACATGTTTTACATTTAACTAACATGTGCGTTGTAATTATAAGATTCCTATAAGTATCAGTTTATTTTCCAAGTTTGTACTCACCCCTCAGCAGGTTTATTGGGGGCCACAGCAGCAGTGATAAACAGGCCATGGTGAACAAGCTGTGGCGATTAATGGGCCATGGCGGCAAACGGGTTGTGACAAACGGCTGTGACAGACAGGCTCGGACGGCAGCAAATGGGCTGTGTTAAAGAAGCCAGATGAATACCAGATGGAAGCTGGAGCAGAGGCAGAGGGCCCCCCTCCCATTATTTTCCTCTCAAAATGCTAGGTGCATCTAAAAGTCCCGAGCGTCTTATAGTCTGAAAAATACAGTCTACTGAAACAGTTTTCATCAAATTTTCCTAATGAAAGTCCTATGGTTATTGTTAAAAACTAGAGTTATGTAGTAGACAAATTATACTGTTTGAGATATACTGTGTTTTTCGGCCTATTGGACGCTCTGGATTATAAGACCCACTTAGCTTTTGGGGAGGAAAACAAGAAAATGGAATCTGCATATTAATGTGTCATAGTAAAACACTTGCATCCTGCTTTCCCCTGAGTGTGATAAATGGCAATTTGGTGATATGAGATAACTTTGTATCTGTATTGATGGTTTAACTTCACCGGATAAAAATCTCTTAAATATCATACATTTATCCAATAGAGATTTCATTTTCTAAAGAGAAGGTAGTTGTTAAGTTGTTAATGTAGATTTAGTGAAGTGAATTAAATGTATGCAAACATGTACACCTTTAAAATCTGTTCTATATTTTTTTAAAGGATGGTTTTAAAGCTGAAGAAACCCTTAAAGCTGAAAATGAAAAATTCAAGAAAAAATATGAGGAAGCTACTTCTAAAGTTATTCAGCTTGAAGAAGATCTCATGATTGTCACTCAGAAAGCTATTACAAAGGAAACAGAATTAGATAGGTATGCAAATGCAAATTATTTTCTGATAACTAAATAAAATTTAATTGTAAGCCCAGAGTTGCTTTGAGGAAGAAGACAGGTGGCATATAAATTTAATAAATAAATAAATAATCAAAATTGTTTCCCCCTCCCATGTAGTTTGAAAGATAAACTCAAGAAAGTAGTCTTGGAAAAGGAACAATTTGAATGCCTGTTAAAAACAGAAAAGGATGAAAAGGAACTTTACAAGGTAAATTCCAAGCTATTAAATATTTGTAGCTGTTCAACTGTAGAGATAATTCCATTACTGAAGGTAGCTTACTCAAATTTTCAGTGTTCATTATCTATCTCCATAATAAATCAATATGAGCACCTCCTAACCTAAAATAGTGATTTACCTCTGGTTTAGCGCTAAATTAAAAAAAAAAGCAATTTCTCTGAATTCAGTCATCAAATATAAACCTATGTAGCAAAAAGAAAATAATGAGTAGAGCTTTGCAATAACAACAACAAGAGTTTGGAAAACACTATTCCTCCACTGTACCAAGATAGAGATTGCCAAATATACTGTCCAAAGCTAGATTCCCTGAAAAATTGCATTGAAACCTTGTCAGATATTACGCCTTTTCTGCCCAGACACACTAATATCTGTTCTGCCTGGACACAGGCCAGGAACGAAGTAATTAATCAAACACACACACGCAGGCTTGTACAAATAAAACGAGGGTTGTTCTTTATATTCAGAAAACTGCAAACCACGGAGTTTCAGAGCAGTGTTAGTTTAAGAATTCAATAGGTCAGAGTTAATTATTCCAGTCAATGCAGAAGTCTTTCAGGCTTATGTCAGCCAGAAATAACTCACAGCTTAAATGTCAGAATGTCCAGAAATCCACAGCAAACACGAAACCACAATTCAACAAACTTTCTTCAAAACTGAACATTAGACTCCCACACAGGCGTCTGCAACTCTCCTCTTTTTCAAGGTTGCAGCAGCCTCATTATTTCTTATCACCTATGACCTATAATCTGTTTCTGCATTTGCTCAGCTGCTCTTGTCTTCCCAGCATTCTCCTGACCCAAACATTCAGAACAGGATTGTTCATTAACTCTTCCCCTTCTGAGTCAGATAAAACTCTGGCTGGAGATCTGACTGACTCCATTACTCTCTCTGTCTCTCCAGTCCCTTCCAGCTCCATTTCCCTCCCTGCCTCTCCTTCTGGTTCACTGTCTGATTCCTTCTCCAGCCAGATGGGTCTTCTGTGAACAGACGATTCCCACTCCTCTGCGTCAAAATCAGCAGCCAAAAGAGATGGCCTGAAGCCAAACACAACAATATCCAGCAAAAATATATCTTCATGCCAATCCCACTTTGCATGCTTAGGGCCATTCAAATTTGTTCCTTATCAAATCTGCACCTAAATATTTTTATTTTTATTTTTTTGCTTTAGCCTTCTATCTCATTCCAGCTACTTGGGATGAGCCTGTTTAGAATAAATACCAGGATTAGAAATATTAATTAATTATATCATTACAGATACACTTGAAGAACACTGAAGTTGAAAACTCTAAATTAACATCTGAAATCCAGACACTTAAGAATTTGGATGGAAACAAAGAAAACCTTATAGCATATTATAAAGAAGAGATTGGCAGATTACAACTGTGTGTGACTGAAAAAGAAAAACTGAAGAAAGCTGCCCTGCTTACTTCATCAAATAAGGTACTGATATCAATTAAAAAGCATCTTTATTTTTAAATTTTTGATCATTTACTTTCAGAATATTTCAAATCAAATTACCTGCAGACAGGTACCAGAGAAATTATGAAAGCAGGACTTGATTTAAATGCATCTACTTTATTTTCAGTTGTACTAGTGTCAAACATAAAATAATCTGCACCTGTAGATTTTGGTGTACTTTACACAACAAATACACACACACAGGGCCGCCGATAGGGGCCCGGCGATTGAAGAAGACCGGTACCGGTATGTTTTCCTGAGGTAACCAGGAAAGGGCAATTGTTTTTCTCCTTTGGCTTTTGGTCTGCCTGCGTTTCCTCCCACCCTCTCAAGGCGGGGGAGGGAAGGGGATGGATGGCCAGTCTGAGGAAATCTGGCTCCTCTTTGGCCTTTGCTCAACCTCGCCCCCCTCCCACCTCAGCCTCGGCTGTTCTCGAAAGTCTTGAAGCCGTCCCCCTTCATTGCCTCGAGCCTCTCTTCCCCCCGCCCCCGCCTGCCCTGCGCTTGCCGTTTGGGTGGCTCGAGGGAACTTTCTACAACGGTCGGTCTCTCGTAGCTTGCCTCTCCCCCCCCCCCCCTTCCCCCAGATTTCATTTTCAGTGAGGGAAGGAAATGGCGGGGGGGAGGGGCAGTGGGAGGACGAGGCTGAAGACATGCGCGGGGATGGGCGGGCGGTGCGGGACGTTTCTTTTGCAAGGAGGCCGAAGCTGAAAGGTAGCAGTTTCAGGGCCGCCAACCTCGCAGTAGCTAGAAGGGGAAGTAGTGGAAAAGTTGCAGAGAGAGGAAAAAAGAGAGGAAGGGAGGGAGAGAGAAAGAAAGAAAGAAAGGGAGGCTCCTTCCTTCCTTCCTTCCCTCCTTCCTTCCTTCCTTCTTTCCTTCTTCCTTTTCCTCTCCCTCCCTCCTTCCCTCCCTCCCTCCCTCCCTTCCTTCTTTCCCTCCTTCTCTCTCCCTCCCTCCCTCCCTCCTTCCTTTTTTCCCTCTCCCTCCCTCCTTCCTTCTTTCCCTCCCTCCCTCCTTACTTCTCTCTCCCTCCCTCCTTCCCTCCTTCCTTTTTCCCCCTCTCCTTCCCTCCCTCCTCCCTCCCTTCCTTCTTTCCCTCCCTCCCTCCCTTCTTCCTTCCTTCTCTCTCCCTCCCTCCTTCCCTTCCTTCCTTCTTTCCCTCTCTCCCTCCCTCCTTCCCTCCCTTCCTTTCTTTGTTCCTTCCTTGAGCTCCTTAAAAGTTGAAGCGGGCGCCCTTTGCAATGCCATATTATAGGGGGAGAGCATCAACTAGCGGGTGTCAAAAGGCTGCTCCATGATGCCTGCCCGGTTGTAGCTTTCACGAGTGTTTCAGGCTTTCAAGTCTTACCTAGACATGGGTGATTAAACTTGAGGGGTTTTCTCTCCTCTTTTTTTGCATGCCAATTACAATGAATTTGGTCAGGTAGCTGAGTCGTCAACATAGGGTTTATGCTGTTATTTAATAGTACTGAAAGTGGTATAAATAATCAATGTAAAATACTAGACGTAGTTGGTTCTGGTGCGTAGTGCATTATGTCATGTAATATGGCAATGTAAAGTATTGCTAGTAAATTATGATGCTAGACTGTTCGTTGCTGAAATATTGTAGCAAGGTGTAACTGATGAAAGGAACAAGCTATTTAAAGGAAATTTATTTATTTATTTATTTTGTATGCCGCCCCTCTCCGTAGATTCCATACCCTCTGGCTGGCAACTCTGATAATGTGGTTGCAGTATTTTATAAAAGGATTTTTTAAAAATGTATCATATATAGCTGGAATATGTGACCCAGTTTTAAATACTTCCAAGAATGTTTCTCTTACTGATTGGGTGTTTTGTTGCCTTGTTACTGGTTTTTTGCAATGTGCTTGTGGAAATCTTTGTGTAAAATAGAAGACAGAGGCATATTGATTTTAATTAAAAGTTGATGACTTTATTTGTTCAACCAAAATGATCTAATTGGGAAGTAGTCAAGTTTTGCATTTGTATTCATGTGATAAATGTGTATACATATACCTGCCTAACAAAGTAGCTCAGTCAGTGGATAATCACACCACCCCCAAAGCTATTGCTATATGCTAAATAATAATTAATAAATGAATTAAAATACAGTGGGTTATCCCTAAACTCTCATGAAGTTGCTGGCGTCATGCTTAAATATGTATGGAGAACAAAAAGCACCTGCCATTACTACCTTTTACTTTGCAAGAGTATCATTTGTTATATGTTGTGTTGTCTAGTGAATATTTGTATATGTTTACAGTTCACGGTGCTTTCCTTTATGATGTCATATTTGCACTATAGTAATAAACATACTTGACCAAAAGATTTAACAAAATGACTCATATTATTAACCTGTCAATCAAGTGTACCTTTTTGTAGTGGCAGGGTTTAATTTTTTTTGTGTGAAAGGTAAATTTAATACATAATTGGTATGTCGCAAAATAAAGTAGTTTTAAAATGGCGGGGAGGGGGCCCCCCAGACACTTAGGCTGTATGGGGCCCCAAAATTCCTGATGGCGGCCCTGCACACACACATATATACATGCACACATACACACATACATACTTATGTATGTACACCCCCCACCAATCTCAGAACCCACCAATATAGCAGAATTAATAAATAAATAAATAAGACAGTTAAAATTGGTTAATGTCAGGCATATAATAATTAAAGGGTAACCACTTCCCTCCCCAGGACTGACTTTTAAAAAAATAAAGATTTTATAAAGCAGATGGTATTTGTTTTGGTATCCTTGAAATAAATATCGACTGTGGGGAAGAAGAGTTTTTTCAAGATCTGAACAATTTCTTCTCAGAGGGGGTCCAGCCATATCATCAAGGGGGGGGGGGAGTTTGATCTTGTATAGTCCCAGGAAGTAGATCTGACCCCCTTCCACTAAACCCTTTGATGTCTGCTCATGATGAAGTGTGAAAAGTGGGGATTCCAGGTCCAAGAAAAGGACCATCAGTGTATTAATAGTTTCAAATAATCTCAGTTTTTGAATGTTAAGTCTGGTGTTATAAATAGTTCTTTTCTGGTGGTCGGCACTCTCTGGCCTAGATATTTTTCCAGGGAGACATCTTCATTCCATGCGAGCTGGCAGTTTAAACGGTTAGTTTCCATGTTGGTCCTGGCAACCAAACATTTTCATTACCAACCTTTTCAGCTCTAGATCATCCTCCAGGCATTTGGTCAGGCTCTCTAATCGTCATCTCAGCTGCCACACCTCTCATAAATTAACTGATGGTAGTTGGTTTTCCAGTCTCAATTCAGACAAGACAATGAGAAGCTTGGCTCTTTAGTTGCTCTTGCTGGACTCCGCATCCTCAGTGTCCTGCCCTCAGTATTTGGCCCTTTTTCCAGTGCCGAGTCTCGTCCCATTTCTCTTCGATTTGTCTCGGCCCCTGAATGGTAAAATGCCAAGATTCTTTCTGTCCTCGATTCCCCATGACACAACAACAACTGGGTAAAAATTAATAATTTAGATCTCAGTCTGGTTTAAATTACTATATTAGTGCTGCTGTTTTTATCCCTGCTACCTAACTAGGTATAAGTGTAAAGTAATTATGCTAGCTTTTTCCCCCCTCTTAAGGTGGCCAGTTTTTTCCTGGCTTGTAAAATGTGATTTTCCTATTTCAATCTTCAGTTTCTGATAAGACCACTTTTTACAAGTGGAAATGTTCCATGGTGTCTCCTCCTAGAACACTTCAACCTACCTTAGATCAGTCCTGCTTTGGGAACTTAAAACTCCTCAGTCTTTCTCACGTTTGTCCTTGGTTTTTTTAAATCAAAAAAGTATTTCCAGTCGCCACCACTATCTAGATCTATCTTAATTGCCAATCTTTAGGTCTCTATTGCCCTTTTCTTTTTTTATTAGAGATCTTTTCATTTTGAAGTCATTGTGATTGCAACAAACACAATGCCTATCAGAAATATTTATTGTCTAAACCTTTAATGTTTTTATCTGTTCTTACTTTTGTCAATAAAGTTTCTAATGTTAAAATAAATAATAGTGGTGAAATGGGGCAACCTTGTCTAACACCTCTTTGTATTTTAAACTTTTCTGTTTGGTTTGGTCATTATTGAGAATAATTTTGGCTGTTTGGGTAGAATATATCAATCAAAAAGAGAGAAAAGAGAAAAAGGAAAAGAAATAAAGAGAAAAAGAGAAAGAAAGACAAATTCTATTTCTAAATTGTTAATATTTTATAATATACAATCAATTATTTCTAATTTTAACTTTATAACTTAATATATGTATCAACAATTAGGATAGAAATAAAAAATAGATATAGTTCCAAATTATAATTAAAGAGAAAGAGTTAAATTAAAAGGTATCAATTTTTCAATTTTTCAAAGTTAAGAAAAGATCTAATAAAATTTTATATTATATATTGTATTATATATCTGAAGGGAAGAAAGAAAGTAGTTAAGGAATTAAAGGAAAAAAGGAAATATATCAATGCTTAAAATAACTTGTATAAGTAAAAAGATTTTTCCAAAAATGTGCAACTTAATTTTCAATACAGAAATGTAAAGATATAGTATCAGAACATTAGATCAGTTAATGTAATCATTATTAATAATTTAAAAAAACAGGGAGTTTCCAAATATATCAATTAATTGAACAATATAAAAATAGAAATTAGTAAAAAGATTCAATGCTTAAACATTTACTCGACTCATTTAAAAATAAGAAAAAAAGAAATTAATTAAATCCATACAATTGTTTATAAATCTGTTTTAACCAACCACTTATTTATACTGTAAGGAAAAAAAGAAAATAGTTAATATCAAACTGGGTCTGGTAGGAGAGGGCAGGGGTTTACCAGGGAAGAGGGGAGAGAAAACAAGTTAACAGTTCATTTTAACCATGTATATTTTTATACAAGAAAAATTTTCACCAGTAAAATTGTAAAAAAGAGAAAAACTTAAGTGCAATCTTCAGTTTTATGCTAATAGTTCAAGCTCAAGTCAGTGCCAGTGTCCAAAATCTAGATGATTTCTTAAAAAAGAAAACAAAAACCAATTCTGTTAGGATTAGCAGTCCTTACTGTTCATATATAATCCAATTATAGTCAGTTATGGTCTAGTTGTAATCCAAATTATATATCAAAAATATCAGGCTAGTAGAAAGTAAGGGAGAGTTTCTTCAGTTCAGACTACAAATGGCTTAAAATAAACTCAATTTTTTTTTATTCCCTATAGTTTATATGCCGCCCTGAGTCTGCGGAGAAGGGCGGCATATAAATCCAATAAATCTAAATCCAAAAACAGAAAAGGAAAATAGGGAAAAAGAGAGAAAAATCTTATACTGAATCAAGGTAAATCCAAATAAATCCAGGTAAAGATCCAATTATGTTGAAATGTATCTAGTCCTTTGTCTGCCCTTAATCCTTTAGTCCTTTGTCTTCTTAGAATGTTAAGTCTCCATCTTGTGTAGCAATTTTCCTGTTACTGTAGCTACTGTTGATACATGAATCCACTCAAAAATCCACACAGAAGGGAGGAGAGCTACAGTTTTAATCTTCAATTTCTATCCAGTCTTTATCCCCTCAGTTCTACTAAATTTAATTGAACTTTCCAGGAATAAAGACAAGGGAAAAAGTTTTTAAAACGCTCTAGTGTAGTCGCGGTAATTATAAAAGCGAAAGCTGTTCCGTTTCCCCCCCCTTCTTCTATTCAAACCGGCAAATTATTTTAGCTTCTCCGCCTTAATTAATCATATAAATTGTTCTGTTTTTAATTAATTGTGTATATAATGGTCTCTTTACCTTTTTCTTCTTTATCGGTCTGAGCACTCTGTCGGACTTCTTTGTCTTTTTTTTTGCTTCCTCTTTTGACGGAGATGCCACTATGGCCAGGCGCCGGGCATTTGGAGCCCGGACCTTTGTCCCTGGCGCTGCAGGGCAATCTTACACCTTCGGGGCATCAGCAGATACCCTCCAGATGCTCAGAAGTCCTCTTTTCTGGATCGGACTCTCTGGGTCCAATTGGATCGCTGCAGGCGCGACCGCTAGGGCAAAACGGAGGACTGGGGATGGAGTTTTGTCCCCAGCCTGCCAGCGCGTCTCGGCTACCATCTGGAAGTCTTGGCTGCCAAATTACAGGCCTTTGCAGATGATGTTGTCTTTATATTAGACGATCCATTAATTTCAATATCAAAGTTAATAGACTCAATAGAAGAATATGGAAGAGTAGCTGGTCTGAAAATTAACAAAAATAAGACACAAATATTAACTAAAATATGACAGATCTTCAGACAAACGACTAGAATAAAATATGAAGATAACTAAGAAAGTAAAATACCTAGGTATTTGGATATCAGCAAAATCCATGTTATTAAAAGAAGATAATTGTACGAAACTTTTAAAGCAAATTTAAAAAGATTTAGCAATTTGGAATAACTTGCAACTATCATTACTAGGTAGGATCTCCACGATTAAGATGAACATCTTACCTAAAGTTTTGTTTTTATTTCAAGTAATTCCTATAAACCCAGGAAGAGACTTTTTTAAAGAATTAACGAGGATAACAAAAAAAATTATATGGCAAGATAAAAAATCCAGAATAAAACTGTACGCACTAGAAGATGTAAAGGAAAGAGGAGGTTTTGCCCTCCCAAATTGGAAGTTGTACTACCAAGCAGCAACTTTAACTTGGATTAAGGAGTGGCTTACTTTACAAAATAGAAGATTATTAGATTTAGAAGGACACGACTTAATGTTAGGGTGGCACGCTTTTATATGGTATGAAAAATGCAAAACACATTCCTATTTTAAGAGACACACAATTAGAAAGGCACTTATAGAAGTCTGGAATGACATAAAAAAAGATCATTTTTTTAGTCATGCCAGAATGGATATCTCCAATTGAAGCTATAAGTTCCCCAAACTTAATACAAGAAGCTAAAATATGGAAATATAGGGATCTAGTAGACAACTAGTGGAACTTAAAAATGAAGAGATAGGTATCGTTATAGACTGGTGGCAATACGCACAGATTAAGTCTAGGTTCCACAAAGAAAAAAACCCCATATATACTTAGAAAAGATAATAATATTTTAGGTAAACTATTAATAACAAACCAAGAAAAATTGATTGGGAAAATCTATAAATTTTTAATCAACTGTAAAAATATAGAATGGATATTAAAAGATAATATGATTAGTTGGTGCACGAACTTAAACAAAGAGATAGATTTAAATACTTGGGAAAGGGTATGGACATATAACTGGAAAATAACAAAGTCAACCTCTTTTAAAGAAAATCAAATTAAGATGTTTTATGGCACTTGTCACCAAATAGAATCTCAAAAATGTTTCAAACTAAGTCACCTAATTGTTGGAAATGCAAAATAGAAATAGGTACTTATTACCATACTTGGTGGACATGTTCAAAAGCAAAAGAATACAGTAATACCTCATCTTATGAACTTAATTGGTTCCGGGAGGAGGTTCGTAAGGTGAAAAGTTTGTAAGATGAAACAATGTTTCCCATAGGAATCAATGGAAAAGCCAATAATGCGTGTAAGCCCATTAGGAAAATCCAAAACATTAAGGCTTTTAAAAAAAAGTGGGGGGGGGGGCAGACTAAGCTGAGGCCAACGGAGTGAGGGGAGGGACAGCAAGAGGTGGCAGTCCCAACGAAGCAAGGCGAAAAGAGCCTCTCTTGAGCTCCATGGGTCTTTCCCTCCTGTTTTTGCCCACCCCGTTCTGCTCATTTTCCCCACACCTTTCTCCTCTTGAGCTCCATGAGTCCTTCCCATTTTTGCCCACCCTGTCCTGCTCATTTTCCCCACACCTTTCTCCTCTTGAGCTCCATGAGTCCCTCCTGTTTTTGCCCACCCCGTTCTGCTCATTTTCCCCACACCTTTCTCCTCTTGAGCTCCATGGGTCCCTCCCGTTTTTGCCCACCCTGTCCTGCTCATTTTCCCCACACCTCTCTCCTCTTGAGCTCCATGAGTCCCTCCCGTTTTTGCCCACCCTGTCCTGCTCATTTCCCCCACACTTTTCTCCTCTTGAGCTCCATGAGTCCCTCCCGTTTTTGCCCACCCTGTCCTGCTCATTTTCCCACCTTTCTCCTCTCTTGAGCTCCATGGGTCCCTCCCGTTTTTGCCCACCCCATTCTGCTCATTTCTCCCACACCTTTCTCCTCTCTTGAGCTCCATGAGTCTTTTCCCCATGCAGTTTGGAAGGGGGGAGTTTGTCGCTGGGATTCAAAGCATCGCTGGCAAAAAATCCCGACGGCTGCTCGGTTTCGTAAGGTGAAAATAGTTCGGAATAAGAGGCAAAAAAATCTTAAACACTGGGTTCGTATGATGAAAGGTTCGTATGAAGAGGGGTTCATAAGACGAGGTATCACTGTACTGGAATTTAATAGAAAAATGGTTAAGAGAAATAACACAGCAAGAAATTAAGAAAACACCAGAATTTTTCTTAGTAGGTATATCCAATAATAAATATATAAAAATATATATTACTTAATAGTTCATATATTAGTAGCCGCTAGGATAGTTTGTGCTCAAAAAATGGAAAGAAATGGAGATTCCAAAAGAAGAAGAAATACTTAAGAAAATTTTAGAATGTGCTGAGCTCGATATGATGACGAGGCAGTTAAACAATCAAGGAGATTCATAATTTTATGATATTTGGCAGAAGGTATATACTTGGTGGGATAAAAAGAAAAAAGATATAAGTTTGTTGTTATATTACTTCAAAACCCTGAACTTAATAGAAAAAAATTATTAGATTGTGATTATCTATAATATAAATGCAATCTTTTTTACTCTTATCTTCTTTATTTTTGTTTGATCTATTCTACAAATTAAGAATTCTTATATATTATTTTATAATTTTATATGTGTTTTTATGTAGTGTGTTATAATAGATATTGTTATATATTTTATACATGGTGTTAAACGACAATAAGATCTTTCTTCTTTTTATACAATGAAGACTTCTATTTTAAGAGGAGCTTCTATTTTAGCGCCATTAAATGTTATATGTTGTGTTTGTCATGTTTGTTTTTGAAAAATAATATATATATATATATATATATATATATATATATATATATATATATATATATATTTGTTTTCGTAAATTTTCACGGGTATATGTATGTAGATTGTTCTGAGTTCGGGTTTTGCCCTGTGTAATGTTTTGCATGTCTATGCATGTCTATATATATATATATATTTAAAAAGAAATATTTATTGTCTATTTTATTCTCAGAATACTGCTGCCAATTAAAAACAGTTCCCTGCTGTTTGTTTGAGTATACAGTGATCCCCCGTTTATTGCGTCCCCAACCATTGCGAACAGGGTACTTCGCTATTTTTCAACCCGGAAGTCAAAAATACCATCTACGCATGCGTGCCGAGGAGTTTCCCCACCGCCCACGCAAACTCCTCGCTGCCGCTCGCCCGCCCTTCGCCTGCCCACGCCGTTCGCTCCCCCCTCTTGCTGTCGGGAGGGCGAGAAGCCCTCCCCAGCACCCGCTCGCCCGCCCTTCGCCCTGGCGGAGAAATTCCAGCCCCCACCTGGTCCCGCCCGCGGCTCGGCTTCCCTGGCTGCTGCTCCGGTCGCCCGATCGTCTCCTGCCTCCCGTGCCGATGTTCCCTGCCAAGCCTGGCTCGGATTCCCTGGCTGCTTGGCCGGGGGGGGGGGGGCTCGGCCGAAAGGAGCTGGAGACGCAGAGCTGAACACACCCCTTCATCCCCAAAGGCCGGCCTTTTTGTCTGGGAGGGAAGATGACGTGCCGGTGGCACAGGGGCGAGGGGCGGGAGGCAAATCGCTGCGTCTCCAGCCCCTTTTGGCCGAGCCCCCCCCCCTCCGGCCAAGCAGCCAGGGAAGCCGAACTGGGCTTGGCGGGGAACATCGGCACGGGAGGCAGCTTCTGCCGGACATGGGCAATGGGCGGGACAGAGAAGCGGGGAGAATCAGGAGGCTCCTTTGGCAGCTGGGGGCTGCCTGGCTTTGTTGTTTTGGCTGCAGCGGGTGCCAGGCAGTCTCCAGCCGCCAAAGGAACCTCCTGATTCTTCCCGCTTCTCTGTCCCGCCCATTGCCCGTGTCCGGCAGAAGCTGCTGCCTTATTGCTCTTTGCCGGCGGGATGCAAAGTGCTGGGGTGGGAGGGTGTCCTGACAGCCCCCCCACCCATATGCTTCGCCTCCCGCCGGGCAAGAGCGCTCGGGTGGCAACTTCTTCTAGATACGGGCGATGTCCACGCTCTCTCTCGGCGCTTTCGAGCCGAGTCCGTGAGCGAGTTCGCTCCCGGACTCGGCTCGAAGGCGGCGAGAGACAGCGCCAAGGAACGGGCCTGTCCACGCTCTCTCTCGGCGCTTTCGAGCCGAGTCCGTGAGCGAGTTCGCTCCCGGACTCGGCTCGAAAGCGCCGAGAGACAGCGCCAAGGAACGGGCCTGTCCACGCTGTCTCTCGGCGCTTTCCAGCTGAGTCGGGGAGCGAGTTCGCTCCCGGACTCAGCACGAAAGCCCCGAGAGACAGCGCCCCCCGGACCCCCAACCCGGGTTTGGGGGGCTGCTAGGAAGCCCCCCATGCCGGCGGCAAACAGCCGCGCCGCCCCCAATCTTCGGCTCCTCGCTAGCGCTGTGGGAGTAAAAACACCGTCTGCACATGCGCAGACGGTGTTTTTACTTCCGCATCGCTACTTCGCGAAAACCCGCTCGTTGCGGGGGCTCCTGGAATGGAACCCTTGCAACGAGCGGGGGATCACTGTATACATAACAGACTGCTTGGAACCGTGGGCAACAGCAGATGGCTATAATCTCCAACAATTGAAGAATTTGATACATTACTAATATTTATTCCTTGGAAATTTGTTTTTCTGTTTTGCTTAAGGATAACAGACAATAAATTAAGAATAATATATAAAAGTGATGTTTTATTTTTTATAGGAAGAGTCAGGTTTAAAAGAACAGCTTCGGAAAGCTGAGGATCAAATTCAGGCAAGCAGGCAGGAAGTTCTTTTCATGTCAAAAGAACTAAGTGATGCAGTAAATGTGCGTGATAAAACAATGGCAGATCTTCATAGTGCTCGACTTGAAAATGAAAAATTGAAGAAACAACTGAATGATGCAGTAGCTGAACTTAAAAAAACCTCTTCAGAAAACAATGAACAGGTAAAAAGGAATGTTCTGTTCTTACATTTTCATTATAACACTGTAGTGTCAGTTCATATGAAATTAATTAGATAACTTTCCTCAGAGATTAGATTTCTTTTTTTAAAAAAATCTATTAATTTTTCTTATATCATTCCCATCACATATTATTTTGAATTACAGATTATACATGTTCTCAGTTAACATTCTGACAGTAAGTTTTGACCGGTTTCATTTCATTATATACATTGTATTTCATATTTTTAAATTATAAAATCTATTACGTTCATTATTTTTACACGGTAACTGTAGGTCATTTCAATTGTACTGTTGTTTCATATTATGTTGGTTTTATGTTCTCTTTTGAACCCATTCATGCCATTTTTGCCATGTTCTTTTTGATTCTATTAGAGATTAGATTTCTATTCTATTTAATATTTACCTTAATAATGGACATCATTTACAGTATAGTAAAGTATGTTTAGATTGAATTTGGAGCTTTAAATGCTTTTCATATATTCATATACTGTATTTTAAAATTTCCACTCTGAAATTATAATAGGATATAGCCAAAATGTTGAATAGAGTATTAGTGGTACAGCTTCCATTGCATTATTTTAAACTGGATTAATTCATTTTATGTTTCCGCATAATTAAAGCTAATTTATTGTAACCTAACATTTGTCTTGATGGGGGAGAATTTCTTTGGAAATTGACTTACATTTCTAAAACAAACATCAGGATAATTATATTACTCCATATCAATTATCGTACTTACATCAGGGTAATTATCTTATTTTGCATCAAAATAAAAAGTATTGTATCATAATAAAATCATTTAGCTGAAGCCAATAACACATTTTTCTTTCTTACGTTTTGTCAATTATAGACATTGCGCCAATAGGAAATGAACTGTTTTTGTTATATATTTTTTATAGTTAAAACAAAGAAAAACATTAAATAAGTGTAATAAAACAAAAAATACTAAGCACATTTTTCTCTGTAAAAACCATATTGCAAATATATATGAGCCGTGATGTCACAATGGTTAGAAAGCAGTACAGTACTGCAGGTTATTTCTGCTGATCATCAGTGTCAGCATTTTGGCAGATCGAATCTTACCAGGCTCAAGGTTGACTCAGCCTTCCATCATTTTGAGGTGGGTAAAATGAGGGCCCAGGTTGTTGAGGGCAATATGTTGACACTGTAAACCACTTAGAGAAGGCTGTAAAGCACTATGAAGTGGTAAGTTCTATTGCTATTGCTACCTAAATTTGCCTTTTTTGCTTTTTTATAAAATATGTAGTATATAAGGAAATTTTATTAGACAAGATCTTGAGTAGATTTTTTATCATCTTGAGATGATAGATTACTTGTGGAATAACTTTGATTTCCCCCCCAAAGCTTTTCCTATCGTTATATATTAATTCTTTAAAGATTTGCGTATATATCATCATACAATCTTTGATTTGTTCCAACTCTATCTCATATTTCAATATGTCTTTCAATATTTATGTATTTTTCTTAACTCATCCTTTGTTTTCTATAATTGTTTCAAACTCTGTCACTTTTCTCAAGATCCTGCTTTCTTGAAATCACTTTTTAATTTTTTAGCAATTTGAAAGAATCTTGGTGAATCTTTAGTCTGTTTTTTGAATCTGGATCCAATGTGTTGACTTAAAAGCTTAAGTGTGGAAAAATCACTTTTTAAAGAATACTTATGTTCTTGTTTGGGGAAAGGGAACATCAAATGTTACAGAGAGAGAACTACGCAGAGAAGTTGAAGATTTAAAGCTTCGTCTACAGATGGCTGCTGAGCATTACAAGGAAAAGTTTAAAGAATGCCAGAAGCTGCAAAAACAAGTCAATAAATGTATTAACCAGAATGTAAGTTATATTTTTATACAATTAATATTTTTTTTTGGATGAAGCAGACAATAGAATGTGTATCTTTGGAAAAGCGTAAATTCAAAGTAATTCAAAGTTGGGTAACCTAAGTTTCATGAATGTTTTACAACAAGCCTCTAAAATTTATTGGAAGTAAGGCAGACAATTTGGAACTAAGGTACAGTAGACAGAGTGTCATACCTATATATAATACAGTGGTACCTTGACATGAGAACGCCTCTACTTAAGAACTTTTCTAGATAAGAACCGGGTGTTCAAGATATTTTTTGTCTCTACTTAACAACCATTTTCTACTTAAGAAACTGAACCCGGAAAAATTCCCCAGGAAATTTGAGAGCGGCACGAAGACCTGGCCAGTTTTCTGCCATTCCCCCTTTAATCCTAGCCATCTGGGCTGCCGGGGGAGCCTTTTGGTGGCGTTTAAGGAGGTTTTGGCAGTCCAGAGCAAATGAAGCATTTTCCTTTCTCTGGGTGCTTGGACAGGGAATAAACCTCTGCCAGTATCCAGAGAAAAGAAATGCTCCCTTCGCTCTGGGCAGCCGAGGAGTCACCACAGTGAAGGAAAGGCGCCGGCTACAAAGCGAGCGAGCGAGAGGAGAGGGGAGCTCTTCAGCATGGGAAGGAAGAGGCAGCAGGTAACAGCAGCAACAGCAACAGTCTATGGGAGGCAACCTCGCCGTCGGGTGTATTGGAGGCGAGTGCTCATCCTCGCTGCCTCAGAGTCCCTTTTTTTTTTAAAGACTTAAAGTTTTGGATTTTTTTGATTCCCCTCACCTCACCTTCTTCCTTCGGCAGCAGCTGTCCTCCTCCTCCTCTTCTTCTTCCTCCTCCTCCTCCCACCCAAATTCTGAGCTTTTATTTCTTTCTTAATGGGTTTGCACGCATTATTTGATTTTACATTGATTCCTATGGGACAGATTTCTTCTACTTAAGAACCTGGTCATGGAACGAATTAAGTTCTTAAGTAGAGGTACCACTGTACATGCAAAAATGTAGTAACCTACTCCATTTTTATTTGCAACTTCTTGTTAATCCTTATCCAGAATGCTAACAGTTGTCTATTATAGTTTATAATTTATCTGAATGTTTCACATTCTTACTGCAGTGTTTGATAATGCCTGAAAAAATGTAATTGCCTTAAAGTGCAATATATTATTTATATAATATAATTTATATTTATATATATATATTTATATATATATTAAATAAGAGCCTTGGTGGTGCAGTGGTTAGAGTGCAGTTCTGCAAGCTACTTCTGCTGATCACCGGCTGCCAGCACTTTGGCAGATTGAATCTCAGTAGGCTCAAGGTTGACTCAGCCTTCCATCCTTCCAAGGTCAGTAAAACGAGGACCCAGATTGTTGGGGGCAATATGCTTAGTCTCTGTGAACCGCATAGAGATGGCTGTAAAGTGGTATATAAGTCTAAATGCTAATGCTATTTACAAAGGAAGAAGAAAAATATGCATTAGTATATTAATAGTAAGTGTATTAATATTTATGCATTAGGAAAGGTAATAATGGATAATTTTTGTAATCAGTTCATTATGATTTGTCAGAATAAATTCTCATCAACTGAGCAAAAGTAATTATGATAGAGGATCTCTATCATACAATAGCAGAATGAAAGGCTCAATTATTAGGGGAAAACAGCACATATATTCTCCATTACAACAGGAATTTCCTCTTTTTGTGACTTCTTTTTATATAGGCTAAATTCCTGATCCTAATTCTCCAAGGTAAATAGTGTAACTCTGAAATCTGCAGTAAAACTGTAGTATTTCTGCTTTTTTTTACTGTTACACTAGCTTTTATTGATCATAATTTCATCTGATTCTATGTATCTGAAAGAACAAATTGATCAATTTATAATAAATGTAACATGACAGATGGTTCTTAAGAATAACAAATTGAACTTGCTAGGCTAAATTTTTATGATGCATTAAGATGGCATATTTTATTGAATATTTCAACAGTTATTTGTAATTTAATGCATATTATTTCTCCTGGTTTCCTTTAACGTTCCCTTTAGTCATTTACCAAGGTAATCTTCTGAGAAATAGATTTAGAATTTCTGCAAAATAGGAGGAAACATCATTTTAAGCACCTGACTGATAAATATAAATTACAGTATTTACTCGAGTATAAGTCAAGTTTTTCAGCACCAAAAAGGTGCTGAAAAATCTGACCTCGACTTATACTTGAGTCACTGATGGCGCTTGGGCACTGCAATGGCCCAAGCGCCGGCAGTGACTCTTCAGACGCTCCCCTCTGGCATCTTGCAAGCACACAAATTATTTCTCACTGAAGGGACATTTCCCCCCCCTCTCCCCGCCAAAGCAAGTGTGGGAAGAGGGAGGCAAAGAGGAGAGGGAGCCCCCTTCACTGCAGATGATAGACAGACCCCTTTTTTGCCATTGCGCCCAGCCAAAAAGCAAGCCGCGACAATCCCTGGCTGGGGACTGGGCAAAGGGGGAGAGAGATAGAGAAGCCCGGCTGCTGTTGCTGATTCTGCTGCTTAGCATTCCCCCCTAGCATTGCCAAGCAAAGGGTGGGTGGCCACTGTCTCCCCTCCCTCCAACCCAGGATTTCCCTCCAGGAAAGAAGCTGCTGGTGGCATTTCTGGGGGTTCCCTGCAGGGGGCTGGCAAGGGGGTGGTTTTTGAGGACCCTTCCTGTGAGGGAGAGAGATACAAGCCTCCCTCCTGGTTTTGTATGTGCATGCGTGTGTGTGTCTGTCTATCTGGGAATCCCGTATTCTTAAGACTAAGGCATGAGTGGGATATTGTGGGTGCGGTGTTGTGGTTGCATGTTGCATGTGGGTGAAGGAGAGCAGTGGAGGAGGAGGAGAAGGGGGAGGAGGGGGAGGCTTAAAGCCCGGGAGGGAATGAAGGGAACGTGAGAGCAGCAGGCGAGTGGCAGGCAAAGTGCCCGAGAAAGGTGGCGTAGGAGCCACAAGAGAAACCGGCCAAAGAACTGCAGAGGTTCTCCCGGAGCGACTTCAAGGACTCAGCCCACAGCTTTGCCTGGAGCCTCTCAGGTGGGGGGAATGCTAAGCGGCAGAATCGGCAACAGCAGCCTGGCTTCTCTATCTCTCTCCCACTTTGCCCAATCCCTGGCCAGGGATTGCAGCGGCTTCTTTTTGGCTGGGCACGATGGGAAGAAAGGGATCTGGCCAGTTTATTTTATTTTATTTTATTTTTAGCTCTGTCTGTCATCTATCTATCTATCTATCTATATCTATCTATCTATCTATCTATCTATCTATCTATCTATCTATCTATCTATCTATCTATCTATCTATCTATCTATCTATCTATCTATCTATCTATCTAATCTACCGATGCCTCAATTAATATAATTTTATTGGTTTCCATTTTTACAAGTTACCAATAGCCACTACATTTTCCACCCTAGACCTATACTCGAGTCAATAAGTTTTCCCAATTTTTGTGGCAAAAATAGGTACCCCAGTTTATAATCTGGTCAATTTATACTCGAGTATATACGGAAGATGAAGGATTAGGTTTGGACAAAAGAATTTTGGGAAAGAAATTAGACTTTGTGTTTCCATTTCGTTTTACTGATAGGAAGAAAATCACACCTCTGCTGCTGAATTTTAATACTTATCTGTTCCAAATCTGCAATGTCCTATTACATTTTAATTTTTAATTTATCTTTTTTCTTCAAATTTAATTATTAAATATTACAGATAAATAAAGCATCCGCTTTGTGGTGCGCTTTCCATCATTAAAAAGCAATACAATGCAGAGTGAATATAGATAGTTCTCAACTTACGACCACAACTCAGCTCAAAGTTTCTGTTACAACTTTTCTTGCCTCAGTTGTGAAATGAACCACTGCAGTTGATAAGTTACTAACTCGACCATTAAGTGACTCTGGCTATCCCATTGATTTTGCTTGTCAAAGGGTTGAAAAAATTGATCACATGATCCTGACACACCGCAGTGGTCATAATATGAATCAATTGTCAAGCATCTGAATTTTGATCATATGATCATGGGGAGGCTGCAAAGGTCATAACTGTGCAAATGGTCATAAGCCACATTTTTCAGTGCCATTGTAACTTTGGATGGTTACTAAATGAACTGTTAGGTTGAGGACTACCTGTATTATTTTCTGTGATGTTAACATTTAGTACTTCAAAATACGTTTCTATCTGGCTTTGATTTTCAAATAAGTATGTGTTTGGAGGATGTAGGCAAATACTTTTAAATAATAGATAGAAAATATTTAAGATCGTTATGCTTACCACACACAAGTATCACATTTAGATTATTTTGCCTAAAATGAGAGGTGAGTTGTGATAAAATGGTGGGTTATACAGGTGTTGGAATATTACAATCATAGTCCGAAGATTGGAACCACCTGCAGTATCATGTGTTCACATTATCACAATTTACTAGGATATTTTTGCTGGAATCTGCCTTTCTTTTGCTTTCTGGAAAAAACTGCTTCAAAGCAAATAAATTTGCTTAACAACTACTATACAAAAAGTCATAAAATCAGCTCCAGTCATATGTGACCCATTTTATAATTATTACCACTTGAGAACTCAATTACAGTCATACCGTGTTTCCCCGAAAGTAAGACAGTGTCTTACTTTCTTTTTATCCCCAAAAGCCCCACTATGTCTTACTTTCGGGGTATGTCTTATATTGGAAAAAAATTGTCGAATTTTTTGTTTTAACCATAAAATTAACATTTATTAACAACCTGAACAGACGGAGGCGGCAGACGCGGTGACGTATGGAGGGGGGGCGGCGCGGAAGTGGGCAGGAGGCGGCGCTCATTAAGATCAGAGGGAGGTGGCAGACGCGGCGACGTATGGAGAGGGGGACGGCGCAGGCGTGGGCAGGAGGCGGCGCTCATTAAGATCAGAGGGAGGTGTCAGACGCAGCGACGTATGGAGAGGGGGACGGCACAGGCGTGGGCAGGAGGCGGCGCGCAGCTAGATGAGAGGGAGGCGGCAATACCCCCGTGTTTCCCCGAAAGTAAGACATATGTCTTACTTTCGGGGTACGGCTTATATTAGCCGACCCCCCTGAAACCCCCGATACGTCTTACAATCGGGGGTGTCTTACTATCGGGGAAACAGGGTAGGTCAAGGATCATCTATAGTCCATTTTTTAAAATAAAGTATTTAAAGGTGCATCCTTCTCCCTATTAGCATCCATATTCCTTGATCTTCTACAAAGAATTCACTACAATCTTTTATATCTGAGTCTAAGAAGGGCGGCATTAAAATAAAATAAATAAAATAAAATAAATAAATAAAATAAATATCACAAACATGTGTTAGAGAAAAAAGTGGACTCACAGATATTGTTAGATGTCTAGAATATATCAAGTTATATAGCATTGTATTTAGAGTTCCCTTCTTGCTGAGGTATTTAGATAAAGATTCTTAGGACAAAGTTTTGATTTTAATTGGTATTGTATCTGAAGGATTATATTTATTATATTTGTTTGAAGAATTTGCCATAGAATCATTTTAATGAAAGAAATATTTTAAATAAAATCTTTTATATAAAGAAAACTTCAGGGGATCAGCTGAATATGACAGATGGCTCAAAAAATGAAACTTCTACAGTCGAAGCAGGTGATAAAACATTGCCCGCATCTCCAGGTATCAGCTCCTTCTGTGCTCCCTTAGAAAAATTAAGCTGAAATCTAAAAATCCCCCAAATCATATATAGCATGAATTTCTCTACCACTGGTAGCTGTTGTAAAACTTAAAATCAAAGTGTTCTTGGGGCTAATATTGGCATAGGATGCAAATCTAAATGAATTAATTACAGGCCTTTTTTAAAGCATGGAAATAACTTTGTCAAATGCACGTAGGGCTGTCTTCATCATGAAACAGCCCTAGGAATTTCATGTTTTGTTTTAGCCAGAGGTTATTTTTTTTAATGCAAAGATTTCACCTGTGTAGCATCTCTCTATTAGATTCCAGAGGATAAGGAAATACTTATTCCTGATCTTTGATTTAGTTAAGCGTGAAAATATATATGTATATGCAGACATATACACATATATATACATGCATGCACGATCAACCTTATACTGTTTAAAACTAGCATTTCTTAGCGTTTTTATAACAGAAAGCAATAATTTTCTATTAATGGTGAAAATTGTAATGGAATGCTCCGCTTCCCTTTTCTGATAGGCAGGATCAGAATTTATCTTCACTTGCAAGGAGGCAATTACTTCCCAGTTTCAAATTGCACTTAGCTATTTGCAAGTGAAGTCTAAGCTCCCCTGGTTCCTTTTTTTAGAAGATTACTAGTCATTTGCTATAATTGGGAAATGACGAGAGCTCAGATCTTTTTATCTCTGCTGCTACAAAATCAGATCTAAGGAGTTTTGGAGGATCATGAGGTGGAATAATTTGTGGTGGACTATTTCTGTCTTTTTAGGGACTCTGGCTCCAGTTATACCTGGTAGAATGCCAGGCATTTTCTTTAAGCCATGATTGAATTCCTCCTTGCTCTTTTGGGCATCAGACTGGACAGAATCTAGCAAGATTAGGGGAATTTTTCCTTCATTGATTGCAATTAATATATAAGCAGTCAATTCAGAGCTCAGTATTGGATCTTCCACATCATTCTGTTCCTGACTGCCGCCAATGAGCCTGGAGAATGGTGACAAACTGTATCTCTGCTCATACATTTTTTAAAACAAAAATTGGCAAGAATCACCATTTTATTTTTCAGAGCTATACTGCTCTTTTTTTTAGAGGGTGTTTTTTGTTGTTGTTGTTGTTAATGACTGAAAATACTCATTGTTACCAAGAAGGCAAGTGAAAACACTGCCTATTGTTTTTAATCTTACAGGTCTCCTTTGCCAGTCTTATCTGGGGAGGTTTTCCATTTCAGTTATCTTTCCAGGGAAGGATGGGGAGTGGATTGGGGATTTATCATGTTTGCAGAATCAAGCTGCTTTGTAATTCCCTTTTAGATCAAGTGTCCTTATTCCCTGTTCCTTTTGGTGGGAAAGGGGGGATTATTCTATTACCACCATCTGGCTCAATCTGCTTTAATAATTTTCTAATCATGAGGCTGAGGAGAGGGAAGGGGTCAGTCTTCCAGAAAATGTTGATTTGCCTTCAGCTTTAAGCATTCTTTTGCTGCCTTTACAAAAAGTCAGTAAATATAAATATCTGGCACCCTTGAATATGTTGTCACTAGAGTGTAAACAAACTGCATTTTCATTAGAACTATCCATTCAAAATTGTATTTTTCCTCAATATGTGCAGTTAGCATCATTTCATCTGATACAGTTTTGGAGTTTTCAGAAAAGGAACAAGTTCATGAAAAAAATAAGGAAATTTCTAACAGAACAGTGAAATTTATGAAATGCAAGCCGATGTCAGTAAGTAAAATAGAAGAAAATAGGGAGTCATCATAGGAAACCTCAGTCTTTTTAATATGTTTATGTCCACATTTGGCTTGATGTATTTGAAAAATTCTTGTAGGTTAATGTCTCTTTATAATTAATTTAAAAGTCAGTCAGATCTGAAACCTAGGCTACAGATAGAAAATATATATTTATGACATATTTATGACATTTATTCTTTTGTTGAAGAAAGCCTGTACTTTCATATTTACGGTTACTCTGAAAAAGGTCCTGCTTTATTTGCATGTTGTTAAATATTCATAAATTTGCATTCTCTAGGTCATTTATATGATAGTACTACATAGTATTGCCCTGCCTAAGGCTACTTTTATTCAGTTGTATCAAAATAATTTTAAAACAATTGTGGAAGCTCTGAATGTGTACCTTTTTTCCCATGTATTAGTTTGCCAATATCAAAAGGGATGAAAAATAATTTGCAAAGAAATAGGTTTATATTTCTTTGCAAGTTCAATGAACATGGCTAATATCAAATAATATTCTGAAGATGATAGTCTTCTTTGATTTTACTAACACTTAATAATATTTCATAACTGATTACACTGTTTATTGAGATGAATGGCAATTGATTTTTGTTTCTGGATATAGGGTGCACTTGATAGTTGCAAAACTTTGTGGAGTGTGTTTGCAGTGATCCAAAACTCAAAATGAAACTATTTGGCAGAAAAAGAATTGTGCGTTTGTGCAGAAGACTACTAAACACTTTGAAGTGTTCATTATTTTATTCTTTAGCTAAAATGTCAAATTATGTATGATTAGAGGCAATTAATAAACAACTCAATTTTTGGATGCTCAGTTAAAAAAAACCTTGACCAAAATAATCTGTGGGTTTCTCAAACCTTGATGATTTATGATTATTCCTTAGGATGAGAAATTGAAGTGTACGATGTATGCTGATGAACTGGCCAAATTGGAACTGAAATGGAAGGATCAAGTGAAAATTAGTGAGAGTGTGAAGCAACAACTAGCTGTTGTGAAAGACCAGTATTTAGTAAGCCCTAACCCTTATTTGAACAATTATTTAATATGGTTACACAATTTTATAATTAATCACTTTGCAAGGGAAATTAGAGTTGGTGATTAACGGAAGTGTTAACAGGTACCCAGTTTCCCCTGATAATAACTCCAGTCGGATTTTTGAGTACATAAAAATAGGAAAAAAAAATAGAAGACAGGGTCTTATTTTCAAGGAAACACAGTATAACCATTTATTTAATGACTAAGTTACAGCTGGGAAAAAGTGATTTATGTGTTGAACTTATGAACATTCCACAATCATGTGATCAAATTTGGGGTAGTGTATTTATGACATTTGTAGGATCCTGAGGTCATATGATTGCCATTTGCAATTTGCCCAGGGGACTTCCAGCAAGCAAAGTCATTGGGAAGAGCCAGATTCACAACAAGAATCAGACATGATTCACAACAACTATGTTGCTTGGTAATGGAAGTTCCAGTTCCTATTGTGGTTGAAAATCAAAGGCTACCTATACTTACTTTATTCAAGCATTGAAGTCAAATTTTTGCAATAGAACTATTATCACTGAATGTGTCACCTCTTTGTTTCTCTACTGTCTTCGGTGATACAGAATGATTTGTCTGGCTTTGGGACTATTATGACAGAGTTGGCTCTTGTGAACATGACATTTATTACACAAGGAAGCATGTCATTTATTACACAAGGATGACCATTGTTTTTGTAGCCTGATTTGAAAAGTACTAATTGTGTTCCACATCTTAAGTGACTGCAGAAACTCTTGTTTTGTAATGAAAGAAAAGTAAATATTGTAGGAGAGAACAGTCTCCTACAATATTTACAACCCTAAAATTCTTAGTTTATGTTTTTGTTATATTAAAAATGCATAAATGGGAAACAGTTAATATTATCAACTTAATTCAGTAAATTAAATTTTTTAATTGACTGGGAATTTTTGGTTTTGCCTTCTCCCATTGTTTCATGTTCTTCATGTCCTCACCCCAACATGGTACTTCAAAGACTAGTATTACATCTTAACGTAATACCACATGCATATCAAAACATAAATACAAAAACCAAGTACAATCAATATAAGGAACTGGGTTGAACAAATAATTATGTAATATTTCCCACACCTATATGAGAGTATATCTTATAAATTATGACAATAATACAAGCTCCTTATGTTAAGTATCTGACTCTGAACACATATATGGAGAACTGTCTTTTAGTCACTAATATTTTAATTTGTGTTTTAAATAGATGCAGTTGGCTGAAAAAGACAGACAGATAGATGAATTGACATTTCATATGGGAGCTCTCGGCAATGAGAAGGTACTGAATTTAGTATCAGTGAACTACTGATAATATATATCTGTCATGTGGCACTTGGAACTATTTTAGTACAAAAAGTTGTGTAAAAACCGGAATATGAATACTGTAGTAGTGAGAAGAAGAAAAAATATTTTGGTATATAATTAAATGTGAGTTTGTAACATAGTGAAAAGGAACTTTGGCACTCAGCTTCAGAACACATAAAATTTTATAATGAATTTGATGTGAAAATGTCCTAGTACTTATGTGACTTGACACAGTGCAATAGAAAAGAGTATTGACCATGGGGAAAGGACAGGAAGGAAGAAGGACAGGAAGTCAGCCATGTTGGGAAGGTCTCTGACTTAGGAAAGGGAGAGACATGAAGTCCTCCCTGGCTGGAAAAAGAGCCATGTGATAAGTCAATGTGGAACTCATCGCTTTTAATATTCATTGCACCTTCTGGAACCAATTAACAAGTACCGGTGAACCACTATTATGGAAGCTTTAAACTGTTAGGTACCTTGTTTGTAAAGCTTACAAGAACATAAGGCAGTAGATTTGTGTGATAACTGCAGTGAGCTGTGATGGAGCACTGCTTAGAGTTCAATACTGTAGGCTACTGTTGATGACCGACTGCCAGCAGTTTGGTAGATCAAATCTCACCAGAGTCAAGATTGACGTATTCTTCTGAGGTCTGTAAAATGAGGATTGTTGGGGCTGACTCTGTAAACTGCTTGGAAAGGGCTGTAAAGTGGTATATAGTTGAAGTACTATTGCTATTGCGATAACAAAAGAAATTCAGCCATGATGACAGTGATGATGATGATTTTAGGGTAGCAAATACCAAAAAAATAAAATAAAATTTGCACAGTTTCCTGCCATGTCATTATCATACCAGTCATTAAACAGCTCTTTCCCCCAGCCTCAAGACATGTAAGTACAGGTATATCATCTTTGGAAATATATTTGAAAGCTAAATACTTCAGTCGCCCTGGAATTAAGATAGAAGTTATATTGTATTATAATATAACCCTAACTAGCCATGTTAGTTTTAGAAAAGATTTTATTTTATCAAATTTAGAAAAAAAGGTATTAGTTTAAGTTTTAGTTCAGAAAGTTTTAAGAATTAAAACATTCAATATTAAACTAACAAATTTTGCATAAATTTAAGTTTTATTACTTTTTAGTTATGTTATACCAAAGAGAATAACATAATTCAGATTACGTAAAGAAGAAGAAACGAGCGACAATATCAAGGTAGACATTTATAGTACTGCAAATATGAAGATTTTTAAAGAAATATCTTTATAGATAATGGAAAAAGAGAAAGCTAAATAAAGCAGCCTTAAAAGACTGTTTTGTTCCTTGTATCAGCATTATTTTTCAACCATTCTTTAGAAACCTGGAAGGAGACCAGAAAATCAAACAGAAAGGATCAAGGAAGGACAGATTTCTCAGCAGGCACTACATTTTCTCAATCCAGATCTTAATTCTGAAGATAATGGGCAGAATCCTGCTATATTACCTAGTGTACCACTTCTGCACTATGGAAATCCCTACACAAGCCAGGAAACTAGAGGTTTGAGGATTCAGTTTTTGTCAATTAGTTGTACTAGGAAAAATTCCTTTGGAAGCATATCACAGGTTCTCAAAGCAACTTAATTAATTTGTAGTCATTCATAAACATGGCTATTACTTTCAATAATTTTAACTAAAGATAAAGATATTTTGGAATATGACCTTTCAGAAAAGGCTTCATTATATATAAACAGGTGTTCATCCCTTAATTATGATTTCAGGTGGAGCAGACGATGCTTTTTATCCTGATGACATCCAAAGGCCACCTATGAAAACAGCCCCTTGGGACCTTGAAGATAATGTGGTATGCAGTCAGCCTGCTCGTAATCTCAGTCGCCCTGAGGGTTTAGAAGATATTGAGGATAATAATGTAAGTTCGAAGTAAAAACAACATTTATGTTTCTTATATTTAAGTTATGTCTCCATCTCCCGCTCAAGCATATCTGAATATTTCTCTTAAAGTTTCCAGTTTAAATGAAGTGAAAATATCACACTTTAGAAGGTTCATTAAAGTCAGTAGCATCTATGGTATTTATTATTATACAAGTCAGTTATAGCATTTATTCAAAGATATCAAAATTAGTTTTATCTTTGCTAGCCAGTGCTGTTAATCACTATGTTGTTTTAATGATTAAAATGATCAAAAACATGGCCAAAGTACTAATTTCCACATGCAGTTTCAAAATTAGAAATTTTTAAACTCTAGCTGGCCTGCGGGGTTATGTTAAGGATTTCCTTAATTGGAATACTATACAGAAATCTATATTTTGAATTCAAAATAATGTAATGGAGTTTATATATCAAGAAAAGGTTTCTGATGGAGTAATATTTAACAAATATTCACCACAAATGAACAAAATTCAGATCAGGATTTTATTTCATTATTTCTGAACAAAGAAAATTGCCAGTAACATAAATTGCCAGTAACATAAAATGCCTATTTTACATGAAGACAGTTGCTAGTTCAAATAAAATGAATAAAGCCTTAATAGCTAACTATTATTTTGTGATCTTTTAGAATCCGTTGAATAAGATTTTTTTTTAAAAAAAAAGTCCTTTACTGTGGCAAATATTGTGATATCATGACCTGTTCGCTCAGTTTGCCACATTTAATTGCTATTAACCTTTTGAGAAACTGATCAGTGTTCACGCAGCACAATTTTAGCCTTGAAGCTTAGTATTATTAATGAAATAGACCTTATCTCTCCTCTTGCCTTTTGCCCTCTGAGACCATTACTGGGAATAATTATGGAAGCTCTCAGAACTTTTTTTGGCCTATTTAACACCTTGAATGTAAGCATAGTGTGCCTGCCTACCTTTATTTCACATTTTGCATATTTAATGTGACTATTCTTGGCATAGATACTATTGCACTTACTGTGACAGATTTTTCTTCTCTCTAGATATCTGCTGCAGTTTAATTAGGAGAGTGTTCTTTCTAATCTATGTGCTTTACCCTTTTGCAAACCCAAGAGGAACACAGCTTAAGTCTTGTGCTCATTTGCTGACATAGCTTAGTTTCTATAACAAGGCAGAAGAATCCTAATGTGCTCAAATGAGAGCTAACTTTGAGCAAGTGTATATCTGTTCTCAAAAATGGTTCTTGTCCTACATCAAATGGAAGTTTTAACATATTATAATATGGCTTTTCAACTTGTCAGAAAAAGGAATTAACTGGCTAGGCAAAAATATTTAGCAAAAAAAAAAAAGCTACCGTATATACTCGAGTATAAGCCGACCCGAGTATAAGCCGAGGCACCAATTTTTGCCACAAAAACTGGGAAAACGTATTGACCCGAGTATAAGCCGAGGTTAGAAAATGCAGTGGCTACTGGTAACTTATAAAAATGGAAAACAATAAAATTACATTAATTGAGACATGTTTTAGAATATTTATTTTAAAGAAAACCAGTAAACTAGCTCTGTAAATTTAAAAGAGGGTAAACAAATTAACAATATTAACAATAAATTAAAAAGTAAAAAAAGTAGCTCGATCAGGAACAAAGCTAAAACCTAAGAGTTAAAATCCTTCAAAACTGGATTCCTTCTCATCATTAATTGGATTTACATTATTCTGTTTTTATATATGCTGTGAGCCACCCTGAGTCCTTGGAGAGGCATTGCATACAAATCCAATTAAATAAATAAACAAACAAACAAACAAACAAATAAGTGTATCCAAAGAAGAGCTTCAGCATTAGCTGCTGTGAGGTTATCAGCATAGAAAACCAAATAGATAGATAGATAGATAGATAGATAGATAGATAGATAGATAGAAAGATAGACAGACAGAAAGATAGATAGATAGATAGATAGATAGAAATAGATAGATAGATAGATATAGATAGAAAGATAGATAGACAGACAGACAGATAGATAGAAAAATAGATAGATAGATAGATAGATAGATAGATAGATAGAAATAGATACAGATAGATAGATAGATAGATGATAGATAGATAGATAGACAGATAGATATAAAGATAGACAGACAGATAGAAAAATAGATAGATAGATAGATAGATAGATAGATAGAAAGAAATAGATACAGATAGATAGATAGATAGATAGATAGATAGATAGAAAAATAGATAGATAGAAAAATAGATAGATAGATAGAAAGATAGACAGATAGAAAAAGAATTCCTGTCTAGCTCTGCCTCATAACACATTATTAGATCCTATCCAAGCAAGGACAGCAACTACCACAAAATACCATTTTTTAAACAGTTTAAATCCTTTCAAAGGAGGGGGAGGAGAGTCTGACAGCAGGGGGCCTTTTTAATCTGACTAAAGGCAATGCAGAGAGAGCAAGGAATAGTTACTCACCATTACTTTTTTCCCCTCTCGGTTGGAGCAAATGGCTGCCTCCTTTGCTTGAGCTAGGGAGAGGAACTACGGCGTGCGAGAGGAGACAAAAGCTGGTGCCTCCTCGCTCTGGCTCAAGCAATGGTGCCCTCGTGTGGTGACTTTGTCAATGACCCGAGTATAAGCCGAGGCTGTGTTTTTCAGCCCATTTTTTGGGCTGAAAAACTCGGCTTATACTCGAGTATATACGGTAACTATTTTGTAGTAACATATAGAACCTGACAAATATCAATCTAAAACCACTGATCAAGTAATATTCCTTTAAAATAAGCAGAAAAACCTTTTTATGTGTATGACACCTGGTGGAAGGGTTAAAATATCAATAAATCGGTTTGTTTGTTTATTGATTGATCAATTGATTAATTAATTAATTAGTTCAACTTCTATGCCGTCCAATCTGGAAAGATTCAAGGTGGCTTACAACGGTATAAATTACAAAAACAATTAAAAGAAATCAAATATAGAATCTAAACTATAAAACCTTAATTGAAAACCATAATAAACTAACCCATCAACATGCGTACATGACATCCATACAATTTGGCCATGATAGTTGCTGTTTAGAAATTTGAAGAGCATTTTCAAGCAGAATTTATTTTAGAGATAAAAAATAAATTAGGTGCATCTATATACCTTTCTTATATGGACTGAAACATGGCTACAGTTATAATCTTTTAAATAAAACATAAGGAACTTTGGACTAATAAATACATGTTGTATTCATGTTCCTGTTGTAATAGATGAATAGTTGAGAGCATATACAAATTTTCTTGGTGTATATTTTTCTCATTCTTTTTGCTACTACTGTAATTCAGTAAATTATTTTGTTAAATAAATGATTGTAAAAATTATCTTTCCAGATGTTATTGAATGGTAACTTCAAATACTCATCACCATTGGTGATCCTACTTGAAACTGCAGGGAGTTTTGATTTATTCATTCATGAATGCTTTCGATCATCTTCATTGTCTGAAAATCATATCACATTTTCATTGTCTGAAAATCATATCACAAAATATTTCAGAATGGTACCTGCCTAATGCCTAATCACTAACAGTTGGCAGTTTGGATATGTGTGCCCACATTTTGCTTTTGCTGGATGCATTTACATTCAGTATAAAATTATTTGGAATAAACTATAATTCCCAATAGTCACTATTGGGCTAAATATGCTAATCAACTCTATATCTGACTGCTTGGATGTCTTTAATGCTGCTAGCATGATTACCAGTGACAAAAATGAAAAGGGGAATTATTAAAATTAAGTAGTGTGGGCAATATCTCTCACTGCAGAATGATAGTAAATTGTATCATTGCAAACTGCATCTGTTTCACAACACTCAAATTTGTAAAGAAACTTTATAATCAGTAACTTGTCCATATCTTTTGTATTTATTTCATATGTTGCTCTAGTGTATTCCTTGTTTAATATAGTTGTTCATAAAATGAAGGCTTGCTTTGAGTTCTGTCTGGGTGCCCCCAGACTTCAACACCAACTGGAAAAAGCAGCCAGACACACTGGTAAAAGCAAAAGCATTTTATAGTTTGAAAAATAAACACAGAGAAAAACCTGTTCTTCCCAACAGGCAGGCTATGAGACTTCACAGCAGAGTCCTGATGGCCAGACAATACAGCAGACTTCTTGCTGGCACACACACCACTGTAGAGAATAAGACCCACACCTTTCCCCCCCAAGGTTTCAGTATTCAAAGTCACAAACCAGAATTCCAAGACGCCAAAGATCACAGCCAGGTCCCAGGACTCCCAAAGATAATACTCCACAAGCCAGGAAGGGTGGGTCTGCCTTTTCAGCCTTTCCAGAGAGCACCACACCCAAACCCAGCTGTTGCCTCTTTAGTGCTGAAAGTACCTGGCTAATTGTCCCCTTCGTTGTGTTGCTCTTCTCTGCCGGAGATCGATTATTGCTTGTGCATTTTCATCTAAGGAATCCAGGCTGCTTGCTGGGGAGAGCTCCCTCTCGGGGGACTCTGGCTGTCCTCCCTCTCCCTCAGCCTGAGATTCCTCCTCCCCGTCTGCCTGAACCTCCTGTTCCGCATCCTCCCCCTCTGAGCAGGAAGCCGGCAGAGGATCAGCCATTCCCTGAGGGGCCTCAGACGGAATCACAACAGCTTTGTATTATTATGAACTGCATTTTATTTTGAGGGGCTATGCAGGAATGGAGTCCCAAGTCATTTGTGTTAAAGTTGCTAATCAAAGTATTAGTCTTTCTATTGAAATGGTGTGTTTTGCAATGCAGGGTATTCTCTTCATTTCTAAAAGAGAAGGGATGGGTTTGTAAATGGTTCCCATCACAGCTTCCTCAGCAGCCGTTGTCAGGTTTTAATGGTATTGTAAGAAAACTTCCTCAGCAAGGTCCTTTAAGAGACTTTTGCTCTTCTGCATTTGCTGTCAACAGTGATGAGGCAAGAAAAAGATTAAGCGCAGTATTTTATTGCTCTTTGCTTCAACAAAGAAAATGACATACTCTTAACAATATGAATCTGTTAAGATAAATACCATTTCACACAAATATATTATGGATTATTTAGAATTTTGTTGGTTTGTGAATGTCATACTTATACTAGGAAAAGTCATAGTAAAAATAAAAATTCTGTGATGAAAATACATCCAATAAAATGAAACACTTCCTTTGTAGGTCGAGGAAGCAAGTGCGCCTTCAGCTCCAGAGCCATCTGATCTGCACTTACCTGAACGTGGGACAGGCTTTTGTTTTGATTCCAGGTAAGGTACTAATGCCAAAGGTGTGTTTTCAAATTAACACAAGATTTCACTGTTATACTTTATGTGATTGTGTGATCATTTACTGTGGACAAAAATTAGTGAAATTTCACTGGAGTAACTTAAGTCTCAGGTCTTGAACTCTAAGAAGAATTGAATATCAATTTTCACAATTGGAAAATAAATTATTTTCCATTCATGTTCCCAAATTGGAATTATGATAAAAATATTGGGTCCTTTGAATATAAAAACAAAGGTTTCCAGTCGTTTACAGCTCTATGGGCGGTGCTCATCTCCCTTTCTTAATTGGAAGAGCCACTTTTGTTTGAAGACATTTTCCATAATTGTTTGACATGACTATATGCTGGGACACTTTTACCTTCCCACAAAAGTGGTACTTATTTATCTATTCACATTTGCAATCTTTCAAATTACTAATTTGGTCGGAACTGTGGCAGATAATGGGATCTGCTCCCCATTGAGGAATGCTTGGATCTTGAATCTGGACTGGACTAGACTAAGCTTTCCAGCTGGCAAGCTCAGCATCTTTAACTGCTGAGCCATCACTTCCTTCCTGTGAATATATGTTGCTGCATCTCCCTATTCTTAATATCTGTTTTGTAATTTTTTATACAAAATAAATTTCACTTTGGTATCCCTCTATTGTTGTCATTTCATGTTTCATCTATCACTTTATTTAGAAACATAGAAACATAGAAGTCTGACGGCAGAAAAAGACCTCATGGTCCATCTAGTCTGCCCTTATACTATTTTCTGTATTTTATCTTAGGATGGATATATGTTTATTCCAGGCATGTTTAAATTCAGTTACTGTGGATTTATCTACCACGTCTGCTGGAAGTTTGTTCCAAGGATCTACTACTCTTTCAGTAAAATAATATTTTCTCATGTTGCTTTTGATCTTTCCCCCAACTAACTTCAGATTGTGTCCCCTTGTCCTTGTGTTCACTCATTCTTTATCATGCTCACACATGTAAGTGGCCTGAATAATGCCAATGTTTTCAATAATTTAAAGTATACCTTATATAAGATATACTTCATTCTAATCAGTGATTGAAAACTCTATACTTTAAAGATGCTGAATGCACTGAGTGAAATTTTGATAGAGAATTCTCATCAGTTAAAATGATTAATGAATTATACTTCAATTAGACTCCCTAAACTTTCTCCATGGAGATGAAGGAATAGTAAATTAGACCAAGGTAGAAACATGGTACCCTGAAAAACTTTTAGATTACAACACATATACCTTATATTTGTTGATTAGGATAGCTGGTGTATAAGAATACTTAAAGGATATTGGTGCATGACAAGATTTACTAGCTTTTCAACTTGGGTAGTTTTCCAGCTATGATTTCCCAAATTCTTAGTAATGTCCGTCCTTCTTTTAGGAAATATGGAGGTTAAAGTCTATATTGGAGGGTCCTGAGGTTAGGGAAGATTATGCTACACACTGGATAAATATTAAGAACAGGTATTATGGAATTAAATGGAAAACCCATTTGTGTCCAATGGCATAAAAACATTAATTAATCTTGGTAGTGCAGTGGTAACAATACAGTATTGCAGGCTGATTCTGTCCACAGCAGGAGTTCAATCCTGATCGGTTCAAGATTATCTCAGCCAGTAAAATGAGGACCCAGATTGTTGAGGGCAATGTGCTAACATTTGTAAACTACTCAGGGATTGCTGTATGTAACTCTACAGCAGTTAGTGGTAAATAATTGCTATGGAGTGGTATATAATTCTTAAACTGTTGCTATTTCTGGTTATGTATTAGATTAGTTTAGTTTAGTTTAGTTTTATTGGATTTATATGCCGCCCCTCTCCGAAAACTCGGGGCAGCTAACAACAATCATGAAAATATACAATAAAATCCAATACTAAAAGCAAATTAAAACCCCTTAATATATAAAAACCAAACATACATACAAACATACCATGTATACATTTGAACGGTCTAGGGGGAGAAAAAAGTCTTAATTCCCCCATGCCTGGCGGCAGAGGTGGGTTTTAAGTAGCTTACGAAAGGCAAGGAGGGTGGGGGCAATTCTAATCTCTGGGGGGAGTTGGTTCCAGAGGGCCGGGGCCGCCACAGAGAAGGCTCTTCTCCTGGGTCCCGCCAAGCGGCATTGTTTAGTTGACGGGACCCGGAGAAGACCCACTCTGTGGGACCTAACTGGCCGCTGGGATTCGTGCTGCAGAAGGCGGTCCCTAGATAATAGCAATGACAAAAATAATGCCGTTAGATATTAAATACTAGTCTCAATTTCACTGTTATCTTCACTTGTTTCTCTTTTTATTCCAAGTTTTGTGCACATCAAGAAATGTCCACTCTGTGAAGTGATGTTTCCTCCTAACTACGATCAAAGCAAATTTGAAGAGCATGTTGAAAGTCACTGGAAGGTGTGTCCAATGTGCCGTGAACAATTTCCTCCTGATTATGACCAGCAGACCTTTGAAAACCATGTTCAAACACACTTTGATCATAATGTTTTAGATTTTGATTAGATTGAGGTATCATTATGCATTATAACAGGTGTAGGTTGTTTAAGGTATCTCAGACAATGGAATGCTTCATGAATGATGTAAGCTTAGAAAATTATGACCAGCATTGCAGTTGATTAGAATAAATCTTTGGCCTAATCCTCAATCTAATATATAGTCAAGTATGTTGTATCTGTCAACATTTATTCCATGGCTAACAATTCATAAACACATAGAAAATTTTCAGACTTGCGTCCAGAATTCAGTTTGTGGTGGGATGACAGTTTTCCTCTTGCTACTTCTAACATATTAAAGTTTATTTCTTAATAAAATGATGTTTTTCAATAATTTTATGTATATCTTTCTGCGACTTGGTTTTTTCATCTGTTGCAAAAATATAGTTGTGTTGTGATTAAATGTTTGCAGAAAAACCTTACAATAGTATTCACCTTTATCATTATTATTCCAATTTTAAAATGTCCAATATACTACTAAAACTATGAAAATTAGTGCATTTAGAGCTATCAATAAATGTGTAATTGAATTATTAATTTTTTGTTAGTAAATTTTCAATGTTTTAAATCCTTAAGCAGACATTCAAAGCTGTGTTCATACAGTCAATATTTTTAGTATTTTATGCTTAGCACATTTCCTCCTTAAATTTGTTGAATGTTTGTATACAGTGATCCCTCGTTTTTCATGGGGGATGCGTTCCAAGACCACCTGTGAAAAACAAATTTCCCGAAGTAGAGGAAATATATTTTTTAATGTATTTAATGGTCATTCTATAATGTTTCTCAGCTGGAACTACATGGATATCCTACCAGTTTCTTTAATAGATACTTTAATTTAGTACTGTAGAAGAATTTTATGAATTTTTAATTTTATGGGTTTAAGCCTCCTTTGAAAAAAAAAGTGAAGTAGCGAATCCACGAAAGATGAACCGCGATGTAGTGAGGGATTACTGTATATCTAAACCACTATATTTTTAAGAGTTGCAAAAATCTTAAATAATTTGATCTTTTTGGATTAAAAACATGAATTTTTCATGTTTTATGATAGCAAATTGAAGGAAAAAGTAAACCGTGTGTGTTTCCATTTAATCTCCTTATATTTTTCAAGTCTGAATCAAATCTTGCTTGAGTCTTCTAGGAAATGTTTTGTAAACTATTGCAGATGAAAAAAATTGCCACAGTCACTCTTTAGTAAAATAAAATTATCTTTCACTTAATATTTGGTTATGAGATCTTCTTTCTGAAGCTGGGATTAATTGGGAATGTTTCTACTGCATCAGTTTCTCTGCCTTAGCTGCTAGACGCCATCTCGGGACTGGCGGCAATGTTCCCTAAACTTATAGTTTTGGGGGACTTCAACTTGCTCTCCCTAAGTGTGATCTCAGAAGTAATCCCAGAGTTCATGGCCTCCACGGCAGCCATAACCCTATCCTAAATAATCTTGGACCTGACTTGAAACAGTGGCCATTCACCAGATAAGATTTTCTTGTTGGAACAATAGAACAATCGCAACATATTCTGGTAGGAGGCTCTAACATAATCATCCCTGTCATGATCAGATCACACCCTGGACCGGTGTCTGTGAATTTATCTTACGTTATCCTCTCTGCAAGGAGGCTTGGTCATCCCCAGTGACTGATGGAACTGATTGGGTTTCAGAGAGAACTGGAATACATCTTGAAAGTTTAGTTTAGTGGCCTGACAAACCTTGGTAACCTGGAATCAAAGGGCAGCCAAGAGTCTGGATTGGATCACATGACCTCTCTTGAACCATTGTTCTGACTCTCCCTGTGGTTTATGGAGGACTGTGGTTTATGGAGGATACTGAAAAGGATTAAGAGACTCCTACAGCATCACTGGAGGAAAATGAAGGCCTATCTCTTGATGATAAGAGTGATGAAACAGCATAATTTATCTGCCCTTATTGAATCCACAGAACATGTCCCGCAGCCCTGATTCAGGTCAGTGGGTCCCTTCTGGGATGGGAACTCAGTTGAACATATTCAGGAGGAGTTTGTTCAATACCTAACAGAAAAATTTGTTTCCACTTGAAAAACAGCAAGGGTGCAGGTCTGTATGAGATGCTTTGATAATCTAGGAACAGTTTGATCCTGTTGGACTGATGAAGTGGACAGATTCCTTGAAATTGTCCATTTCAATTAGATCTTTGTCCCACCTCATTGTTAAAACCTTCAGAACTAGCACATGGATTCAAGCAGTGATAAACTTGTCACTGCAGGAGGGATATTAGCACAGTCTTTTAAGGAGGCCCTGATTTGTTCCTTCCTTAAAGAAAATCATAACTTAATCCCATCAGGACAACTTTTGACCAGTGTCTAACTTCCCTTATTAAATAAGATGGTAGAAAAGGTGGCAGCTTCATATGGTCTTGAATGAAACATTATCTAGATTGCTTCCTGTCAGAATTCAGGCTGTTACAGGACAGAAATGTCATTGGTCACACTTGTTGATGATCTCTGGCAAGAATAGAGTAAAGATAATGCAACCATCTTTTCTCTCCTTAATCTAAATAGCAGACTTTTTTGACCAGCTACATAGTTTTGACATAGTTTTGCACTGTTCGGCTGCTTACTCCAAGGTTGGTCCCAATGGATGTTTCTAGACAGGTCCAACCCATTGCCACTTCTTTGTACATACAGCATAGATTGGTGTCCTCTTTTTAAAATCTACCTGAAGCTGCTGGTTGATATCATTTGGACCAGATTACTTATGGAACCATCTGCTGCCTCATGTATCCCAGCGTCCGGTAAGGTCCCACAGAGTTGGCCTTCTCCAGGTCTCATTCACTAGACAATGTCGCTTGGCAGGGCCTAGGGCATTGATGGCGAACCTTTTTTCCCTTGCCCATAATCAAATGTCTGGGGAGGGTGAAAGCAACTTCCCCCATCCCCTGGAGACCCTCTGGAGGCTGGAAATGGCCTGTTTCCCAACTTCTGGTGAACCCAATAGGCTCGTGTTTCGCGCTCCCCAGGGTCCAAAGGCTTCCTTGGAGCCAGGGGAGAGTTAAAATGCTCTCTCCATCTCTGGAAGCCAAAAATGCCCTCTCAGAGCCTCTGCATGAGCCAAAAAACAGCTGGCTGGCACACACATGCATGTTGGAGCTGAGCTGGGGCAATGGCTTGCATGCCAGCAGATATGACTCCGCGTGTCAGCTGTGGCACCTGTGCCATAGGTTCGCCATCACTGGTCTAGGGGAAGAATCTTCTCTGGTAGTCCCGGCCCTATGGAACCAACTCTCTCCAAAGATTCGTATTGCCCCGCCTTCCGTAAGACTTTGAAGACCCACCTCTGCCACTAAGTTTAACATCTAGCCCCAGCTGACGAATGAACTTACATGCATGATTGGATGAATGTGAGCGATTGTTTTTTAAGAAATTGGGTTTTTAAGAAATTTGGGTTTTAGCACGTTTTTAGTTTTAGATTTCTAGATGTATTTTTTTTCCTTGCTGTGAGCCCCTCTGAGTAGAAGGTAGCATAGAAATAGAAACATAGAAACATAGAAACATAGAAGTCTGACGGCAGAAAAAGACCCCATGGTCCATCTAGTCTGCCCTTATACTATTTTCTGTATTTTATCTTAGGATGGATATATGTTTATCCCAGGCATGTTTAAATTCAGTTACTGTGGATTTATCTACTACGTCTGCTGGAAGTTTGTTCCAATCAATCAAACAGATCGCTACTTTGCTTTATATTTCCAGGGTGATCCAAGTGATGCTATTACTGCCCTCTTGCAATGCCAGGAGGCTGTGGGAACCTGGATGGGGGCTATAGGCTTTGGCTGAATCCTGACAAGACCACATAGCTTTGAGTGCATGGAACTTTAAGATTTTGATTTTAACTTAATTCTGGACAGAGTTGCACTACTCTAAATCTAATCAACAACTTGAGGGTTCTAGAGTCAAGACTCTTGCTCAAAGAGCATCTGGCAGTCATGACTGAGCTATTTGAACTCCAGGTTGTACCCCAGTTGTGGTCTTTTCTGGATTAGGAGTCTGGCTCAATCATTCAAGCCCAGGTCATCTGTCAAGTTCAATGCACTCTACGTGGAGCTACCTTTGAAGAGCATTCAGAAGCTTCAACTCTTGTGCAATGTGGTGGAAATGTGGCCAATTGTTGGGAAAGTCCATGTTACATTATCGCTCCATGAGCTGCACGGGCTACCAATTAGTTTCCATGTGCAATTCAAAGTATTGGTTATTGCTTTTAAATCTCTGCATGGTATGGGTCCAGGTTATTTGAGGAAACATTTCACCTCACTGGGATTGGACCTCCCACCTGTATAGGAAAGAAAGCATGCTGCAGGTGCTGTCAATCAAGTAATAATTGGTGGTGCCCAGAAGAAGTACATTCTCTGCCGTGGCTTCTGTTGTTTGGAACAACTTACCCCTTCATGTGAGATTGGCTCCCATTCTTCTAACCTTTTGTAAAGGCTTGAAGACCTGCCAGACAATTTGTGGCCCCCACGGGAAAGCATCACACTAATGAATTAAGAGGCAATCCCACCTCCGCTCCTGCGCATCCTTTTAACTATAGTTCCATTTTTCATTGTAATATTGGTTTTATTGTTAGAAATATGAATGTTTTATTACTTTAATGCGTCATTTGGAAACAAGATTGACAGAGAAAGGGAAAAAAAGGAAAGTAGGGAGGTAGGAGAGAAAGAAAGGAAAAAGAAGAAACGAAAAAGTTGGATCATTCTGGTTTTAGTGGCAAGAAAATCTATTGTCTTTTAAAGTTTTCAAAATACACTTTGTTTTATGGTAATAATAGACAGTGAATATACTGTATAATCTCTTAAAATATTCCCTTGAAATTGTGTTTTCCAAGTTTACTGAAAAAACTACCTTGGAAAATAAACTATTCTATTAGATTCCAATGAAATCCTGTTATATTTATAAATTACAAACTCTCTATTTTCATAGTATATTGATTATTGTAAGCACTCACATTTGCTACATTCTATTTATTTGCTGCTCACCATTTTCTGAGTATTGTTAGTAAATTGAGAACATTTTATTGTGCGTCTTGGTAATGTATATCATGTTTATAGTGCAAAGCAATCAAAGATAAGGAAAAAACATTCAATTTTCTTTTGAGTCAGAGGCAATTTATTAAATATGATTTGATTAACATTTGTAAGCAGCTTTTATGGGGAAAAAATTTCAATACATTTTATGGTGCTCAGTTCTAAAACAAACTTAGTGTGACTTTCAAACTTAATGAACCTTGTCCCCAGCAAAATATAAGAAAATATAATTTAAAGCACATTTTCACAGACACAGTACAATACATTCACTATACACAGTATAACAAAATAGTCCCATTTCCGTCTGTTTAATACTGCCACAATGACTATGTAGATAGTAATGGATTGTAATAGTGGAAAGAATTGACATGCAACATTATTTAACGGTAAGGTTACTCAGTACTTTTTACTGAGAGCACAATTAAATGAAGTCAAAATATTAGAAGATGGATATAAAGCTTTAAGTATAGCAATAGATTGTTATATTATATACTTTTACATCAAACTATTACTGATGCTAGTAAATAGACTTTTCTGAAGGTGGGTGTAGAGTAACTGGTCTAAAAAAAGCTTATCTTCTTCAACCCTTTATGAGAGATTTTGGTTGGGAAAAAACTTTTAGTGAAGAATCTTTGCCCACTCAGTGTTTATACCTGTTCTAATCTAAAAGAAAAGAGACTTGTATTTCTCATGTCATTTATATATAAACACAAAATAAACAGAAAAGGATTATCTGAAAAATTAAAAATTGTCTCATGCGGGAGACAAACTCCCAAATTAGTATTAACGTAGCTTTTGCCTACTAAAACTGTTAACTAGTATTTTAAACAAGACAATGCTGAAGGCAGGAGAGCATCAAATAAATGAAGCATTCAGGTGTGGATTTAGAGCTAAGGAACTCTGTGTTAAAATTCTACCTTGGAATTACTGCTTCAAAAAGTGCTTCATTTCAGTAAGGCTCATGATGTCTCACAGTTTATAAAGAAATGTAATGCTAACCTGTATGTAATGCTCACATACATTAAGTTTGTTTTGTGTGTGTGTATACATGCACACACATCATGTGTAAGTTTGTGTCAGAGGTGGGTTCCACTTACCTTCGCCACCGGCTCACATCGTGATGTTTCGTGTGCACACACGTGTCCCCTTTTGCAATTTCACTTCCACGCATGCTCAGAAGACATATTCAGCCCGAAACACAGCTGAGGTGCTGCTCAACTGTGCTTCGGGCAAAGAAATAAAGGTTGGTAATAACCTGGGGGCGGGAGGGCTTTTTCCAAGCAGAGGATGAGGACAAGCCATCAAAACAGAAAAAAGTTACCGAAAATTTGAAACAAAAACTTTGGGCTCATTTGTGGTTGTAAGGTCTATCTGTACACACACACACACACTAAAACCAAAGGTACAAAGAAAACCTCCCTTAACATAAATACTGTACCTCTTAATAATATGCCTCTTTTTTTTATTTGCAATAACGATAGTTGCAAGAATTGGCAACATAAAACATTGAAATTTGTTGGCAATGAAGAACTAGAAAGTGCTTTAAAGACTCCATCTAAGATGAAGATTAATTTATCTCAGAAAATTTGCACTTCATTTCCACGTTTCTGCTAGTAATAGATAGCAGGAAAAGATACCAGGAAAAGATAGTCCTCAGAAATTTAAGTGGATTGTTGGATTTAAGTGGATTGTTAACGTTAAATAACATAAGTTCTGGACAGATAGTAGGAATTTTAATGGTAGAGTGATCTACTAATTCACTGCAAAATTTTCAGCATTTCAAAAGACAAAAAGAATTTGCAAGATAATAGAAAATACAGCAAGCACACCTTTTATGCATGTTATTTGAGTATGAAAATATTCTTCGAATATGTTAAACATTCTCTTATTTATAATTCCAATACCTATAACATTGCTATCCTACAGATATCTCTGTTACATAAGGCATATTAACCAGGTGGATAAAAGGGAATTCTTTTGGTTTTTGCACGCACATAGGAATTGATGTATTGAATTTCTTCAAACACATTACAATCTCAAAAGTTATCCTACTGCCTAATTTTCTTCCCCCCCATCCTTGTTTAATATTGTGGAACAGCTAAATATAGAATGTTCCCTTATTCACCTTTGGGTGGGGTAGGGTGGGGACGGAAAAATACTTTTTAAAAATCTGTAACTTTTAGCACCTTTATATTAAAGTAATGTATATGGGCATGATGATTACATGTGCAAATGTACAAAATCATTAACTCTACAAAGATACGTCATTCCAAAATTACAGGGGCGAGAAATGTAAAGCATGCATTTAATTTCTTCAAAGGGTTGCTCAATGCTTCCCAGGAGAAGGTGGCTGTCTTCGAAATCAGCAACTGCTGGTGAGTATTCCTTGGCACGTTTGTGACCAGCATCTTATTGCTGCATCTTCCTGATAATCTCAGCAGACACTGGTGGGTGAAAGTTGATTGTGTGGTGCCGCAGACCCTGAGCTGTCTTGTAACTCTTTCCACAGCGGCATTTGAAGGGTTTCCGCACTCGGATCTGTGTCCTGTGGCCATTCTTGGCATGATATTTTATACCATTCACATTCTATGACAGAGGATTGAACACAAAGACTTTAGTAGGGATGTTAGAAATATTGCCAGTCTGTTTAATTTTCAAAGCAAGATGTATCTTAAGAAGCCTTTTAAAGAATATATTTTACCAGGGATTTAGCTACAAATCAGATTATTTTTTTAACAGATTAATAGAGTTGGAAGGGACCTTGCAGGTCATCTAGTCCAGCGTTTCCCAACCGGTGTGCCGCAGCACACTAGTGTGCCGCGAGACATGGCTAGGTGTGCCGCGAAGCTCCAGCTGGGCGGGGCGCTGCCGGTGCCAACCTGGAGCTCCCGCTCGCAGCTGTCCCCCGGCTCCTGCTCGATGCTGCGGTTTTTGGCGCTCTCCTGCTGGGCCCCAAAGAAGGAAGGCAGGAAGAAGGAGAGCTCCATTCTTCGCGCCTTTTCCCCGCCTTCCTTATTTGGGGCCCAGCAGGAGAGCGCCGAAAACCGCAGCATCGAGCAGGAGCCGGGGGACAGCTGCGAGCGGGAGCCCCAGGACGGAAGTACCGGCAGCGCCCCGCCCAGCTGGAGCTTCCTTGGCGTCGGCGGCAAGTGTCCTTTGTGGCCCGGTGGGAGGGCACTGGCGGTAGGAGCGGGGGGTGGCTGCAGTGGCTGCAGGCAGTCGCGGGGAGATGGCGGCGGCGAGAGGGAGCTCCAAGCGGCGGCGAGAGGGAGCGCTCTCTCTCTCAGCTGACTGCAAGCGGGAGCCCTGACGGTGGCGGTTGGATGTGCTGCTGGACGTCGTACATGCTGGCGCTGCGGGCCTGGCATATACGGTGTCCAGCAGCACGTCCAGCTGCCGCCGTCAGGGCTCCCGCTTGCAGTCAGCTGAGAGAGAGAGAAAGAAAGAGAGACATATAAGAGAGGCAGAGAGAGAGAGAAAGAGAGACATAGGAAGAGAAGCAGAGAAATAGAGACAGAGCAAGAAAGAGAGACAGCAAGAGAGGCAGAGAAAGAGAGATAGAGAAAGAGAGAGAGACAGAGAGACATAGCAAGAGAGGCAGAGAGAGAGAAAAAGAAAGAGACATAGCAAGAGAAAAAGAGAGACTTAGCAAGAGAGGCAGAGAGAGAGAGAGAGAAAGAGAAAGAGAGACATAGCAAGAGAGACAGAGAGAGAGAAAGAGAGAAAGGGAGAGAAAGAAAGAGATAGCAAGAGAGGCAAAGAGAAAGAAAGAAACATACAGCAAGACAGTGAAAGAGAGAGAGCAAGAGAGAGAGAAAAAAGCAAGAAAGACATAGCAAGAGAGACAGAGAGAAAGAGAGAGCAAGGGAAAGAGAAAGACATAGAGGAAGGGAAGGAGGGAGAGAGAAAGAGCAAAAAAGAGAGAAAGAAAGAAAAAGGGATGGAGAGAGAGAAAGAAGGGAAGGAAGGAAAAGAGAGAAAGAGGGAGAAATAGAGCGAAAGGGAGGAAGAGAGAGTTTTTTTGTCCAAACTTTTCTTTAGCCCGCCCCCCGCCCCCCCTTTCAAAGTTCCCCAGGATTTTGAAAATATGAATAATGTGCCGCGGCTCAAAAAAGGTTGGGAAACACTGATCTAGTCCACTCCTCTGCCCAAACAGGAGACCCTACATTTGCCTCTAAGAACATAAAGAACATAAGAAGAGCCATGTTGAATCGGGCCAAAACCCGTCAAGTCCAGCATTCTGTGTCACACAGTGGCCCACCAATTGTCCATGGGGAACTTGAGCAGAAAGAGAAGGCAAAACCCTCAATTTCCATTGACCCCCAACAAATGGTATCCAAGGGAATCCTACCTGTCTCAACCAACATAGAGGCGGCACTTGGACATCCGTCTCAATAACTACCGATACACTTGGCATCCATGAATCTGTCTAATCTTACCTTCTCCAGGCTGACAGCTGTCACGACCTCTTCTGGAAGTGAATTCCATAAACCAACAACCCTCTGTGTGAATAAATATTTCCCTTTATTTGTCCTCATTTTCTTACCTATGAGCTTTAGGGAGTGCCCCCTCGTCCTGGTATTGTGTGATAGAGAAAATATTTTTTTTCTATCTACCTTGCATGATTTTATACACCTCAATTAAATCACCTCTTAAATGCCTGACTTCTAGAACTTATTTTTCCTGAGATATATTTAGTTCCCCACTTTGGCCATGTTTTAAAAAACTCCAAACCTGATTTTGCTCTCAGAAGTGTTACTTTTTCATTTGGTTATTTGATTATTCTTTTTACTGTATGGTCCCCAAAGGTATTGAAGAGTTGAGTAATTTTATACATTTCTAAAAAATATAGATCATGATAATATCTATGAAATCACAAAGCATCTTCTTTACAAATAATAGTTTTACCATATCATAAATAACACACTTACCTTATATCGTTTTTTACACCCAGGAACTGGACAAGCAAAAGGTTTCTCATCCCCTCCATTCATACACATAGAACTTAGGATAGCTTCAGAACTGATAGCACTTTCTGTAGTCCAGGATTCATCACTATCTGAATCTTCATAGTCTACTTCTTCTTCATCATATTCACTACCTAAGCAGGCATAAAAGAAGAATTAAATACAGATAAAATATACTGTGGTAACTGAAAAAGCAAGGGATCTGAAAGCTCAAATAATAAACATCAAGGAGAACAGTGAAAATGGGACTAAAATTAAATAAGATAACCAAACTAAAACAACCAGCCTTAGAATTGACAATGAAGATAATGAAGTGGTAAATGGTTTCTGTCTTTAGGATCAACTTTCAAGAGTAAAGAAATATGGTGATACTTCATCTTACGAACTTAATTGCTTCCAGGACGAGGCTTGTAAGGTGAAAAGTTTGTAAGACGAAACAATGTTTCCCATAGTAATCAATGGAAAAGCGATTAATGCATGCAAGCCCAAAACTCACCCCTTTTGCCAGACGAAGCACCCGTTTTTGTGCTGCTGGGTTTCCCTGAGGCTCCCCTCCATGGGAAACCCCACCTCCAGACTTCCGTGTTTTTGTGATGCTGCAGGGGAATCCCAGCAGGGGAATCCCCGCAGCGCAAAAATGGCAACGGAAGTCCAGATGTGGGGTTTCCCAGCGAGGGGAGACTCAGCGAAATTGCAGCATCACAAAAACACCGAAGTCCTTGAAACCCCACCTTTGGACTTCCATGTTTTTGTGATGCTGCAATTTTGCTGAGGCTCCCCTCACTGGGAAACCCCACCTGTGGACTTCCGTTGCCAGCGAAGCACCTGTTTTTGTGCTGCTGGGATTCCCCTGCAGCATCACAAAAACACGGAAGTCCAGAGGTGGTGTTTCCCATGGAGGGGAGCCTCAGGGGAATCCCAGCAGTGCAAAAAACGGGCACTTCACTGGCAACAGAAGTCCGGAGGCGGGGCATCTCAGTGGCGGCGGCTTGGGTTTGTTAGGGGAAAATAATTTGGAAGAAGAGGCAAAGAAAATCTCGAAAAGTTTGTATGACGAGAGGTTCGTAAGACAAGGTATCACTGTATTAAAAACTATACTGTAGATTAGCCTTTGGTAGCACAGCAAGCTTTGGAAAAGATATCCAAATGCTGTGATGTGCCTCTGTCTATGAAGATCAGAACAGTGGAAGCAACAGCATCCTCTTGAAGTGAAAGTTTGACACTGTAAATGCTGGATAGAAAAGTATTGACATTTTTTAAATTTTCAGATGGCTCATCAGCAAATCAGCCTGAGTTGTCATTCAAGACACAAATGAGTAGGCTCAAATCATTACACTTGGGACACATTATATGAAGACCTAGCTCTCTGGATATGCTCTAATGCTGGGGAAAATGGAGGAAGAAAACAGAACAAGAGGACAATGAACCAAAGTGGATGTATTCAGTCCTAGGATCTATGAATGCAACATTGGAAGAGCTAAAAACAAGATAGATGGAGAAAATGCATTTACATGAACTTGCTAAGAGTCAACATTGACTTGATGGAACATAATCAACCAACCTATTAAAAAATATAATTTCATCTTACTGATAGCCATTTTTTTCTGCTTTATTTCCCTATATGACTAATAGATTAGTCTTAATTACAATGTTTCTTATTTTAGTCAGGACACAAAATGCTTCCTTGGTTAAATAATTGCTGTCACATATTGTACAAACCATCTTTTAGCTTCATTCTGAATATTGATGTCAAGAACAGTTTTATTAGGGAAAAGGATACAGTAAGACTGAATATTTTCCTTCTTTTCTTCTGTATTAAAAACAAAGGAATTTTTTAAAAAGGTTTTCTTTTACCAGTAAAACATCTGAAAGGCACAATTTTCTAGAACAGATAAACAGTCTAAAATAATATGTTGACAAACCTTAATGCATTTGGTGCCCTGTGGAATTAATAGAAATTATAGTGCAACATTAATAAGAATTACTTGGTAGCAATTTGTCCAGTTGTAAAAGCAATCTGCAGTTCTAGTTCAAGTTCTAAAATGTTATATTTAAAGTTATCATAAATATAACTATTTCTCTGTACAAGATGATCATTTTTAAAAAATGAAGAGGTGTAAATAGTTTTAAACAATTTTAAAATTCATTTCTGTGCCATGAGGAAAAATACTGTTTGTTAATGTTTGTTAAGTTGTCAAACACTAATATCATTGGAGGATTTTTCTTTCCCATAAACTATGTATTTACTGAGCCTTTAAATCTTTCAATCATAGCCAACATTAATCTTAAGCACGGGTGGAAGACATAAGGAATGGTCTTGAAGGCAACCCCCCCCCCCCAAAACATGCATACAAATTGGACGAAACCACATTCACCATAAGTGACTGTGAAAGGGATCTTGGAGTCTTGGTGGATAACCAGCTAAACATGGGCCAGCAATGTGCAGCAGCGACTAAAAAAGCCAACACAATCCTAAGCTGCATGAACAGGGGGATACACTCCAAGACCAGAGAGATAATAATACCACTCTATAGGGCCAGAGATATGGAGACTCTGGAAAGGGTGCAGAAAAGAGCAACTAAAATGATAAAAGGACTAGAGACGAGGCCATATGAGGAAAGGTTACTGGAACTGGGCATGGTAAAAAGAAGGGCTACGGGGGACATGATAGCTGTATACAGGTACTTAAGGGGTTGCCACGGAGAGGAGGGGGACACACTATTTTCCAGGGCACCAGAAGGCTGGACGAAGAACAATGGTTGGAAGCTGACCAAGGAAAGATTCAACCTGGAGATAAGGAAGAATTTCCTGTTGGTGAGAGCGATCAACCAGTGGAACGACCTGCCAGCAGAGGTTGTGAACTCCCCAACTTTGGACATTTTCAAGAGGAGATTGGACTGCCATTTGGATGGGGTGCTATAGGATTTCCTGCTGAAGCAGGGGGTTAGACTTGATGACCTGTAAGGTCCCTTTCAACTCTAATAATAAATAGTTGGCCTTCTCCAGGTGCCGTTGACTAAACAATGTCGTCTGGTGGGCCCAGGGGAAGAGCCTTCTCTGTGGCGGCCCCGACCCTCTGGAACCAGCTCCCGCCTGAGATTAGAATTGCCCCCACCCTCCTTGCCTTTCGTAAACTCCTTAAAACCCACCTCTGCCATCAAGCATGCGGAAACTGAAATAACTTCCCCAGGCCTATATTGTTTATGTATGGAGTGTTGTGTGCATGTTTTTAAATTATGGGTTTTTAGTTTAAATTATTAGATTTGTATTACATTGTTTTGCCATTACTGTTGTGAGCCACCCCGAGTCTACGGAGAGGGGCGGCATACAAATTTAATAAATAATAATAATAATAATAATAAAATAATAATAATAATAAAAATAAAGAATGCAAGGGAAAACAGATTGTGCCTGAATATGGGCCAAATTTCTCAGACAATTCACAAGAAACTAAAGTGTGTGGAGAGGAAGCACATTTAGATTTGCAAGATTCTGTTACTCAGATGTTGCAGTAAAAGTAGTCCTCTTCTACATGACATTGATTGTTCCTGTTCTATCTTCTATGATTGACAGCAAGCTATTTACTCAATAGACATACAAAGCAGACATAAAGTGCTAATGGAATAGAAACAGAACAATGTTTCTATAAAGCCATTAATTTAAACACCAGCCTTTAAAGACCCATCTGCTTACTTTCTACAAAATGATTCTATCTTTTCTTGTCAAATGGTACTGTTTCATGCATGTTTCTTGTAACTGGGTTTTCCACAGGGTTACCTTAAACCAATTAGGGCATTTTACATATGCTGCCAAATGCATGACACCCAGAAACCAATCACACATGCAGACCTTCCTTATGTTTAATCTCTAATAACTATGGCTGGCAAATCTGCCAACAAAGAATTTGAATTCTGAATTTCTGATTACCACTGGCATGGTGTTATTACATATTTGGATATTAACAATTTACATTGAGACCTCTTTTAACAACAATCCTATGAAGTAGGAATATGACCACTGTAATCCAATAGTATGAAGTGCAGACTGTGGTCAAGGGAAAATGTGAACCTGGGTTTCTTTGGTGAACCCTAATGATTTCAGTGTTACTTTAAAGTTGGCAATTGAAGATAGATGAATTAAGAGGCAAATTGGTTCCTTTAAAATATAAATACCAACCAGTATGTCAACACTGTGCCTTCCCTGCATGTTTTTGCCAGTAAGACTTTATCAGCCAACAAATCATATTTTGAGATGCATCCTAGAATACAATTAGGACCAAATTACAAAAGATAATGTAGAGGAAGACCTAACCATCACTAACTAAATTCTGTTTGTCAGGATTTTTTCAGTCTGAAATATTTTGTAATGCGCATTACTTAAAATCTTGTCAAATACAGTATATCCCAAAATGTTCATTAAATATTTTAAAATATTTGCGGCTATTTTGAAAAGATGAAACTGTGAATCCTATCTCTTTAGGCCTGGTGTGTATAAAAGCATTAAAGGAATTATAAGTTTTCTTCTTGTTTACACAATCATGGAAAGTTGAGTTTGTTAACCATATATTGTTCACAATATCCTTTCATTTAATCAATGATTTCTTTCCTTTACATAACCCACCTAAACTTTATAATATATTTATTTATTATAGACCAGCATAAATATCCCAACTGAACAGGAATAAAACAAGATAACTAAAGTTATAAACTTCTCCAACTCAAGATTAATGTGTACAAAAGTCAGGACAAATGTTTACCAAAGAGTCTTCCTGACTTGATTAGGAGTTCTAATAGCCCCAATATCTAAAGGGCTGCAGAACAAAATTGGGGAAAGCTGAGCTCCATATTAATCTGCTCTGTGCCTGATGTCTGTTGACAGATTTCCAGGCTGCATAAAGCTTTTGTTGGGCTCTTTCCCCACCCCTCTTTGGTGAAATGTTTTGATTGAATTAATTGCACACATTTTCAGCAATGGCGGTCAAAAGGTTATTTTTATTAGGCATGTTAAAATCAGCTGGTGCATGTTACTGGCATGCCAGAAGAGAATATTTTTTGCCAAAATATACATGTTTAGCCTTTGTTTTGCTTCCTTTATAATAATTGAAGAGAACAAAATTAGCACCAAACTATCAAATCAAACTCAACATTCTCTAAAATACCAATCAATGTGATTTATATTTTATACAGTTTAACAATGACAAATTGTTCTCTGTCTTACAATGTACATTCTCTTCAGATTCCCAATCAGGGATTTTTGCCTTGTACTATAGTAGCAATCTCAATCATTAAAAACAAAAACTGGATAACAGTTAATTAAGCTGTTTAATTTAATTACGGAAAAACCATATAAAAGTATTTGAAACTGAAAAAATACTAAACAACTTTTTATCAATTCTTCATTGTCAAATTCAAATCCACCATCTTCAACCCTTTTTCCTGCCATAACAGCAATTGTTGGACACTTGCCATATTGCATTCCAATGTCCCTGCTAAATTCAATTCTTTTAAATGGTGAATTCAGTTCAGCTGTTGTTTTTCCAAACCATTAAAAATCATCCATGTAGAGCAGAGGTGTCAAACTCCCATCATCATAGCATCATGTTTCATTATTGTTGTTAGCTGCCCTGAGTCTACCGAGAGGGGCGGCATACAAATCTAATAAATAAATAAATAAATAAAATAAATAAATCATCACATTCCCTCTTAACTAAATGGGTGTGGCCAGTCTATGACGCATCCAGCCCATGAGTTTGACACCTCTGATATAGAGCAAATGGGAGATTTTCAACTTGTTTTTGTCTATTCATAGACAAAGTTTGTCTTATTCAAAATTCTTGTTAGTGGCGCCATTGAAAATATTGTGTTTCACAGAAAATAAGACCTTGTCTTTTATTTTTTGAACTGGGAAATAAATGCTTAGTCTTATCGTCATGCTCTCAAAAGCCAGATTGGGCTTATTGTCAACGGGTGTCTTATTTTGGGGAAACGGTACAAATAACAGAGGTGACAATGAGTCACCTTGAAAGATTACATTAGGTGTCTGAATCACTTAATCGGTTCCACCTCCCTGCGACGGAGGAGTGCTGCCTTAAAGTCTAACCTCTTCAGGAAATGATCTGACCACGACAAGGAAGAAACAACTGTGCCCCTTAATCTCAGGTCATCTGCCCACTGCCCTGAGAGAAATACTAGGTCAATTGGGTAATCTCCCCCTTATGAGTCGGACCCTGAACTACTTGGTCAGATCCACAGTTGATGGAAGCCATGAACTCCTGAACTGCATCAGAAGATTTGCTGAGTGATGGCAAGTTGAAGTCCCCCAGCACCATGAGCCTGGAGCCCAGTCTGGCTACTGCCTATAGCAGCGCAGGCAGGACCATTATAACCCAGGCAACAAATTGTAAAAATTGGTAGCGCCATCTCCACCCCCGTCCCTGTCATAAGTGGCGTTCCCCAGGGAAGCGTACTAGGTCCTACTTTCTTCATTCTCTACATCAGTGTTTTTCAACCAACGTGCCGCGGCACACTAGTGTGCCATGAGACATGGTCAGAGGTGCCGTGGGGAAACTAAACATGGGTCCCCAAACTACCATTCCTGCCAGGATATCCCTTTTGTGTTCATTAGAAACACAATCTACATTTAAATACAATTTCAATATTAATTTGAAATTAATATAAATAATAAGAGAATGAGAGCCACTAAATACATTTAGAAATTATATTATTAACTATATGTATAATATGTACTGTGTTAGAGTGTCATTTTGTGTCATTTTGGTTGGTGGTATGCCCCAGGATTTTGTAAATATAAAAAATGTGCCACGGCTCAAAAAAGGTTGAAAATCACTGCTCTACATCAATGACCTCTGTGACCATATCGAAAGCAACTGTGTTCTTTTTGCCGACGATGTGAAACTTTTCAACACCACTGACAACACACTCACTCTCCAAAAAGACCTGGACTTTGTCTCAGATTGGTCTAACACTTGGCAACTTCAAATATCAACCAACAAATGCTCTACCCTCCACACCGGCAAAAAGAATCCAAACCGCACATACGAACTGAATAAACAATCTCTCACTGCCAACCCACACTCAGTAAAAGACCTTGGAATACTAATATCGAATGACCTAAGTGCTAAAGCCCACTGCAACAATATCGCCAAAAAAGCTTCTAGAGTTGTTAACCTGATCCTACGCAGCTTCTGCTCAGGCAATCTCACACTACTCACAAGAGCCAACAAAACTTTTGCCAGACCCATCCTAGACTTCTGCTCATCTGTCTGGAACCCATACCACATCTCAGACATCAACACCCTTGAAAATGTCCAACGATATTTCACCAGAAGAGCCCTTCACTCCTCCACTCGAAACAGAATATCCTACGAAAATAGACTAACAATCTTGGGCCTAGAAAGCCTAGAACTACGGCGCCTAAAACACGATTTGAGTATTGCCCACAAGATCATATGCTGCAATGTCCTACCGGTCAATGACTACTTCAGCTTCAAACACAACAACACAAGAGCATGCATGTAATTTTGATGTTCAGGTTGTGATATTTCGTGATTTTTCCCCCCAGCTCTTTTTCTTTGACTCTGGTGTCTCCTGATATAGTGATATCAAATTTGTGTTGTGTTCCAAATGATGATAGGTCTGTTGCTTTGTTCTGTGCTCTTTTCTGGATCTTTCATTATCAAGTATATTTGACCATCTGTTAACCATTCTTCGCTTGTTGCACTTTGAAGCATTTCATCAAATTGAGTGAATCTATGGTGATGAAGACTGGTCAGCATAGTTCCCTCTAAGCTGAGCAGTGAGCAATCGCTCACTTAAAAATCATCATCAACTCAGAGTTTTCCAAACCTGCCCAGAAGCCGAGAGGGAAAGAGTGAGAGGGAAGGAGAGAGAGAGGAAGAGAGAGAAACAGACAGAAAAAAGAGAGGAAGGAAAAGAGAAAGAAAAAGAATGGGAGTAAGGAAGAGAGAAAGAAAATCAAAATCTAGTTTGAAACTAGCTCAACTATTTAAGCGGCATTTTGATATTGATAGAGTTGCCCTATTATGAGCTCACTGTTATAGACACACAGTACAGTATTTTATTTTGAAATTCTCTGAGGCAAAACAGGGTTGTTTGTTTGTTTGTTTGTTTGTTTATTTATTATTTCTGTGCCGCCCAGTCCCGAAGGGACTGCCGCTCAGACACTATACTTTTCCGCCCACCCACCAAAAAAATTAGAGGGAACACTGCTGGTCAGGTATCCATTCAGTTTGTCTAGCCCAGTTGCACTCCAGTTCTTGACCTACTTTACTTGTTTTGTAACCACATCAGTTGTTATTACAATAGTCTTCATTTTGTTTCGTGTTGCTTGTTTTTGAATATATTTGATCCAGGAGGCCGTTTTGTCATGGTCCACTGGGTTTCCCCACAGTTGTTTCAAAAGTTCAAAGTTTTTCCCTTACATTCCTTACATTAGTTTGGCTCAACTTTCACCAAGTAGAAGAGGGGTTGTTTTTTTCTGAAACGGCCATTTTCATAATATTGTTATATTCGTCCTTTCTATCTTCCTATTTTCTTTGCTGTTGCTATTACACAGTGTTTTAATTCTTCCATGATTTTACATGGAAAAATTAAATTTATTGTATTTTTTGTGAAAACTATGTTTCAGCTTTTCACTGTTTAGTTTTGCTTCTTTCAAGTATATTTCAAATTGCTGACATCTCCTCAGTTTTTTAAATTTTTATTTCAAGTCGAATTTTCCATTTTGGTTTCTTTTTTGACATTTTATATCCCAATTCTGCAGTTATAATGACAGTTGTGCTGTATTTTAGTTTAGTGTCCTGGATGGGATGAAAGTTTGAAAGTTATTCATGGCATTTAGTAGAACTTTCACTTGTTTGTTATGTATTTCGCAAATGGCAGTCAGTCTTTTTCTGTGTTTTCTTTGGTTTCTTTGATTCTCTTTTAGCATTTTTGCTAGATTACTTAGCTCTCCTTTCAAGTTTTTGAACAGGAGGATCTTCATCCTGTATGTTGATTTCTTCCACTAGATGGTCAATTTGTTCAGGTGTTAGAACAATTTCTTCAGCCTGTTCATCATTATTTATTAGATTTTTTAGCTAATATTTCTAAATGTTGCATTTCTACATCTATGAAGGCTTTATTACGGATGATGAAATGTCTTTCATTCATTAATCATTCAGTTGCATCACTTTCTGGGTGTTTTTCCTTCCACAGTTGAATCATTCTTTTTTGAAATCCCCTGGCTGTTGGTTCTCTCTGGTAATAACATTTTCTTCAGTACAGGTTTTGTGCTTTTGTTCCAGTCGCATTACAATTGTACTCCCTGGTTCCTCAGCAGTTCTTATTGTTATTGTTGCTATTGATTTAATCTTCAGTTTGATTTACTCTGGGACTGGTAAAAGCTCAAAGGGTCAAGTACCTTACAGCATAGTTCCCTCTAAGCTGAGCAGTGAGCAATCGCTCACTTAAAAATCATCATCAACTCAGAGTTTTCCAAACCTGCCCAGAAGCCGAGAGGGAAAGAGTGAGAGGGAAGGAGAGAGAGAGGAAGAGAGAGAAACAGATAGAAAAAAGAGAGGAAGGAAAAGAGAAAGAAAAAGAATGGGAGTAAGGAAGAGAGAAAGAAAATCAAAATCTAGTTTGAAACTAGCTCAACTATTTAAGTGGCATTTTGATATTGATAGAGTTGCCCTATTATGAGCTCACTGTTATAGACACACAGTACAGTATTTTATTTTGAAATTCTCTGAGGCAAAACAGGGTGGGTTTTTTGTTTGTTTGTTTGTTTATTCATTCATTCATTCATTATTTATTAATTTATTAATTAATTTATTATTAATTTATTATTTATTTATTATTTATTTATTATTAATTAATTAATTAATTTATTTATTATTACTGTGCCGCCCAGTCCCAAAGGGACTGCCGCTCAGACACTATACTTTTCCGCCCACCCCCCAAAAAAATTAGAGGGAACACTGCCTTACAGATATTATTATTTTAATTATATACTTGTTGCTAAATGATATGGTTGTAAACAGTGTTCCCTCTAATTTTTTTTTTGGGGTGGACGGAAAAGTATAGTGTCTGAGCGGCAGTCCCTTTGGGACTGGGTGGCACAAAACAAACAAACAAACAAACAAACAAACAAATAAAAAACCCACCCTGTTTTGCCTCAGAGAATTTCAAAATAAAATACTGTACTGTGTGTCTATAACAGTGAGCTCATAATAGGGCAACTCTATCAATATCAAAATGCCACTTAAATAGTTGAGCTAGTTTCAAACTAGATTTTGATTTTCTTTCTCTCTTCCTTACTCCCATTCTTTTTCTTTCTCTTTTCCTTCCTCTCTTTTTCCTATCTGTTTCTCTCTCTTCCTCTCTTCCTCTCTCTCTCCTTCCCTCTCACTCTTTCCCTCTCGACTTCTGGGCAGGTTTGGAAAACTCTGAGTTGATGATGATTTTTAAGTGAGCGATTGCTCACTGCTCAGCTTAGAGGGAACTATGGTTGTAAAGTGTGACATTGTGTGACTGTGCTGTTTACCGACAGCAGTTTTGGCAGTTTCTGATTACCATTAAGCAAATCACCACTTGATATGGTGAGAACCTCATATAATTACTGTTTTCAATTTCTTAATGGCATTCCCATTGATTTTGCTTGAGGGAATCCAAGAGGGAATGTTGCAAGTTGTGATCATGTGACTGCAACACACTATTAAGAGTTGAAAATCTGGGCCAATTGGCAAGTGCCTGAATCACAAACAAATTATTGTGAGAATGCTACGATGGCCAGAACGTTAAGGATCTGTCAGAAGTGCCATTCATTTCACACCACTGCAAGTTAAAACAGTCACTGAGTGGTTCTCCATTAAGTGAGAACCATTTTGCATTTCATTCATATAAAATAAGAATGTACACCCCCCCACACACCCACAAACAGTGCATGTATGCACATATACACATCTGTCAATTTACATATGTACAATTACATTCACTGTTTTGGTTTAACATAGAAACATAGAAGTCTGACGGCAGAAAAAGACCTCCTACTCCATCTAGTCTGTCCTTATACTATTTTCTGTATTTTATCTTAGGATGGATATATGTTTATCCCAGGCATGTTTAAATTCAGTTACTGTGGATTTATCTACCACATCTGCTGGAAGTTTGTTCCAAGGATCTACTATTCTTTCAGTAAAATAATATTTTCTCATGTTGCTTTTGATCTTTCCCCCAACTAACTTCAGATTGTGTCCCCTTGTTCTTGTGTTCACTTTCCTATTAAAAACACTTCCCTCCTGAACCTTATTTAACCCTTTAACATATTTAAATGTTTCAATCATGTCCCCCCTTTCCCTTCTGTCCTCCAGACTATACAGATTGAGTTCATTAAGTCTTTCCTGATACGTTTTATGCTTAAGACCTTGCACCATTCTTGTAGCCCGTCTTTGGACCTGTTCAATTTTGTCAATATCTTTTTGTAGGTGAGGTCTCCAGAACTGAACACAGTATTCCAAATCTGGTGTCACCAGCGCTCTATATAGCGGGATCACAATCTCCCTCTTCCTGCTTATTATACCTCTAGCTATGCAGCCAAGCATCCTACTTGCTTTCCCTACCGCCTGACTGCACTGTTCACCCATTTTGAGACTGTCAGAAATCACTACCCCTAAATCTTTTTCTTCTGAAGTATTTGCTAACACAGAACTGCCAATACAATACTCAAATTGAGGATTCCTTTTCCCCAAGTGCATTATTTTACATTTGGAAACATTAAACTGCAGTTTCCATTGCTTTGACCATTTATCTAGTAAAGCTAAATCATTTACCATATTACAGACGCCTCCAGGAATATCAACCCTATTGCACACTTTAGAGTCACTTTAGAGTTTAATGTTTTGGCTTTGCAGTTGTTATAAAGTTATTGATAAATTTCTCAGTGTTGAGGTACTGAACTAAGGATGGGAAGAGTGAGTTTCAAAGTCAACCCCTCCTTTTCAGGCCAACTAACTTCACCGCATTTTTGGATGGGAAAGGTATAAGAAAAACAACATCCTCATGCAAGCTTTGCCAACTTTTTGCTTACATGATGCCCATAACAAAATGGGAAAAACTTATGTCTGACTCAATTTTCTAACAAAAGTGACAAGTACTTACAGATGTTGCTATTTATAGATCTAATGTCAGAAGGATTTTTTAAAAAGGAGATCCCTATACAAGCCACTGAGAGACTATAGTAATGGCAGTATTGGGATGTTCCACAGGAGAGGGAATAAAATAAATATTGCAGACACAATCAGGAGAATGAAGACTTGCTCTTTTATATACATTAAAAAGGGGTGGGAGCAGGTCTTTGACCACATAGTATCATAGATACTTTGACAATTTTACCCTCCATCTGTACTTGAGTAATAATAATATAAATGGCCTATATTGCATCCTTTTAGATCTTAATTCATACATGATAATCCTTTTCACCATGATATTTTAAAAACACTTTTAAATATTTTTATTGAGCAATGCATTCAAATGTTAACACCTATTTTAAAGCACCATCAATCTGAATTGGAAGGGAAAATATATATGTCCAGATACGTCATTGCACTGGCAGATCAAATGAAAATAAAGAACTAGAAGTGCTATATTGACGTTAGTGTTCTGCAGATGTGAATATAAAATCATTCAGTGATGAAATGCTCCTGTTGCACAAATTACATCCACACCTTGTTGCTTGACTTGAGTGAGATAAATCATTTATTGAAAAGAGGCCAAAAGTGCTATTACATGAAAAGGAAAAGGAAAACAAGAATAAATAAAGCAAATAGATGTATAAGTATATTAATTCTACAATATAGTAATGGCAGTCAGCAAAATCACATTCAACACAGGAGGCATTCTGGCAACATGGAGGAATTTTCACAAGATGGTTCAGGTTAGTTCCTCTAATCCATGAATCTCCATGCAACACACTGTAAGATGAAAAGCAACATTTATGAATGCAATTTGGACAAGCATTGTTGTTACTCTTTAGCAACATTACTCCTTGTAGAGGTTATTTTGAAAATTCCCATGCAACTAATAACAAGTCAGTGAGGCTTGCAACGATATAAAAGTTTTGTGACTGAGGGGTAAGGTAGTAAGGAATCATCAAAAGGAAGGGCTTAATTTAAAAAATAACCAGCCTCAGGGATAGATAAAATTATATTCATGCACACATAACTGTTTGATGTGGCTGGGCTTATTTATTTTATTTTTATTTATTTATTTATTTTGTCCAATACACAGTTCTTCCAGTTCTTTTTCTACAAAGCAAGTTATTCAACTAGTGGAAAGTCCATTTGTCAGACAGAAGGAAGCCAAAATCAGAGTTGCATAGCCTATGTTGTATAAACATATTGTCCATCCATGTCTAGCAGATCACAAGATACACATGATCTTTCTCTCTCTCTCTCTTTCTCTCTCTCACACACACCACCTTAATTTTCTTTTCTTTCAGAGGTTGCTATTTTGGTATGTGAAAGTGTTTTCCTTATCTGTGTGTCTAACTGAGTTTCACAGAGAGAGAGAGGGAGGGAGAGGGAGTAAATATTCATGGTACAGTGATACCTCGTCTTACAAACGCCTCTTCTTACAAACTATTTTCACCTTACAAACCCACCGCTGCCGCTGGGATGCCCCGCCTCTGGACTTCCGTTGTCAGCGAAGCACTCGTTTTTGTGCTGCTGGGATTCCCCTGATGCTCCCTTTGCTGGGAAACCCCACCTCCAGACTTCCATTGCCAGCGAAGCACTCGTTTTTGCGATGCTTGCAGTAACGCAAAAACACAGAAGTCTGGAGGTGAGGTTTCCTATGGAGGGGATCCTCAGGGGAATCCCAGCAGCGCAAAAACGGATGGCAAAAGGGGTGAATTTTGGGCTTGCACACATTAATCGCTTTTCCATTGATTCCTATGGGAAACATTGTTTCATCTTACAAACTTTTCATCTTAAGAACCTCATCCCAGAACCAATTAAGTTTGTAAGACAAGGTATCACTGTATTTGTATATGTTTATCTATTTCTGTTCCTTTTGCCAAGAGAAAAGCATCAATACATTTCTTTCTATATAAAACCATTATGATTTCATACACCGTTATGAAATCATGATGGTACAGTGGTTAGAATTCAGTATTACAGGCTAATTCTGCTGATTGCTAGTGGTCCGATCTGATTGGCTCAAAGCTGACTCAGCCTTCCATCCTTCAGAGGTTGGTAAAATGAGGACCCAGATTGTTGGGGCAATATGCTCACTCTGTAAACCACTTAGAGAGAGCTATAAAGCACTGTGAAGCAGTTTATAAGTCTAAGTGCTATTGCCATTACTATATAGTACTACCCTGTCAAATACCACAACTATCAATAGTCACACAATTTTCCACTCAAATCCAATATTTCTTTTAAAAATTAATTATAATATCCTTTTGCCAAAAAGTGTCAAACATGTCACTTTTTCAGAGTATAAAATGCACTGGAGTATAAGATGCACCTTAATTTGGGGGAAGAAAAACAAGGGAAAAAAAGGCATCTGCCTCCTAGCGATTTGCCAAACACTACAGCTGATATACACTTTTTGCTGTGTATTTCTGTGCATGGGTGCCTGACCCATAGAAATAGCAAAGAACTGGAGAAATGTACATTATGGCAGTATATTAATACCAAAAGTTTTTCTTAAAACTCCTCCCAATTATTTAAATAGAAGTACTGTACTCCAAACATGACTAAGTCAGGGTTTAACTCAACTGCTTATCTTAATACTAATACTTAATACTAAAACAGGACATTTCAGATTATACTTTTACAGATCTTTAAAACTGATTCTGGAAGTATTCTCTGCTATTTAAAAGAAGATACAACAGCACTGGGCCTCTTCAGATCAAGCATTTATTTAAAAGGTGACTTCATTTTGTTAAGTTGTCTAGAACAATAATAAAGCAGCCTTTAAAAAGTAAGTATAATAATTTGAACATTCTATAGGCATTTATTGTTATTGACTTACTACCTCCTTGCAGCAAAACACAAATAGCCAGTTTCAGCCTTTGCCACTCTCTGCAGCAATTTGTCTTTGTACAGTTTTAGTTTCACTTTCATTTCAGCACAGACTTGCCCCATCTTCAGTCAATCAGCTGAGTGTTGGGAGGCAGATAATAAGTGGCTTCTGCTAATCAGGCTCTGCTGTTGTTTGTTGCAAGGAGGTAAACTGCTGCAAGGAAGTAAATTACACATCTTATACACATCGTGTGTATAAGATGCATCCAAGTTTTCACCCTCTTTTGGGAGGTAAAAAGGTGCATCTTATACTCCGAAAAATACAGTAATTTAGCTAACTCTGATTGGAAACCATTCAGGCTTGTAGCAACAACATGACATTGTCTGTCTATAAAGCTAGACATATACAGGTAGTCCCCGACCTACGACGGGGATCCGTTCCCACGGCCCGTCGTAAACCGAGTTTGGTGTAAATCGGAATATTCTGATTTACATGAATATTCTGACTTACACGGTGGTGGTGGTGGCAGCGGCTTCTTCAAGGAACCAACAGCTGGCGAAGCCTCCTGCTGAACATTCAGGTGAGGAGACCTCCGTGGAGGGCGGCCTTGGAGGCTACAGCAAGCAGCGCTGAGAAAGACAGGCTGTTGGTCCCTTGAAGCCGGTCCTTCTCAGTGCTGCATTGCTGTAACCTCCGAGGCCGCCCACCACGGAGATCCCCTCGCCCAAATGGATGAGGCGGCGGCGGCAGCCTTGGAGGCTGCCGCAACGCAGCACCAAGAAGAACTGGCTGTTGATCTCCGAAGCCGCCACCCACCGCAGAGATCCCCTCACCCGAATGGAGGTGGCGGCAGCAGTGGTGGCTTCGAAACTGTCCCCAGGTCATCATAATGATGAAACATCATACATCGGGAATGACGTAACCCGGGGACTACCTGTATTCATACCCTCAATCAAAACATTTTTGCTGTTACACAAATTAAAAAAATCAGGGAGACATGATACTTTTTTGCCATGTCCCGCTCAACACTGAGCCATTTGCCAAGCATTCTATTTATTCTTCTACATGTTTTACTTCCATCATTTTTGCTCTTATTGTACTCAGCAATCAGATTTCATTTCTTATCTTTGTGTCAAACATTCTATAATTCAAGCCTAAGCATTTTCTTCTAAGTTGACCAAATCTACAATAAATGGTCTTTCTCAAATTCATACATTTCTCAAGATCTGTTGGAAAGCCAATATGTGTTCTCTTCTTCTCTCATCTGGCATAAAACTTTAATGTAGTTCCTAAATTTTGTTCCCCAACACCCCTCATGCTAAGAATTATGTCTATAATATAGTTTTGAGCAGCATCTGAATTCTCTTTTCTGTCTTTTCCTTGAATAGGAAATGGGAACTGAAAACTACGTAAGTATTGAATAAATAGTGTAAATCAAAATATTAAATATAATAGTATATGAGTCAAAATACTGGACCACAGCATTTGCTTTAGATAATTTCCTTTCTCTATCATATCTCATAAATATTTATTTATTTATCATAAATCAAGAATACCTCATTCAACCCATTATACTTTAGCACAGAGGTCTCCAACCTTGGCAACTTTAAGACTTGTGGACTTCAATTCCCAAAATTGAAGTCCACAAGTCTTAAAGTTGTCAAAGTTGAAGACCCCTGCTTCAGCATAAATCAGTAAAAAGTATGTTCTTTGATCTACAAGGTGAATTCTCTGTTTTACATTTGAAACTAAAGGGCATTGTGTATGTTTCATTCACTGATCAATTACATGTTCATTTTGAAAAGCAGTCCCTTTAATGAATATATGTAATAAATAGCATGTCTACAATAGGCAAATAATCGTGAGCAAACTGTCTATTAAAGTAGTTCAGCTTCATGAAAGTCAACTCTTAAATACAATTTTATTAATTCAAACTTCACCATTTCAACTATGCAAACAGCACTATCGTATTACAGTGATCCCTCGAGTTTCGCGATCTCGATCTTCGCGAAATGCTATATCGCGATTTTTAAAAAAATATTAATTAAAAAAAAACCACTTCCGCATTTGGCTTCAGGACTCATCTGGGAAGCGTCGCGGCTGTTTTAAAAGGTCGCAGCCGGCCTGGGGGGCTTCCCAGCACCTCCCCAAACCCGGGTTGGGGGTTTGGGGGGGTGCTGGGAAGCCCCCCAGGCCGGCTGCGACCTTTTAAAACAGCCGCGCCGCTTCCCAGATGAGTCCTGAAGCCAAACGCCAAAGGCGAACTTCCGCGTTTGGCTTCAGGACTCAGCTGGGAAGCCGCGCGGCTGTTTTAAAAGGTTGCAGCCGGCCTGGGGGGCTTCCCAGCACCCCCCTAACCCCCAACCCGGGTTCGGGGGGTGCTGGGAAGCCCCCCTGGCCGGCTGCAACCTTTTAAAACAGCCGCGCCGCTTCCCAGATGAGTCCTGAAGCCAAACGCCAAAGGCGAACTTCCGCGTTTGGCTTCAGGACTCATCTGGGAAGCGGCGCGGCTGTTTTAAAATGTCGCAGCCGGCCTGGGGGGCTTCCCAGCACCCCCCCTAACCCCCAACCCAGGTACGGGGGGTGCTGGGAAGCCCCCCAGGCTGGCTGCGACCTTTTAAAACAGCCGCGCCGCTTCCCAGCTGAGTCCTGAAGCCAAACGCCAAAGGCGAACTTCCGCGTTTGGCTTCAGGACTCAGCTGGGAAGCGGCGCGGCTGTTTTAAAAGGTCGCAGCCGGCCTGGGGGGCTTCCCAGCACCCCCCCGAACCCCCAACCTGGGTCTTCCCGGCCGCCCACGCAAAGGGGAAACCCCGGCTCCTCGCTGATGCCCGCCGCTCGCCCGCCCACCAGCAAGAGGGGGAAGACCCAGGGAAGGTTCCTTCGGCCGCCCAGCAGCTGATCTGCTCGGTAGCGCAGCATCAGCAGCGAGGATCCGAATCGGGTTTCCCCTTTGCATGGGCGGCGGGGAACGCAAGCTCCACCATCTACGCATGCGCGGCCATAGAAAAAAAGGGCGCGCATGCGCAGATGGTGTTTTTACTTCCGCAACCCTACATTGCGAAAAATCGATTATCGCGAGGGGTCTTGGAACGGAACCCTCGCGATAATAGAGGGATCACTGTACCTCCAAGCAAACAAGTAATTCTAAAGAACTATTTAATGGGAACTCATGCTATTACTTTCTTACTATTGATATAGATTGTTCTGAAGAATATCCAATTTGGCGAGCTAAATTAATATAAGTATTTGTTTTCAAGAGCACTTTAAATAATGTTCTGAAAATCCAGGAGGTTTTTGAATGTTAACATATTGGTTCTGTAAATGAAGTATATTATTATTATATTTTGAATGTATTATGACTGAAGTGAGAGGAAACAATATGGAGAAGAGAAAATAAATAAAAGTTGAAAAACAAATTGAAATTTTTGATCTTAGATCAGAATGTTCTCAGATATCAACCACATATTCCATCTTCACAGTTCTTGAAATTTTTCCAGATAAGGAACTAAGAATGAGCTTGACCAAAAAGTCAGATTCTATTGCTTGTCTTTATAGAAACATTTAACCTGAACCCCCTCCCCCCAATATCTTACTATTTACCATCTAAAATATCGGAGATCAAGATATGATTAAAATGTTCTGTTGAAAAGGGATGCCTACTTCGCTCTTAACCCATTTCATTTTTTCCTCACTAATTTTCCTCCTAAAATATTTTAGGGCTTCTATTTTTCATGTATCACTGCTGTTCTTTTATTTGTGCTTTAACTTTCAAGGTTTTTAAAAAAATGAAAAGCCAATTTCTAGGTACTGTGATTTTGTTCTGTAAACTACTTTGAAAGTATTCATATTGACAGCTAAGATGGCATATATTGATCAGATATGTATGCAATAGCCATGGAGACAACCAATCCAGGTTTGTGTATTGCCTTAAAAATGTTCTCTGATGGGTAAATGCTTAAATCAGTTTCTTATGTGGATTTCAAGTCATTTAATACTTCCTAGGTCAGAAACTGCACTACAGAGGTCTGCACCATTTAAAAGGGAGTTATCTCAGAAATGTGACTCGGCAACTCCCTTTCAAGTTAAATGATTCATGAGTTGTTTTAGATGTGTCTGACCAGACTTGATATTCCATTTCTGCTATCAGGGTGGGCTTCTGCTATTTACACCTTACCACACAAGAAGGCAAGGTGGCTTTAAAAACAAAGATCAACATATATTGTGAAACATGGTAAGAGTGCCTTGGAATTTCTTTTTATAAGTTTCTAAATACAAGTTTCTAAAAGATATTGATTTCTGAAAATTATGTACACCATATGAAATGGGATAGAATAATCCATTGCTATTTTGTTTGAAAAATGAACAAAATGAACATTTAAAAAAATAAACATTAAAAAGTGTGTTATGAACAATATAGAAATTCAGAATACAGAAGGTAACATTAAACTTTTGGCTAAGGATTTTTGTACAGGATCTCAAACTGAATCCAATTTCCTCTAAAAGCTGTTCTTATTTCTCTAAAAGCTGTGCAACTTTGCTGAAATACAGACCAAACCAATTACATTTCTAGAATCAGATTTCCTAAAATAAATGCACTTAAAAAAACATTCTGGGAAAAAGCAACAGTAAATCATGTTGTGTTATTCCAAAGAGAATTATATGGAAGTTTCTATGAAATCGTGTCATTTGAAGCTGAGCTTAAGGTGAGACAATACTGAAGTTTAGTATTTTCTCTTGAATTATGAAAATACTAAATTTTTGTATACAGTTTTCATGTGTTCTCTTTATGTGTTTCATGAAAAGTAGAAGGCATTATATGGGCTTGGAAGAATAGGTTGATCCCCTCCTCTTTGTGGCAGCCCCTTAGATATTGTAACACTGCTATCACATCACCTCTAGTTCTTGCAATTTTTCATGTTTTAGCTTCCAGTACCCTAAGCATCTTTGTTGCTTTTCTGTGCACTCTTTCCAGAGTCTCAATATCTTTTTTACATTGTGATGACCAAAACTGGATGCAATATTCCAAATGTGGCCCTACCAAGGCATTGTATGCCGCCCTGAGTCTTCAGAGAGGGGCGGCATACAAATCTAATAAATAATAATAATAATAATAATAATAATAATTATTATTATTATTATTAATTATTAGTAGTATTAGTATTATTATTATTAAGTGGTTTTAACACTTCACGTGATCTTGCTTCTATTTCTTTGTTTATGCAGCCTAGGATCTTGTTGGCTTTTTTGGCAGCTACATTTCACTGCTTGTTCATATTAAGTAGTTGTCCACTAAGGCTCCAAGATCCCTCCTGAGGCTACTACTATTGAGCCAGATACCCCTTCTATCATCTCATACAACTGGGAAACAGCTTCTGAGGGAAAGCAAAGATGAAGAGTTTTACAATCTTTCTTACGAATAGCGAGATGTGTCAACAAAGCTTGCCCAGCCAAAACCTTGTGGAGAGAAGGCAGATTAACTACCCAAGAGAGCACTAATGCCCCTTGCTAAGCACAGGTCCAGGAAAACAACAGTGATCCTTCTCTCATGCCCTTATGGAGGATAATAAAATAAAAGATATTAGCTATTTTGTCTTTTAACTCTGGATGTAAGAAACAGAAGGAAGTTTTAAATGATTCTGGAGCACCACTATTTTATAAATTCAGCAGTAGTAAAGAATTGCGAGAAGCTAGAGTAGACCTTATTGTTCCTATGAAAGTAGAGATGATAGATAGTCAGCTGTAAAAAGCAGATCCCCTGATGCAGTCTGTAGTGCTACTTCCCCATCATGCAATCTACCACTACAGCTGGAGAACATACCAAGCTTATTCTCACTCTGCATGGCACAGAATTTTCAAATCCCAATTGTCTTGGGTTTTGCAAAGTTGAGGCTTCATGACGTTGCAAACAGACTGGGAGGCAGGGTTCTGTATTACCTTACTCTCACTTGACAGCACCATTAAGTACAAGTGGCAACTCTTTTTCAGCAGCTAGCCAAAAGCCCTCAAGGAAGGGGGCATCATCGCCTGCCAAATATATGAACTTTGCAGATGTTTTGATGAAAAAGAAAGCTTTAGTCATTCTTCCACTTAAGATTTGTGGCTAGAATTCTAACTATGGTGCAATAACTGATTTTTATTTATTTATTTATTGAATTTATTTGCCTTCCATCTCATAGCAAATAACTCTGATGTCAGCAAAGGAACTGTTGTTCTTAAAGCAATAATTGGATTCCAGTTTGAAGAAAAGATTCATTGGACCTTCTAAGTCACCAACCTGAGTACTTACCATTTCTGTTCTTAAGAAGCAACAGGTGGATTATTTTGAGCCCAAGTAGTGAAGTTCCAAGGTCCACAATTACAAAGACTTTAACAAGATCATGGTAAAGAACCATTACACATCTTTTTGGGCTTGCTAGATAGATTGCAGAATGCAGGCATACTTACCATACTGGATCTCCAAAATACATATAAACTCATTACAGTAAAAGGAAAACATGGTTTTTTAAAGTCATTCAATACCAGCGTGGAAAGTAATGCATTTGGTTTGGTCATTTGTAGAGCTGTGTTGTCCAAGCTTATGACCCAATTGTTTCCAATAAAATTGATACATTTCTGGTGATGTATTTGGACAGTATCTTGATTTGCTTAGGATATAAAGATGTTAATTAACACCATGTACAAAAGATACTTGTGCAGGCTATCGGGAAATAAGTTACCGTATTTTCAAAGCTAGAAAAATATTCCTTTGGCCTAAAACAACAGTTTCTGGGTTATCAGATTTCTACAGATGGAATCTAAATGCCCCCCCCCCTAAATGCAAACATTTGTCCCACAAAATATGAAAGATGGTCAGTTTTTCCTTGGTTTTTTGAATTTTTATAGGAAGTTCATTCTAATCTTTGCACATGTAATCTTTGCACATGCTAAAAAATAAAGTGAAGTTTGCTTCATTGGAAAGAAAACAATCTGCATTTGAAGAATTAAATTCTTTGCCAAGCATTGCCTTCTCCAACACCTTGACCTAAGAAATGAAATGTCTACACAGATGCTACAGAAGGGAGGAGGAGCAGGCAGCAGGAGCGGGGGGGGGGATGGGGGACAACCTGCCTTACTCCAGAGATTGGATGTGTGCAGAAAGGAATTACAAAGAGCTCTTAGCAGTGAAAACAGCTTTGCCCACTTGAGCAATGACTGGAATTGGTATCACTGACCCTAAAAAACTGGGAGTGTTGTAGAAAATTCAGCCATTTTTCTTGGAAGTGGGGTTATTTTTTTAAACTTCAATTTTTGTATTACCTATATTTATTTATTTATCTTATCTTATCTCTATTTATTTATTTAGTCAATCTCATATTAGATAATACAAGTCTATACATAATTTGTATACATGAAATGAATAAAAGTAAAAGGGAATATTAGGATAGACACGTATGCATGCCCAGTGATGGGCTCCTACGGAAACGGTCAGGAACGCAGTTCCGGTAGCAAAATTTGGAGCTCCACCCCAGAGCACCCAATTTGCACTGAGAGATGTTGAAACAAAATGCATAAGCCATGCCCACAGTGTGGTAGTAAAAGTTTTGGTAGCCCATCACTGTATGCCCCTTACAGATCTGTTAGGAATTGGGTGAGGCAACAGTAGACAGTTTAAAGTTAAATTTTGGGGGGTTTGGGGATGAAACCACAGAGTCGGGTAGTGTAATCCAGGCATTGACCAATGTTGCTGAAGTCGTATTGTCTATAATAGAGTCTGGAACGATTCATGTTAATTTTGTATCTATTGTGTGCTCGTGTGTCGTTGTGGTTGAAGGTGAAGTAGTCACTGGCAGGTAGGACATTGTAGTGGATAATTTTATGAACTATGCTTAAGTGATGCAGAATGTAGTCCTAGATTGAGAGTCTTAAATTGTCTAGACCCAAAATTTAAAGTCTGGTGGTATAAGGTATTCTGTTGCGAGCAGAGGAGTGTAGGACTTTTTTTGTGAAATATCTCTGGACACGTTCAATTGTATTCGTGTCCGATGTGTAGTGTAGGTTCCAGACAGATAATCTGTATTTGAGAATTAGTCTAGCAATGGGGTATCTTTTCAAAAAGGTGGTACGTTTTATCCTTTGTAAAGGTTTACTCAGAGTGAGTGAGCCAATTCAGCTCTTTTTGGAATGTGTCTTTTGCTATGGTGGAATGGTTCCTAGGCTAATTTTTGATAGCAAAACTCAATTTACTTTCAGGTTATGGAGGGTGATGTCTAGATCAGATTTGAAGGTCTAGATCAGTCTATCATCTGATACAAATGGTGAGACTTAGAAAACTAACCAGATGGTGCACCAGTATTTAAGATATTAGTATACCTACTGCCAAGATAACTGGCCTCATTCCTCCATTTGCAAAATTTTCCTAGAATAATCCAATCCATAAATACATTGCTATGACTGTTTTCCTGGACTTATATATTAAGAATTTGCTGGCAGCATACTTTGTACTTAGAACCTTTTAAGATTCTCAATCAGGTGAATTCTCTGGATTTTTATTTGCAATTGCAATTGCCTCCATCCAGTTTCCCACCATTCCTTGCTGATCAGAGAGATTTCACCAAGCCCCTCAGAATACCTTCCAGTTATTCCTTCCGGTAATTGTTTCAGGTGAGAAGGAGTTCAGATCAAAAGAATATTGGATTCAACGAGACGGGGTAAAGGCCTATAGTTCTTGATCTATTGGAAAAGCTATGCAAAAGCGGAGTGTTCTTGGGGAAACACTCCTGATATAGGTTCAGCGCAATAATAGGGGAAGCACAACACAACAGGCTACATCTGGGCTTCACTTTTAAGGAGGAAAGGAGATGAATTCTCTAATGATTTGGATGCTCTGTAGAACATACACCTGGAGTAGGGATCAAGCCTTAGTAGTTGTGCAGATGTGAGCAAACTAGGACCGACCTCCCCTAAATTCCATTTATCTATTCCAGGAGAGAGTGAGCAGTCCAGGGAGATTGTTGTATTATAGTAGAATAGACAAAATAGTCAACCTGAACCTTTCATGTTTGGATCCAGTTGTTTGACAAGGGAAGATTGAGAAATGGCAATATATCCAATTAAAATGTACAGTATTTAGATAAATAGTCTGGTTCAACTACTAAAAATCCTAAATTACTACCAATCTATAAAATTTGTGTAGACAGTTAAAGAGTATTGTAACACATTGAGTAATTTGTTACAAAAACTTTATATTGAAGTACAATAGAATATATTGTATATATTCCACAGAAACATATTTGTGATAAGAAATTACTCTTTAATACTAGAGTTTCAAAATCATTATACTGTAAGCATAATATTATTAGGTAATATTATCGGCGTAGTCAATTACTGTTCATTTTGATTAACATAATTTTGAAATGAGTATTATGGTATTTAGATGTGAATGCAATTTTTTTGAAGATTTGCTACATTAAAATTAGGAATTTATGAGGTTTAGAACATTTGATCTAATTTACCTGTTATGTAAATTAAAAAATGATTTTTTTTGTAATGCTTATTAAAGATGCTGCCCAATTATTGCATTTAAGATATTATCTGTATGCTGCTCCAGAGATTATACTCTAACATAGAGGAATCCATTATTATAAAGTGCCTATTGATTCTTTTTGTGCATTGCATGTAACAGCGGTTGCCAACAGTTCCAGGTCTTTGGACTTAAAGCAGCATCATTGGGGTAGAGGGATAGTTTTGTACGCTCGTTGCCATTGGCGTGGCCCAATTCCCAAGGGGCAGTGGCTCAGTAACAGGCTGTGCACCAGAAATGGGTACCACCAGCATATAACATCTGTTGGTAATGTTTAACTTCCAGATACATCTATATGATGCAATTCTCACTAGAAGGGATGATGCAGGTTTGCATTTTGGTAGTTATTATTATTATTATTGTTATTGTTATTATTATTATTAATTAGAATTGTATGCTGCCCTTCACTGAAGACTTTTTATCCCTTATTTTAATTCACTTATCAGAACTAATTCATTAATCTTTCCAACTCAGCTCATGATCCCTTTCTAGGCCTTTTCTACCCTGCTATATGATAAGGATGTCACTCTATCCCTATTTTTGATAGAAATTAGATGTGCTTTGACAGGAGTTAGATGTGCTTCTCATTTGGTTTCTTTTGCCAGACCAAAACAATTATTAATAAATGATTAAAACATTTAATGAAACATCTTACTCTCATTATAGTTTCACAAACTCACAAATATTCACTTCCTATGTCAAGCTTTACTTTTGTTGCTTTAGGGTTATGATACTGTCTATTTAATTTCTTAATTTTTTTCTGTCCTTGTTTCCCCTTCATCTACAATAACTGAATAAAAAGACAAAAAGACAAACATGGTCTGAAAAAGAGGTCATGCCTGTAAAAAACCAACTTTGGATCAGAAAAGAAAGGCCAACCATATACAGTGTTCCCTCGATTTTGGTGGGTTTGAACTTCGCGAATTGCCTATACCACGGTTTTTTAAAAAAAATAATTAAAAAATACTTCACGGGTTTTTTTCCATACCAGTTTTCCCACCCAATGACGTCATACGTCATCGCCAAACTAATAACTTTTGCAAATACATTTTTTAAAAATAATTATTGTTAATAAATAATTATGTTTATAAATATCAGGATCACTAAGTGTCTTATTCAATGGTGAATACCAGTAATAATGGTGAGTAAATGGTTGTTAAGGGAATGGGAAATGGTAACTTAGGGGTTTAAAGTGTTAAGGAATGGCTTGTGATACTGTTCATAGCCAAAAATGGTGTTTTTATTTTTGCATCTCTACTTCGCGGAAATTCGACTTTCGCGGGCAGTCTTGAAATGCATCCCCCGTGAAAATCGAGGGAACACTGTAATACAAATGAGATTTATTTCTGAAGAAAAAAAACCCTTAAATATTGCTGATTCTTTTTGCAGTCTAATTTTGCTATTTTTTACTGGTGATTTTTTTTAATACGTTTATGCCACTAATAGCAAATTCATTTTATCTTACCTGTTGGTGTACTACTACGAAATGAGGAGGAAGGGGTGATCGGAGGTGTGACAGGTGGAGTAAGGCTTCCACTGCTGTGACGTGGAGGAGTAGATACATTCCCACGAGACACTGAATTTGATAAGGTCAAGGAGAGTTTAGGTTGGATTTTCTTCTTGAGAGATTCCTGCTCCCGACGAGCAGCATCAGTCACAAACCTAGAACAGAAGTGATACCAATATTAGGGGGGAAATTACTATGGATTGGCAACTTTAAACATTTTGTGCAAGTACATGGGAATATTCCTTATGCTATTCATTTCTTGCCTCCCGTATTTTCTGGTAAATATTGTCAAATAATGCATAGAAGGGAATTTTTTTTAATAGTGTTTTCCCTATTAAGTGCAAGATTTGTTTTTTAAAAATTAATTTGGTGTTGATCCATTGATTGTGATAGGAATTAACTGACCAGCTCATTGCCCAAGCCTGACACTGTTGGGTGAAAGTGGGGCTAGTTACTTTCTCTTAGCTCACCTCAAAAGGTTGTTTGTTGTGTGGAAATAGGAAGGAGCATTATGTATGTTTACCACATTGAGTTATTTATTTAAAAAAAATAATGAATGTGGATAACAAGTTTTTTAATGCTTAATTTAATTGATTAAATTGAGGACATGGTGATTAAGAAGTATGAAATACTGTATAAAAAGTTATTTTGAGTTTTCTGCTTTACTACTATGGAGAGGGACGGCATACAAATTTAATAAAATGAAAATGAATGAATTTGTCTTTTTAAGACAAATTTAAATTTTAAATAGAACAATATTTTAAGCATGCCCTTTTCCATTGATAACTACCATTTTCTTAGTTTTTAGCAGTTAATTACTTGTCAGCAATTTCTGACAAGTTTCAAGTTCATATGGTTTGCTGCATGGACCCAAATAAATGTCTTATGTTTTGCAATGGAAAAGCTTGTCCTGGCTAAATTTTCCAAAGCTTAATAAAGTTATAAAAGCCAATGAGTACAATTTAATGTCCCTATTATCACCTCAGAATTCACTTTCAAAGCATCTAACAGTTGGATAGTTAGGACATTCATCAGCTTTGTTTTTGCTTTGGGTCATTAATTAACAAACCAGTCATCACTTGCTGCTAACAATTGTTGATGGGTTACTGCTAAATCATAGGAACTAGTTTAATGGAATCATCTCATAACCCATTTTAAAATGGTTCATATACTTTATTGTACTATACAGCAATAAAAGAAAAATCTTCAAAATGTATAGTCCAGGTGAATAGGTTGGATGTTGTAGTATTTCTTCAACAAAATACAATTATATTTGAAACATATTTTTAAATACACCCTTAATTGTTTAATTTAATCCAGACTACACAGTTCTTATGAAGTGACATGATTCAATTAGTGCATCACTAAAAAGGAATATTGTAATTCTTATTATTTTATATTTAGTTATGAGAAAACACCAAATTTAAGATGGAAAGCTATTGCAAAGGTAAACATCTGTACATCATTCTTCATTTCTTCACAATCCATACAAAAAGAAGACCAGTTAGGAGAGCTCTTAAGCTCTAAAAGAAACTAATGGATTTCCAGTTCATGGAGTAAAAAATGAAACATGACTTGATTGTTTGAATTTTGATGTGGCAATTGCAACAAAAATCTTCAGGACAGAAGAAATGAATAAATATACCTCACAAAACAAAAGGACAATCTACTGCAATATTATCTTCCACACATCTGACAATTTTCTTCATTAGACCCAATATGGCCAGGCATTAAGAGGTTAGGTTGTTAGAGATTAGAGAACAGTATCTCTCTATATACGATTTGTACATAGGTATAAGAAAAAGAAAACTATTGTCCTGCCCTTTAAAATTATTATAATATATTAAGTCATACTTATAAGTTGATATTTACTTAGAGGTTTCTTGGCAATGTATGGTATGATAAAAATGTATGGTATGAGATGAAATGATTACATAATGGAAGTTCATGTTGTTATTGTATCTCTTTTCATCCAAGTCATTCAAAGACTCAAGGCAGCATGCACAATGCTTCTTCTCCTTATTTTTCTCCACAGCAACAGATTGTGAGATAGACTGGGCTGAGAAAGAGGGATTTCCATTGACTTTCCACTGGAGAGAGTGGATGAGAATTTGGGTCTCTTTGATGCTAGTGCTAGAGTTGGATTATACTTCCATGTAGAAATGCATATACATAAATATCTATTTAACAATTACATTTGAACAATGATTTGAAAAGAAAAAAAAGGAGAGATTTTCATACACCGACCCAGTGAGTTACTGAAAATATAGAACAATAAAAAAAAAAATTGCATTAAAGGCGAGTGTTAAAATCATTTTATAAAGAGATCTGTTGGTGCCCTTGAAGGAGTAAATTCTTCTCTTTTCTACTTCCTCCTCAGTCACTGAATGTAGTAAGAGACTGCAGACAGGAAAGCACATCCCTTCTGAATCAGAATGCGCTTTCTCTGGAATAGATAAGAAAACTGCCCCCCCCCCCAATTTATTGTATCAGCACTGCTGTAAAAATAAAAAATAATAATTCATTACTAGTAAATCAAATAAATTATAACTGAACAAACAAACCAGGAGAAGAAATTCAATATACCATATGCTAAAAGTTTAAAACAATCATCATACCTAAAAATGATAGGGGAAAAAAAATTGAGACAACATAGTCTAATAGAAGTCAGTGGGGAAAAATGCACACAATTGGTATTTAATTAATTTGCTCATCACACAACTGTTTTGAATTCATAGAGGTTTTCATAAGCCTCTATAAAATTGTTAAATAAAATCATGCTTGTTACTTGTACAAAACCATAAAACTATGTGTTATATGTACTGTACTTGGATTCTGCCTTCTTTAGCAAATATTTTCCTTTCAGTTAAAATGTATCAGTCTGAACTAAAAACAATTAAATGGTCTCTTTCATGGAGGGTTGGCCTCCTCTTGAACTAGCTGTAGGCTATTAAAATAATGAGTCTGCACTGAGTCATCTAATCCCATGCCTAGTACAAGCAAGCCATGAGATAAAGGACTTTGTTCACAATTCCTTCTCTGTTTACCAAACAAAACCCAGACTTGTTCTTTGCTCCCTTCCCCCTTCCTTCAAGCCACTTTTGATGCAAAAGATGGTATTGCAGAGCCCTCTACAGGTTGCCACTGGGGTTTATAGCAACAAGGGAATTTTTTTAATCCAATGTTACTTTCATTGGATACATATTAAAATGGATTCCCTGATATTATTTATTGTGGTAACGATAATACATATATTATAATTACTGCCAGAATTTTAGATGAGGAAAGCCAAGTTATTGGTGAACAAAAATGTCCACAAAACATTCAGGAAAAATATTTTCATATATAACATTGCTTTTAAAAACACCTCACATATTTACGGTGTAACACACTGGAGGTAATATTAAAATATCATAGAATTCAATTTGTATTAAAAATATGTAATTAAATCTGAGGGTTTAATTCAAACTGATATATTCAATATATATATATATATATATAAATGATTATAATAGATTGCCACAAATCATTTACTATAAATATCCGATTGCGTCAGATTGCCATGTGTATGTAAGGATTTCTAAATACATGGATTAAAATCAGAATGCAAAATTAAAAATATACCTCCCATTATTGATCAGTAATAGCTTATAACAAAAAGTACAAAATAAATATTTAAAACAACTTTTAGAGTTTTTCCAGTAAATGTGCTTCTATTTAAAAAACAAAACATCTCTATAGAAGTATGTATGAGAAATCTTAAATGAACTATATATTACATCTAGATTGTGATCTCTTCCTTCTTACACAATCACTGGAAACAATTCTCTCACAAACTGCTGAGCCAGTTTTAGATCGCTTCCAAAAAGCAGCAAAAGACCTACTTAAGAATTCAAACCATGAAGAGTACTAATCATGTTTAACAGAAATCCTGTTGAGAAGACAAGCATAATAAAAATGAAGCAAAATTATACAACTCATATTAGCCATCAGTGAATATGAAATAATCATACATGATAACATACATTAAAATATCAGATACCCTTGGAATCAAAATATCAAATTAAATTAAATGTATAAATTAGGGTATATGGGGAAATCCATATCTCAAAGAAAAACAGGATCTAAATGTGTAAATAGATTTTCTGTTGATGTTTACTGGAAGGAAACCAGTATTTATATCACAGTCAAATGAACACAGAATATATGTATGAAAACCATAATAATATTTAAAGTTACTCCCTATTCTCTTTGTCTCACATCCTTTCTCTGGAACAGGAACTGAGACCAAAATGGTATAAGAACAAAACTTAAACAATGTATATGCTCACCATGTTGAGAAAAATATAATGAAAATTAGAACAAAATTAAATGTGCATGTATTCTGCAATGGAATGGAAAATTAAATGTCCATATGATTTCATATAAATGCAAGTGGCTACAATAGCAAAATAATAAAATGTTATATTAGTTTTGTTTAGTAGTTAGATAACAGAGAGGTAAGTGGTAGATTCCTCAGAACTCTTTTAGCAAAGATGGAGAGAAAAGTTAAGACACAAGCTTACAAACTAAAACAACCATATGACATTGGGGGATAGAATAGAAACTCTTCATAACACTACAAAATTCATCCTACTGAATATTAAAGATAATTACAAACTATCCAAGTTTTTGAAGTGACTGGACAAACTTTTTATAAACTATGTCAGGCTAATTCTTCTTTATAAACTATGTCAGGCTAACCCTTCTGCCGCACGAATCCCAGCGACCGGTTAGGTCCCACAGAGTTGGCTTTCTTCGGGTCCCGTCGACTAAACAATGTTGTCTGGCGGGACCCAGGGGAAGAGCCTTCTCTGTGGTGGCTCCGACCCTCTGGAACCAGCTCCCCCCTGAGATTAGGATTGCCCCCACCCTCCTTGCCTTTTGTAAACTCCTTAAAACCCACCTCTGCCATCAGGCATGGGGGAATTGAAACATCTCCCCCTTGCCCATGTTGTTTTGGTGTTTGATTGATTGTGTGCTTGTTTTTTATATATATTGGGGTTGTTTTTATGATTTTTTTAACCTAAAACTGTAATTAGATTGGTAAATATTAGATTTGTCACTATGTACTGTTTTTGCCATTGTTGTGAGCCGCCCCGAGTCTGCGGAGAGGGGCGGCATATAAATCCAATAAATCTAATCTAATCTAATTACAGTAACAAATTTTCAAATGATACCAAATATATTGTCCTTTATATCTTTGCAATATCTAATGAGAGAATAATTAATAAATAAAGACTCTACTTTAGGAGAGTTATAGATTTTGGCTTGCCATAGTAGAATAGTATCATGGGTATTGGGAGGGGTGGTTGCATGAGAGGGAAAGTTACTAGCCACAATAAATTCCTGTCTTAGAGTCCAAGGTCATCCTTTGTTCTGCAGCAACGAATGTATGAAGGAGGTTGGTGGAATTCCCACAACTGGACTGATCCTTGTGATGAACATGTGAGTGTCAGGATGAGGAATGAAACTTATCCTGGGTGGGGTACTGGAAGGAAGTTAGTATTGGTATGGCTATAGTGTAACCAACACAGCTCTGTTAATAAATTGAACCTTGGATAAGAGAAATGGACTGGGATATGATTTATTTCTCAGATGCTAATTGTAACGCTGATATTATACAGATACTCCTAAAAATTTTTCCTATTGGGGATTTGAGCTCCTATCCTCCACTCCCAGCAATGGGTGGAGAGAAAACTCATGAGAAATGGAGGAGTAGGGATTAACTGAGAAGCCCACTGTGGAAGGACGTGAAATGTTCGATACCCCTTCCCTGGAGGGGAAGTCTTGAAAGCACAGGGTGAGCTAGGTGAAACCACCTGGATTGTGAAATTATTCCCCCTCAGGACCTGTCTCTTCTCGGAGCCATAAGAGGCCAGGGGTATCTGGCCAGAGAAAGTGAGGCCCAATTGGGGGCAACTTGGTCAGCCAACTCTTAATGGTGATCCTTGAGAAGCCAAGCTGTCAACTGATCTGACACCTGGCCAGTGTCTTGCAGCAAGTCCTTGACACTACTCCATGATTATTTCGGACATCTAACTGTACATTGAATGCTCCCTAAGTAGGGCTCCAATGCCACGAATGGGCATTGAAATTCATTGTGGTTCCTTACCCTAGATTGGCCAGGGGACCCAAGGAAGTGGAGACACCCCATTGTTCCACGTGGCAATAAATGGAACCCCTAAAAGTTATGCAGCTGAATTGAAGACCATCTGGATGACCCTTCCCTCTGAGTCCAGATTGGCACCGAGACTAGATCGGGAAAGCCCCCAGCATGAGAGCCCAGGGTGACCCCCAACAGAAAAACACCGGGGGTGGTGTATATCCCAGGGATGGGATGGCTGTGGTATCAGTGGGCCCAAAGCCTCTCCCCCTGCCTGTGGACCTGTGCAGTCACCTCTCTAGACAGCGAGCATGGGATCTCAGGCTGCCCCACCACCCAGCCACCTCCCCATTCCAGCAGAATAGAACTAAGACAAAGCCCTCCCTCTCAACATGGAGGTCTGCCAGTGGGGGGTTCATCCTCTGTTAGCTCTCCCTATGCCTGCTACTACACTTGCCGCTGTCCCTCTTGGCCTGGGAAGCCCACCTCCTTTCCAAGCCAAATTTGATGGTAACCCAAAGAAGTTGGCCTAATTTCTCCACTGAGTGTGGTCATATGTAAGAGAATACAGCCATTTATTCCCAAGAGATCAACAGCTGACCAACAGAATTTCAGAAGGGATGAGTGAGGGAGAAGCGGCAGAATGGATTGCTGGACTACGTGGTGAGGGACTCCCTGAGTTGGACAATGTAGCTGATTTCATCAAACTGGTAAGGATCAGATTCTTTGATGTTGCAGGCCAATTGGATGCGGAGAAACGAATTGGCCTGTTGAAATAAGTGGGATGACCCATTAAGGAACTGGTGTGAGAATTCAGACAAGTTGCTGGAAAACTGGGGGAATGGCCAGAGAGGCTTTGGTCCACACTTTCAAAAATGCCCTTAACACAGACTTAAGGCAGGCTTATGAAATATGTGGGGTTCCTTGTGCTATTCAGATCTGGTATTCCACTGCCATCACTTTGGACAATATGGTTTGCAGCCATGCCCCACGCAAATCTGCAGGATGCTTCCCTTTTCCTTGGTAGCAAGGAGCCTTTACTCCAAAAGGGATAAAATACTACAATTGTGGCTGGCCTGGTCAGAGGTCATCTGAATGCTTGGCCCAGCCTCTCTCTCTCTCTCAAGAGCCAAGCCATGCTCAGCACTGAAGAAACAGCCTGGAAAAGCTTCAGAGCTAGGACACCGGGCTTTGCAAACAATGGAGCTATTCCTTCCAGAAGATGAAGAAGATGACCCTACAGGACCCAGCCCAAATTGGGATGAGGGTCCCAGTGGAGAAGATGATTCTATGGTGAGTGAAGCCATCCGCACATTCCTCCTTAAGGCAAAGATTAAAGTAATAACTATGGGGGGAAGAGGGGGAGGTACAGGCCCTGATAGACACCGGTAGCTCAAGGTCCTAATCAGCAAAGCAATAATGGAGAAGTTAAAAATCCAAACAAGACCTTTAACTAACCCTATCTTATTTCAACAAGTAACTGGACCCCTCGTGGGGGGGGGACTCCAATGACCCTCCTGACAGAGTTAGTGGAGTTGCAAATTGGCCAGCACAATAAATTCCTTTGGTTCATAGTTACCCCAAGATGTCAGAAGCAGTCATATTAGGTCTGTCTAAACAAATGAGTCCCCATCATTAAGTGGGAGGATGGATATCGCAAGCTTAACCTCCACATCGGCCCTACCCCTCCCACAGAGGCCTGCAGGAGGAACCCTCCTCCCTGGCAGGGAACAGATGGCCCCTTTGTTTCTGCCACAAAGGAGGAAAAGCTCCTAGGTCTCCAGAATATGCCCCTTTAATAGCGAGACCTGGAAAGTGTTTTCAGTCATTAAGATTGCAATGAACTGCCCCCTCACAGACCAACAGACTGCACAATAGAATTTGAGCCGGTATAACGCTCCCAAAAGCCAGAATGTATGCCATGTCACTAAAACAAATGGAGGAGTTGAGAAAGTACATAGACACTAATTTGGAAAGGGGATTCATTCAGCCTACTAAGTCAAGAATAACAGCCCCCATGCTTTTTAGAGAAAAAAAAAGTATGGAAGGCTCCATCTAGTGGTGGACGTCTGAAATATCAATGGGCTTTGTGTACAGAACACTTACCCCCCACCCCACTCATGAAAGATTTACTGAACCATCTGTCCAAAAGGAAAATATTTACCAAACTGGATTTGAAAGAACCTTATTACCACATAAGGATAAAAGGAGGAAGATTAGTGGAAGACTTCTTTTAACTGCCAATTGGGGAGTTTCCAATTCCATTTTATGCAATTTGGGATGAAGGGGCCCCCAGTGGTATTTATGCAATACATAAATGAGGTTTTACATTCCCACCTGAACAAGGGGATACTTGTTTATTTAGATGACATTCTTATCTTCAGTGAAAATCTGCAAGACCATATCAAATTAGTAAGGCAAGTTTTAAAAAAACCTTTGGCTGCCAAGCTCTATATTAAGCTTTTAAATGCAAATTCCACAAGATTTCGATAGACTATCTCAAACGAAGGCATAGAGGTGGATCCAGCTAATGTGAAAGCGGTGCTTGATTGGCAACTACAGAGTTTCTTAGGATTTGCAAATTTCTACAGATAATTTATTCCAGCTTTCACTTGAAGTCACCTTGCCCCTAATTGAACTGCTAAAGACCAGGCCAACCCCTAATAAGCCTAAACCATCACAACCTATTAAGTGGACAGTGGAATGCCAGAAGAATTTTGAAAGACTCAAAGGACTTTTTACAAAAGAGCCAATCGGAGGTGGGCCATTTGGGAAAAGGAAGCTTTTGCTGTAGGGATCACCCTGTTGACTTGGAGGCAATTCCTAGAAGGTGTAAAATTCCCTTTTGAAGTATGGACTGATCATAAGAAACTTGAGGCATTAAAGACCCCTTGGAGGCTTTCTCCTAAGCAAGTACAATAGGCCCAATACTTCAGACATTTTAACTTCACACTGAAACATATCCCAGCACGGAAGAATATCCTTGCTGATGCTTTATCATGGAAACCCCAGTATAACAGCCAAAGAGAGAAATAAATCCATCTGATCATCCCATGTCCACCAATGCCGTCTGAGGAAGAAGAAAAGGCCCGTTCTCACCAGAGGTCAGACTAGGAGACCACTCTCGCAAGGAAAAAAGGAATGGGAGGAGTGGGAGGTACTCCAGCGAAGTCATGACTCCAAACTAGGAGGGCATTTCAGGTTGCTAAAAACATTGCATCTGGCATGGGGGAAGTTTTGGTGGCCCAGGAAGAGAGCAGAAGTCAAAGACTATGTAAAGAGTTGTGCCATTTATGCTACTTGAAAACATAGATCTGGTAAACCTCCTGGATTACTGCAGCAAGTCACTAGCCCCAGTAGAACCTGGGAAGAAGTAACAATGGATTTCATAGTGGAACTCCCCAAAAGCAAGGGAAACACAGTTATCTGGACTGTCATTGATTTGTTCTCTAAACAAGTTTATTTCATCATTTGTTCGGGACTACCCACTGCTAGACATCTGGCTAAAGTATTCCTAAAACACATTTACAGATTGCATGAAATTTCCCGTAGGATCATATCAGATCAGGGGATCCAGTTCATGGCTAGGTTCTGGAGAGAATTTGTTCACACCATCGTCTCTACCCAAGGACTTAGCTCAGCTTTCCACCCTTCCACTAATTGAGCCGGTGAAAAAGCTAATGCCCTAGTGGAACAATATCTCAGATGTTATGTGGGCTACCAGCAGAACTATTGGGAAGAACTATTGACTTTTGTGGAAGTAGCTTATAACAACTCAATACACAGTATGGGACTAACTTCCTTCCAGATCATCAGTGGCCAAGATTTTGTCCCCATGCCTGAACTGCCTATGGAACTTCTCTCATCGGTCACGCTGACAAAGTGGATGGAGAAACTGAAGAGAGGATAGGAGATTACCAAGAAGGCACTTGTTGAAGCAGCGAAAGCCTACAAGAAGCAAGCAGACAAACATTGATCACTCTTATCACCCTTTTAGAGTGGGGGATAAGATTTTACTGTCAACCAAGTACATTTGATTAAAATTGCCTAGCAAAAAGTTAGGACCCAAATTTATAGGCCCTTTCCCAAAAGTAAAAGTGATCAACCCAATCACGGTGCAGCTTGCATTACCTAGAATCCTAGCGAAAATTCACCCTGTATTCCACTGCAGCCTGCTCAAACTGATGATCAGGTCTAATATTCAGCCTCATGCACAACCAGTAGTTGTACAGAGGGAAACACACTATGAAGTAAAAAAGATTTTGGATTCCCACATATTCAGGGACCAATTACAATACTTAATTCATTGGAAAGGGTACTCTTTGTCAGAGCCTCCAGGATTAAGAGTTGGAATGTCAAAGCTAATAGGTTAATTAAACGATTCCATGAAAAATACCCAAACAAGCCAAAGGGGGGAGAGGTGAAAGGCAATATTAACCCATGTGTGTTTTATTCTATTGTTTCAGGAGTCACTTCTACTTTGCGAAAGGGAGGGCTGTCTGTCAGGCCAAAGCCATTTTTAGAGTTAAAGACTTTGGCCTGCCACAGTAGAATAGTATCATGGGTACTGGGAGGGGTGGTTGCATGAGAGGGAAAGTTATTAGGTACAACAAATTCCTTTCTTAGAGTCCAAGGTCATCCTTTGTTCTGCACCAACGAATGAACGAAGGAGGTTGGTGGAATTCCCACAACCGGACTGGTCCATATGATGAATTTGTGGGTGTGGGGACAATTATCCTGGGTGGGATAATGGAAGGAAGTTAGTATTGATATGACTACTGTGTAACCAACATAGGTTTGTTAATAAATCAAACTTTTCTGCACTGAGCGTCAAACCCGAAGTGTGCTGAAAACCAGAAGAGCAGCCACTCGGTGCATATGTGTGTACCAGTCGACTGCTCTTCCAGTTTCTAATGCACACATGCGCACCGGCCACCTGGTCTCCCAGTTTCTGGTGCACATAGAAACTCCAGTTGGTCAGTGCTCAGTGCTCATGCATGTGCTGGGAAACAGAACAGCAGCCATCCGGTGTGCATGTGCATGCCGGACAGCTGCTCTTCTGGTTTCTGCAACTCCTGTGCATGTGAAGACCAGCTGGCCAGCATGCTGGAACCTGGAAGTTCAACATGCAATGGTTTGCATGCCCAGAGAGATAGCTCTATGTGCCATTTTCGGCATGCGTGCCATAGGTTGCCCATCATGGCGATAGCCCAATCTATGATAAAGAATTTCACATTTTTCAGATTGGTATAATATTAAAAATAATTTTCTAACTCACAAGGCAGTAGACATATTGTTGAGCTTGGTTAAGTAACTTGTGTAATGAATAAATTATTGCAAGTTAAATTATTTATTTAGCCTGGATTATTATGCTGAATAATATATTTTTATTTTTCCTTTTTTTCAGATGGAACTAATATTACTTTAAAGCTTGTTAAACATAACTGAAAACAGTGGCAGCAAAAACAGTTTACTTTGTTAGCAGCATGTCCGGCATGCAGTCTGCAAATTAAATGAATCAATAAAATGTGACACTTGGTATCAAAATCTACAAAAGTTTATTTTGATGCAACTTTGTTATAGCCACTTCGTGGTCAATTTATACTGATAAAAGTATTCCTTACTCTACTGGATAACAGCTGATGTCATGATATTTAATTTTGCACTATATAATATGGTGCACTAAGTAGACTAATTAGAGGACACTGTAACTCTAATTATAGCTGCCATGAAGCTGATCACATAAAATAAATGCAGTTTCCTCCATCACATTATTAATCTCTTTCTAGAAATGGTGCATGGAAGGACAAATCCATGTATTATGTACTCATATTTTATGAATAATTTCCTTTAAGAATCAATTGGAATGTGAAACTATATTCTTATAGAGTGGTACCTCTACCTAAGAATGCCTCTACTTACAAACTTTTCTAGATAAGAACCGGGTGTTTAAGATTTATTTGCCTCTTCTCAAGAATCATTTTCCACTTACAAACCTGAGCCTGAAACTGTAACCGGAAAAGGCAGGGAGAAGCCTCCAAGAGGCCTCTCTAGGAATCTCCTGGGAGGAAATAGGGTCGGAACAGGCAGGGAGAAGCCTCTGTGGGGCCTCTCTAGGAATTTCCTGGGAGGAAACAGGGCTGGAAAAGGGGGAGAAAAGCCTCCATGGGGCCTCTCTAGGAATCTCCTGGGAGGAAAAAGGTCTCCACCCTCCCTGTGGTTTCCCCAATCACAGGCATTATTTACTTTTACATTGATTCCTATGGGAAAAATTGCTTCCTCTTACAAACTTTTCTATTTAACAACCTAGCCATGAAACGAATTAAGTTCATAAGTAGAGGTACCACTGTATTTTATTATTGCATTTCATATATCCTATCAGTGAAATGCTTGTTATAATATTGAGCTGCCAGAGAACATTGAGGAGATTTTGTGCAATTGTGGTCATCAATTGTATGATTTTTACATGTAGCAAATCATAAATACTTAGAATATTCCAAACTAGAGATCATTCTCCCTGCCACCTCTACATTTACATTAATTCTGGATTTGTCATCTATTCTGATTAATATTAATTTTCTTGTCATGTCATTATTCATGGTTTAATCTATGTTTCTGTCAGTTAAAATAAGACTGCCTGAAAGCTTTCATTCAGCAAGCCTAGGAAATGCTGTGAACAATATCAAGGTCACATATAATGACCACAGGAATTAATACTTTTTGAAATGAGAATATTTTGATAGAAAATTTCTTACAAATACCATTTTTCAAGAATTGTTTTCATACTTAATTTACTCTTCTTTCATTCAAGAGTATTATTTGTAGTCAATCAATGTAACACATAATCATCCTTGCTCAAATAAGATAAATAAAATATTTAAATGGTCATCTCACTTTCATGAATTTCACTCTTTGCATTCATAGGGCATTGCTAGAAAGATCATGGTGTTGAAGGTATTTGCTCATTTTGTGGCATCCATTTGGAAAATGATTTTTATACAATTAAACTGAACCATGCTGCTGTTTTTGTCTGTGATTTTTCTGGATCAGCTTTGTAGACGTTACTAATTTCTTGACCTGTTACTAGCCAAAATTACAAATTTTGTCAAAAGATACAAGAAATCAAACTGTTAAAGTAACAGCCACTGAAAACATAAACTAACATTATAGACTCTTCAGTCACAATGTCTTGTGCTCTACATAAATTGATAAAATGGTTTGCCCAAATCTGCCCAGTAAGGTACCCTATATATCTCAAAATTTCTGCAAGATATCTGAAAAATATCTAGTTAACTCCTTGAGCCAAAAATTATCAAGCATATTATCCAGATATGATAATTTTGTAAATAAATATTTTAAGATATCAAATTCTACAATAATGTTTACCAATTCTGTAAATGTAATATATTGTATTTTTCAGAGTATAAGAAGCACCTTAGTTTTAGAGAAGGAAAACCAGGGGGTAAATCTGCCTCTGCCTCCCAGCAAACAGCAAACTGTACAGATGATATACACTGTTTGCTGTGTATTTCTGTACATTTGTTCCTGACCCATAGAAATAGCAAAGAATTGGAGAAATGTACATTATGGCAGTATATTAATCTCCAAAAGTTTTTTTTTAAATGTAGTCACACTAACTCCTCCCAATTTTTTAAATAGATGTTACTCCAAACATGACTAAGTCGGTGTCTAACTCAGCTGCCTTATCTTAATACTAAACAGGACACTGCTATATTTCAGATTATATTTGTTCAGATGCTGTTAAAATTGATGTGGATTTCTTGAAGTATACATTATTTTTTGCTATTTAAAAAAAGATACAGTAGCACTGGGCCTCTTCAGACCAAGTATTTATTTTAAAAAGCTTCTTCATTTTGTTAAGTTGTCTAGAACAATAATAAAGCAGTCTTTAAAAAATAAGTCTAATAATTTGAACATTCTTTAGACATTTATAGTTACTGACTTACCTCCTTGCATCCAGTTACGGCAACTGATTAGCATAAGAAAATAAAATTCTGCCTCTGCCTCTCCCTCCCAGTAATTTACCTCCTTGCAGTTTTAGTTTCATTTTCATTTTAACACATGGGCCTGCCTGCAGCCTCTATCAGCTGCTGGTCAAGAGGGCTGATAATCAGTTACTTATGCTAATCAGGCTCTATGCTGTTTGCTGCAAGAAGGTAAATTGCTTGGAGGTAGAGCAAAGAGGAGGAGTGGCTGGGTGAGGCTACATTCAGTTATAAGATGCGCCCAAGTTTTCATTCTCTCTTGGGGGGTAAAAAAGGTGCGATTTATACTCTGAAAAATATGGTATATCTTTCCATAATAGATTTTGAAGACATTTATTTTAAATTTTAAAATAGTGATGTCAAAATGGTTCATATAAAAATAAAAATCACATAAAATGAATAAGAAGACAATTAATGAATGAAAATAGAAAATAAATGTATTTTCATCATTCAGATTGGGAAATCCTTAATAAATTATGGATCTTTAGCAGATATCTGAAGAATAGTACGAAAGTTGTCAAATCAGTTTTCAATCATTCTGATGGCTAGTGATTTCTTTCAAAATATAATTTGATTCAGTGTATGCAGCTAAGCAAAATATAAATTATATCAAGGAATTCAAAAACATTTAGGTAGAGTAAGGAAGAGAACTTTAATGAAGATCAATAGCAGCTGCTCCCTAAGTAAAAAGGCAAAAATCTTCCTTAAAATCCAAAACATCCCAATAACATATGGAAACAGCTCAAACAAAGCCTCCCTAAATCTCTGAACTAATAGAAGAAGGAGATATAATATAATGAAAACCTGCATTATGTGTAGTGGATCTGATAATGAAATCCACAAGTTAAAATTAATTTTATTGAGATTGACTATTATAGCAAAAATTTGCAAGCCTGATTGTTTCTGTTTTTTTTCATTACAATCTGAAATTTCTATACCTATGTATAACCATTTTCACCATATTCCATATTCTCCATGGTGATGAATCATTTTCACCATATTCCAAATTCTCCAATTTCTGAATGGAATGTGTTCCTGAAAATGTAGATATTTTGTACATTTGTAGATGCAAATAAAAATTCCAGAAAAAGCATCACTGTAACCTGGTGACCTAAGTGGCCACTGCGTTTGCCAACCACTGATGGAAAATTTCAGGATTAGATCCCTACTTCCTTGTCTTGCCCTGTTTCCTTTTATTTTCATCCAATTTAGAGTGTGGTCCTCTTCAGGATGGGTTGACCTTTGGCTAATTGAATTTGGTCTTCCAATTTACTGAAGATCTTGCCTTATTTAAAACAAGGATTTATTTTTTATTCAACATTTTCAAGATGGGGAGAGGTATTGTTATAGTCATAATAGGGCAGAGGGTAATAGCTAGTGGGTTTTTTTCACATCTTTATTTCATTAGTCTCTCTCATTGCCCATCCCTGATGATCTCCAATAGAAGGCATTTATTTTTATATTCTTCCACAATGACACTAAAGTTCCAGATAGCCAAGAAGTGTAGATCACTTGGCAAATTGGGTTGTAGGTTGTACCCAGAATAAATAAGTGATACCTCATGATATGAACCCCTCGCCATATGAACAACCCAAGATACGAACCTGGGTTCCAGAAATTTTTTGCCTCTTCTTATGAACTTTTTCTGTCTTACGAACCCGCCGCCAACGCCGAGAAGCCCCACCGCCCGGCTGTCATCTTTTGAAACAGCCGGGGGGCTTCTCAGGGTCCTCCTGAACCCGAACGCCAAACCCGAAGGCCAAACCCGAACTTCCGGGTTCGGCGTTCGGGAGGCCGCCGAGAAGCCCCCCCTCTGTTTCAAAAGGTGACAGCCAGGCGTCGGGGCTTCTCGGTGGCCACCCGAACCCGAACTTTTGCCAAACTTCCGGGTTCGGCATTGGGAGAACGCTGAGAAGTGCCCGGCTGTTTCAAAAGGTGACAGCTGGGCGTCGTCGTTTTTTTGCGGGGTTTTTCCCGTTGCACGGATTAATTCATTTTACATTGTTTCCTATGGGAAACAATGTTTCATCTTACGAACTTTTCGCCTTACGAACCTCCCCCGGGAACCAATTAGTTCGTAAGACGAGGTATTACTGTACAAGATGCTTATGCTCACTGAAGACAGTTCCAACATATTTCTTTCTTTTAAAAAATTCCAAAATAAATTTATTTAGCACGAAGGTCTGAGAGAATATGAATGAAGAACAAATAGACTTTTTAAAATGCAGAATGCATTCTTAATAATGCGTATTCTTTACTCTTATATGCCTTTAAAATCAGGCATTGTGCTAATGCTAGGAATATTTGAATGCTGTTTTTTTAATTAACTGGAAACCATTTTAAATTGCCATAAGCTGTTCATGTGTGAACTTATTGAAGATAAGAGAGTTACACTGAATTCAAAGTGCAATAGCAGACTAATGTTAACAAATTAGTACTGCCTTCAAGATGAAATACTTCTCTCTTTAATCTGTCAACTTATTACCACGGAACAATAGCAACTGTGGGCATAGTCACACTAAATAAGCATTTCAGAATGAATATTTTTTTTAATTGATCAATTATGAAAAAGATTTTAGTCTAAAATGGATACTGAACAGACATCTCAGCTGCACAATATTATCACGCCTTATCTAAATGAGCTCAGTGTAGAGACCTGATCTCTTTGCCAATAGCACATCAAATTATTAACAGCAAATATTGAAGTGAATTCATAAGTACTACTTCACTGAATTCTGTTTCAGGCTGCACTTAATCTTTATTCATCTTTAATGAGTATTTATAGTATGACCCTGACAGCTTGCTATCACTGTGATAAATTATCTGACTCAAGCCTGATTAAAAATGCTACCCTGAATGCTAATTATCTCACCAGACCCACTTAACAATAGCATTTCTTGTCAATTATGGAACCAGAGAATGGGTACTGGTTGTAAACTGCACCACACAAGCCTGTCCTTAAAGGCAAATTTCCCATCATGCTTTGTCATCTGCCACATGTAAATCTAGGATTCTGTATCTGCAATGACCTCCTTATTAGTGAACTGACAAAATGATGATGCTCAGCTCTTGCCACTGGGCAATTATGAACTGGATTTGTTGCCCATGGGAGATCAACAATGTAGAATCACTTGTGATGCTGTTCACTGCTAGTCTTTGTAGGAACCTTTGCTTTCCATGACCAGCACTCCATCTCATATATTTAATAATTTGAGTAAATTGAATAGAGATCAATTGCTGTACCTTTTTCATTGGTAGAGGAAGGAGTTCCGCGATAAAGCTTAATAGAATAGCTTATGTTGTAGAACTACAGCATACATAATATCACTCTTTGCTACCCTTGTTTTTCAATTTTATTTTAACAAATTTTACATATATTAATATGTATTAAAATATTAAATATTAATTTACATGTAGTCAGCTTGAAATAGTACTAATGAACAAAGAGAAATTAACAGCTCAATAAAGAAACTTCATTATAAGAGCAGGTATGACAATAGAAAGAAAAAAAGGCCCAAGTATGATATAGGACATATAGGACATTCATTAGCAGCCAAGAGATGGTAATGTTAAATTAAACTAAATGGCAAAATAGTATTTCTAAATGCTTTCTGAATGAAAAATTAATGAGGAAAAAAGTTGAAAAACTACTGCAGATACAATAATTTAAAATGTAAGTACAGTGTTCCCTCGGTTTTCGCGGGTTCGAACTTCGCGGAACGTCTATACCACGGTTTTTCAAAAATATTAATTAAAAAATAATTTGCGTTTCCCCCCCCTATACCATGGTTTTTCCCGCGCGATGACATCATATGTCATTGCCAAACTTTCGTCTGCCTTTAAAAAACATTTTTTAAAATAAACTTTAATAAATAAACATGGTGAATAATAATCTAAATGGTTGCTAAGGGAATGGGAAATTGTAATTTAGGGGTTTAAAGTGTTAAGGGAAGGCTTGGGCTACTGTTCATAGCAAAAAATAGTGTATTTACTTCCGCATCTCTACTTCGCGGAAATTCGACTTTCGCGGGCGGTCTCGGAACGCATCCCCCGCGAAAATCGAGGGAACACTGTATTACATTTTAATTGGGATTGTTATATTATATTCTGTTATTTCTAACAGGTGATTCTTTCCACTTTATTCTCATAACTATCTTTAGGAACATATTAGCTCTGGAAAACTGTCCAAATTTCACCCATTAATATTCATTCCTGAATATATTTATTAGATTTTATCTCATCTTTATTAACTTACAGATAACTGAAGGTGTGGATGTAGTCTATTAGCATGTTAGGGAGAAACTTTCTTTTTTTCTGAAAGCAATGGAAGTTGTATTTTGTGATTATTTACGAACCCTTTGCATTTTAGAAATAGCACATATAATTCCCAAACAGCAAAAAATACTTTACAGTATAAACTCTAAGGGCAAAGTTATTCAATTATCCACTTTTTTCTATCATCATGAAAACTAATATTTCATATCTGACTTTCAGAGTCATCATAATCTTTCTTAGTTATGTTTTTCTGAACATGATTAAGGAAAAACCTGCACCATTTGGCAATCTAAATTTACAGAAAATTCACTATTATACCATTGCTTTATGCAGCACTTGCCACTTAGTTAGTTTGACTAGATCTAATAATTATGGAAATAAATATATTCACAATATGTCAGAAACAACTGTTAGACTGTAATTTGAATACAGCAAAAAACAACAACAAATGTATGTATGTATGTATGTATGTATGTATGTATGTATGTATGTATGTATGTATGTATGTATTCAGAACTGTGTTCAGTTCTGGAGACCTCACCTACAAAAAGATATTGACAAAATTGAACGGGTCCAAAGATGGGCTACAAGAATGGTGGAAGGTCTTAAGCATAAAACGTATCAGGAAAGACTTAATGAACTCAATCTGTATAGTCTGGAGGACAGAAGGAAAAGGGAGGACATGATTGAAACATTTAAATATGTTAAAGGGTTAAATAAGGTCCAGGAGGGAAGTGTTTTTAATAGGAAAGTGAACACAAGAACAAGGGGACACAATCTGAAGTTAGTTGGGGAAAGATCAAAAGCAACATGAGAAAATATTATTTTACTGAAAGAGTAGTAGATCCTTGGAACAAACTTCCAGCAGACGTGGTAGATAAATCCACAGTAACTGAATTTAAACATGCCTGGGATAAACATATATCCATCCTAAGATAAAATACAGAAAATAGTATAAGGGCAGACTAGATGGACCATGAGGTCTTTTTCTGCCATCAGACTTCTACCGTGTTTCCCCGATAGTAAGACCCCCCCGATTGTAAGACATATGGGGGGTTTCAGGGGGGTCGGCTAATTTAAGCCATACCCCGAAAGTAAGACATATGTCTTACTTTCGGGGAAACACGGTAGCTTGTTAAGGTTAGCATTCCTGTTACCTTGCTGATGTACTTCTAGCGCTCGCGTTGCAGCCAGCTTACTCCTGCACGTGTTCGCCATGATATGCCGTTGTTCTCTAAGAGACTACATTTCCCAGCACTCTCCGCGCGGCCCGCCTCCGTTTCCGTTGTCGAAAGAAGGGAGATCCGAAGAAGCGAAGCGGCCGGGGAGGTGATCGCGCTCGAGCGCTCGGTGTCGTACGCTGCTCTCCGTGGCGGGGTGGTCGATGCCGGTGGCGGCCGCGGCGCTAGTCTTGGGGAGCGATGCTGCCGAGGCGCAGCTCGCTGACGGGGCTGGCAGTGGGGCTCTTTGCCGTCTACGTGGCACACCCGGGCCTTCTGTACTTCTCCCCGCCGGGCAAGAGGCAAAGGCGGCGGCGGGAGTAGCGGAGGCGAGGCGGAGAAGAAAGAAGCGGAGGATAGCTGGCGAGGCGCCGGCTAGAGGGCTGGACCCCGCCGCTTCTTTCTTCTCCGCCTCGCCTCCGCTACTCCCGCCGCTGCCTTTGCCTCTTGCCCGGCGGGGAGAAGTACAGAAGGGCCGGGTGTGCCACGTAGACGGCAAAGAGCCCCACTGCCAGCCCCGTCAGCGAGCTGCGCCTCGGCAGCATCGCTCCCCAAGACTAGCGCCGCGGCCGCCACCGGCATCGACCACCCCGCTGGGCGAGCAGGCCGAGGCGCTGGAACTGGGGCTGCCTGTCCTTGGCGCTCGGCACCCAGAATCCCGTCTTCTCGCCACCACCCAAGCTCCCTCCGGAGCCTGCCGCCGCGGAAAGAGAAAGCTGGCACCAGGCTGCCCGAAGATGAGCCGACCCCGGTGCCCGGGACAATATAAGACATACCCCCAAAGTAAGACACAGTGGGGTTTTGGGGGGTAAAAAGAAAGTAAGACACTGCCTTACTATCGGGGAAACACGGTATGTTTCTATGTATAGGAATTTCACCCATAAGGCTGACTTTATCTAGTATGGAATATTATAAGTAATGAATGTATAGAAAGAGGCTATTTAATCAAGGTTGAAATATAAGACCTGGCCATCATAGATCAATTTCTCTGTTAAAAATAATAACATACTTTCTGGTGGAACATTGTGAATGACACTAAAATCAGAGTCTCTTTTTATGTACATAAGTAGACAATGATCCAAAACTTCATTTTATGTTTTCTTTGTATAATTATTAATCTACAACTTTTTTTAAAAAAAATGGAATCTAAAATTCTCCCCAGAGTCCAGAAGGGCAGCCGCGGGACAGGAGCCTCGTGAGCCCTTTTCCAAGTTCAACCTCAGGGCTCCAGGGCAGCCTCCTCAAGGGCGACAGCCGCCCTCGTTCTCTTCCTCTTCCTCCTCCTCCATCACCGCCGCCACGCCGCGCTGCTCACCCAGAGCGAGGGGAGGAGGATCTGAAGAGAGCGCCAATGGGAAGGAAGCGCCCCGGATGGATGGGGACTTTCCTACCTCTGGCCGGGTGGCTTCCCTTGCAGGGCCATTTCTGAGGAGCCCGCCGGTTCATAATGGTGGCAACCCGCGGCCGCCAAGACAGGGCCCTCGCCCACCTCGACTGCCGCGGAGAGGCTGCGCCGTGACCCCTCGACGACGCCTCTTTCCTCCCTGCGGCTAACTCGGCTCCGCCGGCAAGTTTCACTGGCTCTCGAGGAGGCGAAAGCGAAGGCAGGAGCAGGTCGCTCGCTGCAGCAAGCCCCGCCGTCTCCGGCCGACAGCTCCCTCTAACGAGCCGAAGCTTAGCAGTCTGGCTTCGTCCCTCCGTCAGCCAAACTCCCCGGCGGACTGGGCCTCAGCAGGCCACCTCCCTCACAGCTCCCCTCCCCGGTCCCGGAAGAAGGCAGCGAAAGCGCGGCATTCTTCCCGCTTAAAAAAGGAAGGCAGCTAGATGAGAGGGAGGCGGCAATACCCCCGTGTTTCCCCGAAAGTAAGACATATGTCTTACTTTCGGGGTACGGCTTATATTAGCCGACCCCCCTGAAACCCCTGATACGTCTTACAATCGGGGTGTCTTACTATCGGGGAAACAGGGTACATAACCTAATTTTTCATTCATGTTCAGATTTTATCTTATCACATACATCCTTCATTATGAATATCTATTCTTCTATAAAAAAAACCATTTACTGCTAAATCATTTACTTGTCTTTGCTGTTAATACAGTAAGTTTAAAAGGAGTTGGTCCAAAAAATTATATTGATGTTATTTTTTATTGTAGATTATATGATGTGGCTGCAAGTTGATAATGCTATGAACATGTAATAATATAGATTTGAGTTGATTGATGTTTAATGAACTGTTATGGCTTGGCCTTCACTCTTTGGTAATGTTAAACTTATGAAGATACTTTGCAAGATTTAGTTGAGATGAATGGATGATAAATGCTTAGGAAGAAGTAATTTTGTTTTTTCTTTCTTATTTTTTATGTTAATGTTTTTCTTCTTGTTAAAAAGGACATTTAAGCTAAGATAAGGATTTAGAGATGTACATGAAACAAATAAAGATATATAAAAAAGGAGGCAGCGTTTGTGAAGAGATAAATACCAAAAGTAAATGGATAATTATTGTATTGTAATACAGATGGAAGGTATATAATTCAAAGTGTAAAGCCCTGCATGGCATTGGACCAGAGTACCTCCGGAACCGCCTGCTACCGCACGAATCCCAGCGACCGATAAAGTCCCACAGAGTTGGCCTTCTCCAGGTCCCGTCGACCAAACAATGTCGTTTGGTGGGCCCCAGGGGAAGAGCCTTCTCTGTGGCAGCCCCGGCCCTCTGGAATCAACTCCCCCCGGAGATTAGAACGGCCCCCACACTACTTGTTTTTCGTAAATTACTCAAGACCCATCTATATCGCCAGGCATGGGGGAGTTGAGACACCTTTCCCCCAGGCTTTTTTTTAATATTTATGTTTGGGTATGTATATGTTGTTTGCTTTTTTAAATATGATAGGGCTTTATGTGCTTTTAAATATTAGATTTGTTTTCACTGGAATATTGTTTTTATTATTGTTGTGAGCCGCCCCGCGTCTTCGGAGAGGGGCGGCATACAAGTCTAATAAATTGAATTGAATTGAATTGAATATGATATTGTACATGTTTTTTTAGTGTAAAAAATTAAAAAAATAAACTTCACTCCCCCCAAAAAACATTTACTGCTAAATCATTTTCATGTCTTTGCTGTTATACAGCAACTCTAACAAAGGAGTTGATCATATGATCCCACTCAGTGGCATGATATCTGAAGCACTTTCACTGATAGCAAAAATTAAGAAAGAAATATTATACATAAATGGTCAATCTCTTGCATGATTACTAAATCTCTCAGGATTTTGATGTTCTCATTAGAAATGCTATGAGATTTTGAATAGGAACATCAAACTTAAAAATTCTCATCAGGAGTTTTAGGGCAGAAACAATGACATTTCCAAACTGTTGATCAAACAGGGTGTCAACTTTTAAAATTATTAGTTTTTGTTCTTTACAGCTTTACAGGTTCCTGGTCAATTCTACAATTTAAAAACACCACATTCGCACACTGCCAAATAAAATTAGAACATAATTTTAAAAGATTTCAGAATGGTGCATTCACAAATACATTTCTATTGTAGCAAATCATTGGAATCTAAAACAATATTAAATGGCTTATATCCAATCAATATCTAAGAAATAAGAAATCTCTATTTTGGCTGTACTGCAATTTCTTTAAAGTATTCCTAAAAATTCAGAAGACTGTCAAGAAAGTTCAGAAAAGGGCTGCAGTTGAAACAAAATAACATCTAATATTTAAAGGTTCTTATGCAATCTTATTGTAGACCATTACTTATGATATAATCACTAACCGTTCTAAATAATATAAGTATAAATATTTACACAGAAATAATACTAATACTAATACTAATAATAATAATAATAATAATAATAATAATAATAATAATAATAATTTATTGAATTTGTATGCCGCCCCTCTCCGTAGACTCGGGGCGGCTAACAACAATAATAAAAACAACATGTACAATATAATAATAAAAAACAACTAAAACCCCTATTATAAAACCAAACATACACACAAACATACCATGCATAACTTGTAATGGCCTAGGGGGAAGGAATATCTCAACTCCCCCATGCCTGGCGGTATAAATGAGTCTTGAGTAGTTTACGAAAGACAGGGAGGGTGGGGGCAGTTCTAATCTCTGGGGGGAGTTGGTTCCAGAGGGCCGGGGCCGCCACAGAGAAGGCTCTTCCCCTGGGGCCCGCCAAATGACATTGTTTAGTCGACGGGACCTGGAGAAGGCCATCTCTGTGGGACCTTATCGGTCGCTGGGATTTGTGTGGTAGCAGGGGGTTCCGGAGGTAATCTGGTCCAATGCCATGTAGGGTCATGACCAACACTTTGAATTGTGACCGGAAACTGATCGGCAGCCAATGCAAGCCATGGAGTGTTGAGGAAACGTGGGCGAATCTTCAAAGCCCCACGATGGCTCTCGCAGCTGCGTTCTGCACAATCTGAAGTTTCCGAACACTTTTCAGAGGTAGCCCCATGTAGAGAGCGTTGCAGTAATCAAACCTTGAGGTGATGAGGGCATGAGTGACTGTGAGCAATGACTCCCTGTCCAAATAGGGCCGCAACTGGTGCACCAGGCGAACCTGGGCAAACGCCCTCCTTGCCATAGCCGAAAGATGATGTTCCAATGTCAGCTGTGGATCGAGGAGGACACCCAAGTTGTGAACCCTCTCTGAGGGGGTCAGTAGTTCCCCCCTACAGGGTAATGGATGGACAGATGGAATTGTCCTTGGGAGGCAAGACCCATAGCCACTCCGTCTTGTCTGGGTTGAGTTTGAGTTTGTTGACACCCATCCAGGCCCCAACAGCCTCCAGGCAGTTCATATATTAAAATATGAGGCAAAGAATTATATTATTCTGTCATTGTTGTCACTGACATCATTGTGCCTCTGACATCATGTTCCAAGCAGACAGAACAGAAATAGAATGTCTGGTAGAATTACTGTCTATTTTAAAACACCAGAGAAGAATAAGGACATTTAAACACTTAACAAAAGTTAAGCACAATAAATGAAAATGAATAGAAACTTTAAAAAATAGATAATTGGTCTTTAGCTCTGAGTAGGCAATCTGGTTGACTCCATCTATATGGAGTGGTCTCACTGTTGCTATTAGAAAACTGTCTAAACTCACAGGAATTAGTGTTTTAGATATAATCATTTGGCATGAACTTGCAGGTAGCATTATGGTAAGCTACAGGGCTCAGCTGTTCTACATGAAAAACAAATCAACCATTGTTTCTGTTTCAAAGCTTGTATCTTGAGTTGTACCTGTTTTATAGTACAGTGGTACCTCTACTTAAGAACTTAATTTGTTCCGTGACCAGGTTCTTAAGTAGAAAAGTTTGTAAGTAGAAGCAATTTTCCCCGTAGGAATCAATGTAAAAACAAATAATGCATGCAAAACCATTAGGAAAGAAATAAAAGCTCAGAATTTGGGTGGGAAGAGGAGGAGGAGGAGGAAGAAGGAGAGGAGGTGGGCAGTCACTGAACTAGGTTAATAAAAAGCCTTTGCATTAAACTTTCACAATACAAAGGGAAAGAGAGAGAAGGTTTTTTAAATTTTAGGATCAGATTGTTGAGAGGCTGTAGAGGCTGCAGTTTATGACTTTGACAGAGGAACAGAAAGTATTATTCAGAGGAGTATATATCGAAGTGTGTGTGTGTGTGACAGAGAGAGAGAGAGAATTAGCTCTTTTTGCAAGCATCAATTGGGGTTTGGTTAGTGAAGATTTTCCTAATGTAATGAAACATGAGAAGGAAGGATCAAAATAGTCTGAATAGTATTGTTCTGTACAAAGATCATTGGACAAAAAGAACTGAGAGCATCCCAGGAGAATTTCAGTAAAATAAAACCTTGACAACATCTGTCTGTTGTTCTTTTATTATTACTTAGACTTAAATTAAACTTAGTCTGTTTACTTCTCTGAAGAGCATGTACTTTAAAAAGAGGCAGATTCCAATCATTAGTAAGCAGTCACTTTTAAAAGGCTTTAAAACTCTCTTATTTTCAATAACAACTTAACGTTTCTTTCTCATGTAAGGTCAAACACATTAAAATTTGTGATTCTGAATGACGAAGTATAACTCATTTCCAGTTTCAATGTTGAAAGATGTCTTGATCTTAAGACATTAGTTCCTAATACCTGCATATTGGGATGCAGCTGTCTATGCCAATGTTAATGAAATTAGGTCCCAAGTGATTAATAGATTTTTTGAAATGTGCAAATCAATTTTTTAAAATTTATTGAAAAGGTCTGTCTTTATAACAACGGAAAAGGAGGTGTGTGCAAAACTCTATGTACTGGTCAGGGAGAATCCTTCGCCATTCCAAAGTAATTTGTCATTTCCAGAAATAAATTTCACAGCCAGAACACATCTGGAACAGTACTTTCTGTTCCAGAAAATGTAGTTCCAGAAAATGACAAACTGTCTTGGAAGAACAGGATCTGCATATTCCAGGAGAGGGTGGTGGAGGAATGGAACTTCTGAGGAACATCAGAACATTCTCTGACTTAGAACAAAGTTTTGTACATGGAGAATTTTAGACAGAAATCCTGTGAAAGTAATAGAACAATTAATAATTGTGCAATAGGCCTCAGACAATGTCCAGTGATGCTGTTATAAAATACCATATTTAGTTAAATAAAACCTTTGAAATTGTGTGAGGGATATTATTCAAGACATTTTCAGAGGCTACCTGGACAGACATTTCCAAGCAATGTGGATTTTTCTCTTAATAGAAATGTTTTGACAAAGCATTGGATTTTTAAGAACCACAAAGTAGTTTTGTTTACCACTGGCTGGGACCATAATCAGAAGCGGATGAGTGTATAACTGAAGTCTCATACTTTTTATGTACATCATGATACCTGCAGAGTTTCAATTGCATAATAACATCTATGGATGACACCTCTTCATCCCAGTGAATGCCTTTGGTTATCACCACACAGACTTCTATTATATAGCTCAGGTGGTATGAATCTGCAAAGTGTTAAATATATTCAAATAAAAATAATAGCTAGAAAATATTTAATCTCAAAAGAAAGCACATTGACTGTGAACAGTTAATGTGCACATGTTACACATGCATGCATTTCAATGAAGAATTTGGAACAGCTGATATCTAGTAAATTTCACTGGACTTAATCTGGCTTTAGATTTTAGGGTATGTAATCAATGAATAAAATACATTGTTCTCTAGAATGTTATACAGGGTACGTTCCAAAAGTAATGCAATTATCTTTTTTTAAGTCATTTATTGAACAGATTTGCACAAACACTTAAAATTCTTCAAAGTATTGTCTTTGGGCCTCTACACATTTTTTCCAGCAACTCTGCCACGACCGGTACGTGCCCTGGAAAGAGTCTTCGGGGACCTCTCTCAAGGTCTTCGTCATGGCTGATTGGATCTCTTCTATGGACAAAAACCTGGTTCCTTTCAGGGCTTGGAACAAAAAGAAGTCTGTTAGGGCAACATCAGGACTATAGGGAGGGGGGGGACAGCATTGGCACCTGGTGTTTGGCCAGGAACTTGTGGAGTCATAGCGTGTTGTGGCAAGACGCGTTTTTCATCCATAGAAGAGTTCCAATCAGCTGTGATGAAGGTCTTGCAAGAAGTCCCTGAATATGCTCTCCAGGGTACATACCGGTCATGGCAGAGTCGTTGGAAAAAATGTGCAGAGGCCTAAGGACAGCACTTTGAAGAATTTTAAGTGTTTGTGCAAATCTGTTCAATAAATTACTTTTAAAAAATTGCATTACTTTTGGAACGCACCCTGTATAAAGCCTGATTCTTAAGGTACTTGCATTAACAGGGAAGTACTGAAAGATAGAATGCCAAAAATGTAGCTGATTATAGACTAGCACAGCTGGGTGGGATGAAAGATGGAAGATGCCCATCAACACTTTTATTCTCAAGATGATTTTTATTATTATTATTATTATTATTATTATTATTATTATTATTATTATTATTATTATTTTTAATTATTATTATTATTATTATTATTATTATTATTATTATTATTATTATTATTATTATGTCAGTACAACATAGCAAATGAGATCACTATGCTGGATTTCGTATTTCATCACCAGTTGGGCGCTTCCCAAGCACCTAGGACTGCATGATGTAGCGGTGAATTATGTTTGCCGATCCCAGTAAAGCGGCCTTTTGCAATTGACAGATGGAGATTTTGTCAATTCCAATGGTTTTCAAATGTCCGCTGAGATCCTTTGGTACTGCGCCCAGCGTGCCAAGTACCACTGGGACCACTTTCACAGGTTTATGCCAGAGTCGTTGCAGCTCGATTTTTAGATCTTCATATTTCACTAATTTCTAAAAATCGACCTGCAACGACTCTGGCATATTATTATTATTATTATTATTATTATTATTATTATTATTATCATCATCATCATCATCATCATCATCATCATCATCTATAATTGTATCACAGCAGCTAGTTGTTTCACTGTATTTGGTAGTAACTACATAACTAGTATAATAACCATCCAGGGGCCTAGGACATCATCATATTTTTTCTGAGTACACGTGCTCAACCAAGTGCAGCTTTCTGCATTTGACTGATGGTGACTTTGTCAATTTTAAGCTGTTTTAAATGCTTTTGGGACAGCACCCAGTATTTCAATCACTGGAATTACCATTGCTGGTCTGTGCCAAAATCATTGAATTTTGGTTCTTAATTCCTGGCATTTTGTGATTTTTTTCATATTCCTTTCCATTGATTGATGAGAGTCATTGTGAGATAGTCACTGTCAGATGATGATGATCTTTTAATTGTAGAAAGAGGCAGGCAGGTATAGTGGGTTACTGCTATTTATTTTGTATGAGTGCACGTGCACATGAAGGATACTCATAACTGCTCATGCCAAAGCTTTTTAAGGCAGCTGAAACTTTTGGATATTCTTCAAGAGAGCCCAAAATATAGACACTGCAGTAATCCACTCAGGAAGGGACTAGGGCATAAATGATTGTGAGAAGAGCCTCCCAATATAGGAAAGGGTGCAACAAGCACACAATACGTAGCTGTGGGAAAGCTCTTTCAGCCGTGGCTGCCACCTATTCTTTCAACAGGAGCTATAAGTCCAGAATTCCCAAAATACCTGATGGCTTTGTTTATGGCAATGTCATACCATCCAGAACAACCATGATATCAGTTTTGTTAGGGATGAGTTTGACAATGAACTGTTCCATTCAAATGTACACAACCTTCAGAAACTGAAGTAGTTGAGTAGCTTTCTTGACTTTGTTGTGCAACAGGTAAGAAACTTCCAAAACTCCCATGTAAAGTGGTAAGAACTTAATTTGTTCTGTGACCAGGTTCTTAAGTAGAAAGGTTTGTAAGTACAGTAATACCCCGGTTATTGCGTCCCCAACCATTGCGAACAGGGTAATTTGCGATTTTTGAACCCGGAAGTGAAAACACCATCTGCGCATGCGTGCCCTTTTTTTCTATGGGCACGCATGCGTAGATGGCGCCGGGCAGATCAGCTGCTGGGCGGCTTCCCTGGGTCTTCCCCCTCTTGCTGGCGGGAGGGCGAAGCCCCCCCCAGCACCCGCTCGCCCGCCCTTCGCCCATCGCCCGGGAAGTTCGCCAGGAGTCAGCGGAGAACGGCGCGCCTGTTTTAAAATGATCGGAGCCGGCTGGCTCCGATCGTTTTAAAACAGGCACGCCGTTCTCCGCTGACTCCTAAAGCGGGGAAGTTCGCCAGGAGTCAGCGGAGAACGGCGCGCCTGTTTTAAAACGATCGGAGCCGGCCTGGGGGGGCTTTCCAGCAACCCCCGAGCCCCCAACCCGGGCTTGGGGGTTGCTGGAAAGCCCCCCCAGGCCGGCTGCGATGTTTTAAAACACGCGCGCCGCTTCGCAGCTGTCTCCTGAAGCCGAACGCTAACTTCCGCGTTCGGCTTCAGGAGACAGCTGCGAAGCGGCGCGGGTGTTTTAAAACGTCGCCGCCGACATGGGGGGCTCGCTAGCACCCCCCCAAACCCGGGTTAGGGGTTCGGGGGGGTGCTAGCGAGCCCCCATGTCGGCGGCGACGTTTTAAAACACCTGCGCCGCTTTCCAATGAGTCCCGAAGACAAACGCGGAAGTTTGACGTTTGTCTTCGGGACTCATTGGAAAGCGGCGCGGGTGTTTTAAAACGTCCCCGCCGACATGGGGGGCTCGCTAGCACCCCCCCAAACCCGGGTTGGGGGTTAGGGGGGGTGCTAGCGAGCCCCCCATGTCGGCGGCGACGTTTTAAAACACCCGCGCCGCCCCCAATCTTCGGCTCCTCGCTAGCGCTGCGGAAGTAAAAACACCATCTGCACATGCGCAGATGGTGTTTTTACTTCCGCAGCGCTACTTCGCGAAAACCCGCTCGTTGCGGGGGGTCCTGGAACGGAACCCTCGCAACGAGCGGGGGATCACTGTAGAAGCAATTTTTCCCATAGGAATCAATGTAAAAGCAAATAATGCGTGCAAACCCATTAGGAAAGAAATAAAAGCTTGGAATTTGGGTGGGAGGAAGAGGCAGAAGAAGAGAAGGAGGACAGTTGCTGTCCAGAGCGAAGGGAGCCAGTTGCCAGTATTTCTTTTCTCTGGGCGCTGGCAGAGGCTTATTCCCTCTCCAAGCGCCCAGAGAAAGAAAAATGCTTTGTTTGCTCTAGACTGCCAAAGCCTTCTTAAGCACCACCAAAAGGCTCCTCTGGCAGCCCAGAAAAGCCTGAGATGGTTGGGATTAAAGGGGGAATGCAAAGAAAATGGCCGGGCCTTCGTGCCGCTCTCAAATTTCCTGAGAAATTTTTCTGGGCTTGGGTTCTTAAGTAGAAAATGGTTCTTAAGAAGAGGCAAAAAAATCTTGAACACCCGGTTCTTATCTAGAAAAGTTCTTAAGTAGACGTGTTCTTAAGTAGCGGTACCACTGTACTTGTATTTTTCTTCTGGTATTACTGCTTTTGTCAATTCTTCAACCATTTTTCTTGCTTTATCAGCAATTATTTCACATTTTTGAATGCCAAATTGCATTCCAATATATTATTATTATATCTGGGGAGATTGTCTCAGTTTCTGAAAAAAATCATCAATATTGTAATACGAGGTGATACATGAATTGAAGAGAAACAGCTATAAAAAATAACAAAATATCATGATTTTACAAATGGAAGTTGAACAACTATAGTAGAGGAAGAATAGTTGTACCAATAGTAATAAAAATCCTTAGAGCAATACCAAAGGGCTGTCTTGATACATGGAATCCTGAACTGATTAGACCTGAATATTCTGACTTTGCAAAAATCCACTCTATTCGGAACTGCCCAAATACTTAGATGTTACCTAACAGTTCTTGGGTCCTTGGTTAGAATCTGAACCATTACGTTTTTGCCAGTGCCATATTGTGAATCGAAGGTAAAACAACAGCAACAACAGCTATAAACTTTTAAATTGCATCAAACCTCTCCTTCTCAGGGAAACAAGTTGAAATTCTCCAGGCCCATAACTATACTACCAGCCCAGCCATTGAATCCAACTGATCATAGAATCAAGCAACAATCCTAAAACGATTCACATAGCCCAACAAAACAATCCTAAAACAATCCTAAAACGATTCACATAGCCCAACAAAAGATTTAAGTGCCAAAGCCCACTGCAACAATATAGCCAAGAAGGCTTCAACAGTTGTAAACCTAATCCTACATAGCTTCTGCTCTGGCAATCTCACACTACTTACCAGAGCTTACAAAACTTTTGCCAGACCCATCCTCGAATACAGCTCATCTGTTTGGAACCCATATCGCATCTCAGACATTAACACCCTTGAAAATGTCCAAAGATACTTCACTCCTCCACTCGAAATAGAATACCCTATGAGACTAGACTTTCAATCCTGGGCCTAGAAAGTTTACAACTAAGATGCCTTAAACAAGATCTAAGTATTGCCCACAAGATCATATGCTGCAACGTCCTGCCTGTCGGCAACTACTTCAGCTTCAACCACAACAACACGAGAGCACACAACGAGATTTAAACTTAATATTAACCGCTCCAAACTTGACTGTAAAAAATATGACTTCAGTAACCGAGTTGTCGAAGCGTGGAACTCATTACCGGACTCCATAGTGTCATCCCCAAACCCCCAACACTTTACCCTTAGATTATCTACTGTTGACCTATCCAGATTCCTAAGAGGTCAGTAAGGGGCGAGTACAAGTGCACTAGAGTGCCTTCCGTCCCCTGTCCTATTGCTCTCCTATATCTCCTATACCTTTCCTCTATTCCTATATCTCTTCTTCTATTCTTTCATTGATATATTCTATTCCTATATCTTCTTTTCTATTATTTCTTAGATATATTTTACTATGAGTATCTCCTCTATAACCTTCATCATGTATTTTACTATGTGTATATTGATATATACTCACTAAAACCCTCATTGTGTATTAGACAAAATAAATAAATAAATAAATAAATAAATAAATAAAACTTAACAAGCAACGTCTTGTATCCAGTAATCTGTGGAATAGTATCTTTGAATATCAGTAAAGTATTTTGGTTTATCATAGTATATTACTATCCATGTTCTGGCACATCTCTGAGAACTGAACACCTCCCTCATTTTGCTGCCCAGCCAGCTTTCAACAATATATGCCAGGTCAGCTTTCTCAGTCATAATATGTGGTAGTATAGTATTTTTTCTGAAGGAAACCATCTGCCTACTTACTGTGTTTAACTGAATATATTATTTCTATTTCTCCAGCTATTCAGGAATCAGATTAAAGAATTAAAATATACTAAAGAAAAGTTGCCAGTATTACAGAACCTGCAGTGCCAATAATTTTTTTTGGCTCAAGTTAAACTATATACACGTGTGTACAAAAATCAGCTGTTGTTTGCTATTTTGATGAACAAATTGTCCCTCAGTGTGATACAAAAAAACAGGGAGAGAGCTACTTACATGAGAGATGGAAAATGCTTCAAGAAGGGGTATATGTGTGCAAAAAAGAGAAAAGGATTAATTTCACAAACAATATTTTTATGTTATGTGTATAAATTTAGTGTTCAGATGAACACTGAACCTTTTGCCCAGAAAGCAAAAATAGCCCTGCTACTTCATTATGCTTAACCTATCATAATTAAATGATAATCCTAATTATACATATCTTTAAAGTGAGAGAAAGAAGAGAAGAAAGAAAGCTTTTAATCTTCCTTCCTTTCTTCCTTTCTTCCTCCCTCCCCTTTCCTTCCTTTCCTTCCGTGATCATTGAAACTCTGCCTTCTGGTTTTTTCAATAAATAAATACATTTCTGTATCCAATAACTATAAGCTGTATTCAATGACTATCACTGGTCTCCAACCTTCCCTTTGTAGGGAAGGTTGTTGAGAAGATGGTGTCGCTCTAGCTCCAACAGTCCTTGAATGAAGCTGATTACCTGGGCCCTCAACAATCAGGGTTCAGACCTGGCTACAGCGTGGAAATTGCTTTGGTCGTGCTGATGGATAATCTGTAGTGGGCCCAGGATAGGGGTTTATCCTCTATCATACCATACTGGTGCTTCTTGACCTCTCAGCTATTTTTGATACCATTGATTATGGCATCCTGTGCTGGCTGGAGGGGCTAGGAGTTGGAGGCACCGTTTTATGGTGTTCACCTACTACCTCTCCGGTCAGTCACAATCGGTGTTGGCAGAGGGTAAGAGGTTGACTCCTAGGTCCCTCTATTGTGAAGTTCCTCAGGGGTCGATCCTCTCCCCTGCTGTTTAATATCTACATGAAACCGCTGGGTGAGATCATTCGAGAGCACGGGGTGAGTTATTATCAGTATGCTGATGATACTCAGCTTTACATCTCTACCCCCTGTCCACTCAGTGAAGCAATGGAAGTGATGTGATGGTGTCTGGAGGCTGTTAGGGTCTGGATGGGTGTTAACAGCCTGAGACTCAATCCCGACAAGACAGAATGGCTGTGGGTTCTGCCCTCCAAGGACATCTCCATCTGTCTGTCCATTATCCTGGGAGTGGGAAATTTTGACCCCCTCAGAGAGGGTCTGCAACTTTGGTGTCCTCCTCAATCCACAGCTGACTTTGGAACATCATTTTTTGGCTGTGGTGATGGGGGCGTTTGCCTAGGTCCACCTGGTACACCAGTTGCGGCCCTATTTGAACAGGGAGTGTCTACTCACAGTCATTCATGTCTTTATCACTTCGAGGTTCAACTACTGCAATGCTCTCTACAAGGGGCTACCTTTGAAGAGTGTTCGGAAACTTCAAATTGTCCAGAATGCAGTCGTGCAAGCGGTTATGGGCCTTCCAAGGCATAGCCATATTTCCCCAGCACTCCGCAGACCCCTTTGGCTGCTGATTGGTTTCTGGATGCAATTCAAAGTGTTGGTTATGACTATAAAGCTCTACATGGCATTGGATCAGATTTCCTCTGGGACTGCCTTCTGCCCCATGAGTCCCAGTGATCAGTTAGGTCCTACAGAGTTGACTTCTCCAGGTCCCATCAACTAGACAATGTCATTTGGTGGGACCTAGGGGAGGAGCCTTCTTTGTATGGGCCCTGATCCTCTGAAATCAGCTCCCTCCAGAGATTTACACTGCCCCCACCCTCCTCGCCTTCCGTAAAAGTTTAAAGACGTATCTGTGCTGCCAGGCTTGGGGCTATTAGACCCTAGCCCCCTGTCCAATGAGTGTAAGCATGTCTTGCTGTGTGAATAGGAACGAATGATTTTAACTATTATTAGGGTTTTAAAAGATTTTTTAATATTTAAAAGATTTTTTAGCTATATTAATTGGATTTTTAGATATGTATACTGTATATTGTTTTGATATATTGTGAGCTGCCCTGAGTCCTCAGAGAGGGGCGGCATACAAAACAATCAATCAAAAAACCCTAAATAAACAAACAAATAAATAAATAGGTGTGATAAATCTGAAATAAATCTCTATTTTTCTTTCTGATCTATAGTTAAGGTAACCAGATCTAGATTTATTGTTATTCTATGTAAAAATAACTCTTATTTAGATTAGTTAGTCAAATTTTGTTATTTATTATGTATCCATGTGATGGTATTCATTTCCCTTCTGAACCTTATTTAACCATTTAACATATTTAAATGTTTCAATCATGCCCCCCCTTTCCCTTCTGTCCTGCAGACTATATAGATTGAGTTCATTAAGTCTTTCCTCAAAGGTTTTATGTTTAAGACCTTCCACTATCTGGGTAGCCTGTCTTTGGACCCATTCAATTTTATCAATATATTTTATCAATCTCCCTCTTCCTGCTTGTTATACCTCTAGCTATGCAGCCAAGCGTATTACTTGCTTTCCCTAGCGCCTGCCCGAACTGTTCACCAATTTTGAGACTGTCAGAAATCACTACCCTTAAATCCTTCTCTTCTGAAGTTTTTGCTAACACAGAACTGCCAATACAATACTCAGATTGAATTAGTGGTAATAAAAAAAAAATAGTAGTAAAAATAGTAAAAAAAATATTTTCTTTCCCAAACATGATACAGTTCCATCTATTTTCTGTCATTGCATTGTCACTGCCTCTCAAAATATGAAATATATAATCAATGGCCAACAAAATGAGTCCTTTGAGATTGGCTGGCATATAAGTCAAACAAATAGATAGATAGATAGATAGATAGATAGATAGATAGATAGATAGATAGATAGATAGATAGATAGCTTTTCTCTCCTATAATATACAGAATGACCATGTTTAACAAAATGTATATTCAGTAAGCAATATAGATATGAGTAGGACTGTGCCAATTGGGCAGCACTTTTCTTTTTTGAATGCAGTGCAAAACAATACAATTAAGCAACATGTAGTTTCACAGATACCATAATTACAAAATAATTATACTCCCTTTAATTCAAAATGCTACATTGTCCTACACCGATTTATTCCATTCAGCGGACACTGAAGAATGTCTGTCTGTCTACTGATTAAATAGATAGCCTCATTTGTAAGAACTATAAGCTCAGTGCCATAAATGTGATGTACAGTATACCAGTTTGGCTGAAGCAACAAGTCCAAAACTTTAATTATATTGATGCCAAAGATAATCAATTTTATTCTGGACAGATTTTAATTCTAATGGCTATTTTAAATAAATCTAGAAGAATATGCAACAATATAATACAGTAACATAGAAATAATACTATAGGTATTTTGATTTGCTGAACCATTGGCTATTTTGCAAAAAACCAAGGCCTTCTATTGGAAGTTATTTCACAGCAATTTTCTCTTTCTGATAAGGAATATACTTTGCATTATTTCATTGATTGAAGTTAGGTGGCAATCCATAAAAACATGTAGGCAACAACAGCACAACTGAAACATTTTACTTCTGTTAAAATGTGCTGTTCCTTAGTTCTCAGGCCTGCTCATCAAATAACTTTTATATAGGAGGCAAATGCCACAAAAATGTCTCAAATATGTTACATGTAAACTTACCTGCCTTCAGAATGGCAGCATTCTTCATAAAAAGAAAAATATGGATTAATCTTATACATGAAGAGTCGGCTTATATTTCAAGCATTGGCCTTAAAAGCCAAAAAATTCCAACCACGCTCGGGAACAAAAAAAGATTAGCATAAAACATACATTTGGGAGAAATGTTGAAATTTTGAATTCTGTATTTGATTCTTCCATAATAAATTCTAACTCTCTTGTTCTTTCTCTAGAACAATTTCATGATATTAAGTGAAGATAGGTAGATAAAAACATAACATTGTTAGTTGGTACCTTCTGTATATACACAAAGATCTAATCGAATAGATTTAATTTTATTTTTGTATAGAAAACCACAAGTGACCTGTTATTCTTTCTGAAACAATAAATAACCAGTCTATAAAAGTAGTATGTGTAGAATGGAAAACATTAAAAAGTGGGAACATACTAAGTTCTAATAATAGAAAAGTGAGATGCAAATAGTGATAGGAAATGAACCAAACTTAATAAACAAAATTATCCAATTATAATACTATGAATGACATGCTTTACAGTGTACAACTACAATTAAAAATAGTACCAATCACATTATATTACTGGGAAAGGTCACAGAAGATGTTCTATATGCTTCATCCTATGCCTTAAATGAAATGGCAGGATACTATTTTAACATTTCATTACCATTTAATTACATCCTTTTCCTTTATATTTATTTGAATATAGATGCAAGGGATTACATGATAGCACCTGATTAAACAGACCTTAATTTACAAAAATAGTCTTTCAATGCTTCAAATGCAAAAAGTCTTCCAGCATTTCTGAAATGAAATGATGATACTGAAACATTTTCCCCATCATATTTCTTTGAATCAAAGCCACTGAATTTTGTCCTGTGGTAAGCAGCTTTTCGTGTTTTAAAAAACTTGAAAACAAGGCATTACTGAATATCTTTCAGAATATTACAAATATTGTACAAATGAACAGGAAGTTTAGTTCAAAACAGGATATTCTAAATGGACCACTCTCAATGGTCTTCATGGATGTGTGTCAAAAACAGCCAAGACAGGGACCACCACCAATATACAATCAAAACCCCCTATTTTTTATTTTAATGTTGTAGTGACCATATGGACTTTTTGATACCATTTCTCCAGGACACCCACATCCAATTACTTAATTATTATGAATTTGTGTTAATACCAAAAAAGCTATAAAACAAACAAACAAAAAATCATAGAATCAATGGATCCTTATTTGTAGGCCATGAAGGCCACTTCTGATCCTTTTGCCAGAATTCCCTGCCAAAAATACTACATTTCCCCCCTGAAATCAAAGTATTCAAATAAACTCAGCAGCCCTGTTTCATCTTTTTTTTTTTTTTTAAAGAGATCCAATAAAATCCCTTTCAAATTTAGAAGTAACTATGCTGGCATATGTTTGGAAGAAGCTACATTTATGCAGCTTCAGAATTATAGACCTTAGCAAAAATATTTATATTCGTTTAACAAGCAGACATTATGAAAAGGTATATATATTTTAATTTATACACAGAACAGCTTACCTATTAATGTAACTGAGAGCAACGTATGTGGGTTGTTGTAATTCTTGTTTTTCTAATACACGTGGGTCCGTATCTGGAATTCAAAGTATACAAACAACTTTGGTGACTTACATTATGCAAACTGTAATTATCTTACTTATCTTACTTACTCAAAATATCCTCATGAATCAGCTCCTTCAGATTTCCTGCCCCTCAACTCAACCAATGATGAGCTGCTATCGGTACAATGTGGTTTTAAGAACCAGTAGTGGAACAGCAGCGGGGGCAGGAAGCTCCACCCACCCATCCTGGATATTTCTGCGCATGCACAGAATTGTCATGTGCGCCATTAGTAATGGGATTTGCAACCCATTACTGCCCTCAACCTTAAACTTTATACAGATTTCTGCTTTTCTATTGTATAGGGCCCTTATTTCTTGCAAAGTAAGCATCCAATTGTAATTAAATAAAGTTTGGTAATTTCTCCTCAGCAGTTAGCTCCTTTCTTCAGATGAAAATTCCATGACAATTTCAAGTGTCAAAAGTCTGCAAACTGCAGAAAAAGCCATATAATTTTTAATAATGAATGGAAAAAAACACAGTATCATCAGCACCTATGGGATTCTAAAAATAGCTATAAGGTCAAAAAAACAAGCCAAAAAGCAAATAGCCGCACCATATTGCTTTAAATTATTATAAAATGCATTTCTATATTATTATAAAATTGTACATCTGATTCCACTAAAGTATTTTTAGTTTGGTTGTCTATAAAATGGTGTGATTTATTAGGAATACTGGAAAAACTCTTGGTTCAATGAAAGTAAGAAACTTCAGAGTTTTTATTGGAATACCGTGGAATTGCATTATTTGTTCCACCAAGGAACATGATGTTTCTATTTTTAACTTTAAAAAATCCGCTTTTAGTTAATGAGATAGAATAATCTAACTTAAAACTCCCTCCAAGAAAGAAATGCTACTTTACTTGCATCATCATCATCATCATTATTATTATTATTATTATTATTATTATTATTATTAAAATTTAGCTCAAAAAAATTATCTGTATCTAAATCTGAATTTAAAATTAACAAATAAAATTAATATGGCCAAATGGCACATTCCCATTTGAAAAGGGAAAATAAAGAGTAAAAACGTTTACTTTCAAAATTGGTTTTCCAGTGTGAAAGAACAACTACAGTATTGTAATAAAAGCAAACAGCTTGTCTTTTCATTTTGCATCACAAATGCAAAGCAAAGTATTTGAAGCCATAAATGTGATTTGTACTAAATTGTACCATTATATACATATAATTCTAATTGACAAGCAATGGGCCATCAAAATTATGAACCTATCAGTAATGACATGAAGTGATTTAAATGAAAAGGGGTGTGAGTGTCTGTTTCAGTAAACTGGTTTTAAGGAAAATTGTCATCCTGCTGTTTTTCATTTGTTGGACCTCAACATGAACTATGTGATCTGTAATAGGGATTTTCATGGGCTATGTTAGAAATTCTCCCCAAAGTTACAGGGTTAAGAAATTGCACACAAATAACTTTTAAGCTTGAGGTCCTCTCCAGATATTCTTTATTTCTGTTTTCATTGTCCAAGTGAAAACTATAGGCCAGTAGCAAAGGAAACGGACTTTTACAAGCCAAAATATCTGAGCACGAAGTTGACAATAATTAATAATTAATAATAATAATAATTTATTAGATTTGTATGCCGCCTCTCTCCGAAGACTCGGGGCGGCTCACAACAAGCGATAAAACAATATTGTACAGGCACAAATCTAATATTAAGAAAAACTAAAAACCCTATCAATTTTAAAAAAACCAAACAACACATACATACCAAACATAAATTATAATAAGCCTGGGGGAAAGGTGTCTCAAATCCCCCATGCCTGGCGGTATAGATGGGTCTTAAGTAGTTTACGGAAGACAAGGAGGGTGGGAGCAGTTCTAATCTCCGGGGGGAGTATCTCCGGGGGGAGTTGATTCCAGAGGGCCGGGGCGGCCACAGAGAAGGCTCTTCCCCTGGGGCCCGCCAGACGACATTGTTTAGTCAACGGGACCCGGAGAAGGCCGACTCTGTGGGACCTTATTGGCCGCTGGGATTCGTGCGGTAGTAGGCGGTTCCGGAGGTGTTCTGGTCCAATGCCATGTAGGGCTTTAAAGGTCATGACCAACACTTTGAATTGTGACCGGAAACTGATCGGCAGCCAATGCAGGCCACGGAGTGTTGTAGAAACGTGGGCGAATCTGGGAAGCCCCACGATGGCTCTCGCGGCTGCGTTCTGCACGATCTGAAGTTTCCGAACACTTTTCAAAGGTAGCCCCATGTAGAGAGCGTTGCAGTAATCGAACCTCGAGGTGATAAGGGCATGAGTGACTGTGAGTAATGACTCCCTGTCCAAATAGGGCCGCAAGTGGTGCACCAGGCGAACCTGGGCAAACGCCCTCCTCGCCACAGCCGAAAGATGATGTTCCAATGTCAGCTGTGGGTCGAGGAGGACGCCCAAGTTGCTTTAAGACCTTATACTTCCAGTTCATTCTTAGCTGACAAAATAAAAAATGTTACAAATTTATGATTGTAGAAGTAATCCTTTTACTTACTAAACTTCTTTCATCAATTATAGTTCTGACTATTCTATATTTTGACAAATACCAGATCGCAACAAACTCTTTTTCAAATATTTTCCAAAGACTCAAATTCTGTTATTCTTTTAAGGATAAGTGACTTGTTATATTCAAATGTAATTAAATCAAAAGCCGCTTACAGAGACTGATACTACAGAGAAAAAGAAAGAATATATTACCCCACCTATTTTTCCAACCAGGTTATAAATTGGTTTGTAGGATGATTTTTAATATATACAACTGTAAACAAAAATAAGAAAAAATTATTTATTTATTAGATTTGTATGCCGCCCCTCTCCGTAGACTCGGGGCCGCTCACAGCAACAATAAAACAATGTACAACAAATCTAATAATTTAAAAACACTAAAAAACCCATTATTATAAGCAAACATACACACAACCATACCATGCATATACTGTATAGGCCCGGGGGAGATGTCTCAATTCCCCCATGCCTGACGGCAGAGATGGGTTTTAAGGAGTTTGCGAAAGGCAAGGAAAAAATGCAGTTAATGCGCCTCCAAGGTCACATTGCCAAAATTTGGCAGTAAATTATTAATTTGTTTGAGTAATTTTTATTCCAAATGGAGAATTCCAAAAGGTCCAAAAAGTGCATTACATCATTAAATCTATAAACTAAATGAAAATTTCTACCCCACGTTTTTGTGGTCATTATATGTTGTGGTTGGCTCTGGCCCAGCTCCTGCCCCAAGGAATGTGGAGGTGGGTGCAGGGGAAACATCAACATGTCATAGGCCTGTTTTATTGCTGACAGAGGCACGTAGTGCAGTTTCCTCAGATGAAGAAGACGGTGGGGGTGACTTGGAAGAGGGTGGCTTGGCACACAGCCCAGGAAGCCAAACTCCATTATCTTCGGTCGATTCGGATGCAGAAGTCTTGGACCCATGCAGGTGCAGAGTTATGCGTAGAAGAGACCAATTGAGGACATATTACAGGAGATAAGAGAGGCCACCTGTGTTTGGGTGGGGCTCTAGTAATTAGAGCTGCTGATACAAATAGCAGCATGTTGGTTTGGCCGATTATCTGATCGCAGTTCTTCAGGACCGTGTTTTGCTGTTTTCTGGACTTTGTTGATTTTTCATGCCTTTGAAACCAAAGCAGAGCAAAGTGTGAAAGAAGGAGGGCTGTGATGTTTCTTCACAGCTGCTATTTAAGTACTTAAGGATTGATTAAGGGAATTGTACAGCCTACAAAGTTGTTTTGGGACGAGTGCTCTTTGCAATACAAAAAGGGTGCTGTGTTTCTTTTGAATTTTGTGATAAAGAACACTGTTTTGAATTTTCAAACGTGTGTGTGTCTGAAATTTGTACCCTTGAATTTTCGGGAGGCTCATACCAGAGAGCCCGGCAGAACATTATATAATTGCCATACTATTTGACTCCAGATATAATGCAGGCATGGAGTTTATATTAAAACTGTACTGACTGCTTCTTTTAAAAATATAAAGGTTATGTCCTTTTTGTGTCCAGCTAAAGATGAAGATGAAAAAGGCAAAAATGATTATTCATAAAATTATTCAGTATTTTTCCTCTGTGAATAAATGGATTAGAAATGTGAAATATCTAATTCATTTAGTTCCCAAACTTGAGCATCTGGATTTTGATGAGCTGGCAAAGCATCATCATCTTCATTATCTATCTATCTATCTATCTATCTATCTATCTATCTATCTATCTATCTATCTATCTATCTATCGACTGACCTACCTACCTACCTACCTACCTACCTACCTATCTATCATACTTTTCCTGATAATGAAAAGGAAAGGAGACTAGTATAGATCTATTTCAGGCTCTGGTGACATCTTCCTAAAACTAGCACGGGAATCTAGCACTTTTTTAATCGTCCAGCACAAAAAACCCTGCCTATCTAAAAGTTTTAATTGCATTGGTATCTGGCTTAGCCTTATTCATCAGAGATAATAAGGTCTGGAAAGATTACCAGCAAATGACTGTCTATGGGAGATACCAGCAATGGCCACATTAGGAGCTTCCAAGGGATTTCCTGCCTTCTCTCTTGTTGACATCCTTGCTTATATCCTGCCCCTCCTCCCCCAGAACAGATGGCTGGTCAGAATGTCAACTACATATCTCTGCTGTTCCCATTTCTCTCATTACTAGATTTTCTATGTTGTGGACTATGTTATCGCACATTCTTCTTGTGTTTATACTTTTATACTTATTCACACATTCCCCTTTCTCTGGATTCTCAACCATATTCTTTGTTTTCCAATAACTACCAGATATCTGTTCAATGCCAGGTCAGGCCTCTGTTTCTTAAACTTTAAGTAAGTCAGAAGTAAAAGTAGTGGTAGTAGAAGATATAAATCCATTATTGAAAAAAACTTTTATACAAGATACAAACTGACTTAATGAATAGCCTAGAACAGATATATAAAAATGCTAAATCAAGATCCTGAGCTTCTCTTAATAACACATTCATATGAGCCTAACACATTCATATAAGATACAGGTAACCCTCAACTTAGCATACGTGTGGCAATTATTAAGTGATAATTGCTCCATTTAATGACCTTTCTTTCCACAGTTGTTAAGTGAATTTCTGTTGAATTAGTAACACTGTTGTTAAATGTGACTTCCCCATTGACTTTGATAGTGAGGTTACAAAAAGTAATCATGATTCCAAGACACTGCAACTGTCATGAACCACTTGCTAAGCATCTGAATTTTGATCACATGACCATGGGGATGCTGGAATAGTTTTAAATTTCAAAAAGAGCCATAAGTGACTTTTTTCAATGCCATTGTAACTTTGAACGGTTACTAAAATAATGGTTGTAAATTGAGGATTACTTGTACTTTGGGTGTCTTAAATATAGCTGCAGATGAAAAATGTTTTGTCAACATCAGTCACAAACCAGCTCTGTTGATCTGAAGATCTATATTTTGGAAAAGCCGCACTTTAAAATTAGCATCCACAAATAAATGCATGTGAAAACAGTCGCAGCTCATTTATTATAATTAGTCAGCTGTTACCACCTTAAACCACTTGTTTCCTGAGTTAATATTAATAGCTCATTATTTTATTGTTTTCACTCCAATATTAAATATTTGTGCACTACCATTCATTAACCATTTCTTAATCTAACAAAAATGTCAGTGTTGACCAAGTATTAAAGTAGCAAAAGTAAATTTTTAACCACATAGAAAACCAACAGAGAACTGTACATTAGTTTCCCACTGTGTATTTTAAAATGTTCACCTTTGAAAAATAATAATTTAAACTACTGATTTATTTACAGAATTGAGTAAGATTGATTTGATTTGAGTAATTTAGTTTTCTTCATAATCTGTTTTAAGATCTGCATTTTTTTTCAAATAAAAAAACCTAACTGTATAACCATTTTGCTACTAAATGTGAGTTGGAGGTAGTTGGTATACTACCAGAGAAAGCACTCCATGTCTCCCCTCCAAACCATTGCTGTTTAATTTATTTTATAACTGTAATCATTTTTATAATTATTAAATGTCCATGTTCCCTCATGATGCAAGATAATTTGAATTACATTGTAAGATTCGGTCACCTGAACCACTAAGTGGTCAGCAAATAAATTTAATCAAGTCATCAATCAATCAATCAATCAATCAATCAATCAATCAATAGATAAATAAATAAATAAACAAGCAAGCAAACAAACAAACAATAAAAAAGAGATGTAAATGGTTTAATTTTTTTCAAGAATATTTCTCCTGTTTTGGCGAGTGCAATGTAGAAGATTTAACATGTTCTTCTCTATAAACTGCTTACATCCTTCTCCAATATTGATCACATTACAATGAAGTCACCTATCTTCTGGCTAACTGGGGGCAATGCAAATTTCTTTACCACCCACTCTCCAATTCACCTTCATGGTTCTGCCTACTCAGCTCTCCAGCTTTATTTTATGTACCCAGAAGAGCTGTGTCAGCTGCACCGCAGAACAATTTGAGGCCACTCATATTTAAACTTCACGATAAAACATGCAGCTTCCTCAGAAAACTTGTCTGATGCCTATTAGAGGAAAATGGCATCTTTTTAGTGTGGTTTTAATTAAGCTGTCTCTGGTGTTATTTCTAAATCTAAAGGCAGAAGATTTACAATGGTTTATTGATATAAGGATAGATTCTGACTATGATGTAATCCAAAAGATTATGGATTGTTTTTATAGGTTTACATACTCTGGTTAACTTGTTTCGATTGATCTTTTCCCCTATTTTGAAGTACCCAGAGTCAGTGAGATAGGCAGCCTTGCAAATCAAATTAACAACAATAACAACACCTCAGATTTAATAGTTGTTGATAAGGGGATGGGGGGGGGGGAAGAAGAGATGGATAGTGGATGACAGCAGAATAAGAGAGAAAGAACTGGAGAAGATAACAAAATACCAAGATGTACAAATAGAAATATAATAACTGTGGCAAAGGCAAGCAAGGGCAATACTAATAGTAATATCCACTTTGGATTCAATCTCAAAACAACTGGAGTACTACTTGAACACCATAGCCAGTGACAAATTTGCCATGGAACAGCTTCCATTCTGTGACAATATCTGTAACACATCCAGATTTGCCTAAGTCCTCAATAAACTTCAAAAGGTAGACAAAAATGATGAACTCAGTCTGAACACTTGTTTGACTGCTCAATGATCAATAATAATAAACTGGATAATGATTATGATAATGTCACAAATATTCCTAAATTTCAGAAAAGGACAAAATACTGTGTGGCAAAAAAAATGACATTTCCCTTCCAGCATGTCAAGTTTAATGAAAGAAGACTTGTCTTTGCAAAGTCTTCCTAAGATAATCTTTTTCTCTCTCTCTCTCTCCCTCCCTCCCTCCTTCTTTCTCTCTCTCAATTGGCCAACAAACTCATAGTAACTCATGCACAAATAAAACTCCAAATACAAAACCACATAAATTCCTAGACAACAACAGTCAAACCAATTGATGAGCTTAATATCATTCTGGAGTACCTATATCTATTGGCAAAATCATATCTTCTTCACCCCTTTAAAAAAAACATCTAGGGGCCAATTTCATTTCATGGGAATGTTGTTCCATTGGGAAAGAGCAGCAACAAGGAAGGCCATTCTTCTTGAAGGTTTAGATGGACCTTCTTAAGAAAGGGGATCTATAAGATACTGTGGTTTCCCACTGTGGTGGGTTGGGTAGAGGTAATTGGGAAAAGATGGTCCTTCAAATAACCTTCAAATAACCAGATGGTCCTTCAAATCATACACTGGAAGGCTTTAAGGGTTGGTTGGCCATATGACAGAGAGAAAGAGAGAAGGAGGGATGGAGAGAGTGAGAGAAGAGATATTGGACCTATCTGATATGCTCCTTTCTCCTAGTTGGAAAAGATTTTCCAGGGTTTCCCCTCCACTATGGAGAAGATCCTCTTAGGACGTCTTTAGAAAGGTGAGTTTTCTTTCATTATATTTGAGAAATGCTAGAAGGGAAATGTAATTTTCTTTGCAGCACAGTATTTTGTGCTATTCAGGCAATGGCCCTCTGGAATCAACTCCCTCCAGGGATTTGTACCACCCCCATCCTCCTGGTCTACCGCAAGGCTTTAAAAACTCACCTTTGCTGGCAGCCTTGGGGCCATTGAGTGTTACACCTAGTTCTGACCATCGACTGGAATGTATATGGGATGAATGTGATTGTTTTAATGAACTGGGGATTTAGATCCAATATTAAATTTAGATTTCTTATATATTGTATTATTATATTTATTTTGTTGTGAGCCACTCTGAGTCTGCAGAGAAGGACGGCATAGAAAACTAACTAACTAACTAACTAACTGACTGACTGACTGACTGACTGACTGACTGACTGACTGACTGACTGACTGACTGACTGACTAACTGACTAACTAAATAACTAACTAACTAACTAATCCGGTTTATTATTATTGATCAGCATTTTACATTGAATCCAGAAGCAAATTGGCAATAATGCAGCTTCCATATGAGAGATGACATATGTGTGAATCTAGACTTGTACAAAAATATCCAGGCTGCCAAAAACAAATTGCTTTTAAAGGGGAGCCTCACACACAGCACATTTTCTATGAAATTCTCATGGTTAGAGGGTCATTTTGTGCATTTATTAATATAAATATTGTCCAATTTTTCACTATGCAACTGTTTCTCCAACAGCTGGCAACTGCCGTAAAATTAAATCCGAAAGTCAGATTTTGAAAGGGATTTTTTCGCTACAAGATGTTTCCAGATTAAGAAATATGGGCAGCCAGAGAAGTATTCAGAAAAGGTAAGCATGAGAAGACCTCAGCAGTAGTAACTTCTATGACAGGAGTGTCAAACTGGCAGCCCACAGGCAGGATATGTCATGTGGAGGCCCTGCCCACCCCCACTTCCCAAAGGGAAAAATGTCATGAGATGGCAATGTGATGCTGCACTATGACATCCTGCAATAAAGAAGCTCAAAGAAATGTGAAAGAAATATTGAACCTTTGAAAGTGAAATAGGAAAACAAAACAATTTTGCAAAGCAAATTTTAGCGTAATATTAATCAAAATTGTATTAAATAGCTATTAAAAACTTTTTTAAAATATGACAAAATGATTGTATTTTCTATGGTTCTACTAGTAGCTGACCTCCACAAATAATACAATTTTAAAAATGTGATTCTCTTAAACATGAATTCTGAAAAAAGGCAATCTGTGCGTCATTGCAGAAGTTTATCTCCCTGTTTTTCTACTTATTAATTTTTTTCTGCTCTTAATTAAATACTGGAAAAAAGCAATTGCATTTGGTAAAGAACAAGCAATAATACATACACACACATACAAACAAACACAAACACGAACACACACTATATACCTGTAAATCAAAGCTACTTCTTCAAGCCAGCATTAATTTAATTGCTATTGGTCCTATGCTGACATCTTGTGGTCAGCAATTCTACAACATAGAAAATTTCTTACCCACACAAAAACATACCATATACCCAAATGGCAAATTATGTTTTACAATAGAGATTTGTAATAGCAATCTATCATTATTTCAGCATTAAATATATATTGCGCTTACTGTCATTACTTCTACAGCTTTTTTAACGTTTCAGTTCAATATAAATTCATGGTAAGATTAAATTCCAATAAAGTTAAATAGGTTAGCACTGAGTAACACAATTATCTTAAATTTTCCTGGAGCATAGTTGCCTTCATCGCATGCATTCAAAATTGAATTGTCTTGCAGAAAAAATATATACAGTACCAATTTCTTTAGGGTTAGGGTTAGGAAGAATAAAAAGAAACAATACTGTATAGTGTTATGAAAACTATGTTGGGCGTGTTTTAATAAAAATGTAACAATCAAAAGGTGCAGGAATCACTGGGAAGTGTTTAGAACTACACTCTGTAATAGTGAATCCTAGACTTACTTATCAAAAAAACTTTAGCTGAAAGGAACCTGCTTTGCTGGAAGAGCTGTTGCTAGTCTTTTCCTTTATGTGAAGCATCATATTGCCATCAGATGCTTTTGTCTTCCATAAGAAAGCTAATCTTTTAACATTGTTCATAAGTACATTTTTCAAAAGTTTAAGTTTTATTAGATTTGTATGCCGCCCCTCTCCGAAGACTCGGGGCAGCTCACAACAACAGCAATACAGTATACAAAGTACAAATCCAATATAAGTTAAAAACAATTTAAAACCCATAAATATTTAAAAAAATGATCATTACTACACAATCATACCATTCTCATATGTTACAGTCAGAAAAAAGGTGGTGCTGGGGGGACAAGATAATTATTCCCCCCATGAAAAGAGCGGTTTCACAATGTGAGACTTCACAAAACATTGCACCCATGTTGTTTGAAAGTGGCTTCCACTGGATTTTTCGGGCATTTAGGCTTAAAAGGGCTATGTTCACAAATGCAGCTAAGTATCCATGAGTTATGCACAGCCATAACAGCCTTTGAATGATGTGAATCGAACTTATACCATAAAAGGTAGCAAAAGCACAACTACATCTACTAATATATTATGTACATTCACAGTATATTGTGTTACCGTTTGTGAACTACATTAAATTACAAATAACTATGTAACACTGAATATGATATTGAAGATAACTGATTATTAACAACTTAGCATGCAGAGCCATATTGGGGGCATTGGCCTATGTTAGCTCTAGTGTGCATGCATGCACAGGCCAGCTGATTTTCCGCCTTGAGGAAGGCTGGTTTTGCCCTCAGCAGGCTTCAGGAAACTTCCCTAAAGCCTCTGAAATGTGAAAAATTGTTTTTTGCCATCTCCAGGTTTCAGGAAGCTTCCCTGAAGCCTCCAGAGTGTGAAAAATGGCCCAATGGGAAAACTGAAAGTTCAGAAAAATGCCTTCCAATTTGTCTGTTGGACCATTTTGCGCACTCCAGAGGCTTCAGGGAAGCCTCCTGAAGCCTCTGGAACGAGAAAAATGGCCCAAACAGCAAACTAGAAGCCTATTTTTCTGAATTTCCAGTTTTCCCATTGGGCCATTTTTCACACTCTGGAGGCTTCAGGGAAGCTTCCTGAAACCTGGAGATGGCAAAAAAAGGGCCCATTATCAGCCAACAATATGTTATTTTCTGAACTTTCTGGTTGGCCTGTTTGACCATTTTTCGGAGGCTTCAGTGAGGCCTATGCACATGTGCGGGGCAGTGGGTGATGGTGGTTGTGCACATGCACAGGGTGCAGCACGCATGTTGTACACATGCATGGGGGGGCATGGGGGGGCACACAAGCCAATTTTTTTTTGCCATTACCGGTCTATAATATTTTAAAGAATTACAAATAAATCCTATAATGGGACACATTAAAAAATTATACAACTGAAATCAATTTGCAGCATAAACTGCCAAGGTAGCAGTTCAAAAACGTCTGCCAAACCACTTCCAATTACAGACTTTCTGAAAACAAAAGATATGAGGGTGCTATGATGAGAAAAAGCAGTGTATACTCATGTTAATCATTTGCTACAATAAAATAAAAAGGTATGAACTGTTTGTTAGAAGCAGTTAAGTAATGGGTAAGTAATGAGTGTTATTGCTTTCAGCTGTCATGACATATGACATGGCACATATTTTGCAATAAACCAAAAATATAATCCATTTTGGACTTTTGTTTTGTTATGCATTCACTGCCAAACATCTTAAATGGAACCAGGGTGGTGCAGTAATTACAGTGCAGCACTGCAGGCTACTTCAGCTAACTGCTAGCTGTAGTTCAGCAGTTCAGATCTCACTACCTGCTCAATGTTGACTCAGCCTTCCATCTTTCTGAGGTGGGTAAAATGAGGACTCAGATTGTTGGGGGCAATATGCTGATTCTGTAAACTGCTTAGAGAGAGATGTAAAAGCACTATGAAGCAGTATATACGCCTAAATGTTACTGCTATTGCTAAATCTTAAAAACATTTAAAATAACTTTCCAATAACTTTCATAACTGTTAAAAGAACGAAACTGTTAAAAGAAAGCAGCCATTTTTCCTACTTTGATGTAAAAATATGTGTATATAGTGTAAGCTAAATATGAACTTTACAAACTACCATATTTTTTTATTTGTAAGATGCACTTCCCTCTCCAAAAGGTCGATGGAAATGTCAGTGCAGTGAATATTGCTGAAGCCCCACCGACCTGCCAGCCCCCACATGCCAGCTTCTACCTCCCAACAATTTGCCTCCTTGCAGCAAACAGCCTGGTCAGCTTCAGCACAGCCTGATTTAGCATGAACAGCTGATTGGTGGTTGGATCTGCCTACTGGAATACCACCTATCAGCTATTCCAGGCTGCCGGGGATTGCCGGCATCCATCACTGTGGCTACCTATCTCGACTGCCACCTGTCACCATCTCCCTGCACCCCATTTTCAACCTCCCCACATTTCATTTTTGGCCTTTGTGCATCCCAATTTTGGCTTCTGTGCACCCCATTTTTGGTCCATTCCAGATGATGAGGTGCACAGAGGCCAAAAATGGGATGTGTGGAGTCCAGAAATGGGACATACGGAGCTGAAAGTCAAGCGCACAGAGGTGGCAATAGGTGGCCGTGGCATTAGGCAGCTGCGGCAATAGGCAGTAGTGGCAATAAGTGGCTGGGGTGATGAGTGGCAGTGATGGCAATCTACACAGCATGGAACAGCTGGTAGGTGGTATTTGGTGAGGCAGAACCAACTGCCAATAATAATAATAATAATAATAATAATAATAATAATAATAATAAATAATAATAATAATAATAATAATAATAATAATAATAATTTATTAGATTTGTATGCCGCCCCTCTCTGCAGACTCCTTGTGCTAAATCAAGCTGTGTTGAAGCTAATCAGGCTATTTGCTTCAAGGGGGCAAATTGCTGGCAGGCAGAGGCAGAATTTTTTCTTGTTTTTCTCCCCCAAAACTAGGTGCTTCTTATAGTCTGGAGTGTTTTATAATCTGAAAAATGCAGTACCTAACTTAATCCTTTTTACAGAAATATGCTCTTACTCATTAAACTGCATGATTTCTTTTATTTTTTTAACATCCGACCACATGATAAATCATAAAACAGGTGAACAAATTACACAACATGTCAGACCCAAACCAAACAAATGATATCATGAGCTAGCCAAATGTGTGAACTCAATACAGTGAGATTCAGTGAAGAAATCAGCATGAAGCTTGTGAAGGAAGTTACTACCCACCCTCCTAGAAAAATAAAATATCATAGGAAATATTGAAAAGAATATGTTTCCCTAGATGAGAATAGGAGAAACATGTTCTAAAGACAAAGCAGCTTCCTGCAGCTTTCTGTCTCTACTTCAGTTCCAGGGTGATTACCCTTAGGACACAATGGGATTAGCCTCTACCCATCTCATCATATGGTGCCTGGGAAGTTTGCATTGTAAACTGTCTTGAGTCTAAGTTTGCTTCAGCCTTGAGCAAGGCTCAAGCAAACTTGGACTCAGGACAGTCTACAGAGTTCCCCCGCCCCCATCCTTGGGAGTCTGAAGCCAATGGGATACATTTCTTACACAAAAATAGGAAACTCTCAAGGTGGGGCTGAACAGAGTGTATTAATCAGGGAACTTTCAACATCTCAGCCCTTTTTCCTCTTCTTCAACATCTTTGAGGCATGTGATCCCCCTTCCCCAGGACCTCAGGCCATGTGGTCCTGCTATCCTCCATTGGAACCATCTTTCCAAACAACCTCATGCTTCCAGTGTCTTTTTCCCCACTTGGAAACAGAAAGATATTGCTCACAACACTTTTTAATATATAAGCATGCATGCTTCCTTTTCAGGATAAGCAACACAGGATAAGTTCACTAAAGAATAAAAAGTGATAAGAAGAAAGAAATCTCAACTAATGGATCCATAAATGTAGATTATCTGCCACTAGTCATGACAGTAAAATGATAATATAGATATAATGACATTACTGCTAACCCCAACCCTTTATATTTGCATCCTGATGTCATGATAAATAATGGAATTTTTTTAATCACTCACAGACTTCTGTTCATCCAGATGTTGTAAGAGCAGTGGAAAGTGTGTCATGATACAACTTACAAATACAATTACTTATATACTTGTGTCCGATGTCAACATATTGTCAAGTAGAAAAACCCAGCTCATTCTTTTTAAAATTTTAAAATATATATATTTATTAATTATTTACATTTAAAACAACAAAAAGAAAACGTAGACACAGAGAGAAAAGAAAAACAAAATACCCAAAGAAATCCGAGGATATACAAACAAAGAACATAACATAATAAAGCATGATGCTTTATACTATAATTTACATTGGTATCAGAACTTCTAACGAATAACACAAATGCCACCTGTTTTGCTGGAGCTTATTATTTACAGCCTATCCAAGTTTTCTTCCATTTCATTTCCTGATTTTATTATAAACTAAGCTTTTAAAATTACCTTGTTTCTGTCTCTTTTTACTTCTTTCCTTGGGTTATATTTAACTGTGAATTTATGGTTCAGTAGAGAGCAATGGTTGCGTCTTTCATTGTGATTATGTTTTGACATTTTTTCATGTGGAGAAGTTGAAACCTGCCACAACCTATAGACTGATACTATACAGCTTGAATATGTGCCCTCAAGTCGCTTTGGAAAAACTCTAGAAAGAATGACTGAAGAAAAACTGAAAAAAGATAAAATGATATCAATTTTTCTGAAGTCCAGAGCGGATGCAATGATTGAATAATTAGGAAGGGTGATTCTATATAAAACATTATAATTCAATCACAATTATTAGTTTATGCCACATTAAATTGGTTTAGTTCTGCTTATATGTGACCTCGATTCTATATTATTCATAAAATCCAAATACAATGGTACCTCTACTTAAGAACTTACTGTAATTTGTTCTGTGACCAGGTTCTTAGGTAGAAATGTTCTTAGGAAGAAGCAATTTTTCCCATAGGAATCAATGTAAAATCAAATAATGTGTGCAAACACATTAGGGAAAAAAAAAAAAAGCTTGGAATATGGGTGGGAGGGGGAGGAGAAAGAAGAGGAGGAGGAGAGTTGCTGCTGAAGGAAGAAGGTGAGGTGAGGGGAATTAAAAAAAATCCAAAACTTTAAGGGACTCTGAGGCGGCAAGGAGGAGCATGCACCTCCAATACACCAGGCCTCCCATACACTGCCTCCCATACACTGGCTGCTTCTGTTGCTACTTGCTGTCTCTTCCTTCCCATGCTGAAGGGCTCCCCTCTCCTCTCAGTCACTCACTTTGTAGCCGGCGCCTTTCCTTCGCTGTGGTGACTCCTCGGCTGCCCAGAACGAAGGGAGCATTTCTTTTCTCTGGGCCCTGGCAGAGGTTTATTCCCTTTCCAAGTGCCCAGAGGAAAAAAATGCTTCATTTGCTCTGGACTGCCAAAGCCTCCTTAAGCGCCACCAAAAGGCTCCTCTGGCAGCCCAGAGAAGTCCGAGATGGCCAGGATTAAAGGGGAAATGGCAGGAAACTGGCCGGGCCTTCATGCTGCTTTCAAATTTCCTGGGAATTTTTTTCCAGGCTCTGGTTCTTAAGTAAAAAATTGTTTTTAAGTAGAGGCAAAAAAATCTTGAACACCCGGTTCTTATCTAGAAAAGTTCTTAAGTAGAGGCGTTCTTAAGTAGAGGTAGCACTATATCTTTATTTGCAGATATAATATTCCTACACTGGTATGGAGCTTTGCTTCAATAATGCATTACCTAATGAAATAGATAAGTTAAAAATATGGTACATTTTTTCCTCTGATATTTGTACCAATGTGTCTATGTTATGACTTTAGCTGAGGTCACTACTAAATTGAAGTTTACCTAGTAGGCATATACAGTGGTACCTCTGCTTAAGAACTTACTGTAATTCATTCAGGGACCAGGTTATTAAGTAGAAAAGTTTGTCAGTAGAAGCAATTTTTCCAATAGGAATCAATTATTCCAATAGGAATCAAAAGCAAATAATGCGTGCAAATTCATTAGGAAAGAAATAAAAGCTCGGAATTTGGGTGGGAGGAGGAGGGAGAAGAAGAGGAGGAGGACAGTCACTGAGGAGGAAGAAGGTGAGTTAAGGTAAATTAAAAAATCCAAACCTTTAAGACTTTAAAAAAAAGAGGGACTCTGAGGCAGCAAGGAGGAGCACACGTCCCCCATACACCTGGCCTGAGGCTGCCTCCCATACACTGCGCCAGAGAGAGAAACATAGAGAGAATGGCAGGAAATTTTCTGGGCTCAGGTTCTTAAGTAGAAAATGGCTCTTAAGAAGAGGCAAAAAAAAAATCTTGAACACCCAGTTCTTGTCTAGAAAGGTTCTTAAGTAGAGGCGTGCTTTGGTAGAAGTACAGTACCACTGTACTTAAAAACATCTGGATATATTTTAGGACCTAGAAGGATTTGAATAGGTCAAGCCACAAGTGTTTTCGAAAGAGCAGGAATCACTGATAAAAACTAATAAGGCAAGAGTTAACCTCCTGCACTTGACCATCATAATTGATGGCATAATGTTGTCAAATTGATCTGACTTCTACATCTTTCCATCAAGGTCTCCTTTCATTCTGATTTATACAAAAAGTACTTGGAGCATCGGGTTCTTTCTTAACATGGTATGTTACATAGTTATACTTCAAGTTTTTAAATATACAATCAAAGAACATTTATGTGTGACAAATAGACATTCCAAAATGAGAATCTGTCTGAGAACAGCCTCCGGCTATGATATAAAAATGGTGCTATAATATAGCAGCAGCCTTTATTGGTTTACAATTGAATTTCAAGTATACACATTATTATAACAATGAAAATGCTCAAGCAGTGCATTAAGAAAGTGTTATATCTTAAGGCAAAATAAGCAAAACTGCAGGATATCTGGATTTTGCATTTTTCACTGATTTGTGTGGGTGATTAGTAATGGTGAAATTATGGAGTTATGAAATACATCAAAGTAATTTTAATATGCTGAAAAATTGCATTTGTATGTATAGATTATTGAAAACTATTTCACAACTACTACTTTAAATAAAAGCATTTCATAAAAAGACAGATGACAAGGAATAATAGTTATTTAAATCTGCATTTACCAACTTTGATTTATCTTAGAGTCTAGACTCTAACATTGGGGGGGGAGGGGTTGGTTTTTTTCATTCCCAGATCTATTGCTGCTTCCTGTATTTTAGAGGAGGGAGGTTTTGCACAAATTAACTAGTGCTTCCAAGCAAGTAATACTTTTCTCTCTCTAATAAATAGAGGTTGAATTCTGGAACAATGTACTGTAATTGGACATCTCTTCCCACTCCATTAAACTCTCCACGATTGACCTCTCCCGATTCCTCAGAGGCCAGTAAGGGGCGTATATAAGTGCACTGATGTGCCTATCGTCCCCTGTCCAATTCTCTTTTCTTACCTCTTTTGTCTTATATATTCTCTCCTCTATACATATTCTCTTCCTATCCACTTCCCTTCCTTTTACTTCCTATCTTTATATATATATTCCTAATGTATATTCTCTCTCATATGTATTGTATATTGGACAAAGAATAAATAAAAATAAATAAATAAAAAACCTAAACTAATTCAAACGTCGATGAAGAAGCAATGTAGACTTTCAAGAAATATTGTCAAATTTGAAGCAGTTTTTTCAATGTTTTCAAAATAATTTTCCTATCCCTTTTTTCTTATCGTGATTAGTTTTGAAGTTGTTATTTATTTCTACCTTGAATCACTGTTGATTCCTGGCAACAGGCTTGGACAATTCCCCGCAGTTTTCTTGGCAGAGTTACAGAAGCTGCCTTGCCTTAAGTCTCAGAGTGGGCAACTAGCACCCAGCTGGCTTTGTACTTTAATCAGTACATCAAAATGGACCTCTTTAAAGTTATGCTACATTGTTACTGCTACTGTTTTGTATATATTTTCATAAATAGATGCTACTGCATTTATTTCTACTTTTTTGCTATTTGGTTTAGCATTTAATAATGCTAAATACAGTGGTCCCTCGACTTGCGCGTTCTCGATTAGCGCGAAACGCTGCAACGCGGTTTTTCAAAAAATATTATTTAAAAAAATAAAATATTAAAAAAAAAATTTTTTTTTATAAAATATTAAAAAAAAAATTTTTTTTTATTCTGTTCCCTGAATGGAGACCGCCGGCCGCTCAATCGGGCCGGCAGGGAACAGAATGGAGCCTTCCGCGGCGGGGCTGGGGGAGCCGAGCCCAGCCCCGTGACATTCGCTTTCCTGCCACCCGCAGCCGAGTGATCGTGGGCTCCTTCGCAACCTCAGAGAGCTTCCTGGTTTTCGTGAGCTTTCATGCCCAGGAAGCTCTCCGAGGTTGCGAAGGAGCCCAGGATCACTCGGCTGCAGGAAAGCGAATGTCACGGGGCTGGGCTCGGCTCCCCCAGCCCCGCCGCGGAAGGCTCCATTCTGTTCCCTGAATGGAGACCGCCGGCCGCTCAATCGGGCCGGCAGGGAACAGAATGGAGCGTTCCGCGGCGGGGCTGCTATGGGGGGGGAGACGAGCCCAGCCCCGTGACATTCGTTTTCCTGCCGCCGGCAGCCGAGTGATCCTGGGCTCCTTCGCAACCTCGGAGAGCTTCCTGGGCATGAAAGCTCACGAAAACCAGGAAGCTCTCTGAGGTTGCGAAGGAGCCCACGATCACTCGGCTGCAAGCGGGAGGAAGGCGAATCCCACGGGGCTGGGCTCAGTTATCCCCCCGGCTCCCCTCCTACCAGCCCCGCCGCGGAAGGCTCCATTCTGTTCCCTGAATGGAGACCGCGGGCCGCTCAATCGGGCCGGCAGGGAACAGAATGGAGCGTTCTGCGGCGGGGCTGGGGGAGCCGAGCCCAGCCCCGTGACATTCGCTTTCCTGCCACCCGATTGAGCGGCCCGCGGTCTCCATTCAGGGAACAGAATGGAGCCTTCCGCGGCGGGGCTGGTAGGAGGGGAGCCGGGGGGATAACCGAGCCCAGCCCCGTGGGATTCGCCTTCCTCCCGCTTGCAGCCGAGTGATCGTGGGCTCCTTCGCAACCTCAGAGAGCTTCCTGGTTTTCGTGAGCTTTCATGCCCAGGAAGCTCTCCGAGGTTGCGAAGGTTACATCTTCCGCTGCCAGCCAGGCCATGCTGGCGGCAGCGGAACAATCGCTGGCTGTCAACTTTTCTTTTTAAAACTGGGCAGGAGCTGACTTGCCTCCCCAGTGCTAAAAAGAAAAGTTGACAGCCAGCGCTGCGAAACCGCCGAAACCGGAAGGGGCGAGGTGGGGGACAACGGGAGGCTCAGCATTCCGTCAGCCGCAGCGCTGGCTGTCAATTTTTCTTTTTAAAACTGGGCAGGAGCTGACTTGCCTCCCCAGTGCTAAAAAGAAAAGTTGACAGCCAGCGCTGCGACTGACGGAATGCTGAGCCTCCCGTTCTCCCCCACCTCGCCCCTTCCGGTTTCGGCGTTCGGCAACGGAGTCCGGTGCTGGGGCCATGCGGGGCCGCTCATCCAGGGGGGCGTGGACTGGCAAGCGGCAAGTGATCTGGCGGGAAGACCAAGGGAAGGTTCCTTCAGCCGCCCAACACCTGATCCGCTCCGCAGCGCGGCAGCAGCGAGGAGCCGAAGATGGGGTTTCCCCTTTGCCTTTACCCCATCTTCGGCTCCTCGCTGCTTCCGCGCTGCGGAGCAGATCAGCTGTTGGGCGGCTGAAGGAATCTTCCCTTGGTCTTCCCCGCCGCCCACACGCAAACTCCACCATCTGCGCATGTGCGGCCATGAAAAAAATGGCGCACATGCGCAGATGGTGGTTTTACTTCCGCATCCAGTATAACGCGGAAATCGGTTAGCGCGGGAGGTCTTGGAATGTAACCCCCGCGCTAATCGAGAGATCACTGTATAGCATAAGATAGCATAACAAAACATTTTACAATGATGCAAAATTTTCACATTTGTATTCCTTATCTATAGGATTCCCTTATCTAATCAGGTTTAATCCATTAGGTTTAGATATTCTGATCCATCTTTCTGTAATCTGCTACTCTCCAAAAACATTGAGATTATAGCTCCAGAATTCCAAGCCACTTTAGGAATCCTGGGAATAATGCCAATGGGTAAATAGCATAAAGATAAGGAAAGCTGTTATAAAAAGTATTCCAAAGCACCTAGAAATAACAGTACATTTTATAGGATGTTATATAAAGAGCTTTAGAGACATGATGGAAATAACAGTTTATATGCAGACATGCCTGAAATATAGAGTTCAATGTATTCTGAATAAAATTCCAATAAATTATTTTCTGATATTCCCAGGTACAGTCGTACCTCTACCTAAGAATGCCTCTACTTAAGAACTTTTCTAGATAAGAACCGGGTGTTCAGGATTTCCCCCCCTCTTCTTGAGAACCATTTTCTACTTAAGAACCTGAGCCCGGAAATTTTTCCAGGAAATTTGAGAGTGGCATGAAAGTCTGGCCAGTTTCTTGCCATTCCCCCTGGGTTTCTCTCTCTGGAGCAGTCTATCGGAGGCAGCCTCGCACTGGGTGTATGGGAGGCGCCTGCTCTTCCTCGCCGCATGAGAATCCCTCTTTTTTTTAAAGTCTTAGAGTTTTGGATTTTTTTTTATTCCCCTCACCTCACCGTCTTCCTTTGGTAGCGACTGTCCCCATCTCTTCTTTTTCCTTCTCCTCCTCCTCCCACCCAAATTCCAAGCTTTTATTTGTTTCCTAATAGGTTTGCGTGCATTAGTTGCTTTTACATTGATTCCTATGGGAAAAATTGCTTCTACTTACAAACTGTTCTACTTAAGAACCTGGTCACAGAACGAATTAAGTTCATAAGTAGAGGTACCACTGTACTTGCTATCTTGAATTTCCCCCCTCATATTACACGGTTGTGAAATGAATCACAGATAATATTGTATTTCTGATGGCTTTGCAGGTAGTAATGTTACTTTGCTACCTTCTCCTGCAATTACAATGGGAGAACAACACATTAAAGGCCTATAGAATGTCAGATATAACAACATCATTTAATATCTGTGCTATTTTTTCATAGAACGTTAAATCCAGTAAGTAATTTTACAGCCTATCATCCTTCCACTTAGCAGATGCCAGTGTCAGTCATCCACCCATTCATCAGATACATAACTATCCCGAGAGAGCAGCTCTACGAACTAAAAACATAAAACCCTGTTTGGTGAGAATTATATTACACAGGGAATTATAAATGTCATAAGACAGAACAATTGTCAGATATCTCCATACACAATGCTTATACAGGAAAAAAGCTATTCGTGTTAACACCACTAACACTCATTCTGTCAAAGACCTTGGACTGCTCATATCCAATGCCCTAAGTGCTAGAGCCCACTATAACAACATTGCCAAAAAGGCACTAAGAGTTGTTAATCTAATCTTACGTATTTTCTTCTCTGGCAATATTACACGGCTAACCAGAGCTTACAAAACATTTGTTACACCAATTCTGAAATAAAGCTTATCTGTTTGGAACCAGCACTGCATATCAGACATTAATACAACCAAGAGTACAGAAATATTTCACAAGAAGAGTCCTTCACTCCTCTGCTCACAACAAAATACAGTGATACCTCGTCTTACAAACCCCTCGTCATACAAACTTTTCGAGATACAAACCTGGGGTTTAAGATATTTTTGACTCTTCTTCCAAACTATTTTCACCTTACAAACCCAAGCCACTGCCACTGGGATGCCCCGCCTCCGGACTTCTTTTGCCAGCGAAGCACCCATTTTTGTGCTGCTAGGATTCCCCTGAGGCTCCCCTCCATGGGAAACACCACCTCTGGACTTCCGTATTTTTGCGATGCTGCAGGGGAATCCCAACAGTGCAAAAATGGGTGCTTCGCTGGCAACGGAAGTCTGGAGGTGGAGTTTCCCAGAGAAGGGCGCCTCAGCGAAATTGCAGCATCACAAAAACACGGAAGTCCGGAGGTGGAGTTTCATATATATATGATTATTTTGTTTTATTCTTGTTCAGTTTTGTTTGGCTGCATCAGTGGAAAAGTAGCTGTATAAAAGTGGCTGTATAAAAAAATATTAAGATTATAGCTTCAACTATGTAAAGCCCCATCCTTTTTATATATGTTTTTTCTTATAGGAGGAACAAAGAATATATTGTTTACTAGCTAATGACAGAGAAGGGATGTTATGAATTCTAACTTTTGTTGTAATGCCTAAACAGGATTGTCCTTGTTTCTTTTTTCTCTGTCTAGTTCAGGAGCTAAGCTGGCTAGAGAATTCTGGGAGTTGAAGTCCACAAGTCGTAAAAGTTGCCAAGTTTGAAGATCTCTGCTCTAGTTACTCATCAGCATCTAGTTTTGTCCTCAGTTTAGCTTTAATTCCAATTCCTTTCCCTAATATAATTCCATCCAATTTATATATTTATGTTTTGTTGGAAGGAAGGGAAAGAGAGTATATCTCTTCTATGACAAACAGAATAAAGAATATGCACAAAGTAGATAAATTGATTTGATAAATGGTCTGCATTATTTTTCAGATAACTCATTTTAATAATTAATAATTAATCCAATTATTCCTTGTTTGTTCTTCCCTAACCTTTTTGTGGCTTTTTTCAAATATTCATACATTTTTGACATAGAAAGTACTAGAACAAGTAAACTAGTAGTAAACTACTAGTAACATGACAGAAGAAAGGTAATATCGAGAACAGGTTTCAGTTGGATTTAATCTTATGCTGACAAAGTGAGAAATCAGAATTTGTTATTTCTGCATATATTTTGTCTATACAGTAATCTCTAATTTTCAGAGATGGTTGTTTTAAATTCAAAATAATTTTCTTTTTGCAGACAATGCTCTGATTATATATATTCAAATAAATAGGATTTGCATTTGAAACTGAGCAGACTATAGTGTCCCGATCTAATTAAAATATTATTAATCAACCCTGTTTAATTAATAATCTGTTCTTATCAGATCTCTAATTCAAAACATTTGGGAAATAATTGGGTTGTTAATTATAAGCTGATACTAGGATCAGTATGCAGAAAAATACTATTAACCCAGTTAATCTTTAAAATGAAACATTTGCATTTTTTACTAAATTAAATTGATTTTTTTAAAAATCACTATGACATAAGAAGTCTATAGTATATTATCTAAATATAGACTATAATTGTTTGTTAATTGCACTAAAACAAGTGTTTCCTTATTTGCTCTGTGTTCTGCCTCAACTACAAACCACAAAGAATACAGCACACACAAAATCTGTCCAAACCTTCATTTACTAAATTAAAGACTACTAATGAGCTTTCTTAGTAGTCAGCAAACTCAAAAACAGTGTAAAACAGTCTTCTGAACACAGGCTGTTAATTCAACTTCATTAACAGCCAGCACAGTCCATGAAATAATAAATCAAGTCTGACCAAACAGTCTTGGAGATATCAGTAAACTTACAATCACTGGCAAAAGGTTCTGAAGCAATTTGCAGGAAGAATGCCAAGAGAAAGAACAAGAGCAAAGCAGACACTTCTGAATTCAAAACCCGAAGGCATATAAACAAACATTGTTCCTTGCAAATTGTTGCCTTAAATAGGCTAGGGGAGTGGCAATTAGCCCCAAGCCTACTCTTGAAACCTGCAGGAACCACCCCAATTTTTGGCAGTGCATTAAGAATAGCGCCGGCGGACTTACCCCACTGGCGCAGTTTGCAGGAGGGTCTGGACAACACCGGACTCCATGGCAGCCGCCATTTTGGGTCTCAGCCGAAGTCTCGCGAGGCGAGACTTCGGACGAGAATCAGGCCAAGCAAGGCCTGACTGCTGACGTGTCCGGGCGGGGCTTGCCGGTCCTATTTAAGGGCGCGCAGGGCCAGGCTTTGCCTTTTCGCCCAGACGGTCAGCAGAGAGCAGACACTTGGCTGGGTGCTGCTTGCGTCGGCCATTTTGTGCGGCCTCGTGTTGCGGCCGCCATTTTGTGGCCTCGACTTGTCCGGCGAGAAGGCTTTTTTGCCGCTGTTGGCGGTTCGGAGGCGAGCTTCGGCAGCGCAGCGGCAGGCCGCTGGTGGTCGCTTTATCCCCCTCGGGCCCGAGGGGGATTGGTAGTACTTGCGGGGGGGGGGGTGCTTTCCCTCAGGGCGGCGGTTGGGTGGTCATTGGGGTGGAGCTGCTTGGCGCTTCCCTCCCAAGTGCGGGGGGGCTTTGTGGGCCAAGGGGGGACTCTGCTCAGGGGTCGTTCAGCCCTGGTGAACAGCTTCAGCTGTTGGGTCCCGCAGTGGGGCAGTAGCAGGTGGGGTTCTTCTTCCCCTGGGGGGGTGTTCCTCAGTCTCTCAGTCACTCGGGCCTTTCCCTGGTGAGGCCGGTGGTCATGGTGCTTGGTTTAGGACAGATTGATTAATTCTAAATATTAAATTTATATCTGTCATTTGGGATGGCTCCAAAGAAGAGGCAAGCCCGGGCCCCCCCGGCCCAACCGGTGGTGCGGCCTAGGAGGGCTTTGCGGCCTTCAGCCCGGGCTCGGGCTCATCTGGAAGGGACCCCTGGAGCGGTCCCACCAGAGGGGGTGGTGGGGTTTATGCCCCCGGCCCCTCAACATGATTTTTCTCCTTCTCTTCCTTGGGCCAGGGTCCTGGAGAGGCTCGACGAACTGGAGCATTGGCGGTCTGGATCAGGCCCGGGCGTACCCCTCCTGCATGCGCCGGCGGCCCTGGGTCGTGCTCCAGAAGAGGAGGCAGCCCAAGCTGGGCAGATGGCCCAGACCGGGCAGGTGGCCCAGTCCGGGCTGATGGCCCAGCCGGGGCAGATGGCGGTGTTGCAGGGCCCTTCAAGGATGGCCCCCCCGTGGATGTCTTCAACCCCCTATGGGACAGGTGAGGCTGCACCACACATGTCCTCCACATCGCTCCTCCCCTTACCCGGTCCGGGGTTTAACCCACCGGGTTTGGGGAGTGGAGCTAGTTTCTTGCAGTCCCCTTCAGGCACATGCGGCCAGGTTTGGTCCCCGCCGGCTCAGTCGGCGGTGGCGCCCCCTCCAGGTGTAGCTTTTCCACTGGTGCCTGGGGCGCCTGCGGCAGGGGGTTGGACTCCTCCAGCACCCGCTATTAAGCCCCCGCCCCCTTTGGTGTACCCACCGGGGCTGGGGGTGTTGGGGATGGGGCCCTCCACTGTGTGGGACCCGTTGGCCAGCGTTAAGGCAGGTGCCATTCCATGCGGGTTGCCAGCCACTCCCTTGGGGTTCCACCTCCACCCGTCTGTAAAGGAGACGATTTGGAGTGGGAATATGTGGACCTCTTCTCCCTATTGAACAGGGAGGTCCCTAAGCAGGATAAGGACCTGGTGTCTGGGGAGAAGCCCAAAAAGACTAAAGTTAGCAAGTGTTTTAGTTCGTGGTTATACGCTTTCCTCACTTATGCCTCGGCCGTGATTCAGAGGCAGCCGGCCAGGGCCGCTGCCATGCTCAAATATGTCGACCTAATTGCTAGGGCCCATTTTGAGTATAAGGGTACCATCTGGCGCCACTACGACAAGGGTTTTAGGATGCGGGTGGCTTTTGACCCCTCACTACCCTGGGACATAGTTGTGCTGGACCTATGGTTCCAGGCCACCTATATGTCAGGAAAGGAAGGGTGTGACAGGACCGATAGCGGTCATTATATGGAGGAAGAACCCACGGCTTCCACGCTGGCCATGGCGGCCACGGGGGGAGCGGGGAAGGGAGCCTCCCCTGCCTGTCATAAATTTGCGGCGAAAGGGGCGTGTTTTCGCCCCTTTTGCAAGTACAAACATGCATGTGGGAATTTTGGGGGGACCCATGCCTCTTCCGTGTGCCCCCGCCCCAAGAAGGGGGTGGATAAGAAGGGTGGGGGTCCAGCTAAACCACCCCCACCTACTGGGGGAAAAGGGGCCCAGCCCAATTAACTTAAAAGCACTTGAGGGTTGGTTGAGGGACTACCACCCTCGCTCGAGAGTGGCCGCTCTCTTGCTAGGTTTTTCAAAGGGATTCAGGATCCCTTACATGGGGGTTAGGCAAGCCTTCATGACCGACAACCTCAGGTCGGTTGTAGGACATGAAGACATTGTTCGGTCCAAGATAGCGAAGGAGGTGGCCGAGGGAAGGGTCCTTGGGCCTTTCCCGGAGCCGCCCTTCCCGAATCTTAGAGTATCCCCATTAGGGGTGGTCCCCAAAAAGGCGAGTGGTGAATTTAGGTTGATTCACCACTTGTCTTTTCCTAAAGGGGAGTCAGTGAATGATTTCATTCCTGACGAACTTTGTTCAGTCCGGTACGCATTCTTTGATGCGGCCGTGGCCATGGTTAGGAAGTGTGGGGTAGGAGCCGACTTCGAGCTGTTGGGCTTCCATTTCGAAGGTGGTTTTTATGTGGACAGGGCTTTACCCATGGGTTGCTCTGTCTCATGCTCTCTTTTTGAGAGCTTCAGCACCTTCTTGGAGTGGGCGCTCAGGAGGCGCAGTGGTCTGGGCTCGGTCGTTCACTACCTTGATGATTTCTTGATGGCGGGGCCTGCGCGTTCAGAGCAATGCTTTGAATGCCGTGGGGACTTGTGGTTTTGGGGTAGTGTTAGGTGACCAGTGGTGCTGGTCGGCTTGGCCTCCGGAATGGAGCGCCTCTTCCCTCTTGACCTTTTTAGAGCTCTTTCCCCTGATAGTGGCCTTAGAGCTCTGGGGGGAGCAGTTTAGAGACAAGACTGTGCATTTTTGGTGTGACAACCTAGCGGTTGTCCATGTTGTGAATGCCCTGTCCTCTAAAAGCGACAGGGTCATGCGGCTTGTCCGCCATTTTGTGCACAGGTCCTTGTCCCTAAACACTTTGTTTTTGGCTAGGCATGTCCCCGGGTTAGATAACGGGGTAGCAGTACCGTAATTGTAGTGCAATAGATAATCCAACAAGGTATTTTAATCCATTATATATTCTACTTTTTATATAGTGAAGTAAACAGATTTATATGTTAATAATTTATCATATAATATTACAGATCAATATGGGAGCTGTATTTTCTCTTCTTTCTCCTTTGATTTTCCTTCTTACTATTTAAGTTTTATCAAGTAGCAAGTATTTGCATAAAGTTGCTTTTTACTACCGTAATTCATGAATTTTAATTGGCTTAGTAAAAAATATTATTTAACATAGATTTGGAATTTTATGAGAGCAGCAACTTTCTCTTCACATCTGTTAATGGCCTTAGCTACCAAAATAAAACATCCCTAAACATTTCTTTAAGGAAAGAAAAATCTTATGGATGAGAAAAAACTCCAGGACATATTTTTCCATTATTATCTGCGGGGAGGATGCTTTCCATTTTACTTATCAATGTCCATTTACTCATTTCTCCTTTTTCGCTACCTTTTGCATAGGGGAGGCGGAAAAAGTTTGTGATACTTATCAATGTCCACTTACTCATTTCTCCTTCTTCACTACCTTTTGCATAGGGGAGGCGGAAAAAGTTTGTGATACTTATCAATGTCCACTTACTCATTTCTCCTTCTTCACTACCTTTTGCATAGGGCAGGCGAAAAAAGTTTGTAATACTCTTTGTTTTCTCTATCCTATTTTTTTGCCTCTTATCATATGTACATTTACTTTGAAGTTAAGTCATGTCGAATTCCAAGAGATTTGCTTCTAAATGAAAACACATGAGCAGAACAAAAAAAGAATACTAACTTTATAGAAGAGTCTTACCAACACACTGTTAAATAATAATATTGAAAACATACATATAGGGATGAACATGGAAGCTTGAGCAGTTCATACCTGCATGGTTTTTAAAAAAAATAAAGTTTCAGTATAAGGTACAAATATAGAAGAAACATACATAGCATGTTGTTGCTACTGCCAACATATAAAATAACAAAAATCAATTTTTCCAAGTTCTTTATTCATCAAAGAATAAATCCACCTTTATCCATCACACCTAAATATTATATTTTTTGGAAATATAAAATAAAGGGATGTTATAGTTCTGTAAATAACTAAATCTTGGAAAAGTACTTCATAAAGCACATATATCCTTTTCAAAACCCATCTCTGTTCTTCTGTGTTCTTCATGTAGCTGCTTCAAGGCTGTCTTAGCAGCCTATATATGCACAGAAAACATTTTTAGAAACAAAAGCAAAGCAATTGACAATAAACACATATGCGGACCATCAAAAGTTCAAAGAAGTTGCTTTAACCAGCCAGTGGAATGCTTTCTTCTTATTCATACATTTTGTAAAGCACCTTCTTCAAACCACTTTACTGCCTTAATGGACAGCCATTTTTACACTATAATGTATTCACTTAGTAAGACAGAATTGACATGTTCTTAAACATGCCTATCTCAGACTTAAATAACATGCTTCATGCCATCTTAGATGATACCTTAAAGATTCTTAACATGGCACAAGTCCAGCAATTTGGATTTAATGGAAAGCCTTAACAACATCAAAAATGGTTCTAATTGTATTCTCTGGCTGCTCTCTGGCTTGCTAGCACAGTGCATCAAGGACTTCTGTTACAGGAGAGCACCTGGTCTAAATTTATTTCAACAGCCTAGAGCAAAATGGGAAGTGGTTAATGTTCAGCCACAATGGTGACAGCTTTACAAGATCTCGAAGCTTAAGAAACAAACAAATGAAAGGTTTGAAAGGTGATGTATAGGAATGGTGACAATAAAATTCAACATTAATATATCAAACATGAAGGATACACCACCCAGAATCTTAAGGGGTAAGTGCAGGGGCAAAGAAATGGAAAAAAAGAAAAGAAGAAAAAGGAAAAAAACAAGCCATCAGCAAAGTATCTAAATCTTTTTAAGAAAACACTTAAATAGTGTGCAATAATGCACCGCACAAGCAGACTTGAGTGCAGATGAACTCTAGAACAAGTATCCTTAAGTAAGTCTTGTTTCATTTGATAAACTTGTTTTGAAACCAAGGAATATAATGCATGTCAATGGATTGAAGAAACCAATTGTGCATGTAAATTGTTTAAAGAAAAAAATGAAAATGAAAAAAAAGGAAGCTCCCCAAATAACAACATATTCAAACTCAGAAATTGTTTTGAGTCAAACTTCAGAGTCTGTCCCTGATTATTTCAAATTTCAAAGCATCAAACATGTTTTGCATTATCCATTCTTAGATTTTTGGTTAACTACATTAAGATTAAAGGAAACCTAGTAAATCTCCAGATTAATTAATTGGATTTACATAGTGATACATTATAATGTGGTTTAATTTCACCATTAGTGTAATTATCTGAACAGAACTATGGCAATTTTTGAAATGTACTTTGTAGCCACATTTAACTTAGTAAATTGCTGAAAACTGTGAACAAAATTTTCTACCATTTGAGACAGGACGTGTGAATGTTTTAATATATGCCATCAAATGGGATCAATTTTTCTTAACCCTAAAAAAAAGCTAATCCCATATTTTTAGCATGCTGTGGAACCTAAATACATATGGTTTGTTCAAACTATATCAGGAATCTATAATTGACCATAACTGGTGAAACAATATTTACAGTATTCATATAAATTTACAGAAAAAATACATGTGAGTAGCAAAAATTAAAATACTGCAGCAGGCCTGCAGTGCAGCCTTATTAAGGATTTATTAATAATAATTTATTAATATCATAATGTTTAATGAATACTTATGCTGAACAGAGTTGTTGGATTCCCTTGTAGAATGCAAAAAATATTAGCTTGCAGACTAGAGCAATTCACAACGTAATTTACACTATGACTCATGTAATATCCTCAAAAATGAAAATACTTTTTGAGGTTTGTAATACAGTCACATTATACCATGAGCCAGAATTTCAAATACAGTGATACCTTATCTTACAAACTTAATTGGTTCCGGGACGAGGTTCTTAAGGTGAAAAGTTTGTAAGACAAAACAATGTTTCCCATAGGAATCAATGGAAAAGCGATTAATGCGTGCAGCCCAAAATTCACCCCTTTTGCCAGCCGAAGCGCCCATTTTTGCACTGCTGAGATTTCCCTGAGGCTCCCCACCATGGGAAACCCCACCTCCGAACTTCTGTGTTTTTGCGATGCTGCAGGGAAATCCCAGCAATGGAAGTCCAGAGGTGGGGTTTCCCAGCAAAGGGAGCATCAGTGAAATCACAGCATCACAAAAACACCAAAGTCCTCGAAACCCCATCTCCAGACCTCTGTGTTTTTGCGATGCTGTGATTTCACTGAGGCTCCCCTCGCTGGGAAACCCCACCTCCGGACTTCCGTTGCCAGCGAAGTGCCCATTTTTGCGCTGCTGGGGTTCCCCTGCTGGGACTGCCCTGCAGCATCACAAAAACATGCAAGTCCGGAGGTGGGGTTTCCCATGGAGGGGAGCCTCAGGAAAATCCCAGCAGCACAAAAACGGGTGCTTCGCTGGCAACGAAAGTCTGGAGGCGGGGCATCCCAGCGGCGGCGGTGGGTTTGTAAGGTGAAAATAGTTTGTAAGAAGAGGCAAAAAAAAATCTTAAATCCCGGGTTTGTATCTCGAAAAGTTTGTATGATGAGGCGTTTGTAAGATGAGGTATCACTGTACCTCATATCTCTATTGTAGCCCCCCTCTCTTGCCTCTTTTTTTATTCTGGGGAGAGACATGTCTGCTGTTCTATATGGGTTGATAAAGAGACAAAGAATGCCTAACACACGGTCTAAGAACCACTGTTTTCTAGTTATTCTTATACTCAGCAGCAGCAGCAGAATAGCTGATCCAACCAATTGGAAAATATACTGCAAGTACTAACAATAATATCCTGCCTACAAGGATTACTCACAACATTGCATTTATATATATACTATTTTCTCATGGATTTTTAGCAGTTTGGAATGGCTGGATGATAATACTCTTTATTGAAACAGGAAATTTGGCCGGTAGACTACAGTATTAATGTCTAAACATATTATTACAATTTTCCCCCTTTTTAAAAAAGATAAAAGTATAGATAAGAATAATTTAATTTGTATTCAGAAAATTATTTAAAAGAAGTAATGCTATATCAAGATGGCTGTAAAAATGTTCACTTTCCAAAAAACCTATCCACTTCCAAAGAAACTTCCCTGCATCTCTCTCATTTGCTGCCACCCTAAAGAAAAGGTAAACCTTCAACTTTTTATTTTATCTACATATAAAGCACCTTGAACTAGTAACATAAAACCCTTGACATTTATTCTGGCTTAGAGTAAAAATGCTGAAGTAGCATCTGTCAGGCAGTGCTAATTGAGCCAAAGCTGCAGGTCATAAAGTATCTTTTAAAGAGCAAAATACTGCCAAATGGAAAGGCTGAAAAAGTTCCCTACCCTTTTGGCATTTCTCAAATTGTAATCTTGGTAAAAATGGCTGGTATGTTTGACTCTAATAATATAATAAAGAAAAATAGGGCATATTCAAAATGTTAAAGGTATACTTTCCATGGCTATTCCAAGATCTGGAATAGATAGAAAAAAACAAACTATCATAAACAGCCTCACCCAACCTAGCAATCTATAATAATTTAGGATTCTACAATTCCTTCATAATAATGTTATTTGCAATCCTAACACTGTTAAAGAATGCCAGGTTGGATAATATCTCTCTCTCTCTCTCTCAGTATCTTGAAACCCAAGGGCCATAAAGAATGCCCAGATGCCTTTTTCTCTCCAAGAGAGCTGTTAAAAACTGATGACAAGATTAGTGGGGATACAAATGAAAGCTGTAGCATTAAGTATGCTAAGCATAACATCATTCACACATTTCATCCCACCAACTGGCAGTCCCACCAGACAGATCCTTGATATTAGATTAGGATTGAACTCCAGAGGACTAAAACTACTTGTAAGAAGTAGTTAGTAACAAGTGGCTCAAACAACAGAATCTTGCTGGGCTCATTGTATTGTACCACTCCCTCTTTTTATAGTCATATGAATTGAGAACATTATCGGCCCCCTTCTCACATATTTTTGTTTTCCTTTGGATATCTTCTGTTGCATTAGTAATGGGTATTCTCTATCTCAGTCAAGGTCACCCTTCTTACTTCCTTACATTAAGAAAACAAGTGAAACTCTCACATCCAGCCCATGTGTCTAAAACCAAGAATTTTTTTAAAAAAAGAAAAAAAAACCTTAATGAAATAAGACCTGATTGTAATTATAAAAAGCAAAAATTCATAGTAATGGGCTCAATTTACTTCTAGGCCTCAGGCCCCAAGGGAATATCCTGGTCTTCAAGGATTTATGAAATGCTAGCAGTCAAACCTCTTGGCTTTCAGGGGGTGTGATATTTTAGAGAGCAGGCATATATAAGAACCATAAACTAGCCAGATTATCTCATCAACAGAGTAAGTATGTAGCTATATATTTATTCAGTTGTTAAATGGTGAGATAATTTACTTGCTATGAATCAAATTTAACATTACAACCAAGGATAATAAAAGTCTACTAAAGTCATCCATCAAATATGTATTCTGTCCCGTGCTGCCAGGGATTGTACTGTATATATGGGACTAAAAACTAAAATTCTGTCATCAGACCATTTCTCTAATTCTATTCAATTAGGTTTTAGTGCAGTGTTGATTGTACAAAAATAATACATAAAATAAAAAAATATGCACATTGCTGGCAATTTCTAAAAAAGCACTAAATATTTGACTAGCTGTAAAACCATTAACACTGTAGCTATTATGTCTGTGGAAAGATTAGAGATTCAATCTAAAGGGGATCAATCAAATCACCTCTTTGAATCAAATATTTCTTGTTAGTTCATGACATTGATCAAATCATGCAATTGGGATGATTGTGGAGAAATATGAATAATTCTGACTTTCTAGTAGATTTCGCAGGGAACTTAAACAACCCTGGAATTCTTCCATATATGGGAAAGGTTTAGGGTGATGGGCTCTGATTATGCTAGGAAAAGCTATTGAGATTTGGCACT